>NC_091859.1:44837148-45471773 GCF_037783145.1 Equus przewalskii
GATCTCTTTGCCTTCCTGTGGGGGCACCGGGAGGGGAGAGGGCCTCAGGTGGACACCAGAGCACCCGAGGGGAGGTGGACCCGCAGCGAAGATGGGGATGGCCAGGAGCCAGTCGCTGGCTTCCTCCTGTGGAGAAGCCACCAGTCCTTGCCTCCTCCCCATCCTCCTCTCCACCCTCTGGGACCGAATCCTCTGATGGTGGGTCCCTGGGCTGTCCCCGCCCAATCGGATGGTCACTGAGGTTGCCTGCAGGCTGAGCGGCTGGACAGAACCGCCCTCAAGGCTTGTCAGCCCGTAAGTTACCATCCAGCCGTGGAGGATCCTTGGTGAACAACGTCTTGTTTCTGGGGTGGCTGTGCTCCCAACTCCAGGCTAGAGAAAGGGTAGAGGCTCCGCAGAGGAGCCTCAGAAACCTCCCGTGGGGCGAAGGGGCCTTTAGAGAGGAAGACTGGGTGGGAGGTGGTGGGGGTCTCCTCCTGCCCCAGGCACCACGTGGCTGTTGAGAGCAGAGACCTCAAAAGCCCCTGGGCACGTCAGTCCCTCCCAGATCCCACCGAGGGGGCACACTGTGGACACTGGTTCTAGGAGCTGAGCCCGACCTGGTGCCACGCTGCTCGCCCACAGGCCAGAGGCAGAGGGGCGAAGGGGCTCTGGGGCCGACCTCTGAGACCCTTTACTGAAGGTCAGTTCGTCAGGGCACTCTCTGCGATGGTGCCACCTAGGGAGCTGGCGCCGCCCTGCTGCTCGCATGTCCACCAGGGGGACGCCGGCTGCTCCACAGGCTGAGGCCTGCCCGGCGGTGGCCTCCACCTCCTGCTGGCGTGTGAGTCTCCTCCAGGAATTACGCAGAGAGGTGGGGCCGTGGCCCCTCGGGACCAGAGGGAAATCTACCCGTGGTCTCCCTGCTCCTGCCTTAGCAGCCTCCGCATGAGAGCTCAGAGGGGCTGTTCCAGCCGTTTTTTTCAAGAGGCCAATCTGATGTCGCTGCTCCAAGGAGAGCCTGAGATGGTTTGGTCCCACCAGGTGGCAGGCGCTTGGGGTTTGAGCATGTGGCCTCTCGGGGCAATGATGAGGGTGAGGCTGTAAAGCCGTGAAGCAGGCTGGACGCTGCGCGTCGGATTTCTCGGAGGCCTCTTGTGCCTGTGGGAATTTGGGCAATTCAGCCTTGACGGCAGCTTCTCCTTCTAAGTCCTGGGCCTGGCCTGGGAGTGCCCGCCCCGAGCTCGCTGTCTGTCGGTGCAGAGTGTTGACGGCTGGGCTGGGGTGAGCCATCCTGGGCAGCCCAGTCCTGGAACTGCACCATGTGCTTGTCTGAGCAGTTTGCTGTGGTTGTTTACCCGCATTCGAGACAGCAGCCAGTGGTCCTGCCCTCACACCTGCGAAGTGGGCTGGGATCTCCCAGCTCCTTACCCACCACCTGCCTTGCTGCTCCAAGGGGCCTGGCGGGCTTCTGAGGTGTGGCTGCCACCTCCACGAGCGTCTGAGAGGAGGTGCTGACCTTTCTAGGTCACATCTGTGTGCCGTTCTGGAAAGAAGGAGACCTGGGGACAAGCAGACCCCTGGGCGGCTGAGGCCACCATCCCTGGATCCTGGGACCCGAGGGTCAGGGTGTGGATGCCCAGCAGGACCCAGGCAGCCCTGTGTGCCGGAGGCTTTCGAATGAGTACCCAGAGGAGGTGAGGCCTGGAGGGCAGGCCCCAGGCCACCTGCCCACTGTGGTATCCCTTTGCAGATGCGTCCTGTTTTCAAGCTGGGGGAAGGTTCCACTCCTAGGAGTCAGTCCAGACAGGCGATGATAGGCCGAGTGCCTGGGAGGCCTCTGTCCCTACAGAGGGACAACCCTGCAGCCCCAGGTACCAGTCTGCCAAGGTGGCCATGCGCCCCGGGGTGTGGCTGGGTCAGGCGGCACTCAAGGCCCCACGTGTGGCAGCTCCCGTCAGTGTTCTCACAGGCGAATGGGGCTTCTCGTCTCATCAAGGCCCCGAGCCCTTCCCAGCTCCCTGTGCTCTGCCCCCGGCCCCTCGGAGGATCTGTGGGGACAGCTGCATGGAGCAGGGGCACCGAGCACCCTGGCCCGCAGCCCCTTCAGCAGGCTCGGCCCCCCTCTCTCTGCGGGCGCTCTTCGGTTCCTTGTCTCACTCAGAGAACTGTGCTGAGACTGGGGCAGTCGCTGCTCTGGTTCGGCCCCACAGGCCTGGGGGCTCACAGTCATCATGCTTTGTAGCCGTGAAAATTATAGCTCAGAGAAGTTGAGCGACTGCCGACGGCCCAGTGGTCAGGATGCTGTTGGGGCAGGTTTCAATCTGCTGGGTCTACCCACCTCAGAAGCTGGCCCTGGGTTTGCATGAGCCCCACGCCTCTTCCAGCTCAGAAGGCAGATTCTCTGACCCACCCGCCCCAGAGGGCGCCTGCTGCTGTGGCAGGTGTGCAGGCAGCGTGTCTGCTGGGCCGGGGGCAGCAGGAGAAGCCCGCGGTCCAGGTGCAGGAAGGAAGCCTGCAGCACCAGGGCACATCAGGGAGGCAGGCTCCCTCTCAGGGTCCTCGGCTCCCCTGCAGGGGACAGTGTGAGCACGTGGAGGCACGGCCCTCCCTTCAGGGCGGAGCATTGCAGGGGGCTCGGCCACCTCCCTCCTACCTGCTGGCTGTGGTGTCCTATTTCCACCAGGAGATGGGCCTTGGCAGACCCCATTGAGTGGCTGTGTGATGATGCCAGGGGACCCAGTGGGCTCCGTTATCTTGTCAAGCATCTGGATATGGGCCTCTGGCTCTAACAGAACCCTGGCCTGGGGTGACCTGCTTTCACAGCTTCCTTACAATGTTAGCAGAGCTCTGGACCCAAACACCACATAATTGGAACCTGTAATCCCTCTTCCAGGATTGTATCGTGATTCTCTTCTGGATGGTCAGTTAGCGCTGTGGGGTTTCACGTATTACCGTAAATTGGTTTTCTGTGAGGTGGACTTTAAGTTACCTGATGATCGGTGGGCCCCATGACTGCCAATTCCATCCCAGCTGCCTGTTCTCAGCCCAGGCCCTCTGCAGCCACAGCCACAGCTGGAGATGGCAGACACCCCGACCCCACCTTGTCATGCCCCACCCCTTCTCCCATGGGCTGCAGCCATTCCCACAAGCTGTCAGCTGCTGGAGGGCAGACTCTGGGCCTTATGGTCCACTCCTCACTCGCCCCGGGCCTGCAGGAATGCATGGATCCACCGATGAGCTGATTAACTGAATCCAGACCCCAGCCATGTGCTGATGTTTGCATTTCCTAGATCACTGCTTTTCAAAGTGCAGGTCGTCACCCCATTAGCACATCATGAAATTAATGTCATGGATCATGACCAGCATTTAGAAGGAGGAGGAAGTGAGAGAAGGAGAATATTTGAGTGCATCCGTGTCGTGGGGTGACCACGCACGCCCACTGTCACAGCGTGAGGTGCGGTCGTGTTTGTAGGCAGCAGAGCCAGGCTGGGAGCCCACTGTCCTGAGGGGGATGCAGGGGAGGACCTGGCAGCTGTGGTGGCCTTCCAGGCGCTGCCTTCTCACTCTGTCCTGCTCTGTGGATGTTGGTCTGCACTGGGCAAGGTGACCCGAGTGGACATCACAGGATCTCCCCAAAGCCAGGAGCAGCACCCCCACGTGGGTCCTGCTCCCTGGAGCCAGGCTGGAAGCTGGCGGTCAGCCCTGCAGCCTCCTGTCCCTCAGCCCTGCCCGGCTCTGCCCCTCGCCGCGATGCTCCTGAGCAGACGGAAGAAGAGGGAAAAGGCTGGGGGTCGGAAGTGGGGAGTCAAGACCCACGCAGCGAGCAGAGCGTCCTCCTGCCGACTGCTGCTTGTCTCCGCAGATGTTAGCCTGCCAGGGCCGCAGACCACACGTGTTAGTGGTGTTCCACAATGTTCTGATCAGTGCTCCCTTGGCCACAGTTTGTAATGTTATATATTGCAAGATGCTCGATGGCAAGCTGCTGTACCATCTCCTAAATCAGAATAAAACAGCCCGGTTGAAATCCATTTTTCAAATTGCAATTAAGGACCACGTTTGGATTCTGTATGCGCAAACACCCCGTTGTGGGGCGCGAGGAGCACTTGGTGGGGTATCTGTACAGTTCTGTTCAGGAACTTGGATCTCATGGAGCTCATTCCGCCAGAGCACACTTTCCCGAGTGTGGGGAGATGCCAGGAAGACGCCCAAGCAGCAGCTGCCTCTGATCACGTTTGCGCCTTGACGTCCAAATTCTGCCTCGGCCCAGGCGTCCCAGGAGTGCACCGAGGCGAGATGTGGATGGCTCCCCGGGGGTCTCCGTTAGACGTGAGGAAGGGGCGCCCTGGTCTGCTTGGTACCCAACGGCCCAGCCAGCAACCTGCTGGTCAGCGCCTCTTGCTTCTTGCATCTGGCCGTAAACGAGCTGCTGACTTGGCCAGGCAGCCCTGCCTGCAGCCTGCCAGCTGGTTCTGGAGGTTAGCGCTCCCTGCAGACAGAGCCACATGACGGGAAGGCCCCTGGTGGGTTTCGTGTCCTTGATTCTTGTTGCGTGCTCTTTGTTAACGTCTCCTGAAATGCTGAGCGTCATCCACTATAGCCCTGGTCTGGAATTTAAGAGCCAGCCTGGTAGGGAGGGTCCCCAGCCCCTTCTGGCTGCACATTCCCACTGACCGAATGGACGGCTGGTCTTGTCCAGGCCACCCATGCAGGCTTAGTGCCCGTTCGAGCCAGGAACTCCTGCCCTTCAACTTCCTGCGAGCTCAAGGGTTCAGGAGGGGGGCAATCCTGGGAAGACCCTTTTGCAGAAAGCCAGCTTCACCCAGGGCGGCTCTTCATTCTTGGATTCCAAATGTATCACCCAAGGGCCTCGTGTGTCAGGTGTGGCCCCCACTGAGGATCCTTGAGAAAGAGGGGCCGGGGCCTTCTGCTCCAGAAACATGCCCACCGCATGGCTCCAGACATCCACAGTCAGCCAGGGTTCAGGGAGCACTCCCCCAAGCCGGGCAGTCGCCCAGGGCTGGACGAGGAGAAGGAGGAGCATGTGGGGCCCCACACACCAAGCTCCACACACTGGGCCCTCACATTGGTGCTTGTTCTCAAAGGGGAAGTCCGTGGGAAACTTAGCAAGTGCTTGCACCAAGATCATAGTCAAAAATGATGGAACACACGTGTTGCCCACTTCTGCCATCTGGAAACTCTTACAAAGTGACAGGACACAGAAAGGGGAAATGACACAAATCCACACACACGATAAACAGGAGAGGAGATGACAGCCACGCAATCTTGAAGGGTGGAAGCGGGTGCACTTAGCAGACCCTGGAAGAGCAGAATCCCGAGAGCAGCTGATTCTGCCCTCCGTCCCTGATGCCCAGGGGTCGGGATGGCAGGTACCTCTGTGTGTGGAGTGGGGCTGGGCTGGAACAGCGGGGCCGGTGAGAAGGCTGCAGGAGATCCCAGATCCTCCCCACCCTGCCGCTGGGCCGGGCAGCCTCTGCCCTACAAGAGACCGGACCCACTGGAGGCTCATGCCAGAGGGAAAGC
Source organism: Equus przewalskii (assembly GCF_037783145.1). Lineage (NCBI taxonomy): Eukaryota > Metazoa > Chordata > Mammalia > Perissodactyla > Equidae > Equus > Equus przewalskii. The sequence goes on from NC_091859.1 coordinate 44,842,672, forward strand.
ACACTCGATGGACTCTGGACCCCATAATGCCAACACCATGGGTGGAGGGAACGTCCTGAAAACCAGGAGATTGAGTGGAAACTGAAGTCCTGAGATGGGAGAACCCTCAGTTCCTGGAGGCCTCGGTCGGGACGCTGGGGCTTCTTTCTGGGGAAACTGACTGCACGAGTTTTCTGTGGCTGTGGTGACAAGCGACCACACACCTGGTGGCTTCAGCAACAGAAATTCGTTCTCTCACAGTTCCAGAGCCAGAAATCTGAAATCAAGGTGTGGGCAGGGCCGCGCTCCCTCCAGAGTCTCCAGGAGAGGGATCTTCCTGCCTCTCCCAGCTCCTGGGGCTCCCGGGCTTGTGGTCACATCACTCCAGTCTCTGCCATCACATGGCCATCTACCCTGTGCATGCCAAACCTTCCTCTGCTCCTCTTATAAAGACACCAGTCATTGCATTTGGGGATAAATCACAGATAATTTCTTCTTGAGATCCTTGGCTAATTACCTCTTAAAAGCCCCAATTTCTAAATAAGGTCACATTGCGAGGTTCTGGATCATGGACATGAATTTGGGGGGACCCTATCTGACTTACCCACTAACTTACCAAGCCAGAAGCAGAAACCTGGGTGCTGTGCGTTGCGGTCCGGAGGCTTCTGTGAAGCCCACTATCTACCCGTCGGCTCTCAAACGCCACACTCTCCACATGGGTGGAAGGCGGGGGGTCACCAGGGAGGGAGGCAGGAACCAAGTGGAGGGAAAAGGACCTGGGACCTTGGAGGGACGGGGGCACCAGCAGGGGCAGAAGAGAAGGCAGCACAAACAGCCGACAGACACACAAGCACAATGAAGCCAGCACGCAACACGGGGACGTGAGAGTCTGTGCCAGGACCCAGAAAGGTGGGCAGCTGAGGTGGACACACGTGCTCTGCCCCTTCTCCTGGGAGGGGGCATCCAGCTCCCCTCCACTCACATCCAGCCCTCGTCACTTGCTTGATGAGTAGAATGGTGCAGTGGGGACCTTTGGGGACTTCCAGGAAGCTCTGGAATACTGGCCCCAGACCCCTGGGCCCATGTAGGAGGTCTAATGGCCCCGAGGCCACTGTGCCGAAGAGCACAGGAGAACCCTGGGCTCCCGGAGGAGGGAGAGGTGCTGGCCAGCCCTCTGCTGTCCTGGCCCCCGCTGACCACGTCATCAAGCCAGGCCCAGGTGTCCCAGGAAGCAAGGCCGAGCTGTCACCCTATGCCCCTGAGTCCCAGGTTTGTGAACAGAGAGACCTTCATGGGCACCGCTTGTTACACAGCAGTAGCTAACTGAAATTAAATGAGCATTAGGAAGACAAAACGCTTTTGGAAATTACGTCTGTGTGTGTAACAGAATTTGTTAAAAATCCAGTAGGGTGTTTGGGGCATAAAGTTAAGGAAATCTCAGAAAGCCAGAGAGTAGAATTTTTTTCAAAAGTAGGAAATAGGAAAGGGAAAAATAGACGATCAATTCCAGAGGCCTGAAGAATACAAGATCCAAAAATAGAGATAAGTGAAGGAGAAATTATCAAAGGGATATTTCCTAAAAAAATTCTCAGAACTCAGCGACGTGGACTCCCCGTGAAAGTGCTCACCTGGGGCCGGAAATGAAGGAAGAAAGCCCATCCTCAGGTGGAGCAGCATGAAATTTCAGGCTGTGGGAGATGAAAAAAAAATTCTAAAAACTCAGAGGGAAAAAAAATAGGTCACATACAAAGACTCAGACCTCAGAGTGCCTCTGACAGCTCAGCCGCATCGCTAAAGCCAGAAAACAGCAGCGCCGGCGCCCAGGGTGTGACCGTCCACTGGAATCCCATGCCAGCGGGACAGGCCATCGGGGTGAAGGGAGAGGGCTGGGCGGGAACTCCGTAACTGTGGGAACCACACCTTCAGGGCAGAGGGACAACATGCTCTCGCACAGGTGTGCCCCCACTCTTGGCTCTGTGCCCTCATCCTCAGGAAGCTCGGACCAGGGGCTCCAGGCAGATGAGGGGCGTCTGGGATGAGGACAGTTCCAGGAAGGTGAGGTTGGAGAGAGCCGTGGACCGCCGTGGGGGGCCCCTCAGCAAGGCCCGCTGCAGGATCTCCACGGAGAGTCTTCTCCAAGGGAGGGGGCAAGGAGAGGATGCTTCCAGAAAGGTTGTGGATAAATTCCAAATACATAGGAAATCTGGGAGTGAAAATACCCTGATGAGTTCCCGGGAAAACAGAAAGGGAAAATCATCCTAGGATACTCTGTGGAAATTTCCAGAGCTTTGAGCCTGATCCAACGTTCCTTCCACGTGGATTCCTTCCCTGCATACTAATTAAGCCCCTGTTACCTGCGGGTCACTGCAGTTGCCGTTGGGGAGCTCGCCAGCCCTGCCTCCTGGAGCCTCGCATGGTCATCGGGCACAGCTTCCCAGGGAGGGACGGCTGAGCCGAATTGCCCGGGAGATAGTCGGGAGAGCGTGTCCACATGGGCCCTATCCTAGGGGCAGCTCCTGAGAGGCCCTGGCTTCTTACAAGCTCCGGGATCCAGGGCGTCACCAGAGTGAGTGAGGCAGGGCCCGGGGGCTGTATGGAAGATGCTGGAATCCGTCCTGAGCACACTGGAGGCCCTGGAGTGACTTGGGGAGTGACAGAGTGAGCTTTGCCTGTGTGAGGCCAGCTCTGGCCGTGGAGTTGAGATCACTCTGCCTGGGCAGGGCTGCAGGTGAGACACCCTGGCCTCAGCTGGAACCGAGGGACCCCTGGGTCTGCAGTGTACATGAGGGGACAGGGTGACAGACAGCGTGGTGCAGGGAGGGTGGGGAGAGGCGGGTGCCAGGATGGATTCAGGCTTCCCGGCCTGTTCCTCCCGTGGATGCCCGTGGCTGCTTCCCGGCCTTCACTCAGCCAGCCCTGAACCTCTCGGCAGCTGCCATCAGAGGTCAGAGGGAGCCGGGGCTCACTGAGGACACAGGGAGGCCAGCGTGGTGGAGCACCCAGTGTCATGTGGGGCAGTTTGGAGGCCCGCAAGTGGGAACAGTGGTGGCCGTGTTCATGGAGGGAGGTGAGGTATAGTCCTCCCCCTGGCAGCTGACCCCACCCACGTGAGTGACAAGGGGAGGATGTGGTGTAGCTGACGTGTGCGGGCCCTACTGTGCACCCTGTGTTTGCCCCCATCTGAATCCCCCCCGGGAGGCCGGAAGTTTACTTCCACCAACAGAGCACAGCCCGGGCTGTGGGGCTCCCCTCCTAGGCCCAGGGACACCCAGAAATTCCCGCAGCCTTTCCGATGCTGATGGCATTGGGCCTATGCACGGCCTAGGGTCACATGCACCCCCAGTTTCCATCCCCAAGGGGAGTCCTCCCCATTGGTCTTTTGCTGGGAACGTCGCCCCTCCCTGCCCAAGGTGGCAAAAGGCTCCTTCACCTGCAAGCCCCCGGACTTTGGGGAACACGGGGTGCAGTTTGTCACTTCTCCTTGACCGGCCTCGCTCTCGTCACAGCTGGAGGCCTTCTCTCCCGTCCACCCTCAGGCCGGCCATCCATCGCACCAGCCAGCATGTTCTGAGCACTCCTCTTTGCCTAGCCCAGGCCACCCTAGACCCTGAGCACTGTTCTGAGCCTGAAGGGACACACGTTTAGTCCATTTCCTGAGCCCAGGTCCTCAGGGGTCCATGGAGCTCCTGCAGACAGGGTCAGCCCCCAACTCCAGCCAGGACCTTCTGCAGACAGGGTCAGCCCCCAGCACCTGCCAGGAGCTCCTGCAGACAGGGTCAGCCCCCAGCTCTGACCAGGAGCTCCGCAGACAGGGTCAGCCCCCAGCTCTGACCAGGAGCTACTGCAGACAGAGTCAGCCCCCGGCACCTGCCAGGAGCTCCTGCAGATAGAGTTAGCCCCCAGCTCCGACCAGGAGCTCCTGCAGACAGGGTCAGCCCAGCACTGACCAGGAGGGCCAGGCCTCCGGGAGGCATTCAGTTGGTCTCCGCTCTTGAATGAGCCATCCCAGTGATTAGAAGCGTTTATTAGAGAGCCCAGTCTCAGCGGCCATTGTGCTTCTCAATCTGAAAACCAATAAAAGGAAAATGATTCCGAACCCCCAGGGTGTTGGCCTGGGACTTTATCGACCAGAGGTCACCATCAGCCGCCTTCTGGCGGGTCTTTCCGTGTCTCCTTTGGAGGAGGGTGATGACTGTCCCTGAGGATCAGCTGGGGTTTCCATTGTCCTCCTGGGCCCCCACCAGAACCCCCACCTGCCCTGTGCGCTGAGGGCCTCCAGGGGCTGCCCATGTGCCGTATCCCCCTCCTGGTGCAGCTGGGGAGGGCTGGGGCTCATCGGCGCCCCAAAGCGCCCATCTCAGCAGAAAAGGCTTCCTCCTGTGAACATGGCCATGGGCTGGCCTCTGCTCCCTGCTTCTCCTGTTTCAGAGAAACACACACAGGGATGCACCCTGGGCGTTTTCTGAGATGGTCCCCCGGTCCGGATGGCACACTGCCTCCTGGGAACACCCCTGGAACAGAGAGATGGTGACAGAGGGCGAATGGGGTTCTGTGTTGATCCCGGCACCTGACAAGCAGATCGGCTGTGTCACACCTCACCTCACCCAACCCCCCTGACCGGGGACCAGGGATGCAAGTGAGGGAAGCTTAGCCCCTGGGAAATGGGCCTCCAGGGGTCCACAGCTCCCGACACGATGGTGCCGTCCTCCTCGTCTGCACCAGCCGGGCCAGCGGATTGCAGAGGCTGAAGACGAGGTGCAGAGAGCAAGGCTGGGCTCCAGGGAAGTCATCAGAACTCAAGAAAGGACACGGGGTGCTGTCGGATAATCCCAAATCCAGTTTGCACCATGTAAGAACCTCTTGCCTTAGACGCAGTGGGTCCCCCCAGGAGGGAATTGGTGGACATTCGTGACACTTGTGTCTCCGAGTTATACGTCTCCGCATAAGGAGAGAGCAATGATTTGCCTCTCTTGGACAATCAGGATTTTCACCTGGATTTTCTGTTCAAATCTCATGTGCGGGAGCACGAAGCTGAACCCCTTCTATCCTGAACCCATGAGGACTGTGCTTCTGGCACCCCCTCAGGGCTCTCCCCTCCTGCGGCCAAGGCCAGCTGGAATCACTGCTAGGAGGCTGCGGAAAGTGGCCCCTTAGGATAAGATCGGAACTTCCTGTCCTCTACTGAGAGTTCCGGCTGGCGCAGACCAGTGGGAGACTCGGCCCCAGCCACTGTGCGGGGGCTCGGCCTGCTCTTCCCAGGGAGAGTCCTTGATGTGAGTCATTCCTCCTCATCTCGGTGCCGGGCTCTGCGCTGTGTGTCTGTGCTACGGGGCCACCCCGGCCACTTGGAAGGATGAGGGAGACAGAGGAGGAGCCGGCTGTGCTGTGAGGTCTACAGCTGAGCGGCCACTCGGGCAGGGCTCAGAGGCTGTCCGTTATCGGGAATTTGCTGGGATGGTGTTTACAGTGGGTCCTGTGGAGCCTGGACGGTGCACAGGGTGTGGCCTGGGTGGCCAGAGGAGAAAGGCCCCTGAGGTCAGGATGAGGTGCAGCAGCAGGACGAGTGAGAGGAGAAGTGCGAGGAGCAGGAGGGAGGAGAAAGGAGAGAGAGACGGGGTGGCCCCAGCCTGAGCCGGACCCTCCCGTCTGCCCTCCGAGGAGCGCCTGGCAGTCATCTGGATCCTCCATGATACGACATCTTCCCAAGGGCCAGAGGCTTTGGTGCAGGGGATTCTGGATTATAGTGTCTCGAGAGACGGAGTGGATGGCGGGGACTCACCCAGAAGTCACTGTCCGTGCACAGAACTGCTCCTTTCTTCTGCACAAACAATGAGAAGCACCAAGCCATTACTCTGATCGCCGTCAACAATCCATCCCGTGTTGTCTTGAATGGCTGCTATTCATCACCACAATAATAGTGGACGTTTTAACAGAGTCTGTGTGTAAACAGAAACGCACACGGCCCGCACGGCACCCGCTCGTGTTGTGAGCAGTGACATTCTTCATTTTCTCAGCAGCAATGAGCCCCAAAACAAAAAAATTGGTTTCACCAAGCCCACGTTATTTCCATCGGCGCTTCTGGCCAATTTCGTAATGGGAGACGTTCCACGCTGGTAGCTATTTACAGTAATTGTGCAGCATTAGTCTCAATTTTCCTGAAAGCAGTTGTTCTTCGAATGGTTTTAAATACATAAATGGTGAATAGTTCAATGGGAGGATGTGTGCCCAGTGGAGAAATCCAGCGGGTAGGGGGCAAGCCCACCACCATGGGGTTGGGGTGTTCTTGCTGCCAGAGATGACCAGCAGCCTGCCAAGAGGACCGGGTCAGGGTCAGGGTCAGGATCATGGTCAGCGTGAGGCCTGGGAAGCTGAACTTTGGTTCCTTGGCCGTATCCTGGGAGGCCTTCCCCTCGTCCCTGTAGGGCAGCTGGATCACATGACCAGCACCTCAGTGTTGCGGGATCCCCTCCCTTCCCACCTCTGTTTCTCTGCCCCTGCATCCCTTTTTGGCTGCATGTTGATACTGGGGATGCCGGGACGAAGCACCTACAGCTCTCAGATGTCAGGGAGCCAACGGGCCTCCTCCAGAATCCCAGGAGGGGCTGTTTTTTGGTGCCTGTTGGGCCTGCAAAGATGGTCATTGCTTAGGACAACTCAGAAGTGTTTGCTGAATACATGAATGAAATGCTGACCTCAGGAGGGCGCTGGCCAGATGCCCGTGTGTGTCCCACAGTCAGGGCAAGGCAGGGCAGGGAGGGGCACTTCTGGTCAAAACCATCCTCCGTCCACAGCGGGGGGCCTGGTCTTGTTCCTACGTTCCGGTGGGGGCCACATTCTCCCCAGGTTCTGACTTGCCGTTGGTTATGACAGTGACTCTGAGCCTGTCATGGGGTAATGCGTGTGCCCTAGTGGAGTCAAACGCTGGAAGACGTGGGAGGGACACGTGATGCTGTCGCCCGCACGGTGCCTGCATGTGAGGCCTCTACATCTTTCCTGCGTGCTGGGCGAGGTTTCTGGGCAACCCACTCCCTTGGCCTGGATGTCATCTAGAGAAATCCTGCTCACAGTGCAGCCCACAGATATTCTGGAAAATTGCTTCTGAGTCTTGCCCCAGACCCCTGGGTGTCGGTGCCCCTTGTAACTGTCTGGATGAATGGACACTAGTATCACACGCTCCTCGGGCCATGTGGAGACCCAGGTGGAGACCCCCATGAGATCCGGGTTCCAGGGACGCAAGCGGCCCCAGCTGGGCCTGCCTCAGACAGCCCAGGTGTGTGTGTCCGACAGGCGCCCTGCTGGGATGAGCTCCACCTGATGGGCGGAGCTCTGGGATCTGAGAATTTCAAATGGTCCCAAATCTCAGCAATCTGAGGAAGGCTGGGGCTCTGCCTCAGACAGGGGAGGTGCCCCATCGAGGGACCTTCACAAAATAGCCTCGCGGAATGGGATACCCGTTCTAGAGCAAGCAGCCGTGCCAGCCCACCATGCCAGGGATGGAGGCAAGCAGCCGCGGGCCATCCAGGGCCTGTCAGCACCCATGCCACATGCCGAGAGCGCTCTTGAAGTACCCGAAGTGAAAGGGGCCCCTGGAATGTGAGCATGGCCCTGTGGTCCTGCAAGCACGAGCCTCTTGCGTTGTCTGCTCAGCAGTGGGCCTCTGATAAGGACAGATGAGGTTTGAAGCGATCCCAAGTTCCCGTTAGAGCTGTCTGGGTGAGTTCCACTTTTTGTTCCAGGTCTCATGAACTCCTTGGGCACAAGGTCCTGGCAGAGGGCTTGGAAGCGTGTTTTTTCCCTGTTGGTCTAATGCGTCCTTATAACCTTCAGATGACCTTGCTTAGTGAGTTATTTTTTCATGAAGGACAAAGGGAACTTTGATGGTTCTTCACTGTGCTGTGAAAAGTAAGACGGTGTGTGCCCGTGCCCCTCACCCCCGGCTCTGGTCTCGCTGGACCAGTGCCCACGTTGTTGTGTCTGTGCGCTCTGTCCTTCCGGTGTGCCCAGGTGTGACCCGCTGTTCCCGGCCCAGCGCTGCTGACCGGCCCCTTCCGGACAGCCCCTGTGTGCCGCAGTGGGGATGAAATACCGCATTTGGCTTAGATGTCTGTTAAAGATCAGCCTTTAAAAATGAAATAGAGGGATCCGTGTCTCACTCCAAATTACTTTAAATGTCACCTCCCCATTAAACCTGAGACATACCAGTGATGCAGGAGCTGGGACGGTGTCTACGCCAGCGTCGTCACTGCCTCGGCTCTGTCACTGGGTCCCCTCGTGTGTCTCCCCCCTGAACCAGAGCATCAATCAGCCTCACCAGGCACCATGCGTGAGGGCACCTCCCTGCGCCTCCCAGCGTGCGAGCCCTCTTCTGGGGCTGCCGTCCTTGCACTTTCTGCATGGGATCGTCCCACAAGGGCGACAGTCCTCACGCACACTTGGCTCGATGACCTTGTGGAAGTCGCTTTAGTCTCTCTGACTAAAGTCTCTCTGAGCCTCAGTTTCCTCATCTGTAGACGGGGTGAGGATGTCCCCAGGCTGACCTTACAGGGTCTTAAGGTGGTGGGAGTCTCTGTGTAGGTGACAGGATTGTTGTTTTCCTTGTGTGGCACCTTCCAGAATATTCTGGAGTGCTCACGTTCCCAGTGGCTGCCTCAGGATGAAGCCATACCCTGGGCGCCTTCTGGGGAACCTCTTGTGCGTCTGGTCCCAGGGGCTGTGTAGCTGGAAAGCCCCAGGGCCCCTGGTCGTGATGCTGCGCCTCCCAGTTTTGTTGGCTTTTGGTGGCATCTGGCCTGTGGGGTCATGTTCCCTGCGGCCTCGGCTGTCCATAGGACAGATGGGCATGTGACAGACGAGGCACAGATGAGAGAGAGACTGCAGCTTCCTCTCCCCGCGACCTTGGCCACCTGTGCCACGAGCAAACAATCTTCTCCGACATTTGGAGAAGAGAGGAAGAGTCTGGCTCCTGCTGCCAAGCCGCAGAGATGTGGCCGTGGCTCTGGATTAACGTGCAGCAAACTCACTGTGCGTGCTGCACAGCCTCTGCCCAGCTCCCCATTCAAGATAATTTTTGGAAATAAGAACAACTGGCAATAGCATCATGATTTAAAGAAAAAGAGGAACGTGGGCTGAGGGTCTGGTGACATCCCCACGGGAGCACGTCCAGGGCAAATGGGAGGAGCCTTCCTGAGATGCCCTGTGTTATCCCCTGAGCCTCGCCTCTGATGATGGCCTCCCAGAATGCAGAACAAGCCTGTGACTTCCTCCTGGTGCCTGGGCCTGGCCGTAGGACCTGGGGACTCCTACAGGGTTCAGAGAACCAGCAGGCAGAGCTGGAGACCTGCCCACCCAGGAGTTCGACTCCCAGCAGCGTGGCGAGGAGAAGAGGTGGGTGAGCTCACTGGAAGGGGCAGAGTTAGCGGGAAGAGCACTCATGTGGGGCGGGAGGAAGCAGGAGTGCCGGGGCACACCGGGCCTGTGTTATCCACTCAGATCTCCTTCTCCAAAGAGCAGAAACTCCCCAGCTTAGGCAGAAAACATGGCCCCCCAAGTGGGAAAAGAGCCCACTGGGAGCCACCTCCCGCTGGCTGGAAGCCTGTTGGGTGTCTCTGCACATCACGCAGGCCTCCTGGGCCAGCCTGGAGGCGGCAGGGCTTCCCCCACTCTGGGAGCTGAGAGCACGGAGCCTGTTGGCTCATTCCAGGCCGAGATTGGCTTCTGCCTGCTTAAAAGGGAATAAAAAAAGCATCAAAGCTGAAATTCAAACATGAGCCTGTGAAAAAATATATGCACCATCCATGCAAAAGTAGACTTTCTCAAGATTGAACGACAGAGTTGGCTCTGAAAATAGTCCTCTACGGTAAACAGATGAGTCTTCAGGAGACCCGCTGCTTGTTGATATCAAAGAGGTGCAGGAGGCTGTGACTTCTGTGATCCAGGAGCAAGGAACCAAAAGGAAAGAACGTCCAGGAGCGAAGGCAAAAATCCCAAGGTTTGCTGTGTGAACTGGGAGATGAACACGAAGATACCCAAAATATTAGAGTGGAATGGAGATGTGTATAAGAAGCTGCAAAGAAAAGAACTGTCACTGCAGAAACCAACACAGGGATGTGGGTCAATCTCCAAACCAAGAGAGAACTCATAAGAGAAAGCTTAGAAATGGAGCCAAAAAGAAAGAAGTTGTAGGTATGGAGGCCAGAGGATAGACGTCTAACCTAAGAAAGTGGACGCTCCTGAGGGGAACCCAATGGCAAGAAGGAAGAATAATCAGATTAGGGTGAAGACAGAGTGTTGGAAAGAAACTTTCTGTAGCTGAAGAAAACCCCGCAAAATAAAACAAAACCATCCTGGACCTACGCATCCCATGGCAATGTCTTCAAGTTGAAAGAATAAAAGAAAAGCGTCTAGTCATCCAGCTTATATCAGAGGGAAAAATAAAGACAGAAGGACAAGAATCCACAGAAGCTTCAAGGGCTTGGACGAGCCACCCTCTGAGCTCAGTGACACCTGGAACCAGAAAGTGAGGGAGGATTGTAACCAGGGATCTGACGGAAAAGTCATTTGACTTATGAACTCAGTCTTATTTCTAGTTGTATTGTTTTGACAAAGGGAATAAACAGGACAGTTTAAATTTGCAAAGACTTAGAAAGTATGCCACCCAAATACCTTTCCTGAAAAATTGCATAAAAGATAAATTCAAGCCAATCAAGAAAGAAATCAAACTCAGGAGCTGATGATTGCAAAGGTCGTAATTAAGAAGTCTAATAGTGACTGTTGAATACTACAAAGCCATAGTAATCAAAACAGCATGGTACTAGTACAAAAACAGGCACACAGATCAATGGAACAGAATTGAAAGCACAGAAATAAAACCACACATCTATGGACAGCTAATCTTCGACAAAGGAGCTGAGGACATACAATGGAGAAATGAAAGTCTCTTCAACAAATGGTGCTGGGAAAACTGGACAGCCACATGGAAAAGAATGAAAATTGACCATTCTTTTACACTATTCACAAAAATAAACTCAAGATGGATCAAAGACTTAAAGATAAGACCTGAAACCATAAGGCTTCTAGAAGAAAACATAGGCAGTGCACTCTTTGACATCAGTATTAAAAGGATCTTTTCAGATACCATGTCTTCTCAGACAAAGGAAACAATAGAAAGAATAAACAAATGGGACTTCATTAGACTAAAGAGCTTCTACAAGGCAAAGGAAAACAGGATTAAAACAAAGAAACAACCCACCAATCAGGAAAAAATATTTGAAAATCATGTATCTGACAAATGGTTAATCTCCATAATATATAAAGAGCTCACACAACTCAACAACAAAAAGTCAAACAACCTGATCAAAAAATGGGCAGGGGACATGAACAGACATTTTTCCAAAGAAGATTTACAGATGGCCAATAGGCACATGAAAAGATGTTCATCATCACTGATCATCAGGGGAATGCAAATCAAAACTACACTAAGATATCACCTTACACCTATTAGAATGGCAAAAATAACCAAAACAAAAAGTAACCAACGTTGGAGAGGGTGTGGAGAAAAAGGAACCCTCATACACTGCTGGTGGGAATGCAATCTGGTGCAGCCACTATGGAAAACAGTATGGAGATTCCTCAAAAAATTAAAAATAGAACTACCATATGACCCAGCCATCCCACTACTGCGTATCTATCCAAAGAACTTGAAGTCAGCAATTCCAAAAGTCCCATGCACCCCAATGTCCACTGCAACATTATTTACAATACCCAAGATGTGGAAGCAACCTAAGTGCCCATCAACTGATGACTGGAAAAAGAAGATATGGTATATTTATACAATGGAATACTACTCAGCCATAGAAAAGAATAAAATCATCCCATTCACAACAACATGGATGGACCTTGAGGGAATTATGTTAAGTGAAATAAGCCAGATAGAGAAAGACAATCTCTGTATGACTCCACTCATATGAGGAAGTTAAACATGTGGACAAAGACAACAGATTAGTGGCTACCAGGGGAAAGGGGGGGTGTGGGTGGGCACAAAGGGTGAAGGGGTGCACCTACAACACGACTGACAAACAATAACGTACAACTGAAATTTCACAAGGTTGGAAACTATCATAATCTAGATAAAAAATATGAAGAAAAATAGTGACTGTTGATACCAATTTAATACATGGAGCAAGAGATGAATCATTCCTGTGACTGTGGCCACAAACTTGAAAACAGAATCCACACTGTGATTTAATATACTCTGCATATCGTGGAAAATAATTGTTGTGCGATAACGAACTGTTCTGTAACCTCCAGTTAAATTAACAAAGGCTTGGGGGCAGCTGCAGACTAGGAGAAGAGTCAATTAATGTCTCTTCATGGAATAGAAGGAACCATAATGACAAGTCATTAGAGAAACAGCGTAATCATTAAGAGCGCATTTGGTTAACATAAAGGCCACCACTAATAGAAACAAGGACATGATTACTTCTAAATGATGGTGGAAGAAAAAGCAAGTGAAACTCCGTGCCGGTGTGTAGAGTAAAGAAATGAATCACGGGGGCCGGCCTCATGGCCGAGTGGTTAAGTTCCTGTGCTCCACTGTGGTGACCCAGGGTTTCACGGGTGTGGATCCTGGGTGCTGACATGGCACCACTCAGGCCATGCTGAGGTGGCGTCCCACGTGCCACAACTAGAAGGACCTGCAACTAAGATATACAACTATGTGCAGGGGGGATTTGGGGAGAAAAAAGCAGAAAGAAAAAAAAATGAATCATGAAAGGAGCAGAACTAGAAACCAGCATGGAACGTACTTTTTGTGAGAGAAATTCGGCATCAGTGGTGACAATAAATGTAAACAGGTTAGTCTCCTCTGCTAAAAGGCAAAGATATAAAATTGGTTTTTACAATAATCAAATATGTGTTGCCTTCTAAGGGCATTTCTACAAAGAAACAATAAGGTTAAAAGCAACAAATAGATAAAGATTCACCAGGCAAATGGAAAGGAAATCAGTGGGTAAGATATATAACATTGGAACAAGCTGACGTCATAGATTGGTCATGTAAGAGGCACATGTGATCATTGACACATATTGATATATTACATCTCAAACTAATGCAAGTGTCCCAGAAACCTTTGTGCACGGATTAGCATAAGTTTCTATGAGGCAAACCCAATTACAAATAAACAAATGATCAGAAACACAATTTTTAGTTGGAAACTTAACTCTTAAATCTAGGGTAAGGTCAAGTAAATAATGAGAATAAAAAGATCCAGGGCATAAATGATTTGAATAATAAAATTACCAAGATTGAATTTGCAGTCACATATTGAACATAATAACGTACAAACAGACTGCTTCTAATTGTCTATCACTTATGAAACCATTACGAAAATACCCATAATCCAAGTCGTGAATTAAATCTCACCAAGAGAAGCACTGCACCAGCCTTCTTTTCCCGTCATGATACAATATATTAAAACTATTCCAAAAAATAGTAACAATGGCCCCAGCAACCGGTACCTTCTTATAATTTGTTGGTTAAAGGATGAAATGAAGCATGCAGCCATGCCCATGGGAGGTCACGTGTGGGGTCTGAGGTCAGTCTGGGGGGTTCCCATCCTGGGTAGAGCGGTGAGCAGCCTAATTCTGTGGGGCTCAGAGCAAGTCACTCGGCTCCTCTGCCTCAGTTTCCACATCTGTAAAATGGAGAGAACATGATTCCCTGCTTCCTGGGGCCACTGTGAGGGTGCAAGGAGTTAGAACAATGACACCCTCAGAGCAGGGCCAGCACAGACTGGAGGATAAAGTTAGTTATTGTCAAATCTCACTGAGAATGTGACGAGAAAAGTGCAGTGTTTTTGCAAATAAAGCAAAAGATGGACTCATGGGTTTGTGCATGTCTTTAAATAACTTTATTTTTAAATCAGAAAGAATGAAAATAACCCAAACTATGGGAAAAGCCACCCTCAAAAAGAGAGGAGAAAGAAATCAGTAAAGATAAAAAAAGGAATATAAATGAATTTTAAAAAGAAAGACACGGCATTGGTCATTGCATCTCTGGCAAAACTATAAAAATGCTTTTTTTAACCTCTGTCATGTCTATATGTTTTTCTTAAGTTAGAAAATAAATCTGAAAGGAAGAAGGGACTATCAGCATGTACTGGGGCCTGGAATTTTTCAAGGGTGCATGCATTGCTAGTGCATTGATCACTAAACTGGAAATTTTGATTAAATGTATGATTTTCTGGGGAAAAAATAAAAGAATAGAAAAATGTTAATATTCTTGAGTAAAAGTTCCAGATGGAGGTGGTTTAACAGGCATCTTTTGAAACATTTCCTGCACAGGTGTCTTGTCCCCGACTCCTGGAAAATTGTCCGATTCACTTTAGGAACTAGTGAAACTGTGATGCCAGAAGTGTCCCGAAAGATAGACAAGGACAGAAGGGAGTCATTTCGTTCCACAAAGACGTGTGAGGCTGCGATATGGGCCAGACACCGGATTCATTCAGTAAAGCGCTCTTGAGGCCTTCATGTGTGTGGCATTGTTTGGGGGCTGCGAACACACCTTGGGGGGATCCCTGGCCCATGGAATGTTTTCCGTGACCATGGTCACATGAGGAATATCACGGTACCTACATAAAATAAGTACGTGCTGAATTCTGCAGTCCTTTAAAAGAACAAAAAAAGGCCACCACACAGCAGATTTATATAAGAATTGAAAATAGATTCTAATATTTCAGAATCAGGTGGAATGACAAATCGTCTCAGGAGATCAAATTAAAAATGTGTCCTAATTCAGTGGATGCTGCAAAAGGCACCAGGCACACACCGCATCTCTCCCTGCTAAAAACATCAAAGCAGCAGTGACAGCAGACCCCCAGGTCACCCGCAGGGTAAGCTGGGCCCTCCTGAAGCCTCAGGTCCATCAGAAACCAAGCTGACCCTGCACTTCAGGCCGGCCCAGCCCTGTCCGCACTGGGGCCGGGGCAGGCCTGCAGTCGCCCACGTGACTGGTTACATTTTGGAAGTTCTGGCAAATTCAGTCACATAAATATTTGATCTCGGAAAATAGGAGGATTATCACTTACAGACCAAGTGAACAGGTGCTTCCAAAAACTCTGGAGAATCCACTGAAATGCCCTGAAAACTAGCTAGTTCATTACGTCGGACCAAGGATGCAACTAGAAGCTTCTCTGTATTCAGTGTTAAGGTTTCGTAGATACAAACAATCTATGGTCTAGACCAGAGATCGCTAACTGTGACCTGCCCACCAAATCCGGCCCCTGCCTATTTTTGTCAATAAAGTTTTATTGGAACACAGCCATGCTCATTCACTTACATATCGCCTAGGGATGCATGTGTGCTGTAGCGGCAGGGGAGTCGTTGCAAGAGACCTTATGACCTGCAAAGCTGAAAATACACACCACCTAGACTAGATTAAAAAGGTCATCAACCCCACCTGCCAGAGACGGCATTACCAGTCACGGGAACAGAGTGGTCACAGGGAGGTGAAAACCGGGGTTTACAGGCAGCCTTTAGGCGGAGACTTGCCTGCTGTTCACAGAGGAGAGGCTGCGGACAAAGCAGGTTACACTCTTACTTCCAGGAAAATATCTTTAGAAAGTGCAATGGTTTAATTAACATAAATAAGTGAAATAAAAGTGAAGAAGAGAAAAGGGAGAGCTCTGTTAATAACAGCAGAAAACATATAAAACAACTCAAAATGACTTCAGTAAGAAATAGTTGGTACCTATACAAAGAAAATGGCAAAGCCTTACCATTCGGAACACTTAAAAAGACTTAAATAAATGAGTAGAAAGAGGTCATAGACTTCTGTAACCTGAGGGAATGGCTAAATGTTGTGAGGTTGTCTTTTTTTTCAAATTTAATTTTTAGATTTAATGTAATTTCAATCGAATTGCCACTGAATTTTTTCTGAACGTTACAGAATGATGTCACCTTTATCTCGGAGTATGAGTCAGTCCCCCTGTGTAGGAAGGCTTTGGGACAGAGACAGTGGTGTCCACGTCCCTCTGGGTGTGGACGCGGTGTGAGAAGGAAGTGGGCGAGCCGCTCAGCCCCGTGTGTGAGGCCGCCCCCTGGCCTGGGTCTGCCTTCTGCCCGTCGCCCACCTCGTGAGTTCATATGAGGATGGTGTTTGCAAATTAAAACCTGAGAAAATGTTGGCTCTTCTTCCTGTTGTTTTCTGAGCCACTGGACAGGCCTCATGGGCCCGAGTGGAACCCGGGTGTTGACGAGAATGGAGTACAGGCCGCAGCAAGCCGTACGTCCCATGGGGAAGGGATGGGTCCCCAGCGGCAGATGTTGGGAAACTGGCTTCATATTTGCAGGAGAATTCAAGTTGGATCCTTACCTCATACCACAGTCCAGAGTAAATTCCCTAGGGATTCTAGACTAAAGTGTGACAGTGAAACTCGGGGATGGCTAAGAGAAGGTCCCGGGGACACTGGCGTTCAGGCTGAGGAGGGGGCTGCAGCCTGAGAAATCATACGTGATCGTGGCTGACGCTCCCCGACCCTCACTGCACCCCAGGCTGCACAAGTCAACCTGTTTCGGCTGACAGCCACCATGAGCCACAGGCTATTATTTCAGCTTTATGGATGGGGAAACTGAGCCACAGAGAAGCTAAGGAATGTTCCACAGGTCACCCAGTGACCGCGAGGCCCACGCTGGGGCCCCCACTGTGGAGGGGCAGCCCTGACTTACCTTATTATCCCAGGTTCTTGAGAGTCAAACACACCTTCAGGAAAACAGAGAGGCAGATCTCAAGGTGGGGCATGGAGGGAACGCGCCCATCGGGAGCCGGTTCCGACCCTGTGATGGAGCAACAGCACCAGATGAAGATGCTACAGCCCAGGGGTGGAGAATTCCTAAAACGTGAAATGAGAGCAGCCAAGGGAGGTTCGGAGAGACGGCCGCCGTCGGGAACCACAGCTGAAACCCCAACACGGTGCTGCCCACTGGGGCTCACTTGTGGTCTCACTTCATTGCATTTTGAGGCCTCTGGAAGGAATGTGAGCTTGCCAGTCTTTCCAGAAAGTGGCTAGGCGATATGCCTCCAGAGAATCAGAAATACATGCTCAAGCCCCCTTTGGTAACAGTCTGGAAGTTGCTCAAAAACTTAAACGTGGAACTCCCCTCTGAGCCTGCACTTCCCCTCCTGGTGGAATCCTGGGTATAGACGCAAGAGAAATGAAAGCGTCTGTCTACTCAGAGCAGCGTGTGCATAACAGCCTAAAAGTAGAAACAGCCAGGATGTCCGTCTGCTGATGAGTGAAAACCCAAGCTGGACCAGCTGCTACAAACTTGCAATGGAATATTATTCAGCCAAGAAAAGGAATGAAGCTCTAGCAGAGGCTACAACATGGATGATCCTTGAAAGCATCTTTCTACGTGGTGGAAGCCTGACACAAAGGCCACATGTTGTGTGATTCCATGTATGTGAGATGTTCAGAACTGGCAAGTCCATAGAGACAGAACATAGAGTAGTGGCTGCCAGGGGCTGGGGGAGGTTACAGGGAGTGACTGCTGATGGGTCTGAGGCTTCTTTTTGGGGAGATGAAAATGCTCTAAATTGACTGTGGTGATGGTTGCATAACTCTGTGAATAGACTAAAAACCAGTGAGCTGACACTATAAAGGGGCGAACTGTGTGGTCTGTGCGCTGTATCTCGCTGAAGCTGTTAGAAACAGACAGACGTGGACACGTTTGAGCCACAAAGGGTTTGTCCAAGAGTTCCCTGCCTGGTCTCAGAACTCCGTTGACCAACAGGGCCTGGCGGGGCCACCTCACCTTCTGCCGACATCCCTCGTTGTGAGGACACTGCTCAGAGGCCCAGGCCCAGCTGTGCAGAGCTCACCTTCCCGCCCACGAGTGGCTATTTGTCCTTGAAAGTGGACACGGGAAGCAGACCAGGGCGGGGTCTGGATGCTGGTTTGTGAGCACGCCGGCCGGCCCTCGCGGCTGCGGATGCCGAGGTGTCAGCAAGAGCGTTTCTGATGCCGCCTTAGAAGAACCGCCACCCGCCGCTCTGTCATCTCCAGGTGCCCTTGGCAGCATCACCTGTGACCTTGGGATGGCCAGTCTGCTGCGAGCCGCGGCCAGCCGAAGCTGTCATCCTCTGATGCCGGCCGGGGTCTAGTTGTCGGGCGGACAGCAGGAGCTGCACCGCATCAGTGCGGGCAAGGGCCGGGACTTCAAAGGACTGCGCTGCCTCGGGAGCTGCAGGACAAAGAGGACAGGGATCCGAGGCCGCAGGGCCCGTGCTTCCCTTGTCAATACTCCCTTCTGAAAAGCCGCCTGCCAAGCCGGGCCGTTCCAAAGGCAGAGGAGGCTGTAGGGGGTGAATGCCAGCCCTTCTGTGGAGAGCTGGAGGTCACCTGGGCAGCTTCGAGGCAGTGAGGGCAGCTTCGAGTCTGCCCCTGAGGTCCTGGGCGGGCTGAACTGGACTAAGGATGGAGCATGAGGGGACCGGGGCTGATCTTAGCCTGGGGGCCACGTCCAGCACAGATGCTTCCCTGGAGGAGCCGAGAGGCACCAGGATGCTGCAGGAGTCCCGGCCTCCCCGGACGGAGGGGAGCTCAGCTTCTTCCCCAATCCTGGACTCAGTGGGCTGAGTCTAGGGCCCCACCTGCACCCACCTGCAGGGTAGACTGCGCAGGAGCACCCTGCACACTCCAGGGGAGGCCACTACTGCCGTGGTCCAAGACCACACAGGGCTCCCAGCACATCTGAGCCCAGAGTCAGGACGACCCTCCAAAGACCCTCCAGGGATGGGGGTGGGAGTTCTCCAGCAGGTACACACACCTCCACATCCACCCACATGCACACATAAACACCCCACGTGTACATGCACACGTCGTCACATTCGCCCATGTGTACACCCCCCTTGTGTACACACGTGCTCATCTTACACTAACCTTCCTTTTCAGCCTCTGGAGGCTGTTGTCAGTTTCGTGGGAGCCTTTTGTCCCTGGGCACTTAGCCGGGCCCTAGCATCTCTGAGGTCTTTGTAACTCTCTTTTAAAATAGAGTCCTCACTCACCACAGAAAAGCTGGTAAAGGCCCCGAGGCAAGCAGCCCCATGGGACCATCGAGTCCACATGGTCCAGATCATCACACTCATGGCCACCTGATGACCACCCTTTGCCATTTGAGGGCAGGGTTGCCATCCCAGGGGCAGCCTGGCACAGCACCTGACCTGCCCCGCTCAGAATTCAAGGCTCAGGTGCAATGTCGCCTCAGTGGCTGGAATTCTTTTTCACCACCTCCTCCTTCTGCCAGGGGCTTATGACCCCAGCAGCCTTTGTATTAGGCCCGGATCCTAGTGTTGGTGACCTTGAACCAGGGGCTCTGATAATGCTGGTCCCCCTCCCCCAGGAGGAAACAACGTGGCTTATCCGTAAGAGTGGCAGCTCGATAGAAATAGCAGAGCGTAACCTACTCTGCTCCAGCACCTCCGAGGATCCTTCAAGGACCCAGCCTGGTCCAGAAAAGAAAGCTAGCCTGTTTCACTAACCAGTACGTATATATTCTAACAGCCATCAACTTGCATAAAATAATGAGACTCCAGGCTGGTTCTCTTGGTAAAAACTGAGGGAGGCGCACACCCCTCCCTGCCATGGCCCTGACCCTGCCACCTCACCCCCTCCCCGAGCTCTCTGCCTCATGGCACAGAAGGGCTGCACAATTAATGCTGGCTCACATTCACCTGATGCCCTGGTTAGAGCAATCTGCTGCCTTCCCCCAGGACACACGCATCCAGGTACTGTGCCCTGGTGAGCTGGCTGAGCGGCAGGCATCACTATTGCTGAGACAGGTGAGATGTCTGCAGCACCCCAGTTGCATCCAGAGGGGATAACCCATCTCCCGGCTTTCTGCTCAGGTTCCTGATTAATAAAGAAACCCATGAAGACGGATCTGGGGGGAGGGGCTTGTGGCTCCGTCCTTTGCCCCAGGTCTACCCTAAGTGTGCGTGCTTTCATCTGCTCCGTCTCGTTCTCCTCTTGTCCTGTCCCCTCCCCGTGGGCAGTCTCTGCCTGCTCCAGGGCGTGCTCGCCAGCCCCCTTCCCTATTCCCCCGCGAGGTTCAATTACTTTGTGATGTATGGCAGCCATCTTGCGCCTGCGGCGAGCAGAGCTGACTCAGCGGACGCGCTGGCTCTGCGGGACCTGCCTCCCGCCCATCCTCGCACCAGCCGAGTCTGTTTTGCAAGTGGGAGTCCGACTAGCGCCCGGACATGCTGATCCTTTAACATTCTCCGAGCTCCCTCGTGGTCTGGGTTGTTGACTGCCCTCCCACGTTCTCTTTGGTCCTTCGTCAGCACAGAGAGAAGTTCCTCCTATGCCCCATCTCCTCCAACCCTGGAGAAGGGAGCGGCTTCAGGCGTTTCTTAACAAAGGACCAGACAGTGGCTTGGTGGGCTAGAAAGCCTGGTGGGCGGAGACCCCACCTGTCCGATGCTGAGCAGGGCAAAGAGGACGTGGTCACTCGAGCCCGTGCAAATGATGCTGCAGTGAGGACGCAGGAGCGTGGGCCCTGGGGCCAGACCTGGCTCCTCTCCCTTGGCTGTGTGGTCCCCACCCTGTGCGCTCTGGATAACAGGACACAGCCCTGCCCATCCTTTCTCTCTGCTTGTTAGGAGGGTTGGTGACTTCAAGCTGCTTAGTAAGCAAAAGGGGGTGTTCTGTGGCCCCAGGGCAGGGGCAGAGCTGCCCTTGGGCCAGCAGGGCCCTTGGCGCCCTGCTCCTGGCTTCCCCTGAAGATGGGCCCTGCTGCCTGCCCCCCCAGCTCTTCTTAGAGTGTGATGGCCTGGCGCTTTAAGGATTGGCTCCGTGAAGCTCCAGTGGGACAGATTCCTCAGAGAGTGGACTGGCTCACGTGTGTCACCTGTCCGCATGACAGGTCTGGAGGCCAGGAGTCCGAAGTCAAGGCGTGAGCAGGGCTGTGCTCCCTCTGAAGGCTCCAGGGGAGGGTCCCTCCTCGTCTCGTCCAGCTCTGGTGCCTCACCTGCTCCTTGGCTTGTAGTCACACCTCTCTGATCTCCGCCTCCATCGTCACGTGGTCTCCTCTGTATGTCTTCTCTGCGTGTCTGTGTCCAAATGTCCCTCTCCTTGTAAGGACACCAGTCATAATGGATCAAGACTCACCTACTCCAGTGTGGCCTCATCTGAACTTGATCGCATCTGCAAAAACCCTATTTCCAAACCAGGTCACATTCACAGGTACAGGCAGTGTTAGGACATCAACATGTCGTTTTGGAGAACACGGTCGAACCCACATGGGAACTGGGTAGAAAACAGTGCAGTCTCTGCCTCCCGGAGCTCACACGGTAGCGAGGACCTAGTTCCCGCACAGCCACAGCGCTGTGAGCGGACCCCAAGGGGAGCTGGCTGCTCATGGGGCGTCCAAGGAGGTGACATCTTTGATATGATGTATGTACAGGGAGCTCCTCTCCCCTGAAAGACAAGAACCCTGCCTGGATTCCTTTTGCCCCCCTGATCAGCAAGGTGCTTGTGTGTAGAAGATCAATAAGCGTTTGATGGATGAACGAATGATTCCCTGGGCACACGTGTCAGCCAACATCACCGCCTTCCTCCAGTCTTGGAAAACTTCTCACTGTGGCTTTGTGTCCCCAGGCAGTGTCTTGCTTGAATGACCACACTCAATTTTGATGAGTTTAGGTGATTTTACTTGCTAATTATTCTGAATCGTAGAGTTGGCATTGGCCGTAGGGGGATGTCTGAATTGTACGTGCCAAGTGCGCTTCCTTCTCCGAGGCAGAATCGTCCTCGAACTTCCCCGCTGGTACGGGCAGCGGCATTGGGTCTGGCTCAGTTCCCACACTCGCCTCCTAGGTTCCTTGGCCCCTGGGAAGGGGCTGGCCCTGCAGCCCAGGGTGGCGCCATGCGACCTTAAACCCTAAGGCTCTTGGATCGGGTCGGGAGACAGAGGGGAGCCCCATGCCCTGTGTTTCAGGCCCCACTCCTTGGCGGGGAGAGGTTGTGGCTTTCCTGTTTTAGGGTGGGGTCCACCTATTTCAGTTCCCGCTGGCCGACCCAGGGGCCGAGTCGCCTCCCACACAGGAGAGGTTGGCAGAGTCCAGTGAGTGCAGCCAGGCGGGTGCCGGAAGCAGGGCGGCCTGGCGGCGTCTGGACCTGGGGGCATCCCCGAGCGAGGAGGAGCTGGTCCAGGGGCCAGAGTGGGCCTGAGTCCCAGCTGTGGTCCAGGGCCGCCCGCCCTGGCTTCCCTCAGCCCTGGGCCTTGGGCAGACACGCTCCGGACACAGTCGCTCTGCAGGGGCGCCCTCATTGTCAGAGGGCGGCAGCTTCACTCTCTGCTCTCCAGACAACGTGAGTCTGAGTGTCTATGAAGCACTTTACAGACATACAGCTTCTACTCCATTCCCTGGAGCAGGAAGCGGGTTCTGGCTCGTCTCAGGACGATCAGCAAGGGGCTCTGTGGCTGGAGTCTGGGACTGCAGACCCTGCTCTTTGATGGAGTGGCTTGTCACCAGGAGAGCGCCTTTGTGATGTCCAGTGGCCTGTGTGGTCATTCATCCTGACCACGAGGACACAGGCCATCCATGGATGTGCATTGTGTGTTTCGGATGGATACACCTGTGTGCTGGCGCTGGCAGAAATAACCTGAGCTCCCAGAATTAACTCCATTTTCCATCTCAGCAAAGGATGGTTGGTTTGGGGCAACAGTGGTGCCTGTGTTCAGATGCCCCTGTGCTGGGTGATTATGGGATTTCTGTGGATTGTGGTCCCCAGAGCGTGTCCTCGGCAGGAAGCCCCATCTGGGGGGAGCCCCAGGAGGCGCCAGGCAAGGGCCCAGCAATGGCATCAATATGGCCCATCTGCCCACAGGCCCTGGCATTGTGTCAGAGGCGCCCCTTCCTCACTGTGCCCTGGGGAGGCAAGGTCCAGGGAGGACCCCCTCAGTTACCTCTCCGCTCACCAAAGGGAGGAGTGTGCGTTGGGGGACCAGAGCCCATGCCCGGGAGCTGGAGCTACCTGGCGCCTGGGATGGGCCACTCGTTCCCACCTTGAAACTGCCCCTGGAGCTGCCCTCACCCACCCCGGATTTGGAAAGAGGAGGTGTGAGCGGCTTGCACACACGGCGGCCGGGGGGCAGGCAGGAGCCCCCTTTTGTTGCAGGCTCCTCACCTCCTGCTGTAGGGACCCTAACATGTCAGTCCTTCTCTTTTTCCACATTGGAGACACCTGCGTGCTGCTGGCTCTGTGTCAGATCTGCTCCAACGGTTTATAAACACGAACTCGGGAGACAGGCACATGTTTACACGTGGGGAAACCGAGGCACACGATGGCAAAGTAACCTGAGATGTCCAGATCATAAGAGACAGAGCAGCGTTGGGACCCAGGATATGAGTTCTAACCTGATGCTAAGAGACCTGGGGAAAAGGATGGTCTAGCCTTGGCCCAGGGCCCCTGGGGTGGCAGTGTGGTCCGGCCTTATTCCAGGGCAGGAGCAGGAGGGGCCGCAGCGCCTGTCATCAGGGGACTGGGAAGGCCACCTGCTCCCTAGGTCCACGCCCCTGGGTTCCGAGAAGGCCGTCCTCACAGCACGGCCCATGATCATGGTGCCACCCTGCCCGGCCCCCAGGCCACCCCAGGCCAATTAGCAGCCTGACAGGTATTGGAGCCCTGACTCCTCTCTAGGCCATAGGCAGGGACCGCACTTCTGTCAGGACCCACCCCAGCACCCTGCAGAGTGGGCTTCACGGGGCTGGAGCCTGGGAAGCTGAGTCTCGGGCCGGAAGGACAGACGGGCGGGGAGTGGCCTGATGAGCAGACACCACCAGGGACACATCACAGGTGTCACTCGACCACACCTTGCCTGGCCAGACGCCGCTGTGCTGCACAGATGTTGGAACAGAGGGGGCCACGGGACGGGGGGCTTCCAGAGAAGCCCACCTGCAGGGTTGCCAGGCAGAGCAAGCCTTAGGCTACGTCTTAACGAGTAATTAAGACACAGCAGTGCGCTGCGGCCATCCAGCCGGTCTTGTGCCTTTGGTTTGGGAAGATGGTAGGGTTCAGGGTTCCTTGTGTGTGAACTGGCTGTGTAATGTCAGGAATAGTCCCAGAAAAGAGATCATGCAGGTGGCTGGACGTGGATGGTGTGTGGAGCCTTCCAGAAGCTTCTTCCCTGGGCATGTTTTTGTCTTTTCCATGGTAACAGCTTTGATCGCCCCAAGTCTGGCAGTTTCCGCATTTCTGCTGTTTATTAGGACCTTTGTTCTGGGCTTTCAGTCCGGAGCAGTGCTCCTCGCTAGAGAAACTCATCCTGACCCTAATGTCGGATGGAAACTTTTAACAAGGAAGAGGAATCGGCCCTCGCTGGGCTCACAGAGGCTGGGAGGTTTCTTTTGTGTTTCAAATGATGCTTTATAGCGTCAAGTGCTGGGAAAATCCTGGTCCTCACCACTGAGAACACTGGCTTGCCTCAGTCGGGGAGTGACCCCCTGACAGCCATGCTGGGTGTGTCCACAGCTCCCTCCTCTCAGGTAAGCTAGACGCAGCATTGTGTGCCAGCGCTCTCCTGCCTGTCTGAAAGGATGCATGGGCTGAGCCAACAGTGACCTCAGGTGACAGGGGCGGTGCTGACCACTCTTCTGTTGGTTGGTTGTGTGACCAACTTGCAGGACGAGGTGACAATGGGGCCAGCTCTGACCAGCTCGGGGCCTGGGTCCAGGAGTAACAGTCGCAGAGCCCAGAGGATGCAGCCCCATGGCTCGGGGTTTCAGGCAGCCGAGCGTGGAGCTCAAGCTGCTCGGTGCAGCTGCTGCTCCAAGCCCTAGGAGCACAGCAAGCGCTCACACCGAGGCTGCGACCCCAGGATGCTCCTGGTCTCAGCAGGTTTCCTGGCCAGAGCACTGAGGTACGGCCTGGTGCAGCTTCCAGAAAGCCCCACAGAGAAGAGAATGGAGCTCCCCAGTGACAAACGCGAGTGCACTGGGGCACAGCTGTCACCTGGGACCGTCCACTTTGCCCCCCTGGGCCTCCTTCCCCATCGGCATAGTGGGTTCTAAAACCACATGGTCAAACGGGGTCACAGTGATGCCACACCGAGCAGTGGTCTGTAGGCTTGGAGGGCAGAGGGGTGCTGCCCGGTTACGTGAGCGACTACATGGTGCTGTGTGGAGAGATGACCCATGGCCCTGAGGGAGCCCACGGGGATTTCGGGAGACCCCCAGTGCTGTGACGGGTCTGGCCCTAAGAAAGGTGTGAGCCGAGTGAGCAGGTGCCTGCCTGGGAGGTCAGCACCAGGGGCCAGGACCAGGGTGGGTGCAGAACCCTCAAAGGAGCTGGGGCCCAGGATGAGCTTTTCGATCAAGCTCAGCTCGCGGGCAGCGTCTCAGAGGTGCTGGTGGGACTCTCCTGGGGCAGGTGGGTGTTGAGGAGAATCCTCCTGGAGCCGATGGGGCAGGGAAACCACCAACAGGTGAGCCTTCACTAGGCAGCTGGAGGAAGTGACTGGAAGAATGCCACATGCTGACCCAGGGGCCGTGTCCTGGGCCCTCAGGTGCACAGATGAGTGGGGGAACCCCAGGGTGGACATCCTCTTAGAGGGCTATTGGCAAGGGACTCGTGGCTCAGCCCAGCTTGAAGCCAAATGGCCCTCATGGTCCCGCCAAGCCCAGAGGTCATAGGTCACTAACTCAGGTTGCCCCTGAGCAGGTGGGAGCTCCAAAGGTGAGGTGCCAGCTCGGGTCTGACTCACTTCTGGGTTGTCGTTGCTGGAGCTCAGCCGTGGGGTCCCCAAGTGAGGGGCAGCACGTGAGGTTCCGAGATGGGCCTCGACCATGAGATTCCCGAGCTGGAAACAGTTCTCATGTCTCCGGGGCAGAAGGCTCCGCTGGTTTCTGCCAAAGCCGGTGTGGCCTGTCCCTCTGGGCCCCACTGGATCCTGTAGCCATTGTTGTAACTGCCTTTCTGGGCTGCAAACTGGACTTCCAGGGCTCACTTCCCATCACAAGGCCTGGGGACAAGCTGGCAGCCACTGTCCAGATGTTGGATGGGTCATTGTCCTGTCCGAGCGCAGCCTGTGTGACGTCAGGCTGCCCATCTGCTCCTGGTGGTCAGGCGGATGCTGGGGAAGCTGAGCCCAGCTCTGACATCAGAGGCCTCAGAGACTGTCTGAGCCCAAGCCTGGCTGGTCCCTCTCCACGGGCTCCGGGTCCCCTGCCCTCCCACACTCAGCCTGAGCCTCTAGGCGGGAGGAGGGAGAAATGCCAGACACAGAAGGAAGGGAGCTGGGCCCGTCTCTGTGGCTGTCCAGACACACTGGGCTGAGGGCTCCTCTCGCAGTCTGGGGTGGCTCTTTGGAGGGGAGGCCTGGCCTGAGCAGACAGACGCCTGGGGACACTCCAGCTCCGTGCTTGTTGTCCGTCTTTCTCCGTCCATCCAGGGGCAGGAAGCACATGGCCGGGGTGTGTGGAGAAAAATGGGCAGCTGAGGACTAGGGATCCTACTGGGACAGGATGGAAACCACAACTGGGCTTGGCTGGTGAGAAACCAGTTGATGCTGGTGGGTCCCCTGATGTCGGCAAAAACAGACAGACATGTGGGGACGCAGGAGAGGCTTTAGGATACAAACTGTTGAGGGCGGGGACCGAGACAGCCTATGACACTTGGAGTCTCAGAGGCTTAGAGCCTGGAGAGCAGGTCAGGGCCACCCCCAAGTCCTTGTCCCTAGCACCCTTGGGCTGCCCCCTGCACCCAGGGCCAACAGTGATCACAGCACCCTTGGCTCTGAGCCTATAAAGGGCCTCAGAATCCTTCTTAATGCCACAGCCACAACAGGCTGGAGAGGTTGGCCTGTTGGCTATCCTGGATCTTCATCCAGTCGCCCCATCTTACAGAGGACGTGAGGCTGAGTTTCAGAGGAGACCAGGCTTCACACGGTGCCACCTGGATGGCTGTGCAGGCCTGCGTTCCAGAGGGCCCTGTGCTTGGTTTCAGGCTCTGCTGTGGTGGTTCTGAAATGGTCCCTGCGTTTTCGTTCCACACTGAGCCCCATAATTTACATGTCAGCCTCCAGCAGACCCTTCAGAGATGCTGAGCATGGGCCATACCAGGCCGGGGTCCAGAACTGGTGTCGTCCTGGGGGTCTCAGGAGGCTCTGAGATGCCTCCAGGGGGCTGCACGTAGAGGTGGGTGAAGGTTGCATCCCTCTGTGTCCGACTCGGATGGAAAATGCAAGACGTGCCCTGGGAGAGCCCTGAGACTCGGCGTGTTCATGCACATCCGGGAGAGTGAAGCCTCACTGGGCAAGTCAGATGCAGCCTCGCCCTCTGGAAGGGAGCTGGCCCTCGCTGTCCCCAGGCTCTCTGCGATGAAGACACCCTCCTGGGACACTCTCTCCAGGAGCCGCCTCCTTCTGCAACCCCCATGCACACATAGACCTTTGGGATGATCCCCCCTGGTCCCCAGGCCCTGCTGGTACGGGGAGGCAGCATGTGCTGGGAGCAGGGCTGGCGTGATTCATCGTGGTGCAGACCCATGGGCCTGTCACAGCGTCCGTGTCAGACGCGGGGGCTGTCCCCTCTGTCTGGGGAGTAATTTAGTTTCACTACAGGTTTTCTGAATTCCTGGATTATTCAGAGCCTGATTGGTAATTGAAATATCTGTGAGCTTTGGGAAGTGCCAGAGGCCAGTGGCAGCGTTACCTGAAATCCATGGTTAACCAGTGAGTGTCAGAGACTTCCAGGAGGAAGCAGTCCCCAGCTCATGGCTGGCATGACATCATGTCAACCACAGTTGGCAGAGATCGGGACTGGCCAGACTCCCGGAGGCAGCTGGGTGCTGCGGGATTCGCTGGGAAGGCCTGGTTCCCCAGACCACTACCCGCCCTCTGGATCCCAGGCAGTGCCCAGGCCACGCTGCCCACTTCTGCAAATACCCTTGCATCTCTCGGTATCAGCTAAGATACACACCCCACTTCTCTTGGCTCTCATGTCACCCCTGCTGGCTGGGCGTCCCCTGCCATTGTCCCTGGGATCCAACCCATCCAGTAGCTGCTCTGCCCCAGTGACCTCCGGGCACTCCGTTCTGGGCCCCAGGAGCTGTGCGAATGCCCCGCTCTCATCTGTGCCTGGGGCTACGCCTGAACGTCAGGGGAGAACAAGTCTGTGAAGCCCCCAGAATTGTTGGCTGCTGTCGCTGGCTGCCTGCCGGATCCCAGCATGGAGTGTCATCCTCTCCTTCTCCTAGAGGCAAGCGTACGGGATTCCTATTTTGTCATCCAGGGTGGGGTGCCTCAAGGTCATGTAGCAGCCTGGATGGAGTCTCGGGCCCTCCAGCTTGCTCGTCCACAGGGAGGAGCAGACTCCCTGGAGTTGGGTGACCCTGATGTCAAGGCCAGCACAGTGGGCCTGTGCACACGGGACCTGGAAAGGGGCAACTGGGACGAAATGTGTACACGGGCCTCCCTGCCCTGTGGGGCGGCCCCAGCACCTGGCTATCATCCTCAAGGCCAAGACTTTCCAGCTTTGGGTCACCCCCACGGTGACCCTGCCCAGGGACGTGCCCACTTTCCAGACAGGGAGACCGAGTCCCAGGTCCTGTCCTCGCAGTGCTGGATTGGATTCCAGGCTGAGGCCATCCTGCTCTCCACCGAGGCCCACTCTGCTGAGCCTGCCCCAGGGGTCCTGAGTGCCGGCCGAGCACACGGGCTCTGTGCATAGGGGAGCCTGGAGCAATTCCTGCAGGACGTGCCCTCCATCTCCCTCCCAGAGCTCAAACCTTTCCCAGGGCAGAGAAGGTGCAGGAAGGTTCTGGAAGGGCTGCTAGTGAAGCAGACGCAGCCTCCAGGCATAGGGAATTCTGAAGTAACAAGAACACCGCTACTGGGACAGCGTTTTCTCTTAGTTGTCCCAAGTGAGCCCCCTCGGCCACGCGCTGCCCACTTGGGATCAAAAGAGATGGAGGAAGAATCCAGCTGGGCCAGGGAAGTTCCGGCACGCAGCCAGTCAGCTGTTTGGTCTCGTCAAGGCTGGGCGCTGGTTTCCACTGAGGGCTGGGGGAAGTGGCCGCCTGGACCCCAGGGCCGCAGCCGCCTGCCCCAGCTACGGGTGACAGACTCACCAGCCCCATCTTGGCCATCTTACAGCCCCAGGAGGGGAGAGTCAGGGCTTCTGTTTCACAGACAAGCAATCAGATCCGAGAGGAGAGTGAGGTCTCTCGGGTCACACTCCCAGGGGAGGTGGGCAGAGCTCACACCACGGCCAGGCTGCCCTCTGAAGCCCGCTGCACTACCCTTCTGCCACATAGGGTCTCCCGTCGGCCCACCCCTGCGTGCATGTCCGTGCGCTGAGCGAGGCTCCCGGTGCACACTCCTGTGGTTCTGCTCTGCTCAAGAGGGCGGCCGGAGGGGCCGTTTTCTGAAATGCAAGGAACAAATAAACTGCTCCTGGTATCGGGTCACTAGCCGAGGACCCAGGTGACATGGGGACTGATGCGGCAGCCTTGGGAAGGTTGCTGAAGCCACGTTGTCAGGCTGCATGGAGCTCCCGGGGGACATGAGCGCTGGGCACGAGGTGGTCAAACAGCCCACACAAACCCTCCGGCCACACTGCCGTCCTGTGGGGGCCGCACCCTCTGGGGTTGTGGTGAGGGCCATGGGGACCCTGAGCCAAGCAGGAGATGAATTGGGACGGGGACTCCTGACGCAAGGTCTCCACCCCGTGTCCTGGAGAGTGACCATCCCCCACAAGTTTTGGAAACGAGAGATTCCGGTGTCCCTGGGAAGAGCGGGTCCTCCTCCAGCTCCCAAGAACCATCTGGGCATTTCTGGGGATCTGCTGGCTCACGGCTGCTGGAAGGTCTACGTTGAAGTTGGCCGTGGCCCCCGCCGGGTGGATTGCATGGTTGCATGGTAATCAGCAGCTGATAAGGGAGTCAAGAACTGTGAAGATCTAATCCAGTCTGAGGCCTTCTGGGTGGGACCGAAGTGTACTGGGGGCCCAGGCCTGCGTCAGGACACCCCACCCCTCTCTGCATGGGGCTGGGGTCCTTCTCTCCCCCAGGGGTCCCCAGGGCCCTGGATGGGAGATGGAATCGATACCTGTTCTGGTCCCAGTACATTCCAGATGAACCTAGAGCCAAATGTTAGAAGTGTTAAAAATTACAGCTGTAAGAAATTACAACGTGCATAGCAGTGTGCATTGCTTTAAGCCCCAGTGCGAATCCACATGAGAAGTGATCACTGCTTACTCCATGAAAGTGAAAACTTTAGTATACCTGGTATAATATAAACAAAAGCAGAAGATGGAGAAGCTGGAAGATAAGCCTGCAGTGAGTGTGCTGAGGGCATGCTCCTCGGCGTACCTGGAGGCACAGGTGCACACATTCCCGCTCAGGTGGAAGAACAGACAACCAGATGCACCGGCACAGACAGGAGCCACTTACGAATGGCCGGAAGACACACCTGGAAAACTGCTCTCGTTCTCTAGTCGTTGAAAAGAGCAAAGATGGAGCCACAACAAAACACTGTGTTTCTCCTGTCAAATTAACGAAGTTTTGAAATCGCTTTAGTCCAACCGGCTGACTGTGAGGACAGCACCTGCTGGGGTGCAGAAGGCAATTAGACCGCAGTGGGTCCATGTGAGTCCGTTCGAGGAGCCCTGGGGCTCTCATGAACTCGTCTGTGCTCCAGGAGTTTCTTGTCACCACAGAGAGCTCTGCTGGCGTGCTCCTGCGGCAGTTCATGCCGGACCCCAGCGCTTGTTGATACATATGCGCTGTTAAAAGTGGAAGGAGAGGGGCCGGCCTGGTGGTGTAGTGGTTAAGTTTGCACGCTCTGCTTTGGCAGCCCGGGATTCACAGGTTCAGATCCTCGGGGTGGACCTACACACTGCTCATCAAGCCACACTGTGGCAGCATCCCACATATAAAATAGAGGAAGATGGGCACAGATGTTAGCTCAGGTCCAATCTTCCTCAGCAAAAAGAGGAGGATTGGAGGTAGATGTTAGCTCAGGGCTAATCTTCCTCAAAAAAAATTATAATTAAAAAAAGATGAAAGGAGATACACTATGTTCCAAATGTTTACCTTTAGATATGGAAATGTGGGTGGATTTTTGTTGTCTTTTATCTTATACTCCTAAATTTCCCCTTTTATCTACGAATAAGAGTCTATGCAAGTTGCTAAGTAGAAAAGAGTAGAATCACCCTTTGGGGGCCAATGAGTGACTGTGCAGGACGGTGGGGGAGGGGAAGCTCCCACGAGGCGTGGGCAGCTCGGAGGCAGACCCGGGGCGAATGGCCTGCGGGGTCTGGGGAGGTGAGCTCTGCTGCTACTCCCAGCATCCTGGGTTGAGTGTGGAGTATGTGCTCAAGCTCGGGGAGGCTAGGGGTGGAGGGTGCAGACAGCCATGGGCGAAGATGAGGCGGCTGGTTGGATGCAAAGAAAGCCAAGAGCAGACGGGCCCCTGAAGTGGAGTGAATGTTGGCCTCCAAAACACTACGTCCACCTGGAACCTGTGAATGTCCCTTATCTGGAAACAGGGTCTTTCTTCCCAGATGTAACTAAGTGAAGGATCTCGAGATGAGATCATCCTGGGTCTGGCTGGGCCCTAAATCCAGTGACAAGAGGTAAGAGAGAGGAGAGGGAGGTTCCAGGCAGAGAGAGGAAGGCCGTGTGACAAGGGAGGCAGAGACTGGAGCGATGCAGCCACCGGCCAAGGAGCCCCAGGGAAGGCCTGCGGTTCCAGAAGCTGGGGGGAGGCGTGGAGTAGATTCTCCAGAAGGAGCCAACCCTGCCAACACCTTCATCTCGTTCTTCTGGGCTGTGCGAGGATAAACTAATGCTGTTTGCAGCCCCTCTTCTGTGGTCCTTTGTGACGACCACCCCATGGGACTCTCATGGCATGGCTGGGTAGGGGTGCCTCACCTCCTTTCTGGGGGACCTGATGTGCACGTGTGTAGGTGTGGCCTACGGTCTGGACCCTGAGTGCCTGGGGGCCCTGACTCACATTGTCCCTGCAGGGCCTGGCTTGGTGACCAGCCACCCCCACCGAGGAGCAAGGACACAGGGCGCCGGGTGGAGAGCAGTGCCCTGGAGGCTGTGGCCCCACCACACTGGAGAGTTGGATGAGCTCAGGGTGGGCTTCTCAGAGGAGGTGCCACAGCCAGACCAAGAGGCAGAGGTTTCAGAGGGAGGAGAGGGGTGGCAGGCAGCCCCCTCTTTAAGGGGAGGCTGAGCACAGGGGCTCTTGGAAGCTGGGAAGGGACATGGCCCAGCAGCAGGAGCATAGGGAGCCGAGAATCTCCTAAGCCGGGGAGGACGGTGTCGGCCCGGAGGGTGGAGGCCAGCGGGGCGGGAAAGGGGGGTGATCTTCAGCGTGGATCATGGGGTGGAGGGGCTGTGTTATTTTAAGACCTGCCTCATTGTTCCTTTCTACAAAGTGCAGAGACACAGTTGCTAAAGAACCATGACGCAGGAGCGGCCCCAGAACAGCCTTAGGGACCAGAGTGAATGTTGATGATTAAAACGATAGGTTTTCTTGCAAGCAGATGCCGCCAGATAGCAAGTGTACCTGGTTTAATTCTTAGGTTTCTGAAGCTCTCAGACACCCCCTGCCATCTTGTCTGTTCACATTCTCAAGGAACCGCCTTCGGAAAGATCCCGCACAGGCGGGCCCCGCGGGCTCCGTGTTGGGGCCCCCGGGGTCCCTGCCACGTGAGCCCCAGGGCGAGGTCACGCTGATGACCTGCCCAGGGCGGTCGATGACCTTCCTCCTCCTTTTCACGCCCTCCTGCGCTGTCCAGATGTGCGGTCCTGGAGGAGGCTGCGCTGGCCCCAGCCTGCTTCCTCAGGTCCGGTGGGAGGCAGTCCTGCCAAGAGGGTGGACACCCGACCATCTGGAGCCTCGGTGCAGTCTGTCCCGTCCCTCCTCAGGCACAGGGCACTGATGGACCCCAGCCTGCCCTGAGCCTCCCTGGGCTCTGTGCCCACTGGGCACCCTTGGGTGACGTCCTTGGCTCCCGTTCTGGCTCTGCTCCACCTGCTGGGTGGGCCTGGGCCACAGCCCCTAATTCCAGGTAATCTGCCCCCACTGGTGTGTTCAAGGCCCCTGCTGTGCTCCGGGCTCAGCAGAGAGCTCAGGATGAGAGGGTGTGGTCCAGCGGGGGCCTCAGGGAGACCTGGGGTTCTCAAAGGCTGCTCTTGGAACTCTGTGCCTGCCATGTTCCAGGGGCCACCAGCCTCGGGGAGGGGAGGCCAAGCCGTGTCCCCATCCAGTAGGGCAGCTCTTCTTCCTGGCTCCGGGCGTCTGAGAGCTGCAGGTGGAGAGCAGCGTCCCTGCAGGGGAGTTGGACACACCCAGTAGGGCCTTGCTGGGAGCTGGGGGTGAGAAGTGCAGCCAGCCTCCCCTGGGAGGGACCTCATGTGACGTGACGGCAGCTCGCTGGATCCAGCAGGTGCCCAAACTCTCCTGAGCCAGCCACTGGAGGACTGGAGGAAGGAAGACCAGGGAAGGGCTGAACAATCTCGCACAGTGCAGGGCCCCCCAGACAGCTGGCTCCAGGACAGCTGCTGGACCAACGAGCAGGGCAGGGCAGCTCCAGGTGGTGCCATGAGGGTGGGCTCATCCTCAGAGGGGACCTGGGGTGAAATCTGGGATCCAGGGAGAGGGTCTCGTGAGCGAGGACAGCAGCACACAGCCTGGTACGGCCGAGGAATTGAGAGAAGGCCGAGCAGCCACAGTGCTGGGTGCGGTCAGCGTGGGGGGCAGGGGCCTGGGACGTGGGTGGGGTCCAATGGGAGTGTGGTGGGAGCCACAGGCAGGTGGGACAGGGCAGGGGCACTCAGGCAGAATGGGATGGAGATGAGGACCACCCGGGAGCTGGGAGCAGCGGCTGCAGGGAGAGGCACAAGGTGAGGAGACTGAGCTGGGACTTCTGGGGGCCTCCGGGCCACCCACCAAGGACAGGCCCCCCAGCCCATCTGTGTCGCTCCAAGGCTGTGCTGTGTCCGGTTTCTGCTGCATGTGTGTGGGAAGCCCCCATGATGCCCCCCTCTACCGGCACAGCTGGCCCAAGCAGAGAGACTGCGCGGAGTGGGGCAGCCCCTGAGCCCCTGACCTGGGCCCCCCAGCATCCCTGCCTCGGACTGGGGCCGCCCTGAGGGATGAGGGAGCTGCGGCCCAGCAGGGATATGGACAGAGGCCGCTGGACATGAGGTCCCACAGGGTGAGGCTGTGGTCTGTGGGAACCACATCTTGGCGTTTCTGTCTCTGTCAGTT
Organism: Equus przewalskii; assembly: GCF_037783145.1. Classification (NCBI taxonomy): domain Eukaryota; kingdom Metazoa; phylum Chordata; class Mammalia; order Perissodactyla; family Equidae; genus Equus; species Equus przewalskii. Next base: position 44,876,934 of record NC_091859.1, read on the forward strand.
TAAAGGTGATATTTGGCCCGTCATTTCTCACTCCATGACCATGAGCTGGCCCGCTCTGTGGTGTTTCCTGGGATGCTGGGTGCGGGTGCTGGAGGCCTCAGCAAAGGAGGACGTGTACGCCCCCCCTGCTCTGCAGCCTCCCAGGGGTGCCGTGGGTGTTCGACACACACACTTCCATCACTCCTCTCTGTGCAATTATACGGCACTTGCTGTATGTGAAGAAACATTTGGGAACAGGAGGGTGGGACCCAGACCCAAGCCCCTGGCCAGTCCAGGGGACACTTGGCTCGTACCCACGGCTGCCACTGTTTGGGGTGTGTGCCCTTCGGTCACGCCCAAGAGGGTTCCCACCCAGGACACAGAGGGAGGGCAGGTGTTTCCAGGAGCCAGCCTCGGTGGCAGGCATAGACCTCCCTCCGCCATTCAAGCCTGAAATCTAGGTTTTTGTCCTCGAAAGGGTCTGCTGGCCTGAATCGGGGGAGGGATGAGAAGCAGCACCCATGAAGCGCACTGTCCCCCAGGCCAGCCTTGTGGGTGTTTCCTGGGTACGTCCCATTTCAGACGGGACCCTTTGTGTCTACAGAGGCTGACCGCTCTCTTCTCTTTGCTCCTCAGGTCTCCTGACAAACGCAGCCCCAGAGGGGCCCCGGGAGTGGCCTTGGCTCCATATAGAGTCCACCCCTCGGCCACAGTCCTCTGTCCGCCGCGGACGCCCCCCATTCTCCGCCATCCGCCCACCCTCCGTCTCTCCGTAGCCCGTCCAGGACGCCCGCTTCCTCGGCATCCTGAGCTGAGCCTGTCGGCCGCACCGAGGAGCCTGGCCTGGGACCCGGTGGGGGCTGTGCTGGGCGTCGGGGAGCCTGGCCCCTCCGCAGTGGAGGAGGAGGAGGAGGAAGACGGCGCTGGCCCAGGGGAGGACTGACTCTCGGGCGCAGAAGTGGCCTCTCCTTGTGCCCCAGACTGTCCGAATCGCTTTTATTTTCTTATCCTTTCAGTATACTTGATAGACCAAAGAGCAAAATCTATTTTAACGCGGACTCGCCCTCACCGTCAGAGTCCTGGGTTCGACTGGGGGACACAGGGGCAGAGACATGCCGGAGGCCCCGGTGGGGCGGCCCCGGCAGAGGCCTCCGACCCACGAACACTGCGGTGCCCCCTGAGAGGGGCCGAGCTGGCCGGAGGACCCCGAGGCAGCCCTGTGGGACGCGGCGGCGATGTCCCCATGCAGAGCCCGCGAGCGTGCCACCCCCCGGACACGGCCGGCCGCGCAGTCCCCGCTCCTCTGTACTTAGATGGACTTGATCGTACTAAACTCACTTTCTGTTTTAACCCGTTAGACAGGCCTCTCTCCAGCTCCATTTCCGATAGTGGGGTAATCCAGTATCCGCCAAGAGCATGTTGGGTCTCGACTGCTGTCTCATCCAATTCACCATTTAGCTCCAGAAAGCAAATTAAAGGAAACGAAAGTAACACTTGTTTGAAAGAGATCATTAAATGTATTTTGCAAAGCCTAAAGTTATATATTTAACAGTTTTTATATGTTGTATATTTGTAGAAAATCCTATTTAACAATTAATGTGTAGCCCCGGCCGTCCGGAGAGGTGGTGGAGCCCCGTGTCCCTGAGGGCTCTGGGTGGGCCGGGAGCCGGGGGCGGGGCAGGACTCTGGGGGCAGTGAGCTGGCGTCACCATGTGGTGGCCGGGCCAGAAGCCCGTTTCTCGTCGCTGGTTTGGGTCTGCGGGTCCCTCCCCTGGCCTCTGCCTCCATCCACACTGAGTGTACAATACTCTGATCTCGCCTCTTCCTTCCGGTGGGTTGTCCCCCTCCCGTTCCCGCTCGCACATCCGTCGATCTTGAGGGCAGTGGGCAGTGGATCTCTTCTCCCCAGGCGATGTCCCGCTCGTTCTGTCTTCCTGTGGGAAGGTCGAGACCATAGGGATGGACGGCGGTGCCCAGAGACGGCAGGAACCCCATCGTCCCACATCCCTCTTGCAACCCGGGGTTGCCGGCCGGCCGACAAATAAGGGACAGTTATGTTTTCCTTCCTCTGGCCAGATTCCTCCATTTTTCCTGAGTTTCCAGTGAAGTATACTACCTAAGAGTCCAATTAACCAGAGTATTATGCTAGTTCTATGCTACTAAAAAAGGAAAAAGGAAAAAAAAATAATAACTATATAGAAGTTGTTCCAGCAACCCATAGACTAAAGATAGGAGAGAAAATCCATTTATTTAAGACCGATTCCAATGTCCGTGAGTATTTAATTTACCTTTCAGCCACCCCAAATTTAGAGGTATGTGGATCCTAGAGAGAACGAATCAGCTGCGGCTTTGGGTTTTCCTCATGGAGGAGACGGGCCACCCAGGGTGCTGTCCGAGCGGCCAGCCCGGGCTCCAAGGCCGGGGCGCTGTGCTCCGGGAGGCCCTGGGAGGGTCGCCCCGCCTGGCACACCTCTGCCCTGCCCTGCCAGCGAGTGTCGACACCTTCCAGGGCAGAGACAGCGAGATTTAATATGTTACAGCATTTTTTTTCTTGTTTTACAGTATTCAATTTTGTGTTGATTCAGCTAAATTATGAAAATAAAGAAAAACTCCTTTGATAAGCATGGCTTTTGTTCGCTGGCCGTGGTGTCCTGGGAGGGGCTGCAGCAGGCGTGGCTGGCGGGGACGGCAGGTGGGAGGGACCTCAGCGCACACGTGGTGACAGGGACATCCTTCCTGGGTGCTGGGCCTGCCCTGATGCTGCGCAGTGCGAGAGCCCTCTAGCTTCTCCTGCACCACAAGGATGCTCCCGGAAGCCCAGCCCGGGCCAGTGGACAGTACCCGGCCTGTAACCACTCAGGGGCCTCCCTCACCCTGTACGTGAATACCCACGCCCCAGCAGAGGCAAGTCCTGGTCCCCACTCTGGTCAATGTGGGGCCACTGGAGACACAAAACATGCCTCATTCTAAATCATTTCTCCCCTGGAACCAAATGCTCCCCTGCTGGGCCAGTGGGAAGGCTGATGGCCACGTGCATTTGCCTCTGCCCAGGCCCTGCCCACACCCCAGGGCACAGAGGAGCCGAACCTGCTCAGGGGCTCCCAAAGGAGACCCACATCTGAAGGAGTCCCCTCTTGAGACAAACCTGCTCAGATCTCCAGAGGGTGGTCTCTGGCATTCAGACCATTTCTGTTGCCCAGAGTTGACCACCGAAGTCAGCACCCAGATGGAGAGAGGTCACACCTGTCCATTTCCAGCTGCTCTTTATGAAATATGAACCCTGGGAGCTGTGGCCCAGTGGCTGGGCTGTCCCAAGCCCGTGCTTGATTTTAAGGAGAATTCATTGGCTTTTGGAGCAGTTGGACTGGATAGATGAGACCCCCACTCTCTGGCACAGAGCCAGGCTTGTCCTAGGAGAGAGGAGTGGGCAGCACCCAGGCCCAGCAGCTGCCACAGGGACCCCCAGGTGGGCCCTTTCCCTCCCAGGTGGGCCCAGGTGCCTGTGCCGTTCAGGGTCCTCCCTCGGGGCTCCCTGGGTGAGCAGGTTTAGGGTTCAGCCATCCAGAGCACAAACAGGCCAGGACAGGGGCCCACTTGTTCCTTCTCCCTCTGTGCATGCTGAGAAAGGACACGCTGGAAGAGGCAGAGGTGTTAGTAGGGAGAAGGAAAAGGAGCTCACCCCCAGAGCCACCTGCACCGTCTCTGGGGGACCCATCCTCTTCTGGGCATATCGGAGGGTAAAACACTAAGCATGAAGATAGAGAAAAGATAAAGAGCATCATGACCACAGGGGCTGGTAGGAAGAATGATGGACTCCAACCAGAGCCGGAGGTGTGTGGGTCAGGATGGGGTGGTTCATGCTGGGTAACAAACAGCCCCACCTCCCAGAGGCTGAACTTATGTAGACACGATGTGCACCTGGCTGGGACGAGTCTGCAGGAGGCCTTCCCCATCTCAGAGATGAGGGGAGACACCTGGAGAAGAGCACCCCAGCTGTGAGGCTTCACATGGAGGTAGCACCCGTCTCCTCTGCTCCCTGGCTGGCTCTGCCCTTTGCTGACTTGGGCTGTCTAGCCTCGGGTTTCTCTCCCGCCCAACGGGACAGGCGTTGTTGCTGCCCCGTTTAAGGCTGGGGCAAGAGTCCTTGATAGGCTTGAACCCCCAAAGCGTGAAGAGCTGTGTGTGGTCCACCTTCCTGCTGTGGGGGATGGTCCCGCATGGCCTGCATGGGCAGGTGCTCCTCCCACAGGCTCTGTCCAGGCCATGCTGTGAGCTGAGGCTGAGAGATCCGTGGACACGGCCCCAGTGAGGGGGCCAGGGCAGGCGGCGGCCACGTTCCCTCTGGACATGGCCTTGGCCTGGGTGGAGGCCACCCTGCCATGTAGCCGGAGGGTGAGTCTCGGCATTGATTTTGTTTCAGCTGCGTGGTGTAGCGAACACTTCCCCTCTGTGCCTCGACTTCCCCATTGGCAGAATAGAGAGAATTGTGTCGATCTCACGAGGTTGTTCTGAAGATGGAAGAGATGCAGCACGGGACGTGCCCGGCTCAAGGACGTTCTCAGGGAACCACAGGCAAGCTTCCCTCGCACCAACATTACGCCCTGTGGGCAATTCTGTGCATCAGTGCCCACCAGGCAGCACTGTCCCATGTCACACGATGCTGTCTGTGGCCACCGGTCTGGGTCTGAGTCCTCACTCTGCCTCTTACAAAGTGTAGACATGAGCCGGGGCTGTAGGATATGGGATCCTGCGTGTGGGGCAGAGCTCCGGGTCCAGAGCTGGCTCTGCAGTCTGTTCCTTTGTCGTGTCATTACGGCCATCAGGCCTGCGGCCAGTTCCAGGGCCGGCCAGTCCAGGCCTTGAGCAAGCTCAGCCTCCCAGGGGTGGGAGGTGTGTACATGGTGTGTGTAGTATAGTGTGTACAAGTGTGTGGACACGTGCACACATGTTTGTGGGTGCTCATTTCACCGTTACCCTCACATGCGGAGCACTTTCTAAGTCAGGGGTCCAGGAGGAGCCCCACACGATTCCTGACCTCAAGGCACTCTGAGGTCAAGGAGCATCCAGAGGGGGCTGGGACGGGCCGACCCTGGCGCCACCACATCAAACCCTGGCTGTCCCGGCGGAGGTTGCCAGCCTGCCAGCCACCTCGCCTCTGCTGGGTCCTCTCCTGCCGGGTGTCCCAGCCCCATGATACTGCATCACCTTGGCATTCGGGAGGTGACCACTTTGCCGTCCCTGTCCTGAGCTGACCGGCTCCCCAAGAAGCTGGTGCCCCCTTGTGGAATGCAGGACCTGGAGGAAGGATCCTGGGGATTCCGGGGTCTCAGCTCAGCAGGCAGAGGGGGGGCCTCTGCAGGTCACTCCCAAGACTCAACTGCAGGTCAGCATGTCCTGCCAGTCTGAGCTGATGGTGGGCACTGTGCCCCCAGCAGGACCAATGACCAGGGCCCTGTGTCGCTCTCGAGAGGACCCACTTGGGGACCGAGAAAGATCCTATGGCCACTGCCCTGCTCCCGTGGGCCTGGGTCAGCCCAGCCCAGGAGAGGCAATGTTGGGGTGCAGGAGGGACCACTGGCTGCTTCAGCAGAGAGGCCAGAGCGGATGAGCACAGGTCGGGGGGAGGGGTCAGAGAGAAGGGCCCTGGGGCCCATGCTGGCCAGGATGGAGGCATAGGGCTGGGACGGGCTGCTCAGCACAGGATCCAGGACCTCAGGGTGGCTGGGGACAGCAGCCTGCCCTCCCCACACCCTCGTGTCCTGAAGTCCCCATTTCAAGTTTCTGTCTGGCCAGCAGTCCCCCATTTGTCCACCCAGTACCCCTCATCCCCTCAACCTGTCTTGCTGGTCACCTCCCACTAAAATGAAAGTTCACAAGAGCAACCGTTCTCGGGGTGTCGCTCTCCCCTGGCCCCCAGGGGGTGCCTGCCACATGGAGACAGGGGACGTGCTTAGGACTGTTCCCAGACCAAGCATCTTCTGCGTGCCGGTCCTTTGCTGATGATGCTGTATTTGCTGGTGGTGTCTCCACGCTGCCCTGGGATCCTGGGGAGCACCAGGCGGGTTTAGTGCTCAGAGCCCGTGATCTGTTTCCAGAGGCCCCTGAGTCCTCCTGTCTCCCCCAGGCTCAGATGCAGGGTCTGAGCCACCATGAGCCTGCCACCTGTCTACACTAATGCTCTGGCCATGGTCCCCAGCGTTGCACAGGGTGACACCCCTATGGAGCATCACTCTGCTCGGCTGGGGTGGCTGGTGTCCCTTCTGAAGCCCGGTGGCCTTGTGGCCATGAGGGCCGTGTGCATGCCCCTTTCCTGGCTGGCTCGTCCAGGTTCCTAGTCCCGTGTGTCCTCCCGATTCAGCTGTTTCTGTCTTTAGAGGACTCGCTGCATCTTTAACATCTTCCATTTCTTCCTTTTGTGCCAGAGTCATGGAATTCCTCTAAAATAACAGCCACATTTATTTTCTGCTTCTATGAATGTTGCCTCATTTGTTCCTCCTGCCAGTGCTGCAGGGAGGAAATTAGTCCTTCCAGGGTGGGTGGGTGGGGGGCCGGCGGGCCCTTGCGGCTGGGGCGGCACCCAGCATATCTGACCATGATGGCCCCCATCTTCCTAGGCGGCCAAGACTTTAGTCCAGAGAAGAAGGAGCTGGAAAATCTCTCCTCTAGGCCAGCGGCACCACCGGGGCAGAGCATAAAGGTGGAGAACAAAGTCCGGTGGAGGGTGGGGCGTGGTCCCTGGCTGCATAGGTGTGCCCATGTCGCTATGCGCCGGGGCTCCGCGGACAGCGAGCGTTAGAGAAAAAGTATGCTGAGGCTGTGAGAGCTGTAAGAAGACCTCATCCAGGACGACGGCAATGGAGTCAAGACCATCAGGACAGGGAGAGAGATGGGGCCCCCCTCCGAGCCCCCAGAGACAGGGGCCTTACAGCCAACGGCAGAGTGGACAGGAGATCCAACTGAGACATCGGGACCCTGACCACACAAGGCTCCTGCTGAAGGTCAAGGGCCCGGACACTGGAGGTCAGTGATGAGGAACTGATCAGATATCCAGGGTTGGGGTTCTCTAACCTGTCAGCGGGAGCCTTGCCGAGAGTGGACTTGGCAAAGGCCTACGTGGAAGCCCAAGGTCAGGCCCAGCCGAGCAGAGGTCTCAGAGGGGCTGGACTACTATTTGGCCAAGGGGAGCGTTTCTGTCGTGAACTTTCTCTAAAGGTTGAAACGATGCCTTCCACATCAATCTCCACAAAGGCCCGTCTCGTCTGAGCCCGGCCTTGCTTCTGGGAATGCAAAAGGAGAAGGAAAACCCCTCGTTTCCAGAGAGAGGACGCGTCTGAGCCCATGGTCACGGCTGGGGTTTGGACGCTCCTTTGGGGAGAGCAGAGGAGGAGGGTCGTCCTTGGAAGCCCCCTGCAGGGTGACAGTCCCATAATGCCCGGATTCTCGCAAGGCCAGCTCTCAGCCGGAGGTTGGCCGCAAAGCCCAGAGCCCACAGCAGAGCCATTCCCTTCCTGTCCAGAGAGGACAGGTGTACCCAGCCCATGAGCAACGAGACTGCGGCCCAGCGGGGCCCAGCAAGCACCAGGCCTTCCATCCCAGGGAGGATGGGACCCAGGTGCCCCTCCATCTCTGCTTGGGCCACACTGCCAGCAATTCCCGGGACCCATCCCAAGGGACAAGGCCTCTCCAAGCTGGGCAGATGGGATGGCCTGGGTTCCCTTCCAAGACATTTGGACGAGCCCTGGAGTCAGATGCGGCGTCCTGGCCCCAGGTGTCTGCACAGTCTTGTCCCAGAAAAGCAGCATTGTGTGAACTCAGCTAACAAGCTCTGGGCACACAGCCGGCTGGGAGACACTCTAATTGGCTGGGAGAAGGATGGGGCGCATCAGAGCCGAAATCCCAGGGTCACCTGTGACTGTTGCTGATGATGGGCACTGATGGGAGCCTCAGTTTCCATCTCTGCAGCTTCCTTTCTGCCGCCCTGGTTGGAGGAAGGAGGGCAGGTGTCACGAGCAGTGACAGGGCACCTGAGTCTTCTAGAACAGATGCCGTCTTCCTGGAGCAGCTTAGATCTGGCTGTGCGTGGAGGTAGGATGCTGACGTCCTTCCAGGAATTGTCCTGCATCCCTCTGGGGCGGCCCCAGCTCATCCCCCTCCCTGAGCGTGTATGGACCTCCACGTGAACCTCCCGCTCGACTCAGGGGCGGAGAGCAGATTCCGCAGCACGGGCTCCCGGGGCAAAAGCAGATCCCGGCAGAAGGAGGATTAAAATGCACGGCCGCCAGCTTGATGCAATCTCGATCTGCCCAGTTTTTCAAGGGCTCTTGTCAGTTCCCATCCCGTGCTCACCATCATTAACGGAAAATATGACAGATTCGCTAATGAAATCAATTTGATCAAGTTATCAATTTAATCCCTAAAAACGTAACCCAATTTTGTCCTCTTGGAGGCTGCCCGGGCTCCGGGGCTAAATGTCATCAGTCACCGTGAGAGAATGGGCCTTCTGACTTTCAAATAATTAAAGTTACTTTTCTGCTCTGGGTTCATAACCTTCCTCCTAATTACTGCGAGCTCCCCTAAATCCTCCGGGGTTGAGCCGAGGCGGAGGCAGCCCCCTGATTGGGGAAACAGCATAACGGAGGGCCTGGGATGGCAGCCCCGGGGCAGCGAGGGCGGTTCCCAGGTCAGGACTCAACCCCCGCCCCCCACTCTCAGTACTGCTTCCTCCTCTTACACAGCAACTCCTCTTCATGAGAAGAAAAGAAAGGTTAGCAACGAGGAGTGGAGACAAATTCCACCCATCCTGCCAGCAGAGACCCCCACAGCTCTTTGGGTGGATCCTTTTGGACTTTTCTGGGAAGGAAGTCGAGGAATTCTAAACCAGTTGCTTATATCCAGAAAAGTCTGCACTTGCTCGGACCCACAGGTACTTCGGCTCTGAGATTTCATATTCCGCATTCACAGTCAAAGGCTTATGGGCAGCAATCAGGCCTCGGGGTGGCCCAGCCTCTCTCTGCAGCCCCCCGGGTCCAGCCCTCAGCCCTGGTGGCCGCCCACCCCACAGGAACAGGGCACCCAGAGGCCTCGGGGCACGAGCGCAGGGGAGCTAGGGCAGGTGGGCTCTGCCCCCAGGCGGCTGAGGTTTACTCTGGGGCAGAGGCGGTGAGGATTCCCAGAGATCTTCCGTCCAAGCTCTCCAAGGGGGACAGGGCCTCTTGTCCGTTTCTGCTCAGCTTTGTTTGCAAACAGGCCCCTGGGAGGCCCCTCTGGAGGGTGGGTGTCTGGCTGTGGCTGCTCCCAGCTCCAGGGACAGCCTGCCCTGTGAAAGCCCCCAGCGCCAAGGCTCCAGACAGAGCGACGCCGCACGGGCTCGGCCACTGGCTGGGACGGCAAAGCGCGACCCCGCTTGCAGGGTTACGTTAGAGGAGATTTTTTTCCAAATTAGCCTTAAAAGGGTTGTTTGGTCTCTGTGTGTGTCTGTGTGTCTGGGTTCCTGGGTGTCTGTGTGAGTGTCTGTGCATGTGTGCAAGTGTCCGGGTGTCTGTGCCTGTCTATGTGTCTGTGTATCTGTGCATGTGTGCAAGTGTCCGGGTGTCTGTGTGTCTGTGTGAGTGTCTGTCCATGCGTGCAAGTGTCCAGGTGTCTGTGTGTCTGTCTGTGTGTCTGTGAAAGTGTCCGGGTATCTGTGTGTCTATGTGAGTGTCTGTGCATGTGTGTGAGTGTACGGGTGTCTGTGGGTCTGTGTGAGTGTCTGTGCATGTGTGCAAGTGTACAGGTGTCTGTGGGTCTGTGTGAGTGTCTGTGCATGTGTGCGAGTGTCCGGGTATCTGTGTGTCTATGTGAGTGTCTCTGCATGTGTGCGAGTGTACGGGTGTCTGTGGGTCTGTGTGAGTGTCTGTGCATGCGTGCGAGTGTACGGGTGTCTGTGGGCCTGTGTGTCTGTGCAAGTGTCTGTGCATGTGTGCGAATGTCTGGGCATCTGAGTGTCTGTCTGTGTGTCTGCGTGAGCGTCCAGGTGTCTGTGTGCGGTCCCGGCTCTGTCCACAGGAGTGGGGCCATGGGCCCAGACACCGAGGCAGGGCCCGTCCTAGGGGAGTGGCACCCCCTCGGGCTCAGGGACACAAGCGTACTGCTGGCCTGGCCCAGTCCTGGGGTGTGTGGCAGACACAAACCCAGCGTCCCTCTGCAGGGACACACCCTCCACTCGACCGCATGGGACCCTCCTGTAACATCCCCCAAACGAGTCCCACGGCCCGGAAGGCACAGAGGGGACAACAGGAGCTGATTCACAGAAGCGGCCACGGCAGAAACAGCCGGAGCACAGGCAGCAGCAGCATCCGAGGTGGACTTCCAAGAAATTATTGCTTTTTAAGAAAGGAAAAGGAAATGTGAGAAAGGGGAAGACACCCTGAGGAGCAGCTGCCCAGAAGGAACCCCCTGCGAAGGCCATTGCTCCTCCTCCAGGGGCCATCCCTGCTCCTGGCCGGGCAGGCTGCTCGCTGGGCCCCGCTGACAGGCCTGCTCGCCTTCTGGCTTTATTGCAGCTGCAGCACAGGTAGACGTGCCCTCCTTGTCAACGTCCTGTCGTTCCCCCATGATGGGAATCTCTCCTTCACCCACTCATGCATCCGTCCATTACGTGCCCCCTGAGCGTCTGATGTGCGCTGGGCACTGGAGGGGACGCTGAGGGACAGCAGTGACCAGAATGAATAGAAGGCCTGTGCTCACTGGGCTCATGTCCTAATGCAGCGTGGCTAGGAGGCCAGCAAGACAGACAACCCCCAGATAGACAAGCAAACACATCTCCATGGGGGGAACCAGGCGGGACGGGATGGGGAGTGTGGGGAGCCTGCTGTTGGACACATGTGGTCGGGGGGCCTCTGTGGCCAGTGATACCTTGAAAGACAGGAGGTATTTGAAGGCATATCAAGGAGGGGCATTTCTGGAGGAAGCAGCAGTAGGTGCAAAGGCCCTGAGGCAGGGCTGGGGCTGAGCCTGCTGCAACAGGATGCCTTATGGTACTGAACACAGTGACACTGTGGGCAACAGTCGTGTGTGCCACTGTGTCCTGTCCCACGGGGTCTGACTCCCCTGGGTCTGCAGCTGAGGGAGTTCTGTCTGCCTACTTGGTGCCCTGGGTTTGTCCTGCATCCTCAGGGCCAGGGGGAACATTGCAATAAACCAGCAAAGCAGTTGAGGACAGAGATAAGGCTGAAAAGTGCTCTCTTATGTGGCAGTCCTTTTTCATCTGCTCATAAACGTCTGAGCAATCTTTTCTGGAGGATAAAATCGCCATCTCTGGTGTCTGCTGACCTCAGGGTTGTTTCAGCAGAGTCATTGGAGCTGCTTTATAGACACATAAACCCCGACCTGTGGCCTCCCAGGGCCGCCTGGAGCCCCAGGTGCATCAGTGCCTCTGCTTGCCCCATCTCCAGATGTGATCTCCAGCAGAGAAAGTGGTCCCTGCGTCTGACTTGTGGTTGCCCGCTGGCCCGACCGGGCTGCTGGAGGATAGGATGCACGTGTCTCCCAGGACTCGGGCCTCTGGGGATGGGGCAGCCCGAGTACCAGGCTTGTGCCCAGGACACAGAATAACAGCAGAAGGGGCTCTGGGGGCGTCAGGGGCCCCGGCCCCACCTCGGCTCTACTGAAGAATCCGTGGGCCCCTCGGCCCGGCTGTGACTTCAGTGTCCTCACCATCCCTCTGGGCTCCTGTTCCCATCATCCCTCCTTCCAGGGAAAGATCAAAGCGTCCGTCTCCCTTGTCCTCACACCTCTGAGGATACTGTCCACCCTCCTGGGCACAGACTGACCCACGGGAGCAGGGACTTGCCCAGAACCAGGGCCCAGGGGCCGGGCTGGACCCCTGCTGTTCTCATCTTGGCTCAGACCCCTGAGGATGCTCCCTAGGGGTTTTCCCCTCATTCCTCCTCGTTGTTGGGATGACATTATGCCACCACAGAAGGAAGAGGGATAGAAGAAAATATGCTCTTCAGGAAGGAACAAGGAGCGCTGGCAGTTGCGTTCACTGGTGACAAAAGAAAGGCAACGCTGGGCAATTCTTCCCAAGATAACAATGATACAATCTGGACCAAATCTTCAAAACAACCATCTCAAGGCGCTGGAGAGAATAAAGGCTGGAGGAAGTTGAGAAGAGTTTACTTTGGAAAGGATGCTGCTGCTCTGTCAGGCAAGAAGGCACTTTTGTGGCTTTCTTACCTCAGCTGCTCCCAAAACCCCAGCTGTGACGAGAGGGGACACAGCCGTGCCAGCTCAAGGCAGCAGGTGGCAGAGCTCAGAGCAGCAGGGCAGTGGGGGAGCAAGCAGAACTGTAAACAAGGGCGCTCAGACGGGTCAGAGCTGAAATCTGAGTTTAAACTTTGCCAAGACCCCTGGCTGACCGCCAATGGCACAGGACCGTGGGCGACCTGGAGGAGAGAGGCAGAAACTGGAGAGGAAGTGCTTCTGACGATATGTCTGGTCACCTGCTGCGTAATGACGTTTTGATCAACAAGAGACGGCGTACACGATGGTGCTCCCATAAGGTTAGCACCACAGAGCCTAAGTGTAGTGGGCTGCACTGTCTAGGTTTGTGTGAGTGCATCTATGGTGATGTAACATCGACGAAATCTCCTGAGGACGCATATCTCAGAATGTATCCCATCATTAAACGATGTGCTACTGCACCAGAATTTGGTGCCTTTGACCAAATCCACCTGCAGGGGCCAGGCAGCTGAGAGAGGAGGCTGTTCTGGCTCGCGGGGTCCGAGGAAGACCTAGGGTGGCCAGGAGAACTGAAGATTAACAGGTAGTCTCAGAAGCGAGAGACCTGGAGAGTGGGTGAGCCCCCAAATCTGAGTATAAACCCTGTCCCGTCACTCAGCGAGCGGGGAACAGTGACCCTCACAGGTGTGGGAAGCACACACAGGCTCAGGATAAAAAGCAAGCACCACAGGAGCCAAGGAAAAAACCCAAAACCGAAACCCAACAACCTAAGCAGAAACATCAGCTGCTACACACACACGTCAGGGAAGATGTATTTCACAGTTTGAATGCAGACAGGATAATTGCCTGCTATGACAAAAACCAAGAACCCCCAGAAAAAGAGCAGACATTTCAGAGTGTGCACAACGTACGACTTACAATGTTGAACTCTCCACCCAAATTTACCAGGCACTCGAAGGAGCAGGAATGTGAGATGTGCACTCAGGAAAAAATTCAGGCACAGAAACCCACTCTGAGCCAGCCCTGTGGTGGATTTCACAGAGACTTCCAAGTAGCTCCTAAAAATAATTGAGGGAAAATGTGATTTTAATGAGTGAATAATTTCAGCAGAGAAATGAAAACTATAAGAACATAGAGGGGTGGTTCTAGACGTGAAAAATACAACCTAGAAAATAAATTGAAAAATTTACCAGATGGGTTCAACCGTAGATTGTAACAGCAGAAGAGAGAGTCAGTGAACCTGGAGATAGACCAAAATAATTATCAAATCTGAAAAACAGATAGAAAAATGATTGAAGAAAAGATTAAAAGCTTTAGAGACCTTTGGGACAATACCATGTGTCCCAACATGGTGGAATTCAAGCCCTGGAAAAAGAGAAGAGAAAATGTGGTGAGAAACAGCATTGAAGAAATACTGGCCAAGACTTCCCAAATTTGGTGAAAACATTCATATACTCATGCATACAGATCAGCAGCCCAAGGCGGGATAAACACAGGGAACCACCAGGAGCGCATGACAGTCAAGGCTCTAACAGACAAAGACGAAGAGAAACTCCTGGGAGCAGCAAGGAAAAAAATGGCACATTTCCTAGAGGGGACAACGCCGTGATTGATGGCTGACTTCTCATCAGAAATGGTGGAGGCTGAGACGTTGAAGAGACACATCTATAGCACTGAGGGGAAGATAGTTGCCAACCCCATATTCTTTATCCAGAAAAACTACTCTTCAAAAGAGAACATGAAACAAAGATATTTCCAGTAAAACAAAGCTGAGAACGTTCACTGCCAGCTCTACACTGCAAGAAATGCTTACATAGTACAGAGACACAAAAGAACAGGTGTGTGCATAGTCTCGTAATTTCTTTAGAATACATATGGCTGTTTAAAGCAAAAGTCCTAACACTGTATTGTTGCATTTAAAATATACAGAGTTTTTATTTATCTCTATGTGAAGGTGTGCAGCCCAAAGGCTGTGTGGTGAAAATGGAACGTTTTCTGTTGTCAAGCTCCTATTTTTTTCAGAAATAATTTAATATTAACTTTAAGTTGATTGTGATAACGTAATGCAGAGCACAGTCACTAGAAAATAAGGCAAAGAAACTTTACCTCAATTGCTAAAAGTGGAATCAAAGTGGAATGCTAAAAATATTTGATGAGCACAAAAGAAGGCAGGAAGGGAAGGATATAGAAGGAAGAATGAGAGGAGACGATGGAAACGAAACACCGAAGAGGCGCCTACAGCCAAGTGTGTCAGCAGTTACGTTAAATATAAATACAATAAACACTCCAACCCAAGCCAAGAATGAGCAGACGGGATGAAACAGCGAGAAGAAAACATATGCTTCAAACAGACAAACCTTAGCGCAAAGACACGCATAGGATGAGAGTAAAAGAATAGAAAAACCTGTCCCCGAAAACAGTACGCGTCGGAAGAGGGGAGCGGATTTGTTACCATCAGAAGGATGGACTTTGAGACAAACATGTTACCACAGGCGAAAGGAACACTTAATAATAAGAAAGTGTCACGATGGCAGGAAAATAAAAGAATGATATTATGTATATAAATGTATACATACTGGGTAATAGATGCAGAGAAGCAGAAACCAGCAGAACTGAAAGGAGAAGTGGAGGATGTGAGCAATGCAGATGGAGATGCATTACTCCTCCATCGGGAACTGATGGAACAAAGAGACAATCACTACGTGTTCACAAAGCCTGGACAGCATCAGCCAGCATCCCAGTCACGTTTACAGAACACAACACTCCAAACAGCCAAGAGTGAACACCTAGGCGTGGGTGGGCTGGAATGTACGATAAGGGTACACTTGCATCTTTTTAAATTGCCAAATCCATTCAAAAGTTGTTGTACCACGTCTGTTCAGTCTTTATTAATTTTAATTTTCTGATAGATATAGAGTTAACTTTATACACAGTCTTTTCAAATTATGTGGAAGTTGAAACAAGATAGACCAAATGTTGGACAATAAAGGAAACCTCAAAAAATTTTGAAAATCGTAGTGTATGTTTACTAACCACAACTGAATTAAGGTAGAAACCAATAAAAAAAAGGATATCTGGAAAATTTCCAGATATTTGGAAAGACCTTCTAAACAAGCCATAAGTTAAGAAAAAGAAAAAGAAATTGAAATTTTATGTATTTAATTAACAAAATCTGACTTGAATGATAATAAAGGCACAATATTTTGAAATCTGTGCGGTGTTGCTAATGCAGTTCTTAGAGAAATTGTGTGACTTTAGAAGCTTATGTTAGGAAGGGAAAAAGGTCTGAAATGAATGATGAGAACTTCCACCCTAAGAAGCTAGGAAAGGAGGAGCAGGGCGAACCCCATGTAAGAAGGTGGAAGGAGACGGTATGGATAAGAGCAGATGTCAGTAAATAGAAGAGGAACCAGGAAGAGGGAAGAGCAACGGAACCAAAAGCTCGTTTCCAAAAAGCAGCTTTCTTGAGTTGTGACTGACATGTAATTGCACATATTTAAACTGTGCGGTTTGGCACTTTTTGACATGTACACGCCCTTGAAACCATCGCCACTGTCTTAGTCTGCTTCGCTGCTGTAACAAGTACCGTGGACAGGGGGCTTAAATGAGAGGGGTTCGGTTCTCAGTTCTGGAGGCTGGAAAGTCCAAGATCGAGGTGCTGGCAGCTTGGGTTCGTGATGAGAGCTCTCTTCCTGGCTTGCGGGTGACCCTGTCGCTGTCCTTACTCAGTGTGTCTTTTCTTTTAAAGACATCAATCCAGTCTGATCAGGGTCCCCCCTCATTACCCCACCCACCCTAAGGCTCCATCTCCAAGCACAGCGCATTGGGGGGGCAGGACTTCACATAGGAGCTTTTAGGGGATACAGCTCTGACCATAACACCACAGTCAGGGTGAAGAACGCATCCACCCCCACAACGGTACCCACCCCTCCCTACTCGCCCTATCCCTGACTGTCTGTTTTCTGTGTCATTGATCTCTGTTCTTTACTTTATCATCTTTTTCCTTTTACTCAGGGTTTACTCCACTCTTGTTTTCCGGCTTTTTAAGGTGAAAATTTATTTGTTTCATTTAGACTTTTCTTCTTTTCTAACACAAGCATTTAAAGCTGAAAATTCCCTCCAAGCGTTGGTTTTGCTGCATGGCACACATTTTGATCTGTTGTATTTTCATTTTCCTCCTGTTCAAAATATTTTTGTACTCTCCTTGCTTATTTCTTTTCGACCCATGGATTGTTCAAAATGCATTATTTAATTGCTAGATCTTTGTGGACTTTCCAGATATTTCAGTGTCATTGATGTCTAAACTAGTTGCATTGTGGTCAGAGAAGATATTCTGTATGATTTCAATCCTTCTAAATTTATTGAGGCTAAGTGTTTTACGGCTCATCACATGATCTACCATGATGAATGTACTATATTAATTTAAATAAATGTATATTTTGTAAATGTTGGGTTGGTGTTTGTAAATATCCACAGGGCAACGAGGTTGACAATGTTGTTCCAATATTCTGTCTTTACTGATTTTCTGTCAAGCTTCCTATGAATTTCTGAAAGATGTTAAAATCTACTCAGAATATGAAATTGCTCACTTTCTTTAATTCTGACAATTTTTGCTTAATGCATATAAATACCAATTAGATCAAAATCTTTGACATCCTCGTTCAAATCCTGTGCGTCTCCCCTGTTGTTTTTGTTTAGCTGCTTGATGAGTTACTGAGACAGGTGTTCAAGTCTGCTGCTTTGATTACGGAATTGCGTATTTCTCCCTTTAATCATATTAGTGTGTGCTTCACGTATGTAAAACCTCTGGGAATATTATCACACACACTTATAATTTTTATCTCTTCCTGAATAGTTGACCCTTCTCTCATTAATGAAACGTCCCTCTTTCACTCTGGTGATATTACCCAGGTCTGTTGGATCTGGTATTAATGGAGCTGCCCCTGTCTTCCTTGGCTCCCTGTTTATACGCCGCATCTTGTCTGAGACCCTTGAGTGGCACTCAGCGTTACAGGCTCCCTTCTCAGCTGTCTCCCCCCAGTTTTCCCTCCTCACTCTTCACTGGTCACAATTTCCTAGAATTCTTTCCTGGATCTCAGGCCAGGAAGAGGTTTAGTTTCTGCTGTGCTCCTCTTGGTGACTGTGCCCACACTCAGGGCCAGGCCACAAAACCCCAAAACTCTGCCGTGTCCACGGCCCCTCCGTGCCTGACGCCTCTGCACGGGCTGCCTGCTACTGTGTCGCTGGGCATCTTCAGGCAGGCGTGTCCCGCGTCTCGTGCAGTGTTCGTATTTTTCTGTGGCCGCTCACACTGCCGTACCAGAAGCATAAGCCCACAAAATGTTCATATGTAATGTTTCTATTACAAGTCAGTGCTGGATCCTGTTACTTGTTACTTGTTATTATTATTTTTAATCCAGGAGTTATTTAGCATTTCTAAATATATGAGTGATGTTTAGTTCATATTTTTGTTTTTAAATTGTATCCTGAGAGCCAGCACTGCTTTATATGTATGCCTGGTTAAACGTCGATGCCCTCTTCGTGGCCTGATGCATGACCGATTTTTGTAATTTTTCTGTGTGTGCTTGGAAAAAAATATTTATTCTTTATTTGCTGGTTGCCCAACTAATTCTTTCCATTTAAAGTAAGTTATCCTTGCTGTTTTTTTCTCAGCCGGGCCGACACAAAGGGTGTGTTGAAATATCCCGCTACAATGACGCCTTATTATTTTACTTAGCAGGTCCACTAATTTCTTTCTTTCTGTATTTGGAAGCTCTTTTATTAAGAGTATTTATCTGATAAATATTGCTGTATCTTATTAAATTAAAGCTGTTAGCTCTAGGTTGTAACTTTTCTATTACAAATACCATCACTGCCTTCAGGCTTATTTTACGTGTATTAATGGGGGAATAGCGGTTTTCTGGTCAGCATTCTTCTGCTAGGTCATTTTCCATCCTTTTATTTTCCATCCCCACAGGTTCGTAAGTTTGAGGCACGACTCTTATAAATACTACATATCTGAACATATACATTTTAATTTCAGTTTGCTTGGTCCAACCAACAATCTTATTGTTGAGAATTGCTTTTAATGTATGGATTAATGTGGGAAACCTGACATTTCTAATGTATTGAGACTTTATATAAATGAACAGAATACATCTCTCTTTTTTTTTTCTGCTTTATCTCCCCAAACCACCCCTGTACACAGTTGTATATCTTAGTTGCAGGTCCTTCTAGTTGTGGCATATGGGATGCCGCCTCAACGTGGCCTGATGAGCGGTACCGTGTCCGCGCCCAGGATCCGAACCCTGGGCCGCCTCAGCGGAGCGCGAACTTAACCACTTGGCCACGGAGACAGCCCCTAGATCTCTCTTTTCATTGAGGTCTCCTTATTGTCCTTCAATGACATGTTATTTTCTCCTTAACAGACTTTGACATCTTAAAATTTTATTTTCATGGAAAGCAACTTTTGGAAACTTTTATTAATTTGAATAGTATATCTGTTGATACAATAAAGTTGTCTGGCAATAATGTCAGTTTTTTCTTTATAATATTTGTACCTTTTATTTATTTTTCTTGTCTTATTCCACTAGTTTGGTCTATGCTTAACTTGTCCCAGATTTTAAAAAGAATGTGTCTGGAAGCTTTATCCTGAAGTATGGTGTTTCTCGTCAATTTTTAGATAACAGGTCAAGTTAAGGAAGTTCTCTGCTATCCATAGTTTCCCAGGGCTTTTATCAAGAATTGGATGAATCTTTTAAAAATGCCCCTTCCTGCATCTGTGCCAAAAATGGTATGGTTTTTATGTGGTGAATTATACATGTGGTGTTAATACATCCTTTTACTCTTAAGGAAACCAAGTTGCTCATGAGTAATTTTTAATGGATTACTTCATTTGAATTGTTAATATTTTGATTGATTTTTAAAAATCTATGCTCATAAATTATATTGACGTACAATCTTATTTTCTTATACTGTCCTTGCCTGGTTTGGGGTCAAGATTCCACTCACCTCATAAAATGAGTTCTTTCATTTTTTTTTGTCCAGGAAATTCTTTATGAAATTGGAACAATCTGCTCATCAATTGTTTGTAGACGTCCCCATGAAATTATTCGCCCTTCTTTTTAAATGGAAAATACGGCAGGTGTGGACTTTAAAATACCGATCCAGTTTCTTTAATGGTTACAGGTCTATTTAGGCTTACTCTTTCTTTTTTTTTTTTTTTTGAAGTTATAGTTTTCCAGGAATTTTTCCAGTTTACTTGTTCGCACATTTATCAGTACCAATTTGTTTATAGAGCGCTCTCATCTTTAATGTCTTTGCTATGAAATTTGTCATGCATTCAACACTGTACAGCAACGATTTAAAGAACAGTAAAAACAGTGAAACCCTCGCGCCTCCCGCGCCTGTGTTGAGAATCAGACCCTGAGCATTCGCCCTGAGCCCCCGAGCCCTCACCGCAGTCTTCTCTTCTAAGACCCTCTCCTCAGAGTCCCCATTGCCTTGACTTTGTGCAAATCATTTTCTTCCATTTCTTTAGAGTTTTATGATGTAAGAATGCATCATTTATCTTAAACTCTGAGTTTAAAGACAAAACCAGGTTTATAAAGAAAGAATAACGTCACTACTCTGTAAGTGAAGGCCCCGAGGAAAACAAGCTGAAGAGTTTGTGGGTGGAAGCCTGGTTTGAGTGTCTTGGAGAGTTTATCAGAGCCTCCTGCAGAATTCCATGAGCAGGGCATGCGTGAGGCTGGAACCCATGGGCCACCGCAGATGGGGCCCCTCAGGAGCTGTAGTAAGACGAGGATTCATGTCCAGGAGAAACATGCTGGGAGATGACTGCTCTGGCTGGCCATGTCCTCCTCCAGCTTCTGGATCAGGGCAAAGTCGAGCTGTCTGGGGGGTGGAATGCAGGCCCTCAGCTGGCTAGAATTCAGGGCGGAGAAGAGAACACATGGCCAAGGGAAGCCACAGAGAAGCAGCTTGCTCAGGACACCTAGGCATTTGGTCTTGGGTTAAAGACATGGTACCATGGGGGCGAGGCTCTGGGTTAACCTGAGAATGCCTACCTGTGGGCATATGCTCCAGTCTGGGGGTAGCCGCTGCATTTGTGACCCCCCGTCCACAGAGGAGGGTGCTTCACCATCCTCCTGAGGACGGTGGCCACCCTTCTGCCTCAAATCTGGGTCCTGCATCGAGTGTCACCCTCTCTATGGGTTCGAGCTCTTTGCCTGGTAGACGCTGCCTCAGGAGTTTCTTGGGAAAGAGTTCATCGGAAGAGATATTTTGAGACCCTGTCTATCCAAAGTGTTTTTTTGTTGTATTCTACTTATTTTATATTATGTATTTTATTATTGAATATTGAAACATATTCAAGAGTTTGACTGGGCGAAGAATTTTCGATTGGAAACCATTTTCCTTCTGACTCTTGTAGGTAGCATGTCATGGTCTTGATTCCTGTGTTGCTCTTGAGAAACCTAAAAATTTTGGATTCTCCATCCTTTTATCTGACCTCTTCCCACAAGCAAGATTGTAGTCCTGGCTCTGCATTCTGTTGTGAGATTTCACGATGACGGGCCTTGCTGTGGGCCTGGTTTCATTCACGTGCCGGGGATTCATTGGGCCTTTTTAATTCATCAACTCATATCCTTTATTTCTAAGAACTTTTCTTGAATTATTTTGATGATTTAATCCCTTCTATTTTTTTTTAACTTCTCTTTTCCATATCTGCTGTTATTTGGGTGTTGGACCTTCTGGACTGATCTTCAAATTTTATTTCTTTGTTTTTCATCTTTTTGTCTTTATCTCTGCTAACTTTTCATAAGATTTTCTCGGCTTTATCTTGCAGATTTTCTGTAGTTTTCATTTTTACTGCCACGTTTTTCACTTCCAATAGCTGTCTTGTTCTTGTTCTCTGAATTTCCTCATGTTGCAGATAGCTTCTTGTTCTTTTTTTAGTATTGCAGTATTTTCTCGTTTCTCTGGGATATTTGATGGCTTTTTGGAAGATTTCTGCTCCCCATAAATCCCCTTGTTTCCTCCAAGTGGCACTGTTCTGTTTGTGGCTTTGGCCTCCGTCCGCCATGTTGGAAACATCCCCTGTACTTGAGGACCCTTGATTGACAGCTCGTGGGAAAGAGTGGGGTCTAAAAGCTGCTTGGAAGCCCTACGTTGTCGCTAAAACCCTGACTTTGGAATTTGCTACGAGGGCGTGGGGATGGGCCGTGGGTTGGGAAATAGCCTCCTTATGTCAGTTCTTTAGGTCTTTCCTCCCAGGTTGGTCCCATTCTCCCAAAAATTGTCCTCTTATTTCTTGCCTAAAAGGGAAGTTTGGCCTGTCAGGTTTTGCTTTCATTTTTTTATACCGTTCCTGCATCTCAATTTTGCCATATATGGACAACACATCTTCAGACTCCAGCAGGGATGGCGGGGAAGCTAAGAGGTGGGAAAGGCTGTGAGCTGGGAACCCAGCTTGCTCTCAGACAGTGTTCTCCAGGCCTCCTGGTTTCAGCCTCAGCTTCCCATCCCGGTCCAGAGATGGATACTTGTGCTGCCGGGTCCTGGGCTCATCCTTCCCTCGCTCTCTAGGTACCCCTGTCCCTCCCTCCCTCTCTCCCACCTCCCTCCTTCCTTCCCGCCCATCCCCCCCCCCCTTTTCTCCCTGCCTCCTTCTTTACTTCCTTCCTTCCTTTTGAATTCTCCAGGACAAACCAATTTGGTTCCCAACGTTCCAGATTGCTGTTTGGGATTCTGATTTCTCAGGCTTTCTCAATTAGTTATTGTTTATTGGTCTGTTTCTCAACTTCAAAGTTTTGTTCCTTTTCTTCTCATCTTTTCATATTTTCTGACAAGATTTTCACATTAAAAAATTCTCTATTTTTTTTGGAGGAAGATTAGCCCTGAGCTAACTACTGCTAGTCCTCCTCTTTTTGCCAAGGAAGACTGGCCCTGAGCTAACATCTATGCCCATCTTCCTCTACTTTATACATGGGATGCCCACCACAGCATAGCTTTTGCCAAGTGGTGCCGTGTCCGCACCCGGGATTCAAACCGGTGAACCCCAGGCCGCTGAGATTCGGAAATGCAAACTTAACCGCTGCGCCACCAGGCCGGCCCTTCTCTCTTTTTTTCACTGGGGTTTTGGGGAAGTTTCAAAAATAGATGGAACGTGTGGTCTGCCATCTTAATCTAGAAATTGTCCTATCCTTAGAGCGATCATGTGAGCATGCTAGATCTATATTGACAACCCTCTTTGTTTCCCTAGTATAGGTTTATTTGTCCTGGAAATGCAGTGGACTTTTAGGTTTTTAAAATTTTTTTGCATAAATTTCTTGGAACGTTGTCAGTTTTAATCATTCTTTCTTTTTTTCTCAAAAGTCCAACTTTTAGCTTTGGGGTTCCTCACTGTTGTAGTTTGCTTTTGATCGCATTAATTTCTACACTTTTAATGCCTTCATTTTAATTGTTTGGTATTGATACTATGGTTTTGTTTTTGTTCTTTTTCCTAACTTCTTAAGTTAGCTGCTTAGCACTTGATTTTGTCTTTCTTCTTCCCAAATGTAAGCGTCTAAGGCTGTGAACTTTTCTCCAGTTTGGCATCAGCTGCATCCAACATGCTTTGATCGTAGTGTTTTCCTATGATCCAGATAGAAGTATTGCATAGTTTCCACTACTATTTACTCTTTAAATCACCCGTAATTTTAAAGTGTGTTAAAAAATTTTAATATACAAGATCTTTCACTGAAATTTTTATTGAAATAATTGGAGATTCATGTGCAGGTATAGGAAATAATACAGAGACTTAAAGTGTTACTTTCAGTCACGCGCACTTGACCCAGTTTCCCCCTGCAAACATCCTGTGAAGCTACTTAATGATGGGGACACGATCTGAGAGGTGCATTGTGAGGGAGTGTCTTTGCTGTGCGAACACCACAGAGTGTACTTACTGAAATCTAGGTGGTGTAGCCTACTGCACAGCTGGGCTCTATGGTGCTAATCTTATGGACCACCGTGGAATATGTGGTCTGGCATTGACCGAAATGTCCTTCTGCAGCTCGTGACTGTGTATCTCAACCAAGTGATATGATCACTGATTTTATTCAGATTTCTCCATTTTTACTTGTACTCATTTGTGTGCGTGTGTGTGTGTGTGTGTATGGTGGTGTGGTATATGTCTGACAGCACTAAGTTCTATACAATGTTATCCCTTTGTAGGTCCATGTATCCAACATCACATTCAAGAGACCCAATAGTTCCCACACCAAGCATCTTTCCCACAATGCTTCTAACCACACCCACCTCACCTTCCTCCTCCTCCAACCCCTGCTGAAAACTAATCAGTGCCCCATTTCTAATACTTTGGCATGCAAAAGTGTTATATAAGTGACTCATACAGTATGCAACATTTTGTGGTTGACATTTTGCTGCACATAATTCCTTGGAGATCCATGCAAGTTGTTGGGGGTACAAATAGTTTGTTGCTTTCACTGCTGAGTACTGTTCCACAGGGTGGAGGGACCACAGTTTGTTTAACAGATGTAATGCTTGGGCTTTTAAGTCATCTTGTCATTGGTTTGCAATGTGTACAATCTATATTTTCATTTGATCTGTTTAATTGTGTTGCTTCAATCTTTCATATACTTGTAAATAAATATTTTTGCTTCTTGATTTACTGTACAGCTCTACTAAAATGTTCCAGGATGGTGGGGCATGTCTGTTTCTCCTTGCCTTTCTATTAACTCCAGCATGATAAAATTTGGATATATATCACATGCATGTGCTTTTTAATGTTCCCCCGATGAATTTCACTTTCTCATTGTAAAGTCATCCTCCTCATCTCTAGTACCTTTTATTCCTTTTTTTGTATAGCTACTCTAAGATAGCTTTTGTTTCATTTGCTTCCAAGACTTTGTCCTTCTTTTTGCTTTCAAAATTTGTTTCCTTATGTTGTAGGTATGTCTCTGTGTTTATCGTATGACTGTTTTTCTTAAATTCTTCTTTTATTACAATTAGTTATATCTGAATATTTTCTATGTGTATATAACTTTTTGTTGTGGTATTTTTTCTGCCTGATCTGAGTTTCTTTGCTTTTTCCCTCTCCCTTCTTTATTTCTCCTGAAAGCAACCTCTGTGTGTGTGTGTGTGTGTGTGTGTGTACACTACGTGTAGGAAGAGCAGGCACTGTGCCCAAAGGGACCACGAGAGGGAGAGTTTAGCTGAACCTGGAAGGAGAAAGTGATGGGGAAGCCACTCTGAGAGGAGCATGACCTTCTGTCAGGGACACAGCAGCTCAAGAAGCCTGAGGCATGAACTCCCTGACCTCTCTCTCCTCCATCCCTTTTACCTCTTCTTCAGTCTCCCTATTGGCCCAATTCGACCACAAAACATCGGATTGAGAGCATGAAGGACGAGCATAAGATATCCAGCATTTCCGGCTACATAATTATTCTCATTTATTTTAGTAGTCATCTTTATACACTTAAATAATATAATCCTACTTCTGTTACTTGATTTATGAGCTATAAACGACACCTGTTGATCTGTATGAAGCGTGATGATGAAGTCATTATTTATTCCGTCTCTACCTTGCCTTCCCCTCCACCTACTGTGTTGTTATGTTATTATTTCCACAGTGTTATGGCTTATACGTATTGCTCACTCCATAACCATCATGTCTACAGTTGTTTTAGCCTTAGGATTACATTTTAAGGTTTCATAACAAGCTTGCTACCAACTCACTTGTCACAGCTGCTTTATTATGGGCTCAGCCAGCTGACTTTTGTCCTTAGTAATGTCTTCAAGAGAGCTGGTGGGAGTTCTTGCATACGAAACAAGATCTTCTCTTTACGTTGCACTCAAATAATAGTGTAGCTGGGTATAAAATTATTGAGTGGCAGTTTTTTTATTGAAAACTTTATGAACAATTGATTCACACTCTTCTGATAGAAAAACGTCCTGAGACAGCTCAACACTCCCCCCTAATATCGCACTTCATTCTTTGGGAAGAGGCAGAATCCCACAGTATTATTTCTTTATCTTTCTCGTCCAGGATCCTCACTTTCTCCTCTTCAGGGCTAACAATTACGTGCTCATTAGAAATCTCCCTTGCCTTTCGTAGCTGTCATGTTCTTTCTTATACTGGAAAACTTAACCAATTATTTCATTTTGCTCGAGTCTTTCAGGCTCACTTCACGCCAGCTGTGGCTATTCGTCCTTCAGATGGTTCGCAGACGGACTGTTCAGCGATGGCGTTATTGCTTCCTTCACTCCTTTCCAAACTCTAGCAGTTTGTCTTCAGCTCTTTTTCCTGTTCTATTATCGCTCATAGTTCTCTTGTGTTTTGGCTTTAAACTCTTGATTCATTACACCTTTTTCGTAGAACTAGGATCTTTAAACTCATGAGATACTATTTTTTATTGATAATATTTTTCATTATTGTCTCCCTGGCCAAATTTCTCTGTTGTACATTTTCAGTTTCCTTCTCTACATAATTCCTATTTTTTCTTGTTATTTTTAATTGAATGAGGAGAGGCAATTCTAGGCCAGGTCTCTGCAGAGGGACAGAGTGGGAAGGGGGCCCATGGTGTGCACCTGGCTGTGACTTGTCTTCTCTCTCTGGCTCACTGGGAAGCCCTGTGGGAAGCAGGGCGTGTGTGTGTGTGCGCGCATGTGTGTGCAGGCATGCATGTGGCATTTCCTAGGACACTGGTCTATACGTAGCGTCCACTCATGATGTCAGTGGTCTCCAGCTGTGCCCCCTGCAGTGTCCTTTCCTCCCACACATGCTGGACTGACCGCCTCTTGCAGAGACGGCAAGTTGTGCTTTTCCTTATTCGTCCCAAATTTTACAGCCCTTCCTAGTGTTGGGAGTTCTAGGCAGCCCGTCCAGGAAGCTCTTTGCTTTGTTTCCCACAAGCAGTTGTTGGTGATGCCCGCAGAGTGTGCTGGCTACATTGGAAACGTGCGCTCTGTGCGTGTGAGGTCTGCCTCTCTTGTCCCTGTCTAACTGCTTCCCTCCCAGGGATTAGATTTCATAAACACACTGAAGTCCTCAGTAATTAATGCTTCCTCCTGCACAAGGCCGTTGTTCCCAATTCCTTTCCCTTCTCCTTGTTTTCATTTGCATCAGGAGAGCGAGACACCCATCGTCATGGTGACTCACAGCCTGGAAGTTTATAACAGGTTTCGTGTGTCTCAGAGAGGTGCCTGGACCAGAGCAGAGCTCACAAACTCAGAGGGGAGAGAACCTGGAGCTGTGCTCTCCACCCTTGTCCTGGGCAGTAAGGAAGCAGTGTTGATAATATGGACCAAAACCCCCTCCATCCTGGAGCTGACATGGTTGTGAGATGGCAAAAGGCACCATGGCAAGGATGGGATTCAGCCTTGAATAGAATCAGGGAGGGCCTCTTGGAAGCAGCAGCATTTGTACAAAGACCTGAGGGATAAGGGAAGGAGACACAGGGATATCTGGGAAAGGGCCTCCAGGTGGACGTGAGCACAGACTCCAAGGCCTGGAAGGAAGGAGACCCCTGTGCTCCAGGCACAGCCAGAGATGGGTGCATATGGAGGGCGGGGTCAGAGGGGAGGCCTGAGCCAGGGTGAGCAGAGCCAGGGCAGGGCTCGGGCAGAGGAGTGGCGTGCTCTGATGAGGATTCACAGGCTCATGGGCTGCTGACAGCAGACAGTGAGACAACAGTAGAAGCAGGGAGCCGGGGGGCAGGGGCCCTGGCTTGGACCAGCACAGTCGCATGGGGTGGAGGCCAATGCACACTTGCTGAATGCCCAGAAGACTGCTCCCTCAGACAGGACCTTGCTCTCACTGACCAGCGCTAGGGGGGCCAGCCCCCCCACCCCAAGGAAAAAGGCCTAGGGAAGGCAATGGACAGGGAGCTGCTCCCCGAGCCAGGACGGATATGGACCTAGGGGGATTAATCCATCCATTTCCGTAGCGAGGTGCCCATCTACCATGCAGTGGTGGCTGATGTAAAATCATTAAATGGGCCATTTCCCTTTATTTTTGTGTAACCTTGGACTTTGCAAAACTCTCTGAGCAACTTACTTGAAATTTAACCGAACGTCAGCGATCTGTCTGACTCAGCAATGCTTGCCAGCCCAAGTCCGGTCGTCTCGCCTCTTGCCTGACGAGCTGTTGCCTTCAGGTCTGGTCCGGGTGGCATCGCTCACACCCTGACATGGACTGGTGCAGATGCATCTGCTGACTTTCCTTCTTGCTTTTAAGACACTAGAGGTGACCTGGTCTTGCTAGGTGCAGAGAGAGTGACAGGAGAAGTGCACGGGGCTAGTGTGCTGCGTGCGGCCAGACTCGATGCTCAGCTTATTTAACCCATCCTCTTGGCAGCACCACACAGCTCCCTGTTTACAGAGGAGAAAACAGAGGTGTTGGGAGATTCACCGAGTCATGCAGGGCCACTCAGCTGGCTTGGGGCCCAGCTGGTTTGCACCCAGTCAGTTGGATGCGGAGATGCAGCCTTCATGCCCCGAGCTTTTCACACAGAGCTCCAGCTGGTGCCTTCATTCCAGGAGACAGGGGCTTCTGGAAAAACTTCCCACTGGCCTCAAGGACTGTGTTAGTCAGAGGTCCCCAGAGAAATAGAACAGGTAGGATATATACAGATATAGATAACAAAAGGTTAATTACAGGATTTGGTGCACACGGTTACGGAAGCCGAGAAGTCCCACAATTGGCCATCAGCAAGCTGGAGACCCAGGAGAGGCAGTGGTGTACTGAGTGACTCTCCCTACATCCCCATCCATCCTAGCTGGAGTCTGAATCCTAAGGCCCTGGAACTGGAGGGATGGGCTGATGGTGTCCCTGTCTGAGTCTGAAAGGCCCAGAACCAGGAGCACGGATGTCCAAGAGCAGGAGAAGATGGATGTCTCCACTTAGGCAGAAAGAGTTTGCCCTTCCTCCACCTTTTTGTCCTATCCAGGCCCTCAAGGGATAGGATGGGGCTGCCTGTGTTGGGGAGGATTATCTATTTTGCTCAGTTCACTGATTCAAACGCTGGTCTCCCGGAGACTCCCTTGCAGACACACCCAGAATCACGTCTGCCAGCTCTCTGAGGACACTCTGCCCATCGAGGGGACACATAAAACCAACCATTACAATGACAAAGTGGCCATGGGGACCCACTTGAGGAGCAAAAGAAAGGAACAGAGAAAATGGAAAGAGTTGACCACTTTGGGAACCAAAGTAGAAACATTTTCCTAAGAACTGGGCTGCGCTTGAAAATGAGAGATTGTGCAGATATATCAGTCAGCCAGAGCTGCTGTAACAAACACCACAAGCATGGGGCCAGGACAGACATTCATCGTCTCACAGCCCTGGAGGCTGGACGTGAAGACCCAAGCATTGGGAGAGTTGGTTCCTCCTGAGGCCTGGCTCCTCGGCCGTCTTCTCCTGTGTCCTCACATGGTCGTCCCTCTGTGTGTGTCTGTGTCCTCATCTCCTCTTCTTATAAGGACCTGAGTCATGTTAGATTAGGGACCCACCCATACGACCTCATTTTACCATAGTCACTTCTTTGAAGGCCCATCTCTAAATATGGTCACGTCTGGGGTCCTGGGGTGAAGGCTTCACCACGTGAACTGTGGGGGACACAGCTCTGCCCTGAACGGCAGCTTGGGGTGACGGGCAGGCACGCGTGTCCACATTGCTGCCTGGAGGTGTTCAGAGGACGGCAGCCGCCTCATTAGACTCTGTGCTCTAATCTAGCTCCAAATCTTCAGCCAGTTTCAGACGCTTGAACTGGACCCTGACCCGTGGCTTCTGTGGTTTAATTCACCAGGCAGGGCTCTCTCCAGAGGAGCTGAGGGTGCATGAGGGCAGAAGCCCCACAGCGGGGTTGAGGCAGCATGGAACACACAGTCCCCATAGCCCAGAGTGGGGCCTCCCTGGACCCCCTCCGCTGCACTGGGAAGTGGGCCCTGCAAAGAATGTTGGAGCCTATAAGTAAGACTGACTGTCCATCTGCCCTTTTTTGTAGCTTTATGACTTTCTAAAATGAAAATGGCTGTATTTTTATGACAATAACAATCATAGGAAACCTCTCCTGGGCACTGAAGGCACTGGGCCCTCCTCTGTGTCCTGTTGGGGGTGAGGTCCTGTAATCTTCCCTCTGCCCACATGGCTGCAGTGAGGACCTGAGGCTCAGAGAGGTTACAGCGTTCCCCAACGTCACGCAGGGATGCTGGTGGCTGCCCAGCTGGCTGTCAGGTCCAAGCTTTTCAATACAACACCATATGGCTTCCTCTTCCCTAACATTATTGCAAAATAATTTAATTATTCAAATAGTAGATGTTTAGAAATGTAGACAACCTCTCAAATGTGGAGGAGGAAATGAGGACCACCCTAGTCCCGCCCCACCGGGAACCAGCCTGGCCTTTTCGAGGGAAGTGGGGGCTGTGCCCACCGTGTGGGCCTCGCACACCCTGGGGCAGCCCTGCTCACAACCAGGCATGCTCCACTGAGGGCCCCACAGCAGGTCTCACTGCTCCTTAGAGCCCTGAGCCGGGACAAGCCAAAGGCAGGTCGACAGCGTGAGGAATTGATGACTTGTGTATATTCAGTGACGAAAAGGATTTAACCGCAAGCCTAGGGAAAGCAGGGATTAGTCCTCAAACCGTGACCAGGTGGAGGAAGCCGGACATCAGAAGTGCGCGTGGCATATACTTCTATTTTCATAAAGTTCAAAAAAGGCAAAACTACACTTTGTTTCTCAGGGATGTAGACATGGGCTGTGAAGTTATAAGGAAAAACAGGGAAGTTTTGTCCATAAAACCAAGGAGGTGGGTTCCTGGGGGCAGGAAGGTGGCCAGCCGGGGAGGGGGAGGGGAGAGGTGTGTGATGGGGGGCTGTCCCCAGGGGTGTCCACAGCTCTGCTTGGGGAGCAGAGGGAGGGCTGAGTCAGAGCCCTGACCACCCAGCACCGCTGGCTGTGTGACCTGGGCGATTCCTGCCCTCCTGTCTGAGTCTGCCCTCCTGTAAAGTGGGGCTGTGAGGGGTTGTCGGGAAGGTTAAGGGAGATGCTCCTCGTGCGGTGCTGGATTCCTTGGAGGAGTTGTTAGCTACGGTTACTGTCAGATGTGGATGGAATTGTGGCCCCAAAAAGCTACACTGAGTTCTGACCCCTGTACCTGTGAGCTGCCCTTATTTGGAAAGAGGGTCTTGCAGCTGTCCTCAAGATAAGATGAGGTCATACAGGAGTAAGTGGGTCCTCACCCCCATGACAGCTGTCCTCATAAGGAGAGGGAGACGTGAAGAAACAGAGACACAGAGGAGCCCCGAGAGGATGCGGGCAGAGACTGGAGGATGCGGCCACAGGCCAAGGGACGCCTGGAGCCCCCAGAACCTAGAAGAGACAGAGAAGGATCCTCCCCTGGTGCCTCTGGAGGGAGCCCTGCCCTGCAGACACCCTGAGACTCCTGGCCTCCAGAACCGTGAACGAATAAATTCCTGTTGTTAGAAACCACCCAGTTTGTGGGAATTTGTTTAGCAGCAGGTGGAGACTGATCTGTGGTCTTTCTTCTCTTGCTCCTCACGGGCAAAACCTTGTCTTGCTCTCTGCCGTAACCTCTAGACTTTTCCGGCACCTAGTAGACACTCTATCAACATTTGCTGGATGAAAGGGCAAATATGAGGCATGGAGGTGTGCACCCTGGTCCCTCACTCACCCCGTGTGATGAAGCCTTGGTCAATGTCCACAAATAGAAAGGCATCCTGTGATTCAAAATGGCAGACGCGGGCTCCATTAGATGGTGCTGGAGGCCCCCTGTGTTCACACCTACCCAGGCCCTTTCTCTTTTGCTGAATAATCTGCCATGAATACACCCCCTGCAGCTCACTCAACGATTCTGTTGTGATAAACTCTGGCCGGGAAGTGTTAGCTGGAGAGTGTAAAAGAGGTGTGTCTTCACATTTGCTGCACGTCCTGAACCACCCCAGGAGCACCCGGCCTTCTCGGAAGACCTCCCAGGATGGGAGAGGCCTGCCTTTCCCACTCTGCTGTCCAAACCAGACATTGTCTTCTTTGTCATCCTTGCCAGTTTGCTGAACAGAAAAGATACCAATGGCTTTGCTGTTGGGATTTGCCTATCCTTGATTACCATTGAGTTTGAGCATCTTTTCATATGTTTATTGGCCATCTTTGTAAACAAGTTCTTAACATTTAGGAAGCCATTAAAAATGCCAGGCTGCCTCCTACACCAGGGGCCCTAAGAACAGGGCAGAGCAGGAGGAAGAGCAGGCTCCAGGCTCCAGCCCCAGGGGGCAGCGGCCAGGCCTGTGCTTGGATGCCCTGCCAGCAACCCCGCAAGGATGCACAGTTCCCTCCATGCTCCCCAACCAACCTCCCTCTGGTCTCCCCTGTCCTATGGATGGATGGCAGCAGCTTGGCGAGGCCTCAGCTCCAAGAGATTTGCATGTTAATGGGGAACTCTGCTCTGGGCTAAAGAACTGAAGACTCCACCTGAGCACCCAGGGGCTCAGCTCTGGAGCCTTGAAAATCCTAACCAATAATGAACAAATGCATGGTGGCCACCTGCTCCCTTGGTGCTTTCCAGTATACCAGACTCCTCCACCGGAAGGGTGCTTTGGTAACCGCGGGCCCCCCATGACCAGTCCAACTGACCCCATCTCTTATCAACAGAGTGGTTAAGAACTGTCGTTCAGAAAAACTGCAAAGTCACGTAGCCAGGGCATCCAGAGCATGCATAAAAGAAGAAATCGTGACCTGAAACGACCTCGGAACTAGAGATGCTCTTCCCCGCAGACCCCAAGGACCAGGATGCCGGAACTTGAAAGTGAGACTCTTATCCGAAGCGAGGGGTCCTTCGTTCAGGAAGATCCAGTGTTAAACTTCCTTCCCCACCCTATCACAAATGTGCTTGAAGCCCACTAATCAAAGCCTGTCCCACCAGCATTTCCACATGCCAGCCTGTTCTCCCTAACCTCTTAAATTTCGTCCCAAATCCTGAATCGGGGAGACAGACCTGAGGGCACACGCCCGCTGTCTCCCTGTAGATCGATCTCATGGAATATAAGCTGATTTCTTCCCCAAAGGCAGATGCCGTAATTGGTTGACTTTCTTTATGTGCATCGGGCACAGAACCCCAATTCTGTACGGTGACGCTTTCTTGGGGTGTTAGTGAGGCAGGATACTCGCTGCCCTGTGCTGGTGTCTCTGCAGGGTGTGGCGCATCTGACGGTGAATGGACCAGTATGTGTTTGGTTCTTGGGCAACGGAGTCAAGAGCAGCTGCCTGCCCCCGTGGTGCCCAAGGTCAGCGGCTCCTGCCTCAGTCCTAGAGGGGCGCTGGGCGCGAGGCTGGGGGCACAGGCCAGCTCCTGACCAGCGGACCACACTGGTGCCTTCTGGGCATCCACCCGCCTTCTTACCCTCTGCAAAGCTTCCATCAACTTGACCCACCATCGTAACCCACCCCAAAGTCAACTTTGCCCAAATTAGCCCGTCTAAGCTTAAACTGCCACTCTTCACCTTCATTCTCCATTCTACCCGCTAAATCATTCACTTCTCAAGTTTTATTTTCTGATTAGTCACACTAAATGGAAGATAGAGCTTTTCATAAAATATTTAGACGGATCTTGGATTATTAATTCCAAAATTAAAAAAATAATCCTGGCAATGAAATGCACTGTTCATAAAACTCATCAAGTGTCTGAGGATGGTGGGTTTGCAGCCCTGCAGCTGCA
Source organism: Equus przewalskii (assembly GCF_037783145.1). Taxonomy (NCBI): domain Eukaryota; kingdom Metazoa; phylum Chordata; class Mammalia; order Perissodactyla; family Equidae; genus Equus; species Equus przewalskii. Next base: position 44,909,865 of record NC_091859.1, read on the forward strand.
GGACACAGTCCATCTCTGGACCTGACGTCCTCGGTCCAGCTGAGCCCTCGGGCCGTCCCAGAGGATGTGCTCCTGGAGCCTCGGCAGCAAACCTGCAGATTGGCTGCTGTGCCTGTCTGTCTGTGACCCCCCCACTGGGGACCAGGCTCCTGTGAGAGAACTTCTAGATTCTGGGAGACTCCCCCACCGGCTCCATCGAACACGTCCTGGGGACACAGGCGGGGAGCCGCCAACAACGCCCCGATCAGACCCTCTTTCCCAGCTGTCCACCAAGTTTGGGCAAAGAGGGTGGTTCTCAAACCAGCAGGGGTTGGGCTACAGATCAGAAAAGCACTTCAGTGTTCTTGCAGGACGTCCCCAAGTCACTAACTGTGCCGTGGTCACACACAAAAAGTCCTGGTCTCAGGAAACGCCCAGTGAAGAACTTACGGCAAAGAGGTCACTGACTCTCACATGGTTCAGGAAACAAGTGTGTGTGTGCACGTGTGTGTGTGCACGTGTGTGTGTGCATGTGTGTGTACATGGAGGGGGAGGGAAAGGAGGGTGCACGTGTGGCACACGGATAACCATTAAACCCAGGTGGAAGGCACATGGCTCTTATTTCTGCTATCTGTGCAACTCTTCTATAAGCTTGAAATTATTTCAGATAAAAAGATTTCAAGCGATGAGATCAACCTGGCAGGGCGCATTTGGTGTGGAGAAGGGGTGGGTGTGTGGCCATGACTTAGTCTGGGTGTGGGCTGGCAACTTGACACCCAGTGGGCCATGGTGGAGGTGGGCTGGGCTGACAACCTGCTGACTCTTCCAGCCCCTGTCTCTCTGCCCGAGATCTTCCCTCCTGGTGTTTGGTCTGGCCACCCGTCCTCAGTGGATGTCTTCGGCCCCCACCTCCTCTGCCTGGCCTTCCACCCTGTTACCGGCCGAATTGCGTCCCCCACCCCCAGATTCACGTGTTGAGGCCACGACCGCCAGTCTGACAGTGTTTGTGCTTGGGGCCTGTAGGAGGTGATAAGATTGAATGAGGTCATGGTGGGGCCCTGACCCAAGAGGACCAGTGTCCCCATAAGAAGAAGAGAGGAGAGCTCTGTTTCTGCCCACGTGAGCCGACAGTAAGAAGGCAGCCGTCGGCAAGCCAGGAAGGGTCCTCCCGGGAACCAACCCTGCCGACACCTTGATCTTGGACTTCTGGCGTCCACAGCTGGGAGAAGCGAGCATCTGTCGTTGAAGCCGTCCCTCTGTGGTATTCATTAAGGCAGCCGGGGCTGACCACGAGTCCCGGATCCTGTGCCCGCTCCCTTTACCTTCCCACTCTGCATCGGGATTTCCTACACTGAGACATGAGCAGCCAGAACACAAAATGCCTTTGGGGGTCAAAGATCCCCGTGAAAGTGTCTACAAAGTCGGGAATGTGGGGCTCACAGCATTAATCACCTTCTGCAGGCGTCCCGACCCAAATGGGAAGGGGCAGACCCTGGGTGCTCTGCCTCCTGCTCAGACGTCAGCCAGGACCGCTCACCGCACCACCTAAAGGACATTCCCCTGGATCACCCGCAGGGGCCCCACCCCAGGGAATCCCAAACCCAGCACCCACCTCCCCAAACCTGCTCTGCCCTCTGCAGCCCCATGTCCACAGATGGTGCCGCCCATCCCCCAGGAGCCCAGGCCAGACACTGGGAGTCACTGGAGCTTCCGGACTGGAGGTGTCTGGTGTGTCCGCCCCCACAAAGGTCCTAGAGAGGAGCACTGTCTGCCTTCTTCCCTTCCTCCCGTGTCTACAGAGGGCCCCGGACACTGTGGGCAAGGTTATGAATCCGCATCCTGTCCCCACCGAGTCACGGGGAGGGCACCCACAGCCATGGGGACATGCTGGGGTTGGGGGTGGAGGGGAGGCCTGCAGCACAGGCAGGGCCACTGACCCACCGACGGGGGACGGCTTCCGGAAGGGCAGCCTCTCTAGAAGAGCAGTGCGGCTGGAGAGAAGGGCTGAGTGCGCCGGGCAGGGCATCATGGGGGATGGGGGGCTGCCCGGTCAGCGGGGTGCGGGGTGAGGCAGCCCCTCTGCCCATGTGCGTGGAGGGTGCAACCTGGACCCCCAGGAGGGAGGAGCGGTTCCCTTACATGAGTCACACAACCGTCCCTAAGAACAGATGTCCCCACAAATTCCAAGGTTTGAGTTTCCTCCAAGCAGACACACGGCCTCAGTGGTGAAGCCTCGGTTTACCCTATGGCAGCCCCTGGGGGATGCTCCCCCTTGGGGTTCACGCATAAGGCGAACAGTGCAGCCGGCCACGTGTTCCAACGGTCCTTCTGGGCGGATGGTGGAGAGGGGAAGCCCATCAGATCCGAGACTCCTGCCTCCCTCCCGGGCGCCTGACCTCACCTCTGGGCAGGCTCATCAGGGTCCGGCCAGGGTCGGGCTGGCCCTGGACGCGCCCTGTCCCTTCCTGGCAGAAGCTCCTGGAGGTGGGCTGGGCCTGCTTGCTCTCCGCCCCACCTCGCCGTAGCCTGGGTCTGCACAAACTGGAAATTCAGGGGTCTGCAGCCCCGAGGAGGCAGCGAGAAGCTGAGCCTGGAGAGGGCGAGAAGCTGTCCAGCCGTCCATTAGGAAGTTGTTCTGGGAGAGGGGCTTCTCTCAACCCTGGGGAGGAGCCACACATGGGGACTAAGGGGAGGCAGGTTGCGCTGGCCGTACAGGTTGGTGACTTATGGTGGGAGCCGGTCTCAGCTAATTATTTACAAGCACAGCAGCTGCTCCCTCTGGATTTTCCATACTTGCCCGTCAGAAGCCCTGCCTCCCACGCGGAGCTGAAGGTGAGCCGTTTATAGACAGCTCCCCGGGCAGCTGGCAAGGCGAGCAGAGCATCCCCACCCCCAAATGTGCCTCCAGGAGGAGGGGCTCATCTTCCCTGTGACCCCAGCTCTGAGTCCGTCTAACAACCTCAGTGGCCTATGTAAACCAGCTAGCTTCCTGGCTTCTGGCTCCACCGACCTGACCGGCAGGAGAGACAGGCAGTGGCAGAAGGAGTAGGGAAGCTGCCAGCAGGGCTGGGGGGCAGGGCGACCCCGAAGCTCAGGCGAGGCAGACGGGAGGAAGACACAGGCCATCTCCGCTGTGAGAGCCAGGCTCAGAGGCTCACAGCTCCCCCTGTCCTTGGGGGATGGTGGCCTCTAAGGGGCCCCTGGGGCAGGGGGAGTCCAGGCCAGCAGGCAGCCCAGGAGCTGGGAGCTGGGCGGGGCGGTGGGGCCTCCGGGCTCAAACACAGAAGAAAGGGGTTCTGTCGCCTCCAGGAAGGTGGCTGGGGCCTCCCACAGCCACTCATCAGAGTGCAGGGGCCGCCCTTGCCGTGGGGTCCCCTGCTGGTTCCATCCACAGCCTTTGTCTGCTGACTCAGACGCCATCTCTGAGACTGACCAGCGAGCTGTAGTGGGGGTTGTCCGGTAGGACGAAGCACTTCCTGGACCTGCGCTGCTCATGGTGCTGCTCTGCAGACAGAGTCTGAGGACACAGTGGAGAGCACGTGTCCTCCTTACGCCATTAGGTGGGTGTCCCCTGGTCTGATGGCAACCTGTTTAAGGGCGACAGGTGAATGAGCCAGAGATGGTGGGGAGAACTTTGCAGGCAGAGGCAGTAGCCTGTTCAAAGGCCCTGAGGCAGGGACTGGGGCACTGGGGAACAGAGGGGCCAGGTGTCGGGGTAGAGGACCAAGAGGGAAGTGCTAAGGGAGGGCTGAGGGGGCAGGACCCCACGGAGGGTCTATTTGATCCTCGCAAGGAGCAAGGAGGGAAGTTCTGGGAGGGTTTAAGCAGGTGTGTGACCCAGCCCCACGAGGTTGGCATGGAGGTAGGAGGCTCCTGCCATCCTGGGTTAATGCGGAGCTGGTGCCTGGGCCAGGCGGGAGGCCAGGAGGTCGAAGGAGCAAAGTGGCATTCAGGAGAAAGCAGAGCTCCTGGTGGGCGGGGTGGGTGGGGGTCTTGAGTGAGCCCTGGTTTCCTGCAATTCAGGAAAAGGAGCATGCACCTCCTGAGCCTGGGCCACAGGTCGAGCAGGTCAGGCTTCGTATGTCGTCTTTGAGACACATCGGCCGGTCCAGGTGGGGCTGAGCGTGTGGGTGGTCTCCAGCTCAGAGGGATTTGCAGACACAGCCATGCCTGCCAAGGGGGCTGACTTCCTGTGACACTCATGTTTCAGATAGGGAAACCGAGGCACGAGTGGCACAGGGATTTGTCCAGAGCCCACCGGCCTCTCCTCTCTCTGTGGATGTGCTGCTCTGTTAGCTCATCATAACCACCCATGGGTGCTCTCACTCTTTCCCGAGGCCCAGCCTGGGTCACCTGCTGAGGTCTCCAGCTCCTGAGGGGGCATCCATCTCCGGAGCCCCCTGTGTCGCCCTCACTGGGTGGCAGACTCGCTGTGGGGGTCCCGCTCCCCTCACAGACCTCTTTGAACCAGGCACCCGTGGGTCCTGGATGACCTTGTACATCAGTCCCCGGGGAGACGGAGGCCACACAGGAAGGTTAGGAGACAGTGACCTGGGTGTCAGGAGTTGTAGGAAGTGGGGCTGTTTGTCCCCAAACCTCCTGCAGTCTGGAGCCCACATCCACCCCTGGGTGGTCATGAACGTCACAGTGAAGGATGATTCCACATGCGGTGGAGGCTGGGACTCAAGCCCGCACCAAGGCAGACATGCCCTGCTGCAGGACGTGGTCCAATGGCGGGTTTTGAGTTGGGGGGCAGCCCAGGCCCTGAGTGCCTGGGGAGGGATGGGGTTTCCCCAGGTCAGGAGAGGCCCGGGCCCTCCACATTGAGTGCAGAAAGAAGTCCCCACAGAAGGCTTTCTAGAAGTCTGCATTGAAAAGCTTGGCCTTTTCCAACACAAAAGCAACGTAGAAGGGAGCAGGGACTATGCTGGGCCTAACTGTGCGGCTGCACCTAGAAAGAGGCCTTCCATGGGGAGGAGACAGGCTCGGAGAGGTTGAGGGGGAAGGTCCTGTTGGAGGCTCTGATCTCTCTGGGGAGCACTGCCTGCAGGCTCCTCTCTCTTCTGTGCTCCCACATGAGCCCATGGGGCATGCCCATGCCCAGGCACATGCATGTACACACACGCTGAGACACGCATGCACACACAGACATAGACACATGCACACACAAACGTTGTATTTTTCATGGGTATAGATCTCAGTCCTCAAAATCAGATATACATGAAAAATAATTTCATTTTATTTAATTGAACGTCCACAGTGTCGTCAGGCTGATGGAAAAATGTAACCCTAGTTTCTGGAGTCACACCCCTGGCCCGGGTAGTACTGGGGGTCTGTGCTTTCTACCATGTTAAGTTGTGTGGCAGGGGTAGGGTAGACAGTGTGATGGCCATGGAACAAGTCCACAGTGGTGGCTGTGGAGACACCCTGATCCCTGGTCCCCTGGGGTCTGTGGATCTCTGACCTTTGTGAGACTAAGGGTCCTGCGTCTGGCACCCTGACTTCGCCCTCCCTGAGGGGCAGGCACTCTCCTCTCCCCTGGGACCCATGTCTGTGACTCTGCCTCTTAGGTTCCTGGTCCTCACTCTTGTCCAAGTCATTCCAGCCACACTCACCAATCCTCTTCTCCTTCCTCACATCCTTTTCAAGATCCTCTGAGTTTTTCTAAGCCTTTAGGCTTAACAAACTAACAAAGATCCAGATAGCCTGTCAGGCCATTTCTGCTTTCCTGTCTTCCACATGACGTCCCCCAGGAAAAGGACTAGAGAGCTGGCTCTTCACTCAATGGGGAGAGGAAAAGCGAAAAGCACAAGGTAGGTTGATGTTCTTAAATCCTTCCTTATTTCCTTTATTTTCTCCTTTCCTGTCTTCCTTCCTCTAATTCCTCTCTCCCTTTATCATGCTTGCCTTCCCATCTATTCATCCATCCACCCATTCGTCCATCCATCCACCCATGCATCCACCCATCCATCCATCTACCCATCCATCCATCCACCCATCCATCCACTCACCCATCCATCCACTCACTCATCCATCCACTCACCCATCCATCGACCCATCCATCCACCCATCCATCCATCCATCCATCCATCTGTCCATCCATCCAGAGCAAGGTTTCTTATCCTCGCTCTATGGACATTTGGGCCTGGATCATTCTTTGTGCTGGGGCTGTCCTGAGCATTGTAGGATGATTAGGAACATGCCTGGCTTCTGTCTACTAGATGCCAATTCTCTTCCCCCTCTTTGTGACAACGAAAATGTCTGCAGACATTGTTAAATGACCCTGGGGTGCAGAAGCACCCCGGGTTGAGAAATGCTATGCTGGAGGAAGCGGAGACAGATGCCAGGTAAACCTGCATTCAAATTCCAGTCTACTGGCATGAGACTTGAGCCACGTGACAAGATAAGCCTCTGTTCCCTCGTAGGTACAATGGAGATAATGCCACTTACCATCTTGTGGTGAGAATTCGGGGCATGTGGTACCACATCTGGCCCCTGGCTGAGTGCATCCTCAGCTGGCACTGTCAGGCTGTGGAGAACGGCACAGCACCAGGGCCTTCTGAGTCCCGGGATGGTCAGCATGCACCCAGGGAGGGCCGTGAGACATACTGCTCTTTGTCTTGGAACAAGCACCATGGACAGAGGCAGGGGCTGAGCCCTGCTGGGGTGGTCGAAGGCGGGAGGACTCTAACAGCCTGAGGCGGGGAGCAGGCATGGTTGGGAGGGACTTCTTCCTGGATGAAAGTTGACAGCCTGACTTCTTGGACCCTGTAACGATATTCCTCATGGCTCTGGGGCCCACGAGGGTTCTCTGAGTCTGGGCACAAATGCTCATTGACCCACCATGCCCCATGGCCACTGGCCAGGAGAGGTCAGGGGCTTCCATGGTTTTCCCTCCAGAACCAAAGCCCAGCTCCTCACGGAAGCAGCTGTGCCCCAACCTTCCCAAGGCTGGAGGAGGGCGGAGTGAGGAAAGGGAAGAATAAACCTGAGTCCCAGAGCCGTCTCCTTCCCCAGCTGGAGTCTCTTGTCGGGGCATGTCCTCCCTGCTGGCTTTCCACTTGCATGCCGTCCTTGTCCTTGTCTCCAGTGAGACAGGGGCACATGTCATGGCACCCGAGCCTGTTTCCGGCCTGGTTGTCATATGATGCTGATGCGCTGGTCCTTGGCTTCCGTTCCTCTCCACCTGCAGGACACAGAAGTCCAATGTGGTGGTCCCGGTCCTCTGTGGCCTCACGGAGATTCAGGGACTGTCTGACCTGCAGGAGGGGGCAGAGCAGCAGCCCACTTGGTGGAGTTCAAGTGCTTCTTGTGAGCTTCCTCACTCTCTGTAGCCACACTGCAGCGCTGGCTCCCCCATCCCAGATCCATGGAGAGCCTGCCAGCGCCAGCCCCGCGGCACGCAGTCCAACCTTGGCCAGGAAGCGATCCTGGTTCCCAGCCCTGTGTGGCACCCACTGAGGATGGGCAAGAATTGGCTGTTATTTCCGTTACCATCTTTCATCTTTAGCAGCTCAGACAATTAGTGAGGACGGAATGTGTTGCATGGAGGAAGCCGGCAAGAACATTGCCACCGTGGTGGCATTTCTGTGTGCACTTGAAAGGCGTGGGTTTTCTGCCATTCACACTGCTGGTGCACAAAGATCGCCCCCACACTGCATGCACACGCTGTGCCTCCTTGTCTCCTAAGAGGGGGCGGGGAAGCTCCCACAACCTGGGATGCAGCCAAGGCCTCCGCTTGGCTCCTTGGAGACACACTGTGGCCTGCGACCCAGGTGGGCACCCAGAGATGCTGTTGAAACACGTCCAGCCCTCGCCTGGCCTTGGGAGCTCAGAGAAGCCGGTTTTCAGAGGAATGGAGTCTGGAGCCATGACCTGAAGGATGAGAAGGAATTCGCTCATGAGCAGCGAGGTGGTGGGAACTCTAGGTGGATGGAACAGCATGAGCAAAGTGCAGAGGCGAGAGCGGGCCCTGAAACCAGGACACTCAAGTAATTTACACACACACACACAGCCCCCCGCCCCCGGCCCCAGGAACTAAATGTGAGCTGCGGAGGAAAATGCGGAACTGTGGAAATAGCCTGGACCATGTAGAACTTTGTTCTGTGGTGAGGAAGTCAGCACTGACACTGGGAGGACATGAAATCTACAGACGGTGCTGGTGGTTAGATGAGATCTTTGTTTAAAATGTTAAAGATAGACCTTTTTTTAGAGTGGTTTCAGATTTACAGAAAAATTATGAAAATAGTACAGAAAGTTCCCACACACCACACACCATTTCCGCTATGAACATCCTACATCAGTATACTGCGTTTATTACAATTAACCAGCCAATATTGATATATTATTATTAGCTAAACTCCATTCTTTATTCCAAATGCCTTAGTTTTCACTAAGCTACTTTCTCTGTCCCAGGACCCCATCCAGGAGCCACAGGGCACTCGGTCGTCGTGCCTCCTTAAGCTCCTCTGGGCTGTGGCAGTTTCTCCTGCTGCCCTTGACGGTTTGGGGAGGCCTGGGCGGCTGTTCTGGAGGATGACCCTCTATTGGAATGTGTCTGGTATTTTTCTTGTTGGCGTTACCGTTACTTTGGAGGGAGATCACGCCAAGGGTACACACTGTCAACATGATTTATCGCCGTCGGGGTTGACCTTGGTCACCTGGCTGAGGTGTGCTTGTCAGGCTTCTCCACTGTAAACTCCTCTTTTTTTCTCCTTACCATCTATCCCCTCTGGAAGGAACTCACTTTGCACTGTCTACCCTTAAGGGGTGGGAGTTACATCCCGCTTCCTTGAGGGCAGACATCTACATAAATTATTTGTAATTGTTTTTCATGGGAGATTTGGTTCCTCTCTTATTTGTTCAACCATTTGTTTACATCAGTATGGATTCGTTGACGTTGGTCTCAGACTTTTGGCTGTTATCCTACACCGCTCTATTTGGGAGCTCAATCTGCTCCAGCTGTGGGCTTTGGGAGCCCTTTCCATTGGCTCCCATGTCCCTTTGACAGACCCTCGTCATTGTGTTTTCTTTTCGTTATTATTATTTTAGTCCCTCCTTGCTGTCCAGCACGACAAGATGCTCCAGACTGTACATTTCCAGCTGCAGTCCTAGAATCCGCCATTTCCTCACGCAGCAGCCCTGGTTTCTGGAATTGGAGAGCCGTGTCAAAATCCAGATCTAGGTGGGTTCAGTGCTGCCGGGGTCTCATTGCTGCTAGGCCTTCTCAGCTAACAGAGCCAGGAGATACGTGTGTATACCAACAGTGTGTATCCACATCGGCGTGTAACCGTCCGTGTACGAGGCTAAGCGTGGGCTCATATGGGTGTGTCCAGCTCTGACCCGTCACCGCGTGGCTCATACCAGTCTCCTCCGTGTGCTGATCTGACCTTCCACTCTCACAGAGAGGAAGCCGGCTCCACCACCCGCCTCCATTGGCTTAATTGTTCCATCTCAGTGCCCGTCTAGCAGTATCAGAGTGTTCAGCCTCACCCCGTGGAAACAGCTCTACCAACCGGAGGACAGTCTTACGTGCAGTTCCTTTTGTCTTTGGTATAACAGATGCCACTCCTTTGCAAGATTACTTAGGTCAGCACACCTCTCCCTGCACCTCCTTCAGAGGTGGCGTCACGTGCGTTTATAATGTGGCTCTTTTCTCTTGTCACATTCTGCATTTCAGCCTGGGATTCCTCTCACCTCTTAAGTAAGTGTGTAGTGGTCTCAACAGTGCTGTTTTCCATTGAGTTTCTCTAATGATAAATGATGAGGAGCATCTTTTCACATGCTTGTTTGCCGTCTGTATATCTCCTTTCGTGAGACGTCTGTTCAGATCCTTTGCCCACTCTTTAATTGAGTTGTTTTCTTATTGTTGAGTTTTAAGAATTCTTTGTATATTTTGGATAGAAGTTCTTTATCAGATATGTGTTGTGCAAGTATTTTGTTCTGCAAAGCTGCACTGTGTGGCTGGCCTTTTCAGTAGCTTAACAGTGTGTTTTGCAGAACAGAGTTTCAATCTGAATGGATTTCAACTTAATCTTTTTCTTTCACACACCTTGCTCTCAGTGTGTATCTAAAAACGCATCACCAAACATACGGCCATTTAGATTTTCTCCTATGTTTCCTTCTAGAAGTTTTATAAGTTTTCCTTTGGCATTTAGGTTAGACTTTTAAGAGTTATAGTAAGTAAGACTTAGCTCTCGTTGGACCCTGTGGAGGGTAAAGTGAAGCAGAAGTTCAGTCAAGGATGCTCTTCAGGTTTCTGGTTGTTTTGTGTCAACATGTTTAATCCAAGTACAACAGGGGGAAGGGAATACATCTCAAGGATACAGCTTGATGAGATTTTGTGAATGCACCCGTGTAAGCCACGTGCCCTGGGTCAGGATATTGAGCATTTCCAGCACCCGTGATGGCTCGCTCCCCCGCCTCCCCTTGGAGGTCAGCACCCAGGTGAGGTCTGCGTCCTTTTGATGCTATGTAAATGGACATGTACCATATCTTCTCTCTGGTGCTGGCTTCCTTCCTCGGCACTGTGTTTGTGAAACTCACGCAGGCTTTTTTTGCAGCCGCGTTTCCTTGTTCTCCTCACTGCGCGCCGCTGCAGGGGGTGCTCTGGTTTGAATGGTCATTCAGATGGTTCTGAGATCACTGCTGCCTTGAACGATCTCATGATCTCATAGGAATTCTTTTGTCAACATATTTACACACGTCTCTGGAGTCTGTCCCTAGCAGTGCGGTTGTCGGGTAAATGCTGTTCATACCTCGTTTTTGTAGAAAGTGTCTCTGTTGGTTTTGTAGAACTGCCATAACAAATTATCACAAACCTGAGGGCTTGAAACAACAGAAATTCATTCTTTCACAGTTTTGAAGACCAGGAGTCCAGAATCGAGCTCTTGGCAGGACCAGGCTCCATCTGACAGCTCTGGGGGAGAATCCTTCCTACCCCTTCCAGCTCTGGTGGCCCCAGGCGTCCTCGGCGTGTGGCAGCATCTCTCCAGTCCCTGACTCTGGCCGCCTCCTGTCCGCGTGTTCTGTGTCTTCACACGGCGTTCACCTCTGTGTCTGTGTCTCTTCTCTTCTTGTAAGGACACCAGTCATACTGGAGTAGGGACTACGCTAACCCAGCATGACCTCATCTTACTAATCACATCTGCCAGGACCCTATTTCCAGAGAAGGTCCCACTCGTGGGTACCAAGGATTAAACACATCAATTCAACCCACACCAGGTGCTACCCAGTATCTTTAAGTCATTTTTTTCATTCCTTCCACTTCTTACAGCTATTATTTGAGGAAGGGTTTGAATTGAACACTTCATTCCCTTGTCATTACTGTAATTTATGCTATTGTAAGCTATATCATTAGAGTTTCATTTCTCTTCATTTTTTGCTGGTGAATAGTAATATAACTGGTTTTTATATTGACCTTAGATTCACTTTTAATTCTCATAGTTTATCTAGAGATTCTTTTTCATACACAATCATGTTTTACAGTGAAGAATAAAATATTAATTATCCTGTATAACCTTACTCACATATATGTATGCATATATATTTGAGGGGCAAGGCACAGAACACCAGCTGGGGGACTCCAGGGTAATAACCAACTGAAGTGCCAGTAAAGAACAACTTTGTCTCATTCCTGATCTCAGGGGCGGAGTTTAAAATTTTTCACTACTAACTCTGACGTTTTATTGTAGTTTTGTTTTTTTGGGGGGGTGGATAGATACCCTTTATCAAATTAAGACAGTTCTCTTACATTCCTGGACTAATAGAAATGTTTATATAATTAAGAAGTATTATATTTTGTCACGTTCTTTGTCAATCTATTAAAATGATTGTATGATTTTTTAAAGTCTTTAATCTGTTGCAAATACTATTTTTAAATGTACTAGAGTAATCCAACTTGGAAATGATATATGTGATCTATTTTTTTCTTTTTTGGTTTATTTGTTTTGCACCATAGAATTTAATTTGCCAGTATTTTCTTAAAGAATTTTTGCATCCATACGTATGAGAGGTTTTGGCCTGTAATTTTCCTCATCAGGTGTTTGTATCTCTCTTCTGTGAGTCTCATAAATGAGCTGGGAAACATCCCCTCTTGCTCCATTCTCTGCAAGAGCTTTTTTCACGTTGATATAAGTTCTTCCTTGTTTTTGCACATTTTACTAGCAAAACCTGGAACTTCTTTCTTGGTAGAGCGTCTTCTGTTACGGATTTAATTTCTTTAAGAGAGGCAGGGTGGTTCAGCTGTTCTCTCTCTTATCATGGTAAATTGGTATATTGTTTCCCAAGGAATTTGCCCATTTCATGTGGATTGTCAAAATTATTGCTATAAAGTCCTCATAGCGCCCTTTTATTAATCTTTAATGTCTGTAGGGTCTGTAGTGATGGATTCTTTCTCATCCCCAAGGATCTGTGTCTGCCACCTCACTTCAATAATTAGTAATTAGTAATACCTACTATCATTAATCTACTTTCCTTGGCCAGTCTTACTAAGAGATTATTTTTATTCATTATGAGAAAGAATCGACTTTTGGCTTTCTGTGCTTTTCTTCTCTAGTTGTGTGTTTATCCTGTACTTTGCCAATTTTTGCTGTGATCTTATCTCCTTTCTTCTCTCAGGAGATTAATTTCCTATTCTTTCATGAGCTTCCTGGACGAATGCTGAGGGGAAATCTCTCTGTTTTGTTGTTGATTCTTTAGAACGTGTCTCTTTTATTTTTGGCTATTGGTAAAGTTTTTGCCTTGTCTTTGAAGTCTCTGGATTTGGTTTTCACATTTATTCTGCTCAGAATCTCTAGAGCTTCTTAAACCTGTGACTTGATTCTAAAACTTCTATCATTGCTTTTCTTTTTTTTTTTTCACTGAGGAAGATTGGCCTTGAGTTAACACCTGTTGCCAATCCTCCTCTCTTTTTGCTTGAGGAAGACTGGCCCTGAGCTAACGTCTATGCCAATATTCCTCCACTTTGTGTATGTGGGACACCCCCACAGCATGGCTGATGAGTGGAGTAGGTCTGTGCCCAGGATCTGAACCCGTGAACATGGACCACTGAAGTGGAGCATGCATAACTTTAACAACTTGGCCATGGGGCCAGCCCGTTCCATCACTTCTAAAACTAAATTGGTCTTTCTTTCTCCCAATATTGCTTCTGTCCATCTCTCATCCTTCGGTGACTGCACTTCTTTCCCCATCGGCAGATCACTTTGAAGCAACTGGTACTGTATTTCATCTTTTAAGGACTGACTCGTTTTTTCTTTGTCCTCCTCTCAGAGGGGTAGCCCTTCTGAGATCTTATTAAAGGCCTGGTTGTTCACAGTGACCCCTTCTCCACAGAATCCCGGGAACTCTGGTTTTTATCTCCATAGCATTACAAGGTTCCTGAAATTGCTACTTAACTTTTTTAGCATTCCGAGTATTGAATTCTGCTTGTTTTCTCAGCCTTTTGTCCCAGGCACATGTAGCTTGGGGACAAGTAAGTGCCTGAGGGGACCTTGTGCATAGACTCAGTTAACTCCCTCCAATTCTCTCTGCCTGGCATTTTTGGACCCTCCTGTCCTGGCATCTGGATAGCCCCGAATTCCAGTTGTCTCTTCCCAGGTCAGGGCGACTCTGGCAAGGCCTAGACGCCATGTATGATCTGCTTTCTGCTCCATATGCTGGCACCCCAAGGGCCCCCAAGGAGAAAGAGTGGTGACAGGTGTAGGGCTCTCCCCAGGGTGTGTCCCCTTTTTGTAGGGGGATCTCTTAGCTCCTCACATCCTGTTAGGATGGTGTGGGCATCTATAAAAGCTTCTCAAGAGACCCGAGGACCAGTTCAGCTGGCTGATGGAGTTTGCATATTCTGAGAATTGGCCATGATGTCATTGTGTTTTATTTGTTTTAATTATCCATTTTATCTGTTTATTTCTACTTTATCTAATATACCCTTGGCTATTTTGTCTATGTATCTATATTTTATCTACCCTCGTCTTACCTGTTTCATCATCTATTTTGATAGATCCCCTGTCTGAAGACTGGCCCTGGATTTTGCACTCCAGTGCTCCTGGGGTTCCTGGCACAGGGACACACTGGGCTTTGGAGAGCCCCCGAGGGAGAGCGCAGCGGCCCTCTGCAGTGTTGGGGTTCTGGTGTCCTGGGACCCCGCCTGAGCCAGTGTTGGAGGCCTGGGGAGGGATATGGACAGCTCTGGAGGGAACAGGATGCTGTGCACTTCATGAGATGCACTCCTTCCAGGAAGAGGGCTCTTGGGCCACTACACCATCCCACCAGATGAGCTGAGTCACTTGTACACCCCTCTGCCATCTGGGGAGAAATTGGGTCTACCAGTTTCCCCTGGCTGTCGTAACAAAGTACCACAGACCAGGAGGCTTCAACAACAGAGATGTATTATCTCTCAGTCTGGAGACCAGAAGTCAGAGGTCAAGATGTCAGCAGGGCTGGTTCCCTCTGAGGCTTGGAGGGAGAATCTGTTCCAGCCTCTCCCCCCAGCTCTGGTTTGCTGCGATCTTTGCAGAAGCATCGCCCCAATCTCTGCTTTCACCTTTACAGTGCATTCTCCCTACGTGCATGTCTGTGTCCCAATTCCCACTTTTTATAAGGCAATCTGTCACATTGGATTAGAGCCCACCTTGTTCCAGTATGACCTCATCTTCACTGCAATAACCAATTATATCTGCAATAACCCTATTTCCAAATAAGGTCACATCCTGAGGTTCTCGTGGTCAAAACTTGGATGTGTGAACCTTGGGGGGAGCAATTCAACCCATAACATTAGAAACCAGAGCAAAACTCTCAGGAGGCACCTCCAGCCCCACGAGGTTCAGGAGGGGCATTCTTTATTCTGTGGGGCCCCTGGGAATAAAGAGGAGGCCCTCACGATGGCGTACTCTTGGAGCCCTGTAGCGCTGGGTTTCCTTCTGTGAGAAGTAAAGCTCGAATCGCGTGGGGGGAATGCGGTTCTCCAGGTGGGACTGTGTGCCTGCCTGCACGAGGGGCTATGTGGGACTCGAGGGAGATGATTGCGTGAATTGACATCCTGGGTTCAGGGTACTAAGTGGGAGGAAACCATCATCTCATGCAGAGAGAAGGAGAGAAGCCTCCTCTCTACCAGACTTCTTCTCTCTCTTTCCGACTCCAAGGAGGAGTTGGAGCTCATCTTCATCTGTCAATGAGGAGGATGGTGCATTTCTCCTCTGTCTCTCCATGTGGTTCAGAGTCCATGGAACACAGGCTGCGAGGAGCATCCACACTGGGCCTCCCAAGCCCACGAGTGGGAGCCTATTGAGTCGCGTAGCAATGGGATAAAACGCGTTGAAGCACATGAGTGCAAGGAGCATCTGATGTGTCGTTGTTGCCTTAGATGCGCTCCGTGAAGCAGGGCATGTGCTTATTATTCTCTTCGGGAAACACGGTAATATGTTAGGGAGATTCAGACGATATGTAATTAACTGTGGCCCAGGAGCCTGGAGACGCCGACTTGCTGCGAGGCATGTATATGTGCAGGCGCCGGGCATGCATCCCTGTGCTGGCCTCACCTGCCATCTCCTGGTCTCTCAATCCATTGCTTGGTCCATGTGTCTGTCCATCTCTGCTTCAATCTGTGTGTCTGTCTGTCCCACAGGCTGGAAAGGCATATCCCGTGGGAAAGGAAGAGCATCCACCCTGGAGAGCTCAGGCTGGCCTTGGGGGGAGGTCCCTGGGGGCCCTGATGTGGGCTCCCCTGTCCCCTGCTGTCACTGTTCCCATGAACCCTGCTGGCTGTACTCTTAAGACTAAATTAAAGGCTGCCCATCACTGTCCAGTGGCTGCTGCCCTGTTTCCTTTGAGCTCCTGGTGAATTGGCAGCGAGTGGGTCCTGGGACTGGGACCCCGGCCTGTGAATTCTTTCTCAATGGAAGCACAGTGAGGGGTCCCATGATCAGCCACCCAGCTGGCTGATCAACATTCCGAGGCCATGGGGCCAGCGCAGCCCAGCACAATGTCAGGATTAAGCACCGGGCATGGTCAATTACGACGGCAGCATAACTGCCTCGCCATGACCGGGACAAAGGATACATCTCATTTTATGGCTCTTGCCAGAGAAAAGCCCATCATGGGCCTCTTCATCCCAAGGTAGAAGCCAGGCTTTCGCGGGTGTTGGCCGGCGGGGTCTCTGCGCAGACCCTGACTGTCATCTGCCAGCTTTCCCAGGGCAGCCAGGATTCCTCAGGAGGCTCAGAACTCGAGCTCCCCCACCAGTTCCAACGGTGTCCCCACCGGGCTGCTGTGGATGCCATGTGAAGCAGATACTGATGGTTTGGGCAGTTTGCTCCACGAACATGGTGCCCCAGGGTAATGTGAAACCCACATAAGATAAGCATTAACACAGATACATGGTGGAATATTTCCTCCTCTCACCCCAGCAGGTTGTTCTGCACATACCACACACCCCGGGAGACCCCGCCTGGCTGACCCCTTTGTCTCCCACCCACACTCCTCTGTCAGGTCCCATTTAGCTCCTGTCCTCCTGGCACCCACTCAGGTGGGTTCCCGCCTCTCAAGCGAGGCCCCTTCCTCCTGCTCTGTTGTCACAGGCACTGTCTGCAGTGCTGGGGACTCAGTGAGCCAAAGAGGCCTCAGTCTCTTGGTGGAGGGCAGGACACGTGGTGAGCAGGGAGGGCACAAATGAATGGCAGGGAGATAGAGCAGGGCACTGTGGCAATGACCCGTCAGAGAAGCCTCATGGAGGGGCAGTGTCTGCGCTTAAATCCAGGGGCTGAGCAGGAGCCACACATGAGCAGACCTGGGGGTCCCCTTGTCAGAAGGTCTGGGTGGGCACCTGCTTGATGCTCCTAGGGTACCACAGGTGTGGAGGGACGCCATGCACTGAGACAGATGGGGTCAGCTCCTGGTGGGGCTTGAACACAATGGGGCAGGATATGGAGGGGCTTAGCAGCAACTGAATTTATCAGACACACATTATGATTTTTAAAAGTGACTGTCACTGTGGGAGAATGGGCTGCAGGGCCGAGAGAGGCAGGAGGGAGGAGCGGGGTCCACGGCAGGGCCCAGGTGAGAGCAAGTAGGGGCTTGATGGGGGAGGCAGGGGAGGGGATGAAGGGGAGAGAGGGGCTTGGATCCATTCTGGAGGAAGTATCCCCAGGCCATGGGGGGGATCAGATGGTGTGAGGGAAGAGGAAACCAAGGGCAATCCCAGGCAGAGACAGCTGCCCCACTAAGCGAGCAGGGGAGATGGGAGACAAGGATTGCGACTCTGTGCCCCCTGGTCTGAGGTCGCCGGACACACACATGGAGATTTATTATCAGGGAACAGAGGGGCTGGGCGGGTACGTGAGCATGACCTATTATCACCAGTGGCCTGGGCCCTTCAGCTCACACGGGACCCCTCTGCGCAGAGCAAAAGCAGGAAGTGTGACAGTGTGGCTCGTGCTGCCCTGGGGACGGGAAGCTTCTCTCTCCAGCGTCTCTAATACTATTACGGAAAGCTCCAGGCTCTCCCTTTATTCTTAATCGTTCCTGGTAATCCTTTCTCCACAGTCCCCAGCCACAAACAGATGGCTGCATGCATGTCTGCTGGGAGTTCTGCTTGGGATTCCAGGGAGAGGCCTGGATGAATTAGGGGTTCTGGGTTCAGGCTGCCGAGTAGGAGAAACAACAACATCCTTCTGCATTAGGAGGTCAGAAGACCGTGGGAAGGGAATGTGGGGAGCTTTCCCTGGAATGCTTATCAGAGTCTGCACGGGAGCTGGAGCGGACGGGGAGGCTCCGGCAGGGGGAGAGGGGGGAAGTGTGACTGGAGGGGCTCACAGGCAGTGAGGGCCATCAGCCGTGTGGGGTGCCCCGGGAACAGAGAGTAGCAGCCCCCCAGCTGCAGGAGGGACCCTGACTCCCACAGATACAAGGAAGCTGAGAAGGGGGGTCAGGGCCCCGTGTGGAGAAGGTTTTGATGCAATGAAGGGAAATTGTGTGGCATCCCATGGTGACCACTGAGAAGGAGCAGGTGGGGGCGTGGTACTTAGCCCTGAACCTCCAGAAGGAGAGGGTGTTAGAGAGAACTTGGGGATTACCTAACTTCCTTCCCTCTAAAATTATAGTATCCTGAAAGTCTGATGCTCCCCCCTCGGATGAAAGGGGTGCAGAGGCATCTGCCTCGTGAGGAAAGCATGTACCCCTCCAAAGATGAGCCTCCCCTCTTCGACACCAGACCAACAGCTGAGCTGGCAGCCACGTAACCCAGCAGGGGACATGCTGTGCCTACTGGGGAGGAGAGAGAATTCGCGCAGAAGGAGCTGCAGGGTGGATGACAGGCATGCGGGAGCTGGGAGACCCCATGTGGGACTGGGTCCCGAGGTGATGGTTCCAGGGGGAGGAATGTGGAACTAGATTCGCAGAGTTTAGCCACATGGAGGCACATTCCCATAATGCAGGGTTTAACTGGGACCAGGACACTTGGAGGCGGTGCTACCGTGGTGCCAAGATGACCCTTGGACACTTGGAGAAGTCAACACTGATTTCCAGGCACTGCAGCCTCCTCATGGGACCTGTTAGAGTTGGGGGTTGGGGGCCAGGTCACCAGTGCAGTCTCGGCCTGGGTGTGGTCCAGGTCCTTGGCCCGTGAGGTGGGAGCTTTCCTGGTGGGAGAGTGGATGCAGGCCTCTGACTGCCCTCCCACCAAGAAAGTAAATAAAAATCACACCACAGCCCCAGGGGACTGGCTGAGGCTAAGGCTGCCCTGGAAGACCTAAGGGGTGTGTGGTCCCCGCGGCCCTTCATCAGTGCTCCAGTCTGGCCCCTGACCAGATGGGTGCTGGAGGGTGCCAGTGGACTAGCAAACTCCGTCAGATAGTGGCATCAGTTACTGCTGGCTCCTGGATGTGGAGCATTTGCTGGAACAGAGGCTCCTGGCCTTGGGGACGTGGTCATGGCTCTTGCTCTGCTGGCCACCATCCTCTCCATCTCAGGCAGGAGGGAGGACCAGAAGCAGTTTCTCTTCTTTGCTTGGGATGGATGACATTTCCATGTAGGACTATGGTGACTCTCTTGTCCCACGTCACGACAGGGTCCAAAGGGAATAGTGTCCCATCAGAACGCCCCGTCAGTCCAGTTAGTCCTGAAGTCTTGATGACTTCTCCTTACTTGGGCTGGAGGCACAAGTGGCAAGACCATTGGAGGCCTTGGCAAGCAGGGGACAAACCCTATAAGGTTTCAAGGGCCTGCCACATTACAGAAGTGTCAGGGGTTCAACGGTGTGGACAGGCCAGCATGTTCCCTCCCAAGTAAAAGTCAAATTCCTGCACCATGTCCTCCCACCTCTACGCAGTGGGCTTCCTCACGCCCTGGAGCCGGCAATCCCACACTGGGAACACTGCTCCACCTGGACACGGCTACACCGACAGCTACCGGCTCCGAGTGGGGCCCAGAGCAGGTCTGTGGTCTGTCTGGCTGCAGCCGAGCCATTCGACCCAGTAGACCCCACACGCTGAACGTTTTGGTGGTGGGAAGAGATGCTGCGTGAAGTTTATAGAAAGTCCCAGAGCAGAGATTCTAAATGTTCAGCCCTAGTGGGCTGGCCTGATCCTGGGGCCTGATAGGAGTGGAGCAACGGCCTGGGAGACCAAGTGACCCGTCGATAGGGGCACTGTCCATCACAAATGAGGTCTGCCCACCTGCCAAGTCACAAGGTCAGCGGGCCCCACAGCGATGCACCGTAAGTGGAAGCAGTGCCTCCGGGAGCAGGCATGAGCAAGACCGGTCCAGAGGGCAGGACAGTGCTGCCCAGGCACCTGCCCAGCCCCCAGCTCTCCACGGCTGGCGTGCACACTGCTGTCTTGGCCCACGCCTCCAGCTGCACAGGGGGCCTGTGTGACCTGAGCCTCTGATGGAGGAGGGAAAGGCCCGTCTTTTTGGTGGACGGGTCAGTTCAGCGTGTGGCTGTCACTGCACTACAGCCCCACTCAGCGGGCCCCTCCCACTGGGACTCCTCCACCCTCATTCCCTCAGCACAGGGGTATGCTGGTGGTGGCTCTTGGGTAGGTTCTTTTCAGGAATCACCCTCCAGGGAGAAGGCTGCCTCACCCATGGGGACGCCCTGTCCTGGGCAGCACGCGCACACACGGCGTGTGGGCGTGAGGCTGTAAGTGTGTGTGCGGGAGTGCCTTTGTGGTTTACTCCTGCTGGGTGTCTCAGTGGCAAAGCAGCCTGTGGGCTTGCTGGAGCTTCAGTGGCCCCTGCATTTCAGCCTCACCCCTCCCTCTGCCCAGCGCCCCCTTTACCCCCAGGACCCCAAGAGGAATTCCCTCCCAAGCCCATCTCCTGGAGAATCCGCTGACACACACAAGCTTACATGTCTTTGGAAGCTGTAGACTGAGTGACGGGGACAAGCATGCCTCACTGTGGCTCTGCCTGGCAGATCTGTGTGGCCACAAGACCCGGGGAAATGGAACAAGGTCTGCTGTGGCGTGGCAGAGTCTTCAACGCAGTCCGGTACCAGCAGAGCAGGAGCTGGGAGAGGGTGCCACCCCTGCTGAGCCTTGAAGAATGGGGGGAGGGGGCCTGTGTGGGGCTGCAGGGTGCTGCCAGGACCCAGGAAGGACATGCAGGTTCCTGCAAGAGTCAACCACAACATGCACATACATACGTCCCCTCACCACACGGACACATGCACATGAGCTATAGCACCGCCCCATGCACACACAGGCTTGTACTCCCCACCAACACACATAAGTGCGCACACTGAGATAACCCCAAACACCCCCTACAGTCCCTTTATTCCTTCCTCCCCCGTCCCTCCCTCCCTCACCCACCCAGTAGTTACTGAGTGAGAATTCTGCACCTGGCACACGGCTCCCTATTTTGTACCTCATTTAATTCTCATACCTGTGTTACAGGTAAGAAGTCACAGTAGGGGTGACAGGCCTAAGGACACACAACTGGGCAGTGGGCTAGGCAGGGCGGGAAGTAAGGTGCACCTAATTCTCCTGTCAGGTGCCATCCTCACATGCCCAAGGAGGGTCCTCTGGGGGATTCGGGCCTGTCCTGCTGCCTTCCTGGGACCCCACCTCGCGGAGGCTCCCAAGCATGGCTGAGGTCCACTCCTGCCTGGAACCAGGCAGGGAAGTAGCACAGTGACAGCCCCTCCCTGGGCCTGCCGCTGCGCTCTGCTGGCCCTAATCCTTCACCCTATGTTTGCTCATGCAGAAGTCCCCTTTGAGAGGAAGTCAAAGGAGCAGCAGTGTGAAGGAGGCAGGGAAATCGCGAGTATGGGAGGCCCTGGGACAGGGACGCGGGCTCCAACAGTCTGGGTGGGCGGGGCCAGAGCAGCGGGCTTCAGCTTCCACTGTGGCCGTCACGGTCACAGCCCGTGGGCCTTACCTGCCGTGTGTCAGTGCAGTGGTGATGCTGCAGAAGCCATTCTCCCTTGGCTGGAGGCACCTGCTAACAGGGACAGGTGGGCAGGAGCCCAGATTCCTTTGTCCTCTCTGAACATGGGCAAGATGCCAGCTGGAGACTAGAGGTCCAGAGCGCTGGGCTCCCCAAGAGCGTGTGAAAGCTTGTGGAATGTGCTCCCCAGGTCTGTGCTGTGGGAGACCCCAGAGGGGCCGTGGAGGAGGAAAGCCATCACCAGAGGTGCCCCAGGGGGCAGAGCTGGGCCCTTGGCCTCCATGAGTCTCCCTGGAGGAGCAAATTCCCAAGGATCTCCTAGTGCACAGCCCCCAGGGACCCCTACTGTCAGCGAAAGGCTCCAGTCAGTCGGGAGGAGGGTCTCAAAAGGGGGCAGCCAGGGAGGGAAAAGGGCGTGTCTGTGCACCTGCAGGCAGCCTTGGGTGAAACCGGCTCAGCAGGCACCCCAGCGGGTGGGCCCCCAGGCAGGTGCATGGTCTGGAGAGCAGGATGTGAGTGCTGAGTGCCGCAGCCCCAGGTCAGCCTGGACTCCCGGGGCCGAGCCTGGCCGCAGGGGACTGGAGTGTCCTGTTCGGTTGATTCCAGGCCTTGGAGAACAGTGGAGCTGGGACCTAAACCGGGTCTGGGCCCCTCCCGGCACTGCTGTGTAGGGGCTCTGCACACACGACTTCTTTTCTCCCGAATCCCCCTTTTCCTGCTGTGCCTAAGCCCGCAGGCGCGGCCTGGCCGTCCTCAGGAGGAGTCACAGTGGAGGAGACAAGGGCTCTGTGAGGACAGGGAAGCCTGAGTCATTCAGGGTCAGGGTCTTCCCTCGTTCCGGCCCACCTCATCCCGGCAGGCCCTGCTGTCACCTGGGTGAGGGCCACCTCCTGCTGCCCAGCACTGCCCAGGCCTTGGCCTGCTTCTGCCCCCTCCAAGTCCACAGCCTGGGGCCTGCTGGGTGCTCTCCATAGGACTGCCTGGCAGGTACCCGGTAGCCTGCACGCAGGAGGCCGAGGCTCAGGGCTGGAGCCCCTCACTCAGGCATTCCCGGCCTCCACCTGCAGTGCGGGGGGCAGGTCCTTAGCCTGGAGGTGCACACGGCTCAGCCAGGGGACACAATCCTTTGTGCAGTCTGGCAGTCCGGCATCTCAGGATCCCAAGAGCTGGGCACTGGGAGGGTGACCTTGGCTGGATGTGGTGGGGGCCCCTCACTCTGCCCTTCAGAACTTTCTAGGGGAATCCAGGAGGCTGGATGACTTCCCCAAAGTGCTTGGCCCTGGAGCAGTAAAGGGGGACCGAGGGGACTTCCTGGTAACCTGTGCCCTTCTGAGGGTCGGGCCAGCCCCTATCCATGACTGGTAATCAGGTGGCTGTCCTTGTCTGTCCCAAGCAAGTCAGCTGATGTCCTTGCAACCACCGGCCAGGCCACCCAGGACAGACATGGCATGGGAAGATGGCGACAGCTTCCTCCCAGTGGTGGGAAAAGTGTGACCACCATTGTACCACATGGTTTCAGGACAAACGGACCACTGGATCCTGGTGGGGCACCTTCAGGAACCCCATGGTCTACAGCCAGCCCAGGGGGTCCAATAGGCCCCTTTCCACCAGCACCACAGTCTTGACAGAGCCCCAGACCAACGTGCCCCGACACAGCCTGGGCCCGCTGGCTCTCATCTGGCCAGAACGGGCCCGTTCCGTCAGGCAGGTGAACACCGCTGCCCTTCTTGTGACAAATGGACTCATTAAGGAGATGGATGGCTTCTTCCACTGCGGTGCCCACATCTTCCCCAGGCAGGGGCCGAGTACAGCTCAAGACCAGCTGCAGACGGGCCTCTGGGGCAGAAAGAAGGGAGCGGCTCTCCGGCTGCCAGCCCTCTGAGGAGGGGAGCAGCCTGGGTCCCGCTGAGGCTCATCATCATGGAAAGAGCTCTCAGCGGTGGTTCAGCAGGTTTGGCAGAGGACAAAACAGAGGCTGGGGACCAGGCGACACGCCCATGGACACTCCACTCAGCTTTTCTGGGATTAAAATCCAGCTTGTGTCTGCTCCTGGTTTTCTCCAACCCTGGCACACAGCCCCGTGGCTTTATCTCTGCCCACCCTCGACCCTGGGACGTCCTCCTCACCCCACACACCTGCCCGGTGAGCAAATGCACGTGTGAAGGAGAAAAGGACAATGCTCATGAAGCTCCCCAGGTCCCCGCCTGGAGGAGGGGACGGACGCTGGCCCCGGGGAGACCTTGGCTCTCGGCCCCCTCTTCCAGCCAGATGGACCTCAGCTTGAACCACCTTCTCCCGGAAGATTCACTTGCCTGATCCATCAGCTCACGTGGCTCATTTGCTCACAGGGTTGTGCGAGGGCCCTGGGAGGGTGCCGTCCTGTTTTGTCTGAATCTCAGCTTCCCAGGAATTGAAGATGACAGACACCCCAGGGTTGGTGTGGGTGTGAGCCTCACCGTGGGCTGACGGTGTCAGTGAGATGTCCAGACTGGGCCCCAGCTAATGTGGGGTCGGCTCTGCCCTCGGAGCCTGTGTCTCAGCGCCCGGCCAGCCCGCAGCCCTGGAGGGCAGGGCCCAGGAGGCCAGTGACCAGCAGGACTCTGGGTGAGATGGGTCCCTCTCCAGCTCCAGCTTGACTGGGAGGCATGAACTCCTGAAACTCAGTTTCCCAGTCAGCACTGGGAGAGAGCCCTGGCCCTCCTGGGAGGCATGAACTCCTGAAACTCAGTTTCCCAGTCAGCACTGGGAGAGAGCCCTGGCCCTCCTGGGAGGCATGAACTCCTGAAACTCAGTTTCCCAGTCAGCACTGGGAGAGAGCCCTGGCCCTCCTGGGAGGACCCGCTTGGCCCTGGGGACACAGTCACCTGGTCTATCACCTGCTCAGTCCCAGGCTCCTGGCTGTCCTGAAAGTCTGTCTTGCTCTTCTCAGAGTACTCTCGGATGAACTCCCGGGCCCGGGAGCCAGATCCATCCCCTCCTCTCCTGCAGGGCTTGCCTGAGCCCCCCAGGGCCCCACCAGCCCCTCAGCCAAGGCTGCCTCCTTCAGCCCCCTCCACACAGAGCCGGATCGAGCCTGCTGGGCCTCCCCCAGAGCCCGTCACAAAGCCGTCTAATCAGACCTCCCTCTGAATGGGGGATAAGCGGGGATTGGGCTCCTCAGGTGTGTTAATAAAGAACGGTTCCAACCGAGGCCTCTCAGAGAACATTAAAAGATTATCTTCTCCTTGAGACGCCCATTAACATCCATCAGAGCCCTCGGCCACAGCCTCAAGCTGGCGAAACAACAGCGCCTTGTTGAATCAGAGCAGAAAGATAAAACGCTCAGCCACACGGCTGCGGCTGGTGAGATCCTGAAGGGGCAGGACTCGCAGACCCCCGGGAGCAGCAGACTGACCGCCCCGCCCGGTCCATCCTGTACTGTTTGCCTTTGCCCCTGTTTTGCACTGATTTCTATCTTCTGAGGTCTTTGCGGCTTTCCAAAATTGGGGGAGACTCACTTTCACCACGACCCAGTGTGGCCTGGTGGTCAGCCCGCCTGTCTGCCCTTCACCCGAGGCGGGACAGGCGGTCCCACCCTGGGAACCATACAGGTAGGAGAGGCCCCTCGTGGGTGCGCTGGACCCGAGCAGAGGAGCAGGTGGAGGGGGAACATTCCTTTTGGCAGACAGGACCTGGCTGTTTCCTCTGCCATTGTTTTCATCCTGCTCTCTTTACTTTGCCTTGAGAGAAAAGGAGAAAACATTTCAAGTCCAAACTTCCTATCGCTGGACAGATTTCTTATTCCACTTTTACTCCGTACCAACCCCCATGCTAATTTGTAAAATCGTGACCTTTCTCATATGCATCCAAGGGGACACAACACACGTATTGATAAAATTGGAGTAAGTGGGCACGTGCACCTATGGTTCAGGTGAAGATGGGCCATACCCCGCGGTGTTAGCCCCCCATGACCCCTCGTCAGTCCCAGGCCCCCTCTCCTGCCTCAGTGGTGCTCATTCCTTCCTTGCCTTTGTGGTTTTGTCAGCTGTGGCTATGGCCCTAAATGACGAACCTTCACATTTTGCCTATTTTGAACAGTATGGTGTGGAATCCTGCAGTTTATATTCTAAAGGGATTTGCTTCTTTCCCTCAACATCACATTTCTGAGAAGCGTCATGTGGAGGCGCGTGGCTGTAATCCACTCACTTTCACGGGTGTGGATTATCCGATTACATTTTCAGCATGTTCTGCTCTTAGTTGCTTAGCGCTCCGTCCGGTTTTGTTCCCTGGGGCAGGTTGCTCGCAGGAAACTTCAACCTCCAATCAGCATCCTGATTTTGATCACAGATCCTGGAATTTGAGCCTGCCGCCATGATTGTGCATGACTTTTGGAGGTCTTGGGATGGGGTGGACCTGTGTTGTATGTAGGAGGGGCATGAAAATAGTGGCGGAGGACAGACCATGGAAGACTGCCCATGATCAGTCCCACCATGGGGATATTTTCATGGCCCTCCCGTGTACAGCATGCAGAATGAGGCAGGCAGCTCTGCAGCCTGAAGCAGACCTAGCCTACTGGCTCTCAGACACTTGACAAACCAGAACGTCCTCATGGTAATAACCCATTGCTAGGACAGGTTGTCTGTTACAGCAAACGCTGACTGATGACAGTTCCTGCCTGGACGCCCTTTTATTTTAACCACTTTCCCCCTTTTAACAGGCTGTTGATTTGTTAGAGAAGCTCTGTGATTTGTCCTGTCAATGCCTCGAATTCTGGGTTGGCCAATGGCTTCCTCGTGGTGCCATTTTGCATGCTCTCCTGTTTCCTGTAGTTGAATCCAGAGACATGCGGACGTTTGAGTTCCTTGTATCCTGAGATGCAAAATGTCTTGTGATTGCACATGCAGTGATGCTAAGATTGATCAGCATGTTCAGGTGGCGTCAGCCTTACCTCCATGTTTAAAATGCCCCAGCCTCATGCCGTCTGATGCTATTAGCATCCCTTGTTGGCATTCCCTAGCTCCATCATCTCATTAGGGATTAAAAAGAGGAGCGTCTAATCCTCTTTCCTTCTGCATTAATTAGCTGGAATTCTTCCTAATGGAGGCATTTTCCTCTTCGACCATTTGGTCACGCTGGAACACAGTTTACGCAGGAAAGCTCTTTAGATTCTCTTATTTATCAGTTTTTAGAGGAAATGAGTTGGTGCCCTACCAACCTCCAATAACGACTGTGGAATTCACCATCTTTTACATAGCATTGTGAACTCACGGGTTTCACACATTTGATGCATGTTGGACGTTGCTGTCCCTCTTCCTTTGATGTCCAAACCGTCCCGTCTCAGGTTGGAGGAAACGCTTTTAAGTTGACGCCTGTGTGTTTGACGCAATTGATCTTTAATAGCTGCCTGGCTTTCTGACTTTCCTCTGTGCTTTTCCTGCCCCCAGCCTGGGATTAGCCATTTCTTTATGGAGCCCCATTCCTTTTGGAAGGAAAGGGCATTTAGAGACTAATCTGGGGGCAGTGGAGGTGCGTGTTGCCACGGGGTTTTCTTTACCTCTGCTTCTTCTAAGGCAAAGCCGTCAGTTCACACGAAGTTTTCAATCAAATGCATCATTGTGCCTGCAGGTCTTTTTGCCTCTTATGCTGAATGTGTTTGGTTTTTCCTGCAAACACAGACAGGAGTTCGACATCACAGAACCGCTCACACTTTGGACAGTTTCCACCATGTGGTTATGTCACCTACTTGATTGACAGGCAGGCTCACTTCTTTCAGGTTATTTCTGAATTGTTGGGGGCTTTATTCTCTTCTGAAATAGTTTTGTTTGTTGTTATGTAAGTGTTTATGCCGTCACCTGTGTGATGTGTCAGGTGGCATGAGTCCCACGGTTCTACACTCAGCACCGTGTCTGTATGGAAGCTCCTCTGTGAAGTCCAGTGACAATCTTATTATCTTTTCCTTATATGTTTGGTGACTGTGCTTCCTCCTTTGCCCAGAACTGTCCTGGTTGAAGCCCTTTGTCCATACGATCCAATTCATACGAACACGGCTTTTTTGTTCTCAGAAGGTCCCCTGACCGGGTGATGGACGATGCAGTTACCTCCTTACAAAAGCACTGGGTCTCTTGCCCACATTGCCCTGGTAGATTTTGTTTTTAAGTCCAACAATTTTACTAGAATGTTCTTCAGTCTTGGCCATTCTGGGCTGATTGTCCCAGATGCATTAGGGGGCCCTTCCTACAAGTCTGCTTTCATCTAGGAGGCTGTCTTTCATGAGAATGGCCAGTTGTCCTGCCCCACGCTTCCCTCCACTTTCAGGGATTCCTTTCATACACACCTTGAGCCTTCTTTGCTCTTATTCTGTGGCTATAATTTTCTTTAGAATCTTTAATTTTTAGTTAATTTTTTTCCTTTCTAGCTCCCACTTATTGGACTATGGCATCCATTCATGCTTGTGTATGTACCCGTCGAATTCTCTTTTCTGAAATGAATGGTTTTTTCCTTTAAAACAATTGTTTCTAAACTTTTTCAGTCTTCGTATACCCCTCCCTGTTCAGGGAACTCACCTCTGAGCATTTCTATTTTTATTTGTTGCCTTCCCTGGCGGATCCGTCATTTTCCAAATCCTCTTGGCTTGTCTGCTACATTTGGTTGCAGTTTGCACCTGCTCAGAGGCCCTGCCCCCGTGACCTTAGCTGGCAGAGGACTCGACTCACCCTCAGTCTTCGTTTGCATGAAGGTCTTCGTGTGGGTGTTTCACGGCCCTTTCTCTTGCTCCCTTTTAGGTGAGAGTGACACTCGTGTGTTTTGGAAGACGTGTGGTGTTTCGGGCAGGAGGCAGGCCAGAGCAGTTCTCCGAGCCTCACAACCCCCGGATTCGTCCCCTGTGGTGATGAAGAGTCATTCTCCTGAGCACGCAGCTAAGAACAGTGGTACAAGCGTGTGGTTTTCAGTTAGACTCCTAGAGTCCCATCCTGGGGATTGTAGGCTGCTCACACAAACTTTCCGTGACTTGGTTGCTTCCCTCTTGTGAAACTGGGCTGATAGAGCACGTTTCCCCTGGAGGGATGGCAGGGGTGAAATGACGTAATTCCCTAAACACTGGGCAGTCTCGGGCACTTGGAAGCGCCCATTGGACACCGTTATTTATCAGGCTGCCCACCAGCTTCCGAGAGTCGAACTCCGACTGCTCTGACTTCCCTGCTGCGCGCCTCTGAGCCGTCGGAACACTTGCTCCGTTAGACCCCGTGCGTCCAGGTGAGGGGAAACCTGTGCGGTGTCCTGCTTTGCCCACAGACCTGGGATGTGTCCCGCGTCCTGGTGGAGGGAAGATGGCTCGTCAGATTAACAGATGGAGGGTAGCCTCCCGTGGGTGGGGTGGGGGTAACAGAGGGGCAGCTTCCAGGCCGTGATGCGGCTGTGCCGTGGGAGGGGGCCTCGCACACCGAAGTGTGAGCACAGCTACTCTCAGCCACAGCCAGCTGGCTCTGTGGGATCAGTTCACACGAGTCGAGCCATCCTGGAGGCCCTGCCCGTTCACACCCACTTGTTCACGCCTCGTCACAAGCTTCGTCTTTGCTGGTGGACTCTCGCTGCCCGGCTCCTCCTGATGCTCCTCCCGGGCGCCCCTGGCACTGATCGCAGAGTCACCCCTGAGAGGCGTTGCCCACGGAGACCAAGGACGTGGATTTTAGGATCACGTAGCCCTGGTTCAAATCCCAGCCGGGTCACACGACTGAAGGCTGGGTGCCGTGGAGAGCCCCTCCTGGTGCAGTCAGCGTCCCCGCCCTCTGGAGCGGCGTCACACCGCCTGCAGAGGGCTCTGTGAGGATGCAACGCAATAACGGAAGTGACACTCCTAACACGTGTTGGTTCCAAGGAGTCCAGAAAGTGCCACCAATTGGTCCCTCCTTCCCTGGGCTGTGGGCCCTTGTTGGAGGGTCTCCGTGGCCCCAGGGAGATGGGGGTCCTGCTCACAGGGCCTGAGGGGCTTTGACTTTTTCTGGCCACTCCATAGACCTTGCTCTGACGCTCCTTTGAAGACTGCAGGTGTCAAGCTGCACCGTCTTGTCAGAGAAAGGCAGGGCTGAAATCTCCTCTCTCCTTGGGACGAAAAGGCAAGTGGTCACCCTACCCCTGGCTGCTCTGCCTTGAGGTGGCTCCGTGCTGCTGGCTCGCAGCCGCCGAGGTCCCACTCTCTGCTTTTCCCTGCACAGATGCCGAATGCCCCGGGGAGAGGCCCACAGCCCACGGGGTGCCCAGCCTCTGCCATGGGACCCGGCCTCGTGCCGAGGACGCCCCCCAAACCTCAGTGAAACCAATAATCTCATGCTGATGGACAAAATTAATCTCCAAATTCTAATGAGACTGTGTGCCAGAGACAGGCAGCTCATCTGAAGATTAAATGAGAAAAATTGCCACTTTTGCTAGTTGCTCTAGAAACTCATTTGCATTCTGTCAGCTTCCATTATAAGGAGGAGCTTCAGATATTGAAGGGTGTGTGGTGGAGGGGCGGCCCTCTGGCCTGGCCCGGGGTGGGGGTGTGGGGTGTGGCAGGTAGGGTAGGCTCTCTGCAGGGCCGTGCCATCTCCAGCTGGCTCTCAGACCCCTCCCTGCCTTCTGCTCCTCCAGCCTCAGACAGCCGCCACTCTCTCCCCACCCCCGAAGCTCTCCTGAGAGGCTGCAGGCTCCTGGTCCTCCTTCCTTGCTCTTCTGGAGGCAAAGTCCAGAAGAACAGAGTCTTCTCCACTTACGGGTTTCTCTGCACATTCTTGCAGGAATCTGGCAGGAGCAAAGCCCAGGCCAGGGCGTCCCTCTCCTGCTCTTCCTAGGGTTGGGGACAAATCAACCACAAACTTTATGGCCTAAAATGACTGCAATTCATCCTTTCTCACAATCCTGTGAGCTGGCCACGCCACTCTTCTGGGGGTCTGACCTCATGGGACACATTCCTAGGACTCATTCCACCTACAGCTGGGCCGTCCTGCCAAGTCCAGCAGGGGACCCCCTCGCTATGTGCAGTGGCCGGGCTGGGGAAGAGCAGCGCTACTCCACATGGCCACTGCCTTGCGCTAGTCTGGACAGGCTTCCTCAGAGCACTGGGCTTGACTTCTGAGAGACCCCGGGCCTTGTCGCTTCTCACAATCCAGATCCAAACTGACATGGCCTCAATCCTGCAATGTCCCAGTGGTCAAAGCAAGTCACGGGGCCAGTCCAGAGTCCAGGGCAGGAATAGCTCCAGCTCTTGAGACGAAGGCAAGATAGGGAGGGGAGGGACCTTGTTGGCAGCCATCTACCAGGACGCCATCTGGCCACACAGAGTCCTGTCCCTTTCTACCTCTCAAAGTGACAGGAGAGATGTCCATCTTTACCCAAGACCCCACAGTCTCGTCCCATTATGGTATTGGTTCCCGTCCAGTATACTGGACTCCTCAGAGCTCTCAGTGTCGGGGCTTCCCAGTGCTCTTCTGAGGGGCTAAAAATGGACTTTGTTTAGGGATTTTTCTTTGCAAAGGCAAAGACTACCAGGGCTGGTCAAGGCTCAGGCCAGGGATCCAGAATAAACCCGAGCTGTGGCCCAGCCAAAGATGAGGCCAAGTGCCCACTGCAAAGCCAGCATCACCAGGTGTCTGCTTGGTGCCTGGGACACAAGGGTGGGCTGTGAGCTCCTTGGAGGCAGAGCTGGTGACAAGGAGCAGGAAGATGACGTGATGTGGCGGACGAAAAGGGAGGGACCAGCAGTGCTGGCGGAGAGAGCGTGAGCTGAACTGCATGCACAGGTCTGTCCACAGAGGCATCTGCACGCGTAAGCCACGGTGCGTGTGCGTCCACAACCATCTCACTGAAAATCCACGTCGCCGTTTGTCCAGTGACCTCTCTTTAGGGTTGGGCATCAGAGGTCAACACGGGTAGATCATTAAGTCAGTCGCCAAAGCTAACAGCTGACATTCGCACTAATTGTAATTAAAAATTAGCATAGAAATGTGCTTTCAGGAGATTAAAATTATTGGTAGGTCCTGACCCCTACGTATCACCCTCAATGATGGATGACAAATAAGCCTCACATTAAATAAAGTACATCTAATGGGCTTTTGAGAGAGAAAAGATGCAAATTCATTGATTTTCCTTTCTCCTTGATTTACAAATACGTCTTCAGCATAGATAAACACCCCCCATCCATCGGGAATGCTGGCATGTCAGAGTCTTCTCTTTCAGGCTCTCGAGGCAGTTTCTTTATCAATTTCCATACAGGTCCGCGACCCCTAACAGCAGCCTTGTCCTGTAAGCACTTTCTATACCCTGCAAATTGCATTACATATTAGAAATATTATCTGCATGCAGCAAACTATCAGTGAATGCTTAGTTGAGTGGGGAAGATGCATGTCAGAGAGACGATACCGATTTCACAGAGCAATTACAGCTTGGAGTCGTGTTGGCATTCTGGCACGGCGTTTACGTTGCGGGATGCTGGGACTGCTGTCAGCAGAGGGATGCAAAGACGGATGTGTCCTTAGGGCAGGAGGCAGCCTCAGATAGTAGGGTTTCTCACCCACCTCCATCCAGGGCTCCTGCAGCTCCCCAGACCACTGTGTGCAGGGGTGGTGGTGATTGGGGGGGCTTCTCCACCCTTCAGAGCTGCACAGGCTTTCCCAGAGATGGAGGCAGCGACGGCTCAGGCTTGTTGGTAGGAGTCCATGAGATGGCACGCCTGGTGCAGCCCGGTGCCAGTCCCTGGGAAGTGCTCAGTACATCCATTCAACACTTTAACGGTGTGGGCAACACCTGTGAAGGCTCTGGTGGAGCGGGGAGGAGGGCAGGCACATGCGCGTGCTCGGGCACTTACAGGGCAGAGAGGGAGGCGGGTGGACCCGTAAGGGAATGGCCAAATAGGGAACAGGAAGAGGCTGGGTGCTGGAGAGAAACAGACAGCAGGAGGGCCCGCAGTGGGGGTAGGGCGCAGAAGGGCTGGCTTAGATACTGTAGTCCTGGAGGGCCTCTCTGAGGAGGTGAACGTTTGAGAAAAGTCCTGAAGGAGATGCAAGAGCAAGTCACATGACTAGATGGGAGGAGGGAGCCCGCACACAGGGCACGGGCGTGAAGGGCTCTGAGGCTCTGGGGGGCCTGCTGTTAGCAAGGGGTACAAGAAGGCCTGTGGCTAGAAGGGGGGGAGGGGCAGCGGGGAGGGAGCGGTGACAGGCTCAGAAGGTCCTCAGAGGGGCTCAGGATCTCCTTCTGTGTGAGATGAAGTCACTGCGGGGTTCTGAGTAGGCGGAGGCCACGGTCTGACTCCCACTTGAGAAAGGTTGTCCCGGCCTCTGGCCTCTGTGCAGAGACTCGCAGGGCCCTGCAGACATCAGGCGGCGGAGGGGAGGGGTCTTCCTGGAGGAGAAAGCTTTGAGGAGGCTGGAGTCTGGCGTGCCTTGGAGGTCATTCAAACAGGCAGGATTTTGCAAAATCAGAGACGGGTTGCAGGAGAGAGAGGGAAGTCAAAGGCAATGCCAGGCTTTGGTCCAGTGACTGGAGGTATGAGAGGATTAGATGTAGGACCCCCGATAGGAGATGGGGAGGCTGGGCAAGGAGCCACCTGTGGGATGGGGGAGTCAAGAGTGTGGTGCAGACATGTTTAATTCCAGAAGCCAATCAGATCTCCAGGAGGGGCTGATGAGGGATGGAATAAGGGGTGACTAGGGGGTGGTTAGGGGCGGATCTCACAGGGCCCCTCGGTACGCACTGCGGACCGTCAGCCTGGCCCAGCCAGCACCCAGCAGGCGGGTTCTGCTGAGGGAGAGAAGTGGTGGGAAATAGAACAGGAGCTGGTCATGGCCCGAAGAGCAGACGCAGAGGTCGAACCTCCCAGGCTGGGGCGGCTGTTTCCTCAGGTTTGAAAGAGGAGGTTTAGGCTTCAGCAATGTCCAGGCCCCTGGGTTCCATTCTGAGGGTTTAGAGCCCTGAAGGAAGGGTGGGGTGTCTCAGGATAATTTTTAAATGACCTGCTGGAGTGTGCCAGGTTTCAGCTCCTCTAACCCGTTTTTCTGCCTGATGCACCTGTGGTTTCCACCCCCTGGCCGGAACCAGGTAGGCTCAGAGCCTAAACTCCCGGAGATTAACGCATGAAGCAATCCTATTCCTTAGACTTGGGTCCTGAAGTCAAGAAAGGGATGGCGCTGGGTCACTGAGAAAGGTTTGCACGGGAGCTTTATTAACCCCTCTGTGACCTCGGACGTTTCTTCCCCAGGGCGGCCCCCACAGGAGCTGGCTGCTGCCATCAGCTGTGTCCGTAGAGGGGGGCTGGAGCCGGGACAGAGAAGAGCTGGGTCCCCATCACACCTGCTTTAGCCGCAGGTGCTTTTCTGGTCGTTTGAAGAACATCGACTGTTGTGTTTTGGTGTTGAGTGAACGATTTAACGTGGAATGGAACCTGCCCTCTGAGTGTCTTTAAGAACGCAGAGGAATAGAAAGTAGATTTGTTTTCCTTCCTGTCTGTCCTTGCTTCCCTGGTGGTGTCCTGGGAGAGCTGAGCATCTGCTTCCTGCGGCTCCAGGGAGAGGCCGGTGGGGACTAGCCTGTGCCTCGTCCTGCTCCTCCCCAGGCTGGGCCGCTCCGGGAGGTATTTTACCAGCACCTGCTGCCCAGATGGCCGCACCCTCTGACCCAACCCTTGTTTTCAGGTCCCCTCCATCCTCCTTCTGTCAGCACTCACAGGTGCTTGGCCTCCCGGGCTTCCTGCAGACCTCAAAGCTGGGAGGAGACCCTGGCCGGTGCCCCTCTGTCCCACCCACCTCTCCTTCCCCCACCCTGGCCTTGGTCGTATCCCACACATCTAGTGACTCCACCAGGGCCGGGCCCATCACCTTGGTGAGAGCTGGGAGCACAGCCAGGGGACCCCCTCTCCTTGGGAATGTTCTGTCAAAGGGGGGCCTGGTGAGGGTGTGGGGTGAGGAGTCGGGCCCAGGGTCCCAGCTTGCTCATCAGTGCAGCAAGGACACCACGGCCCATCCCAGGGCCCTCAGGGGTGCAGGTGACCTGCATGGAGTCCTGGTGGGATGTCAGCACACTGAGGTTGCCAGCCGAGATAGTTGAGACAGAACCCCTGACAGGTCAGGGTTCAGAAGCATGTCATTGGAGGAAAGTGGCCCCCACTGGAGGACCCCAAGCAAACCCAGCGCCCTCCTCCGTGTGTCACCTTGGCTCAGCGCGTGAGTCCCAAGACACTGGGACCTGCGCTCCAGGATGCAGAGTGAAGGCCTGAGCAGAGGGGGCGGGGGGTTGGCTTCTGCCGAGGCCCCCATGGTCCAGCCAGACCCTGGGGCTCAACCCCAGGCCCCAGGCCGTCCTCCCACCCTCCGCCTCGCCCCAAGCCCCAGTCCCCACTCCTCAGGGTGTGGACCTTTTTCTCTCTGCCTGGTTCTTGGCCAGGGCTTTGGGATGGTCTGACCGCAGGGCCAGGGTGTGGTAGAGGGAGTGGGTTCTCACAGTGTGTGAGGGCTGCATGACACGTCGCATCAGGACCGAAGCTTGAAGCACACTGGAGGCTGAAGCTCTAAGCTGGCTGAGGTGACAGAGATGAAGGCAACCCAACCCCAGCACACTCCTGATTAAAACCCACCTCCTGGGGTCGGCCTGCTGGTGCAGTGGTCAAGTTCAGGTGCTCTGCTTTGGCCACCTAGGGTTCACTGGTTTGGATCCTGGGCTCAGACCTACACACCACTCATCAAGCCATGCTGTGGCAGTGACCCACATAAAAAACAGAGGAAGATTGTCACAGGTGTTAGCTCAGCGACAATCGTTCTCACCAAAAAAGAAATAATAAAAATAACTGAATTCCTAACTCTCCCAACCAAGTTACTCATTCACCAAATAATTGAACTCCTGCTCTGTGCCAGACGCTGAGTCGGGTACTAAGGACAGACTGGAATAAAATGCAGGCTGGACACTTTGGGATGCAGATTCTTGTGTCTAGTGTGGTGACAGAACAGGCAGGTGAGTGCCATGTGACAAACATGTTAACTGGGAAGACAGAGACAGAGGACGCTGAAGCCTTCCCAGCTGCTAACAGGGAACACGCATCATTTATTCTCAGGGTTCATTTCCCTCCGCTCTGTTGTCTGCGGCACCCAGAGGAATGCCTGGCACACAGTAGGTACTCAATAACTGTTTGTTGTCTACAGGCCACAGGGCTGCACATGGTGGGCTCCCTCCCCATCCGTGTCTGTTGTGGATTTTCTTCGAGGCTGGTGTGGGTCTCTCGCCGTATCCTGGTGGTTAGCACCTGAACCTCTTTTGGGCCTTAGAGGGGTTGTCGGGGGCTCCTACTTACATTGATGATGGACTCAGATAGCCTATCTTTCCAAAAACATAGAAAAGCTGGACATGATAATTAAATATACTTGTAAATGCATGGCTCAGCTCTAAAGAAAGTGAAAGAAATCCTCAAGAACCAAAACCGAAGAGGGGCCTGTGAAGAGAAGCGCGGGTTTCCATGGAAGCCGCGATGGCTCGAGGGCTGTTTGCCCACTCAGCAAACGAGAGGCGTGGGCTCTGAGCCTCAGGGGTGCAGGGGAGAGGGGTGTGCTAAAGAAACAGAGAAGAGACCCTCAAAGGCTACAGAACACAGTGAAGGAGTGAGATGGAAAAGTGGTGAGCCAGGAGGCAGGGGAGGGGACAGCCCCAGTGCTCCATCCTCAGCTGGGCTTACACTTACACCACCCACACAATTTGCAAAACCAAAACGACAAGAAATGAGGTTAAAATGCTTCTAGATTTTCAGTGCTCTGGGCCCCTCGGCTGAGGCACATACTAGTGCCCCTGAGGGCACCCCTTCCTCCCACATCCAGCAGAGTTCTCAGGGGGAAACCCTGTGGAGCGCCAGCTCAGGATCCCCAATGACAGCACACAGGGGCGCGTGTGGTCACGATGCCAGTGGGAGCAACAGACAGCGGAAGCAGACCGCCAGAACCCTGGACACCCGGAGCGCAAACCTGGATACACAATGCTTGATCTGAATGTTTCACGAAATAAAAGAAGATAGCAGAAACTTAAGCACAGATCCAGAAAACTACTAAAGAGAACACCAAGAATGTCTGAAAAATAGTTAGAAAAAGGAAACTTAAGTGAAAAGTCATCACTGATTTTTTTTGTTTTAAAGAGAGAGAATTAGCCAAAATGGAAGCTAGAGCTGAGCAAGTTTCCCTGGAGAGGCTGGAAAGAAGGCGAAGGATGAACAACAAGGGCCTGACGTAGTTTGATTGTTCCAGAAAAAGAGTCAGAGAACGTTTAGGAGAGGGAACAGCCAGAGGGAGAACGCTGGAAGTTTTCTGAAGTTGGTGAAAGACATGAATCCTCATATTGAGGACTCATTATGAACACAGGAGAATAAAACTCACAATTCCACCCTGAGACCGAGCCTAGAGAAGGTCTGGGGACACGGAGGTAGAGAAAAGGATGCAAAGCCGCCCAAGAGACACAGGCGATCACCTCCAGGGAGGACAAGGACACTGCCCACAGGCACAGCAGAAGCAGGAATAAAGGGGAGAATGTTCTCTCTGAAGGACGGAACAAAAAAGTGTCAATCGATAATTTTACAGCGAGTGTTCAAGACAAAAGAAAAGATAAAGCTGTTTTCAGAGAGAAACAGAGAATTCACCACTAAAAAACACTAGAACTTTCTAGACCAGAGATCCACAGACCTTCTCTGTAAGGGCCAGCTAGGAAACCTCTGGGGCTTTGTGGCCACATGCAGCTCCATCACGTGTCTTGCTGTCGTTGGTACAAACCTTTAAAATTCCGCGTTAGCTGGCGGCCCACACAGGCTGCAGGCTGCATTTGGCACAGTGGCAGAAGTTCTCTGAGCCTTGTTCTAAAACAGCGGTCTTTAAACAAAAAAGTAATTCAAAATTTTGTTGATTTGGGAGGAAAAAAGAGAGAGAGAGAATTTGCAATGACTGGGTAACAAGTAATTTTGCAAATTCAAGTGGGTTTCAAATTCTTTCCTTTTGACTAAATTCAAACTGTAATATAAATTACTAAAATTTAAAATCATTTCAGTAACAGTTTATTTTTCATGATTTAATCATGAATCGATTTAATGTTTAAGCCCTAAGCATTTAGAATAATGTCTGATGATAGATCCTTACGTGGGTTTGGGTGTGATCTGTTCATTGATTACTGTGTAATGAAACATCTGAAATCGAGTGGCTTCAGACAATCAGGATCAGGTCATTTTGTCCTCACGGTTGACCAGGCTCGGCTCGGCCGGGCGGTTGTCTCTCAGGGTCTCCTGTGCGGTGACAGTCAGACGGCGTCTGGGGCTGGAGCCGTCTCGGAGTCTCCCTCACGCACACGCCTGCCGACCGATGCAGGCTGTGGCTGGACCTCAGCGGGAGCCACGGTCAAAACCCTTCACATCCTCGCCAACACTTGTCGTTTCCTGACTTTTTGATCAGCCATCCTAATAGGTATGAGGAGCTATATATTTCCTATCGTGTCCCAGCCTCAAAGTCACAGCGTCCCAGGCCGGCAGAGATTCCGGAGAGGGTGCAGAGCCCAGAGCCCTGCCCGTGGGAGAAGGTCAACATTGCGCTGTGAGCAGAGCGTGCGGCGGGGGAGCAGTGGGGCACAGAGAACGCACGCAGCTCAAAATACGATTTCAACAAAGCGATGTGCATTTAATTAAGAAGTTCCCTTCATTCTCATCTTATTTATAGGAATGCTTTCTCAGTTCTTTAGATTAAAAGCTAAAAATGAAAATGAAGGATAAAATTGATGCAGAATGCTGTCTCATTCTCGCAATTAGTTGTCTAAGGGGACATGATTTAAATGCGGGGAGAAGCTCCATTCATCATGTTAGGAGACGCATTTTTTTAAAAAAATTAACTTTTTATGTTTGCCAATTATTTGTCAAAATGTATAATGCGTTCATGTGCTTTTAATCTAGTGCTGCTAATAATAAGTGTAATAATAACTCAACCTAGAAGGAATTTTAGCACTTAAAGCCCAGTGGCATCTGGATATTAAAAATATCAATTTATATACATATTTATTCATATTATGATGGGGAATTATGATGGGACTATCAAAAACCTTGGAAGCATCAAATATATTTTATTAGTTTACAATTTAATGGAGAACTAGAGTGGAAATATGAAAGTAAGGTAAAAAATAAGTATTTCACTTTCAATTTCAACCGTAAAAGAAGAACTTACTGAATTCTTTAAAAAATAGTTGATACCTATATAGTTAGATTTCATTGCAAAAATGTTAAATAATGATGCAATAGTTTTAATAGCTGAAATACAATGAAAGTCACAATTTTGCAACTATTTACAGTTATGATGACAAATGGTAGATGTCACCATTTTAAAGCTTTCTAATATGAAAAACAATACATAAAATGCATATAATACATAAAACATAATATGCGCTTAGTTGAATTTCATCGAATGAGCAGCAATGCAGTAAGCTCCAGGTCCCACAGGACTTGTTCCCGCTCTGGAACCCTGCAGACACCCCTCCCCAGTCCCAGACTCCAGCTTCGGTCTTGAAAGGAGACACACTCTCGAATTACTGTTCAAAATTGTGCACATTCGCCCTAAACACCCGCCCTGGCACCGCCACGTGACAGGCCTGATTACAGAGCACGTGCTGTCTTTTGTCAGGTTTGCGAGATTCGCCGTGCAGGCAGCAGTGGGCAGATGTGGACTTAGGCATAAGTTTACGACCGTTGCTTGTGTGTCTAAGAAATCTTTCTCCACCCAAAGTCATGAGGCAATTCCTCCCTCTAGTCTGAGTGATCCTCTTCGAGGAGATTCATTGCTGCATTGGTCACTTTAGGGTTCCGTCCACCAGGATTCCATTTTTACATATGGTGTGACCAAGGCTCAGTCCAATTGTGTGTTTGTTTTCCATGCAAACACTCCGTTGTTCCAGCATCTTTGATTGAAGCCCCCTTTCCCACCGCTTCGCAGAGCAGCCTCGTCCTGAGTCAGCCTTCACACGCCCTCGGGCTGCCTCTCTGTTCCATCCCGGTTTCTATCTGGCTGTTCTCACCCCATACCACACTCTCTGAATTACTGGAGCTCTAGAACAAGTCCTGTTACCAGTGGAGGAGTCTGGCCATCTTGTTCTTTTTCCAGATGGTCTCGTCTATTTTTGACTCTTTGCATTTTTGTATCAATTTTAGAGTCATCTTTCAACTTCCACAAAACCAAAACAAAACAAAACACAATTATGCTGGGAAGTTTATTGAGAGTGCATTGAGTCTGCAATATTATCTGAATTTTGCAGAAAGAACATCTTTAAATATAGTTGGACAATCTGTAAGAATACACCCCCCACTTAACATAGGTCGTCTTCACTTTTTCTCATTAATGTTACAATTTTCTATGTAGGGAATTTGCACATCTCTTCTTGGATTTATTCCTATATTTTTGTGCATTTCATCTTTTTTAAAGTGTCTTTTTCTAGCTGATTTTTTGTAGTATATGGAAATATAATTGGCTTAATTTATATTAACTTTGTCTCCAACAACTTGCTAAACTCGCATATTCACTCTGATAGAATATACATATTATTACTTTTCCACGTATACAATCATATCAGCTATAAATAGAGTAGTGTTTCTTCCTTTTCACTGCTTATAGATTTTATTTCTTTTTCTTGCCTTTATGCTCTGGTTAGGTCCTGCCACTGACTAAGAGTGGTGTTGGTGAATTTCCTTCTTTGTCTCCAACTTCAAAGGGTAGCCCTTTAAAATTTCTCCCTTATTTCAGATGCTCACTGGAGGTGTTCATCACTGTTGACCATTTGTCCGCTTCAGAAAGTTGTCTTTTACTGGAGTTTGTGAATATGTTCTTTTTTTGCGTTGGGACAACTCTTGAGGTGCGCCTAGGATTCGTCTCTTTTATTTTGGTCGTATAGCAAAGGACAGTGATGGGGGTGCATGTGAGTCTGGACCTGCTATGTCTACTGGCGGTTTGACGTCATCATGAACTGGCCTCTGTTCCTTGCACACTCTTTGTGGAAGGTCTTCTTTTCCGGATTCCAGTAGGGCTGTCCCCGCTGTGTTTGCTGAGTGCTGTGCACGGTTTATTGTTTCCCATCTTCTTCCCTTTAAATTTTCCGTGTCCTTTTAAGTGCGTATCTTGTAAACACTCTCTGCACGGGTATTGTTATTCTTATGCAGTTAGAAAATCCACTGCCTTTTAAGGGGAGCGTCTGATTCTTTTTCATCTGACGTGCTCAGTCATACATGTGGGGCTCCTTCAGACGTCACCTAAGCGTCCCCTGGTCTCTGCTCGCTTTCTTTCAGTTCTTGCTTCACTTTGGATTGATTCTTTCCATTCTTACAATGTTCTCCTCTGCTGTGAAAGTTATATAGTTCTTTTGTGTGATTTTGCTAGAGATCTTAGACATAACGGCATGAATTTTGGACTCAGAAATGAGTAATAGTAACTGGTAGTCACACCGTCTCCCCTAGTAAAGGAGGGGACTTAGAGCGTCTTACTGCCACCCGTCCCCTCACCCCATACGTCCACATTGTCACATATTCTAATTCTCTATTTTAGCTCCCTCCGAATATTATTATTAGTGTATATTAGAATGCAACCAGTGTTCATTTAGATTCACCTTTATATTTACATTTTCCACTCTTATCCGTTCCTCCCCCCATCTCCAACTCACTTATTGCATCAATTCGTTTTCTTAAACCTGACACTTAACAGAGTAACAAAGTAAGTGTGATTCTGCTGAAGTGAATTTCTCTTGGATTTTTTTCTTTTTTGGTCTGAATATGATCTTATATCATATTTATTCTAGAAGGATATTTCTATTAGATATAAAATCCTACGTTGAGATATATATATTCTTTTAACACTTTAAAGATATCTTTGTATTGTTTTATTTTCATTGTTTCTGTTGGGAAGACAGCTAAACTTCTGAGTGCCTTTTAAAAGGGGGACTCTCCGGGGCTGGCCCCGGGGCCGAGTGGTTAAGTTCTCCCGCTGCACTTTGGAGGCCCAGAGTTTTGCCAGTTTGGATCCTGGGCGCAGACATGGCACTGCTCATCAAGCCATGCTGAGGTGGCGTCCCACATGCCACAACTAGAAGGACCCACAACTAAAATATACAACTATGTACTGGAGACATTTGGGGAGAAAAAGCAGAAAAAAAAAGATTGGCTACAGTTGTTAGCTCAGGTGCCAATATTTAAAAGAAAAAATAAAGGGGGACTCTCATTTTTCTCTATTCTTGAGGTTTTCTCGGTGCTGTAGCCTTTTGGTAGTTTTTGCCCTTATGTGTCCAGATGTATATTTCATTTTATTTAACTTGCTTGGGATCTGTTGGGCTTCTTGAATCTGTGGATTAATATCTTTTGTCAGCTTTGGAAAATTCCTTCTTGTCATTTTTCTTGATTTAAAATATTAATGAACTTTATTTTTTAGAGTAGTTTTAGATTCACAGCAAAATTGAGAAGAAAGTACAGGCATTTCCCGTATCGCCTCTGCTCCCACACATGACAGCCTCTCTCACGACCAACATCCCCACCACCAACCAGAGAGACGCAGCTGTTACAATTAATGAATCCACATTATTGTCACCTGAAGTCCATGGTTTACATTGGGGTTCACTCTTGGTATCATACATTCTATGGGTTTTGACAAATGTATAGTAACACGTATCCACCATCATCATTTCATACAGAGTAGTTTCTCTGCCCTAAAAGTCCTCTGTGGTCTGCCTGTTCGTTCTCCCTCCCCATAACCCCTGGAAACGATTGATCCCTTTTACTGTCTCTGTAGTTTTACCTTTTCCAGAATGTCATATAGTTGGAATCACAGAGCATGTACCCTTTCAGAATGATTTCTTTCCCTCAGTGATAGCGTTTTAGCCTCCTCCATGTCTTTTCACAGCTTAATAGCTCATTTCTTTTTAGCACTGAATAATATTCCATTGTCTGGATGGACCACAGTTTACTTATCCATTCCCCTACTGGGGGACATCTTGGTTGCTTACAAGTTTGGGCAATTACGAGGAAAGCTGCTGTAAACATCTGCTTGCAGGTTTTTGTGTAGACATAGGCTTTTAACTCATTTGGGTGACTATCAAGGAGCGTAATTGCTGGATCATGTGGTAAGAGTGTGCTTTGGGTTTTGGGTTTTCTTACTTTTGTAAGAAACCGCCAAGCTGTCTTCCGAAGTGACTGCACCTTTTTGCATTCCCACCACCAATGAATGAGCACTCCTGTTGCTCCACGTCCCTGTGAGTGTTTGGTGTGGTCAGTGTTCTGGAGGTTTGCCATTCTAATAGGCTCTATTTCTGGGCTCTCTACTCTGCTCCGTTGATCTATATACCCGTTCTTTCACCAATACCGCATTGTCTGGCTTACTGAAGCTTTGTGGTAAGTCCCGAAGTTGGGTAGTGTCACTCTTCTGACTTTATTCTTCTCCTTGAATATTGTGTTGGCTATTCTGGGTCTTTATCTCTCCATACAAACTTTAGAGTCAGTTTGTCAATAACAGACAAACACAGAATAAATTTCTGGGACTTTGACTGAGACCGTGTTGAATCCATAGGTCAATCTGGAAG
Organism: Equus przewalskii; assembly: GCF_037783145.1. NCBI lineage: Eukaryota > Metazoa > Chordata > Mammalia > Perissodactyla > Equidae > Equus > Equus przewalskii. The sequence goes on from NC_091859.1 coordinate 44,952,780, forward strand.
AACTGACATCTTGACGATATTGACTCTTCCTCCATGAACATGGAATCACTCTCAATTCTTTAGTTCTCAGATATCTGTCATCAGAGTTTTGTAGTTTCCCTTATATAGATCTTGTACACATGTTCTTAGATCTATACTTAAGTATCCCATTTTGGGGGGCTGCTAATGTAAATGGTATTGTGTTTTTAACTTCAAATTCCACTTGTTCATTGCTGGTATATAGGACAACAATTGACTTTTGTATGTTAACTGTGTATCCTGCCACCTTGCTCTAGCTGATTCTCAGTTTCAGGAGTTTTGTTGTTAGTGTGATCGACTCCTTCAGACGTTCCACCCAGACGATCACGTCATCTGTGAGCAAAGACTGTTTTAGTTCTTCTTGGCCAATCTGTGTGCTGTTTATTTCCTTTCCTCGTCTTGTCCTTTTTTAAAAGCCAAAGTATTTTACTAACGATTTACTGTCAATAAGAGAGACTGGCTAAGGACAGTGTTCAGTAACCACCTTTGTGAGACCCTCGCGTCACAGCTGCAGACCGTATAAAAACTGCTGTGGTGGCTTTGGTCTACTCAGGGAGGCAGAAGCTTCCATCACATCTTCCAATAATGAGAAATGTCCACAGTTCTAAAATGCAGCAACCTACTCAAGACCTGCCCATAATTAAATCTTTCCTCCTCCTCTGAATGGAGAGAAACGTGTGATTGTATTGAAGTGCATTAACTGAAGTGTGACTTTTGCTGGGAGTTCAAGTATGACGTTGAAAAGCAGTGGTGAGAGGGGGCGTCTTTTCCTTGTTCCCCATCTTCTGGGAAAGCTTTGAGGGTCTCGTCGTTAAGTAGGTGTTAGCTGTAGGTTTACTGTGGAGGTTTTCTCTCAAATTGAAGAAGTTCCCCTCTATTCCTACTTTGCCAAGGGTTTTTGTCTGAGGGGGTGTTGGGTTTTGTCAAATGCTTTTTCTGCATCTATGAGTCTGACCATGTGATTTTTCTTCTTTAGCCTGTTAAGATGATGGATTACAGAAATTGATTTTTGAGTGTTGAACCAGTCTTGCATACCTGAGACAAATCCCACTTAGTCATGGTGTATAATTCTTTTTATATATTGTTGGATTTTATTTTGTGTGTGTGTGTGTGTGTGTGTGTGGTGAGGAAGACCATCCCTGAGCTAACATCTGTGCCAATCTTCTTCTCTTTGGTATTTGGGACACCGCCACAGCATAGCTGATGAATGCTATGTAGGTCTGTGCCCGGGATCCGAACCCGTGAACCCCAGGCCACCAAAGTGGAGTGCGCAAACTTAGCCCCTACACCACTGGGCCAGCCCCTGGATTTGATTTTTTATTACTTTTTGAGGATTTTTGCATTTATGCTCATAAAGAAATATTGGTCTGTAGTTTTGTTTTAACGTCTTTGTCTGGTTTTGGTATTAGAGAATTTCTGGTCTCTTAGAATGAATTAGGAAATATTTCTCTCTTCATCTATCTTCTGAAAGAGATTGAAGAGCATTCTTATAATTTCTACTTAAATATTTGGTAGAATTCACCCATGAGCCCGTCTGGCCCTGCTGTTTTCTGTCTGGCAGGTGATTAATTGTTGATTCAACTTCTTCAATAGTTATGGGCCTATTCAAATGGTCTGTTTCTTCTTGTGCGAGTTTTGATGGATTGTGTCTCTCAAGAAATTGGCCATTTCATCTAGGTTACCAACTTTGTGGGCATAGAGTTGTTCATAATATTCCTTTATTAGCCTTTTAATGCCCGTGGGATCTGCCGCAAGGCCCTATCTTTTGTTTCTGGTCTTAGTAATTGCGGCCTGCTTGGGAATGGCAGTGGTCACCGTGTGACTGACCTCTAGGCTCAGACTTTGCTGAGCAAGCTCAGTAGGACGACAAAGAATGTCTGTGTGAGGCCAGGTAGGGGGCCGAGGGGCGGTGGCTGCCTGTGGAAGATGGAGAGGGCCCCCGGGAGAGAAATGCGTGTCTGATGTACTTTTACATTCATATTTGAATCACCATTTTGGCTGTTGGGCACTAAATTCTGTTCTCTCTCATCTACTCAAGTATCCTCCCCCTCATTCTTTCCTGTCAGTAATTTTCCCTCTTTACTAATCATTCCTGTTATGTTGGAAATGCTGTCCTTTCATCTTAAAATGCTTCTCTTGATCCCGTTCTGTCATTAACCACTGCCCCGTGTCCCTGCTATCGTTTGCAGCAAACCCCTTGAGACCCGCTCTGTCCAATCTCTTCTTTCTCTCTTTTCTTTCTCTCCCGTCAGGCCCCTGCCATCCACCCCCCACCAGACTCTGTTGTCGACGGTGGCTTTTCCCGAGGCACCGTCCTTGGGCCTCTTCTCCGTCTGTACTCGCTGTCCTCGTGGTCTCTTGCAATCTCATGGAGTTTAAAGACCATTTATGTTCTAAGGACCCAAATATAAATACCAGAGACATAGATCCAGTTACCTCTTTGACACGTTCTCTGGATTTCTAAAATATACTTCAAACTCACCCTTGCCAAAACTAATCTCTTCCTTCCCCAATGCAAACAAGCAGACAGAGGGCAACCACAAAACGCACCCACAGCCTCTCTCGTGTGAGCTGCTGACAACCCATCCTCCCAGTGGCTGAGGCCAAGGGTGTGCCGACCCTTGACTCCTCTGCTGCATCCACACCCCTGTCTGATCTGTCGGGAAGTCCCTTGACACTATGTGACAAACACACACAGAGTCTGACCACTTCCATCACCTTCACGTGCCAGTGGAGCTGCCCTCCTCTCCAGCCTGGACCAATGCAGAAGCCTAGCAGCTGGTCTCTGCTTCTGCTCTCGCTGCTCTGCTCCTAGCCCAGAAGTGAGAATGATCCTAATAAAACCCAGGATAGATCATGTCCCTTTTTAGCTGGGAAATCTGCCAGAGCTCTCGTTCGCTCAGAGCAGAAGCTGAAGTCCGTGGGACAAACTTTCCGGCCATGTTCTGTCTCCGGTTCCTCTCTGGCCTCATCTCCAAATGCTCTTCCCCTCACTTCCTCCGTTCCACCTGCAGTGGCTGTCTTACTGATCCCTGAATTTGCCAGGAGCTCCCTGTTCTGGGTTAGCGCTTCGGCGATTCCTCCGTCTGAAATGCTTTCCCCTCGGATGACGGCTCTCTCATGCACTCCTCCTTCGCGCTTCCACTCGAATGGCACGTCTTTGTGCGAGTTCCCCAAACAGTCCTTTCAAACTGCACGCTTGCCCCCAGCCTCATCCTGCTCCCAGCACGCCGTCCCCCTTTGAGAGGGCTGGCCTCATCGCCTTCAGACACACTCCAGGAGCTCCTTCCTGACCTCGTTGCTGTTCTCTATATACAGGACTTCAGCTCCGTGAGGACAGTTCCGGGTCTGTGTTGCTCACTGACAGATTCCAAGTGGCCACGACAGTGCCTGCCACGTAGGAAGTTCACAACTAACCCCCACTGAATATTGAAATAATAGTTTGGGCTAAGGGGACTGAAGCAATGGTGAGCCTGGTCATTTTATGCAAAGAATTCCCCCGGGGCCGGCCCTGTGCCTGAGTGATTAAAGTTCCCGTGCTCCACTTCATCAGCCCAGGGTTCACAGATTTGGATCCCAGGTGTGGACCTATTCTGCTCATCAGCCATGCTGTGGAGACGACCCACATACAAAGTAGAGGAAGACTGGCACAGATGTTAGCTCAGGGCGAATTTTCCTCACCAAAAAAAACCACCAAAAAACAAACAAGCAAACAAAAGAAGTAACCCAATAGAGCTGTCTTCACAATGCTCATTCTAGGGGGATCTGAGGACTGGAGGGGATGATGCTGGAGGAAGGAGCTCAGCCAGAAGGCAGAAGCCACATAGCGAGAGCACACGCTGGGGAGAGGTGGGACAGGTTGGAGGGACGCCAGGAAGTCAGATCTGAGCTCAGAGAAAGAAGGCAATAATGGGTACCAACAGGCAGGGGCTCTCTGCTCTGGGTGGGTCTTTCAGGCAGCCCCCATGCCCTGATGCCAGTGCTGGGCCCGAGCCCCTGCCATCAGGGGTCTGCATGTTGTCAGCAGGCAGAAGATTGTGATGGATCCGTGGTGAGGTGGATGTGCTGCCTCCCTCTCCCAGGGGAGAGCACTGGGGCTACGGTCTCAGGTCCCAGCGGACAGAGACCAGCCCATCCAAACCACAGAGTTCCAGAAACTGCATACGTGCATGGACATGCGCATATATTTAAATTAAAGTTTTTATGTTGAGATGATTGAAGATTGACGCACAGTTGTAAGAAATAATACAGAGAGATCTGAGCATCCTGTGCCCAGTTCCCCCAGGGTAACATCTTGCAGAACTGGAGTAGATCACGCTGGATGCTGACGTGAACACAGTCCAGATGCTCAGCATACCCCACAGGGTCCCTCCTGCTGTCCTTTCACAGCTGCACCCTCCTCTGTCCCACCGCCATCCCAGCCTCAAGCCCTGCAGCCACCCATCTGTCCTCCACGTCTATACTTTGTCATTTCAAGACTGTTATGTACATGGAATCATATGCTGTGTAACCTCTGGGACTGGCTGTTTTCACTGGGTGTGATTCCTGGAGATTCTTCTAAGTCACTGTGTGTGTGTGGCTAGTGTGTGTGTGACTGTTTTTTCACTTTTCATTGCTGAGAGGTGGTCCCTGGTGGGGATGGACCAGGGTTGTTCAACCGTCACGTGCTGGAGGACGTCTGGGGCATTGTCAGTCATCGACTGTTACGGATGAAGCTGTTATGGACATTCACCCGCAGGTTTTCATGTGAATCTAAGTTTCCATTTTTTGAGGATAAATGACCAAGACAGAGATTGGTGGTCATCTGATAGTTGAAAGTTTAGTTTTATGAGAAACCACCAAACTGCCTTCCAGAGCGGTGGCCCCGTCTCGCGTTACCCGGTCGGGTGTGAGAGTTCTAGTTGCTCTGCGTCCTCCGCAGGATTCGGTACTGTCAGCGTTTTGGATTTCAGCCATTCTTATGGGGGGTGGCGATTTCTCATTGCGGCTTTAATTTCCATTTCCCTGACAGTTGATGAAGTTGAAAGCTTCCCTGGTTGCTTGTTTTCCATCTTTGTTGAAGTGTCTTTCGCCCATTTCCTAAAACCGTTGTATTGTTATTTTTCACTGTTGAGTTTTGTGAGTTCTTCACACATTCTAGATCCTAATCCTGTGTCAGATATATAGTTTGCAAACATTTTCTCCCAGTCTTTAGCTTGATTTTTCATCCTTTTAGCTGAGCGCAAGTTTTAAATATTGAGGAGGTTCAGTTTATCAGCATTTCCTTTGGCGGCCCCGGCTTCGGTGTCGAGTCCAAGAGCTCTTCGCCTAGTCCGAGATCTGAGATTGCCTCCTATGAGATTCTAGAATATTTTTAAATAGCAAAGCAAGGCTAAGTCAGAGATATAAAACTATTAATGTTGATATTAAATATAATTTCAATACCAAAATATCCTCCAAAATAACGAAACCCCAGTGTTATTGTGCTATTGCTGATGCCTGGACTGTAGCAGGAAGCTCCTTCAAGACTGGGAGCCACTGCCCTCCACCGCGCCTGGTGACTGTGGGAGTGACCCAGTCTCCTCCAGGGATCAGATCAAAAGTTGGGGTAAGAAATGCCTTTTGAACGTGGGGCTGGGCTGGGAACAAATGGGAGTCCAGGGCCCTCACCAAGCCCCCAGCAGGCTCTGATGAGCAGCAGGACCCTGGACAAGCCCATCCCCATTATGCGTCTTGCGGATACTATGAGGTGAAAGCAACAGAAAGCCCCCTGGGGACCTGAAAGTGCTAATACGTCTCCGGTGTAGGACGCCCTGCGCCTGTGCCCAGTGTGGGCTAGTCCCAACAGCGTTTCCTCCATGAATGCTGACCTCCCTGTGAGGAGGGACCACCATCGTGCCCATTTATAGATGTGGGAACTGAGTACAGAGACGGGAGAGGGAGGGATGGAGAGAGCGAGGCTCCAAGCCGGCTCTGACTTAGGCCCCTCACCCCAACATGAAGAGTGCAGGGGTCAGAGGATCAGTCAACCCACCCAACCTGGAGCAGGTAGGCACAGAGTCACCTGGAAGATGTGCGGGTGCCCTGGGCCTCCAGGAGTTGGAAGCAGAGACACACCTGAGACATGGAAGTGGTGAAGCTCCAGCTCAGACGCAGGTCGAGGTGGACGGGCTGAGGTGGGCCGTGCATGTCCTTCGTGTGTCCCCAGGGACAGCAGATGTCCCCGCACTGTGGCAACCCCAAGCTTGCTGAGAGCCTGGCTCGGCAACGCACGTTCCATGGTTTTTGGGGAGCCATCCTCCTCCCTTTCTGCTCTCCAGGGGTCCCCACATCCTTCTTGCCCTGTGGGCAGGACGCTTCAGTGTCTCTGCCTCCGGCCACTCACAGCCCGGGTCCACAGGAGCCCTGTCTGTCCGGGTTGGGATCCTGGGACCTGCCTGAACATCAACAAGCCTGCGGCCCGCATTGCTAATTCCCTAACAAAAGAGCGCGCTTATGAAAGCTGACAACATCACGGGAGCTTTTTAACCGCTGCACATTAGAGCTTTCTTGGGGAATGGTTAATGACAGGCAGGCTCCTCTGAACAGAGATCTCATCTGATATCAGTTTGGGGAAAGTCAATTGCAGGTTCTTTCTGCAGATTAAATTAACTCCTTTCGGAGGTCACCTCCTGCAGCTAGATTGAGAGAGACAGACTCACAGTAGCAAATGCTATCAACGAGGTATTAATTCTACTCCACAAACAAGGATATGACGCCCCCCGCAAAACTGTAAAGGAGAAGGTTTTTCTTTTTCAGGCTCCCTCCCCTAATCTTCACGCGTATGTTGAAGGACAAAACGTACCGGCCAACTGTCAGGAGTGTGCACGTCCATTCGAAGGACTTCTCACTGGGACTATTTACGACGAGGCGAGGGAGGTGAAACCCTTTGCTGCAGCCCAATCTCCTTGTTGGGTGTTGCCATCAGCAGCGAAGATGCAGGGGGTGGAAAGGCATGGGGTGGGCTGGAGCCTGGGCCGGGGCTGGCCTCCCACCAGCATGGTCACTGTTGCCAAGGGAGCCGGGGTCCCCGCAGCTGAGGCCACTGATTCCCGAGCCCAGCTGGGCTCAGAAGCCAGAGAAACTTTTCACTTGGGATCCCTACAGGGCTTCCAGGACGGCCACTGTGTGGACTGCCCCCTGCCCTGGTCGCTCCCTTGCTCCTGAGCTTTATTTACTTTTCCTTTCCTTGTTTCTCGTTTTCAGGGAAGCAGGACCTGATTGGCTTGGGAGCAAGCCAGGGATGGGCTCTGGGTGACACCAGTCCTCCCCCTGTGTCGGGGCTGCCAGGGCGGCACACAGGATAAGGGGCGTTGCCCCCCAGCACTGGGTTCCCTGAGCCCTGGCCATGGACCCATGTAGCTCCATGGGGACATGGTGATGGGAGGCTGCAGAGAGGGACAAGCTGTTACCGCCGTGCATGTGCAGAGGAACCCAGGAACTGGGGAGGTGAAGGAGAGAGAGTGTGACCTCTCCCAGGGCTCCCAGTGTCAGATCCTACAGCCGCCCTCTCTGTTCTGCTCTCCCCAGGAGTCCCGGGCTGGGGTATTATTTTCTCAGAGACTCAGGGGGAAGCGCATGTTGCCGGCTCTCCTTCCAGGCCCAAAGGCAGCTGTGGGGACAGATCTGGGGGTGGGCTTGGTCAGGGGCCTGGGCTCAGCCCCTGAGGCCCCTGCACCACCACATGTAGTTCCCACGCACACCCCAGAATGGCCTTCCTGCCTCCGGGACCCTCAGCTCAGTCGGCGGCTCAGCCCGGCCCTGCTCTGCCTACTGGGCCTTGTCCATCTGTGCAGCCGTCTCTGCCCTGACCTCTGCGGTATTCACCTCGAGCTTCACACCTTGTCGCCTGAGAGCCCCTGGGTCCTGGTCCCATTCCCAAGTTCCTCTTTTGGCCAAAATAGTGTCTCCCAGAGGAGCTCACTGATGCCCCGTGAAAACGGCAGGTGGCAGCGAGGCCACGGCCCTGCTGGTCGTCTGCCCTCACCCCACGTGAGGGTATATAGCCTTGCAGCAGCTTCCTCGTTACTCACGAGGACAGACATCCCTGGAGGAAGGTGGAACCCTGCTCCCCAAAAGCCTGGCCAGGGTTCTCACAGCCCTGCCTGACTCACTGTCGTCACAGGGCATGGCACCTTCTCTGTTCTCCTCCTAGATGACTTATGCATGTGTCTCCCCCTGAAACCCACCTTCTGGAAGGTTCCCTGTCCCCTCCAGGACCAGGCAGAGTGTGTGGCTAGGGTGTGGCCTGGGTGAACTCGTTGAATTAACAAATGTCCTCCCCTCCCCTCCCCAAGGTGTAGCACTACCTCCCAGCAACACCTTCTGTCCTCCTTGATTTGGTGGCCCTGCTGCTCATCCTTGCTCCCCAGGCCACCTCCCCTTCAGTGCTCTCGCAGGCTCCTCTCTCGCTGACAGTGAACCAAGGGCAGCACGCGGACCCTTGACCCAGCTCTGACCCTGTGTGTCTCTGGGTGGGCCTGCCCCCGCACCGCCACAGCGCTCTGAGGTCATAGGTGCACCTGTCCACTAAGCCCTGCCTATGCATTCCAGCTTCACCTGCACGGGCACCCAGGCTCCCAACTTCATCCCATGTGACAGACACACCCCCTGGTCAGTGGTTCTCAGAGTTTCGCTCATAGGGTGTGTATTTGGCTGGACAGAGATCTTCTTTGGTCTTTTCAGATGCAGTTCAGTTAAGGATCTCAGGTGCGATGCCCCTGGATTATCTGAGTGGCCTTAATCCAATGACAAGAGTCCTTAACAGAGAGGGAGGAAGAGAAGACCAGAGAGGAGGGGAGGAGGCCGTGTGGAGACGAGGCAGAGACTGACATGATGAGGCCACAGGCCAAGGATCACCTGGAGCCCCCAGAAGCTGGCTGGACAAGGAAGTGCCCTCCTCTAGAGCCTTCGGTGGGAGCCCGGCCCTGCAACACTTTCATTTCTGACGTCTGGCCTCCAGAACTGAAGAGTTAATGTCTGACGTCTTACACCCCCAGCTTGGGGTCATTTGCTATGGCTGCCCCAGGAGACTCACACATGGTCACAGGAAAATGCAGATTCCTGGGCCTTTCCCCACAATCCACCTCTGGGCGCAAGGCCCAGCAATCAGCATTTTTGACAAAACATCCAGGGAAACCTACCCGCGCCCCTACCTTGTGACCCCTCAGATGCTCTTTGCCACCTCCTAACCATCTCGCCAAGGTTGTGTGTCCTGCGATGCCCAGGGGAACCTCCCACATCTGCACGCCAGCCTCTTACTGGGCCCTCAGTCTGCCTCCCAAAGAGAGCCTGTCTTGGGGACGGCTGTCCCCTCTGAGGGGGGACGCCCTGCCTGCTCCACTGGCAGCTACACTGGAGGGAATGCTTGGTGGGCTCTGCTGGAGCCTGGCCCACAGCTTTTGGCAGTCAATGTGGACTCGGAACCCACGGGGGTGGCCGTGGTGTTGGGGAGCTGGCGCCCAAAACGTGCTGGAGGAAGGAGAGCCTGGAGCCCTCAGGTCCCCTCAGCAGTGCGCCTGCTTGTTGCAAATTCGCATTGTTTCCTTCCCTCCTCCCCCTCATCTCCTCCTCCCCCTCCTGGGTGTCCTGCCCCTAACCGGGCTCTTTCTGGAAGCGTCTCCCGGGAGGCGCACCCCGCCAGCTGTAAGCGGTGATTAATGGACCCATCCCGGGGCGGCTGCGCTGAACTGCTGCGAGAGGGAGCTCATTTAGGGCAATTTTAAGCAGAGACTAATGACTTTGGTTAAGCTTCAATTTAGTTGATAGCAGCATAAAAATAAATATTAGGAGAAAAGCTGGGGAGAGGCGGGGCCTCGGGGCGGGGAGTGAAATGGTCCCTGGAGGGGGGCGGCCTGCGGGCTCAGGGTGCTCAGCCCCACCCCAGGAGGGCGTTCCCTTTGGGGGCTCACTTTTGCACAGTGCACCCTTGGTCCCTGGGCCCCTCTTCCCATGCTCTCCTCCCGTCTCCACCAGCTCTCTTCCCCCCAGGGCGTCTAATCCGTGTGCAGCAGTGGGGTGCTCCGGGCTGGAGGGGTGCCGGACGGAGGGTCGGGCAGGGGCTGCCCTGGCCCTTCCTGTGATGCAGAAGGAAGCCCCTCTCTGCAGAGAAGGGACTGCAGAGACCTCTGTCTGTCGTTTCCCTGCTGGGTCTCTCCCGACAAGCCTAGGTACTGAGGGACTAAAACTGGGGGGTCTTCGTAGACATAGAAAGCCTCTGTGATTCTTGGTGCCCGCCTCTCCACTCACAGAAGGGGAGGCGGACGTGGGAGCCTGAGGGGCGTCCCCAGCATCACTCTGCCTTGGTGACGGACTCTCTGAGCCCTGACACTCACCCCTCCTGCCGGGAAGGGGGTCTTTCCTCTGATCCTGTGCTCCCACAACTGAGGTCAGAGGTCACCTGCAGCCAGTGCAGTGAAATGACACGAATTTCTGTTTCCTGCCATGCAGAAGGGAAGGGAGAGCACGGTCCCGAGGGCTCTCGGGGGGAAAGGGCGGGCTTCATTCCCTCGAGGGCGAGTGAGAAGGCCAGGCAGGGGCCTGGCGACTCCTACCTGGGGAAGGAAGCGCATCACCCAAGGCTTGTCGAGTTCAGCTGAGGGTGGCAGCTGGGGCCATGGAGGCCAAGGATTTCCCCAAAATGCTGATTCCTGGGCCTCACACAAGTGCACACACATGAGGCTGTGTGCGGTTGGGGGAATGGTTTCCTCGGTGTCTGTTCTTGTCTCAGCCATCCCTATCCTGCCCCGTCAGAGACACGCTCCCAGCAGGGCCTCCCTGCCCCAGGTCTGTTTCTGGATTCCCCTTTCCACCCCTCTGCTCTGTGCCTCCGCCCCCTCCGGGACCTCGGCATTCCGCCTAGAGCCTTCGCGGCACCTTGACTCTCTGCAGAGCTGGCCTCTCCGCCTCCCTCCTCATTTCCTTCCTGGCTGCTTCTGCTTGGATTTCTCCACATGAAGTTTAGGTCGCCCTGACTGATCCCAGAGAAAGCAACCCATTAGTATTTTTACTCTGATTGTCCTAAGTGTATAAATTAACAGAATCGACATCTTGGCGATACTGTTTTCCTGACCACGTGAATTTCTGTTTGCTCAGATTTACTTTCACTTTTTTCACAAACAAAATTGTCCTCACGCGGTCGGTCTGGCACGTTCCTTGTTAACTTTGTTCATGGGCATTTCGTCTCCTTTGTTGTCGTCGTAAATGGGACCTTGCCACCGTAGTTCCTCCTGACCGGCTTGTGTGTGTCAGCGCATCTTGCCGTGCGGCCTGCGTACGTCTCATTCGACTTCAAGATCAGATTTCTTTAAAGGCAGAGATTTCTTTAAGAGACTCCTTCCTCTTCAAATCCTCCTCGTGTCTGCCTAAAAGCCTTGCCCGTAACAGGGGAAGCTGCTCCGGAGGTGGACCAGGAGCCGAGAGGGCGGGTCGTGGGCAGCAGGCTTGTGTCTGCTGGCTCTCGGTTTTGTAATTGGCGGGCTGCGGTTACAGAGCCGGTAACCACACTTACCGCCTGGACACTGGTACACATGTGGGGACAGAGCTAGGGGCTCACGGTACATCCACTTGGTGCCAGCCCGAGGGTCGAGCGAGGGGCCAGACAAGCCAAGAGGCACAGTCACCACGGGAGTAGGTCCTGGCCTTCGGGAGATGGCAGGGCACCAGCAGCCAACCTTCTATGCTCCACGATAGCACATCCGTGCGTGCACACGTGCACGTGTGTACGTGTGCAGATGCTAGCGTGAGTTCTCATGTGTGTCATCATGTATCGTGCATGAGAGCCATGCACCTGTGAGCATGTGTTCTCATGTATGTGTACACATGCATGGGGGATTCTCGGCTTCCCAGGCCCTGCTCTCACTCAGGAACAGCCTTGCTCTATTCTCTTGTTCCCCACTCCTCTTCCAGAACCATCCCCCTTTTGCACTGGGCACTGTGGCGGGTGGACTCGGAGGTGAGGAAGGTCCCAGCCCTCAAGGAGCTGACAGCCTAGGGAGGGTCCCGTCGCCTGCAGACTAATGGCTACAACAGTTGGTAAACGCTCCCAGAGCTTCGGCCCACCTGCAATAACGTGTGTTGAATGTGGGACTCTGTCCCGGGGGTGTTGATGGCGGGATGTGGGCTCTTTGATGGCCTCCTCCATTCTCGTGGCTTCTTTCTGTGGTCCTTGAAGTGCTGGCCCCACAGACCTGTTCCTGCAGCCCAGGGACGATCTGGGAAGGAAGCCTGTGTCCCAGAGGCGTTGTCTCTCAACCCTCTGAGGCCCTGAATGTGTATACACAGCCATTGCTGCAGGTGCCCAGTGACGGGCCAGAACGGGAGATGGCTCCTGGGCAGTGCAGTCCCAGGGAATCGGGCCCCTTGTGGGGCCAGGGTCTCCACAGTTGGTGTGGGAAGACCCCTTCCCTGTCTCCCGGGCGGGCAGAGTGTGCTGTGGGCGGATCTGCATCCCTGTTCTGATTCCACCTCAAACACATGCCTGGGAGACTGTAAGAACGCAAAACATTTATTTCACTTACCCCATGATGCACCCAATTCACCCACTTCCCGCTCAATACGTTCTGTCATATATTCTCAACTGTTTGTTTCTTTATCCAAAACCAAACACAGCCAGAAAATCCAATTCCGGCCCATTTCCCTCACAGAGCTCCCCTGGGCAGCCCCTGCATCCTGGAGATGGACGGTGCTGGGTGCTCCTATTTGTCACCCACCGCGTCCCAGCCAGGAGGTGGCTGCGTTTCCCATTCATGGGGAGGGGCCTGAGCATTGGGCTTCTTTTGCTTTGGGTCCTGGGCTGTACTGTCCTTCCCTCCCCTATTGTCCACTGTCCTCGGTCCCCTGCCTCCGAGCTCAGCCCTGCCGTCTCTGCAGGGTGCTCAGAGCACAGCCCAGAGGGGCACCTGTCCATCCGTCGGGAGCACACACTCAGTCATTTCAGCTGGAAGATCGAGTCCGCACAGGGGTGGGAGAAAGGGCCGGACAAGCGGGAGCGGGTTGTGGTGGCCTTACTGCTGGGGTCACCTCTTAGTTTTCTCAGGGTTTCCACCTCCCAGGTGGTGGCAGGCCCCTTTGGTCTAACTAGTGGTCCTGCAGGATATCCTTTGAAACCACCTGGTTTGGGCAATGCAGCCTCTTTTGGGTAAATTCCGGACTTGTAGACATGTTTCCCTCTGTCCTCCTCCTCACAAGGTGATGCCTGGGCATTTGGGGACACCCAACACTGTGCTGTGACCCGTGGGGTCTTGTGTGCAGGGTGCCAGGCCATCGCGCTCCTGGGGACTGGCCCAGCACTGGCCTCGCCTGGAGACGACATGCTGTGCTGGCTCTTTGGCAGGTGGTAGCATCACAGACTCTTTCTAACCCACTTGCCCGTGTTGCCGCCCTCTCTGCCCCATCTCCTCAGCCCCAGATTCCTGCTCGTGCAACATTCCAGCCCTCTGCACCCTCCCAGGGACGGAGCGCCTGATCCTCCGAGCCACACCTGGGCTGTGGGATCAGCGGTGCCTCCTCAGCATCTGTGTCTAGAACCTTCCTCTGCTGGAGCTGAGCTGTTGCTCCACCCCATTCACCAAGGATGCAGGACGCCTGTAGATGCTTCCTCCGGGTGATGGACAGGACCCAGGAGCCAGTCTGCAGCTAAAGTGACGCTGGCATCTCCCACCCCCACAGAGATGTTCTCAGGGGCCCTGCCTCAGAGCTCAGCCCCCAGCTGGGGGAGGAGAGCTGGATGTCACCTTCTCACCCCTCCTCCTTCTCCTCTCCTGCCCTCAGGACAGGTGCTCCTCTTGCTTCCCTTCACCATCTAGAAGAGATTTCCCTACAAAGTAACCCCACCCTGCAGGGTGCAGCCTGGGCTCTGGGCTGAGTGCTGGTGTGCAGTGGGAACTCAACTGCCAAAGGGAAGCATATGCCCATTGCCCCAGAGTAAGGGGAGCGGGAGCCCCTGCGAGAACCGGGCCCGGCACGCCCCTCTGGGGGTCTCAGTCTGCCCAGCTGCTCTACGGAACACCACAGGCGGGCGGCTTATAAACTACAGACATTATTCCCCACGGTGCGGGCATGGTGGGGGTCTGATGAGGACCTGCCTCCTGGGTCACAGACGATGGTCTTTTTGCCGTGTCCTCACATGGTGGAAGGCCAAGTGAGCTCCCCGGGGTCCTATTTACAAGGACACTGATCCCTTTCATGAGGGCCCCACCCTCATGTCCTAAACATCTCCCTATACCGCACCTCCCAGTTCTGTCACGCTGGGATGTCAACATAGGAATTTGGGGGACTCGAACCATCAGACCCAGCACTGGGCTAGGCTGAATCTGGACGAATGAATGAATGAACAAATGCAAGAGTGGAAAGGAGTCAACTGGGAAAAGACAAAGTCAAATCCAGCAGAGGCAGCATCTCCGTCCCCCGAGAAGCTGCAGAGCTGGCAGCCTGGAGTGTGTGTGCCACTGAGTCACCGGCCCGGTCTCGGTGGTGGCCCCGTGACATGTCCTCGTTCCCCTCACAACCAGACAGAGCATCGATCCTGTGTTCCGAGAGCACTGGCTCCCCAACAGCCGGCTTCACTCTGGGCTGCGTGCTCCTGAATCAGGGCCCCAGGCGCCATGGCCGGTGCCTTCATCCCCACCTTACCTATCACTGATTTGTGCCATTCACTCCCCTGAATAGAGCCCAGGATTCCTGCTATCCGCACCAGTTCAGTGCACACCATTGATCAAGCAAAAATAAGGTTTTCTTCTTAAATAAAAGTAGATGATCTCTAAATCCATTTTCTCTTGACTTTCCGCGTCCCGTCTGTGCATGTGAGGGCCTGGGGAAAACAGATCCTGAAAGCAACCTCGAGGTTTCTTCCCCCACAAAGGCAGCCTATCCTCTGCGCTGAGTCCAGGGGGTGGCCCCCGCCTGGCACCACCGCAGGCCTGGCGCAGCGAATGGCTCTGTGTCAAGGGCCCTCCACCCGCAGTGGGCCCTCCATGGGGCGAGCCCCATGGGGTTTTAAGAGTTTATTGATGGAGCCGACCCCATGGCTGAGTGGTTAAGTTCATGCGCTCTGCTTCAGCAGCCCAGGGTTTCACGGGTTCAGATCCTGGGTGGGGACCGTTCATCAGGTCATGCTGTGGCAGTGTCCCACATGGCACAACCAGAGGGACCTGCAACTAGAACATACAACTATGTACTGGGAGGCTTTGGAAGGAAGAAGAAGAAAAAAAAAATGATTGGTTGGGGCCGGCCCGGTGGTGCAGTGGTTAAGTTCACACATTCCACTTCAGCGGCCCGGGGTTCGTTGTTTTGGATCCCAGGTGCGGACATGACACCACTTGGCAAACCATGCTGTGGTAGGCATCCCACATGCAAAGTAGAGGAAGATGGGCACGGATGTTAGCTCAGGGCCAGGCTTCCTCTGCAATAAGAGGAGGATTGGCAGCAGATGTTAGCTCAGGACTAATCTTCCTCAGAAAAACAAAAACATTGGCAACAGATGTTAGCTCACGTGCCAATCTTTAAAAAATAATAATAATAATTTATAGAATATAAAGTTGCTTTTAAAACCTGAAGGAGGTGAAATTGGTAGCTGAGAACGAGCTATAATATTACTATTTGCAGTGAGGGTGAATGGGATAAACACCCAGTGGTTTGCCCATGGCTCACGTGTGTGAGCTCTAACCATAGCAGCAGACGTGTGCGGAGCAGTGGCCGCCATCCAGGGTCCAGTGTCACCTTCATGTGCGTGGACTCAACTGTCTCCCGGCGGTGCTCCCAGGTTGGTGCTGCCAGGCCCCATCCACAGGGAAGGAAACTGAGCTGGCCCGGGGCCTGCGTCCTCACCTCCACGCCTGCCCCTCGGCTGCAGCCCCCACCCTCACTGCTGGCTAAACATCCCCAGCCACCTGCAAAGGCGTGTGCCGCTCGTCCTGCTGACCCGCCGCTAGCCCCCCCACCCTTGAAAACCCCTGAGCCCTGGCTCCATGTCACCAAGCTTCCTTGTCCACTCAGATTACCCGACTTGGGCTCTGATTTCTGTCCCCCAGGAGGGGAGCACCTTCTCCTTGGCCCCCTGCCTGATTCCCTCTGCCGTCATTTCCTGTGGCCTTTGTGGCTGTCTTGCTTGCCCAGGGTAAACCTCCTCACCTTTGATCCCAACAAGATTTCTGCCTCCCACCTGCTCCCTCGCCCCCAGCAGGACCTGCAGCCGGTGGACCTGATTGGTTGCCAGGACCCTGCCTGCCCTGAACGGTGACCCCTCCTCAGGCCCTCCACCAATCCACAGTGCTGGCCAGTCCACCCCTCACCCCTGCCCACCTGCCCTCCCACAGCCTTGCACACTCCCCACTCAGTCTCCGGCACGCCGGGACCCACGGGGCTCCCCGCCCATTCTCCGCATTCCATCTGCAGCAGCCTCGCCACGTGGACGGGCTGCAAGCTCTCGCCAAGGTCGTGTGGAGACCGCTCAGCTGCCAGAGCTGACCCCCACCATGGGGCCGCCACCCTCATTTTATAGCACTTGCGGGTTTTCTGCCTGCAATGGTCAAGTTTATGTGTCAACCTGATGGGGCCATCCAGTGCCTAGACGGCTGGTCAAATGCTGCTCCGGGTGGGCGTGCGAGGGTGACTCGTGGTGAGACGAACACTGGAAGCCGTGGAGTTGCAGTGAAGCAGGTGGCCCACTCCAGGGCGGGTGGGCAGCGTCCGATCTGTGGTCTGCGAGGGCTGAAGCAGAGGGACTTTGCTCTCACTGCCCGTCTTTGAGCTGGGGCATCCGTCTCCTGCTTCAGACTGGGACTCCACCACCGGGCTCCTGGGGCTCCCGCTGGCAGACGGCAGATTGTGGGGCTTCTCAGCCTCTGTAGCCACAGGACCAACTCCTCACAATAAACCTCTCTGAATATGTACCCCACTGGCTCTGTTTCTCTGGAGAATTAATACAGACAAATACATCCCAGCTCCAGCTGCAGGCTCCTCTGGATTAGAGAGGCGGGGGCAGAATCTCCCCTGAATTCCCGCCCTTCTTTCCCCCGGCTCCTACGGGGCGCCCTCCCCACAGGCTGTCTGGACCCAGGCTTGCCTGGACGTGGCTGAGAACTGGGAGCCCGACCGTCAGGCTGAGTCCCTTGCGTCCCATCCTTCTGCCTTCTGAGGGACAGTGGGCAGCCCCCCAGGAGAGACGGGGCGGGCGAGGGCAGGGCCACCTGCTCCTGGGCTGCGCGATCCGAGCGCTGTGGTCTGCCCTTCCCTCCCCGCCCTCAGCGTCCTCACTGGCTCTCGCTGAACTCCCTTCCTGTGAGTTTCTTTCTGCCCAAGGTGAGGTGAACACCAGATCGATGGGAAGGAAGGTGTTAGGCAGAGGAGTCCAATTTTAAAACAGGAGTTAGGAGTCACTTCTGGTGGACCCTGAAGGGCTTTGTCCAGAAAATATTTGTCCAGCAATCACGTGGGTGTAAGGGCAGAGATCAAGGGCAGCCTGGCTTGGCAGCTACACCCCAGGCGGGTGTGGGCTCCTTGGGTGACCTGTGCTCCGGGGCCGGGCTGTCAATGTGGCCAGCTGATGGACCAAGCTCATCTTAAATGATCTGGAAGCCCCTCCCTCTTTCTACACAAATGGCCCTACACTATCATGAATTCTAGGCCTGGGACCGCTGGACTTCATCTGGGGACAACCGATTTGAAGGAGAAGATGCATAGATGTCAAACTCGCCACCCTTCTATTCTATATATTCTCTATCAATTATTTCTGGAACAGAATAAAGTGCAAATAAATATACTATAAACAAAAACATGAAATGAAATGTCAGATGCTGCTTTTTGGAAGCAAATGGAAAGTGCCAGAGAAAGGGTCCTTCTCTTGGGTGCTGAGTACCTGCCCTGAGCAACAGGGGACCCGCCTGGAGCTCAGCCCTCGCCCTGAGCGGGAACCCATATACCATCTGGTTGTCCAGAGGACGCCTTGGGGCTGCAGGGCCTTGCTGGGGAAGATGGGGTTCATTCGGGTGGCAGGAGCCCACCTGTATCTGAAGGAGGAGAACAGGACGGCAGAGACGGTGGATGCCCGAGGGAGGCATTTCCTGAGTCAGGAGACAGAGAGTCAGGCAGGGCTGGCCTTGCTGGAGGGAAGGCCTCAAGCAGCCCCGGGGGTGTCTGTGCAGAGGCTGAGCCGTCACCTTTGAGGGCCCACAGAGGGGAGCTTGCCTGGGGGGCTAGGACCGGCAGGACTTGGCTGCTGGCCCCTTTGAGCTCTGAGTGTCAATGAGTCCATGTTTTTCTAAAGTGCAAAGTACCCAATCCCACTGCCCTTGTCTTGCAATGCGGGCCCTGAACAGCTCCTGCTGTCTTTAATCCTTAGAAACGGCTGCCCAGCCTGGCTTTATGATTCATCAGCCCAGAGGCCCCCAGCTGTCTGCACTGCTCAGCATCTGAGCTCTGGTGCCTGGAGGTGGCGCCAGGGCAGAGCAAGTGCAGCCCATGGTGGCCCCAGGCCCCTGGCTGCCACAGAGAACAGCACCCTTGGGATGCTTCCTGTCCTCTGGCCGTGATGCCCTGCCCTGCAGGCTCCAGGAGGGACCAACAGCTACCCAGAGGGCTGAGAGCTGTCCCGGACATGTGGCTGGCTGTCTGGCACTGCGTACCTGGCACGTCTTGCTGGGAGGGCCCAGGACTCTGCATTTCAAGTCAGCACAACAGGCAGCTCTGTGGCAGCCGTCCTGGGCCTGGTGTTGGACATCATCAACCAGCAGACCCGGAGCCCCAGGCTGCCGGGCAGGACCCGGCCCTCAGTCCCTCGCTCCTTCATTCAGCACGCTGTCTGGCGACCTCTCTGTCTGGTCTGGATCGGCGTGACAAATAAATGGCAAGCAATAGGGTATACTGAATTCTATGAGGAAGCCATTTGGTGTAAACCTAATTCGGTCTGACTTTGTTTTTTCCAAAAGGGGCTGACGTGGCCATCTAGCATGCATTGTATATCTGCTTTAAGCATTTCCTATGGCAAGAACAAATGCCCTTAAGATAAAGGTGCAACTTCCCCCACATTGGCATTTCCTTAAGGAGAAGCATCTTTCCTAAGGCTGGGAACTGATTGTTGTGCTCACCTGTGACCACCCAGCTCACCTGTGACCACCCAGCTCGAGACAACAGACCTGCCGCCCTGCTGTGTCGATCAATTGCCGTGCCGACAGAGCAGTCTCGTGATAATTGTAAAAGGACATTTCAATCATGTGTGATGTGTGTCCTTTGAGGGTATGCAACCACTCTGTGCACCCCAATTCTTTGGCACCCTTTCTTCCTTGGGGAAGGAAGGCCCGGGCTAAACTAGTCCTCAGATCTGGGTCAGAATAAACTCACCCAAATTTCCATTTATAGACTGGTTATGGATTATTTGCATTGACAGGTGCTGGGGGCAGCCCCTTCCCTGGATTTCTAGGGTTTAGCAGGGCAGATACAACAGACTCCCGGGTGGAGCACGTGGCACTGGGCTGGCCGGGCATGCAGGGGAGTCAGCGCCCCACAGAGGCCTGTCACCTCCCACCCCTCCTTCATCCTCATTTTGGAGGTCACTCAGCATGGGGTGCTGCTCAGCTGGGAGACGGAGCTCTGCAGGACCCTCCCAGGGTTGTTTCCATCTGGGACCCTGGAACAGCACTGGCGGGGGAGGCCCCCATGGGGGAGAGTCAGCGTCTCCCTGGGAAGAACTTTGTCTGTTGAGGAACGTCGGGTCCCCAGCAGACCTGCGTCCTGGTCTTGTGACCAAGTGTCTCTGGGCAGAGGGGGCGTCTGTGAGCTTCTGAACTCGGTGGTGAGTGCACCTTGAACCCTGCACAGCCCACCCGAGCTGGACGCTGGAAATGACTGTGCTTTGCAGCCTTGGGGACTCAAGATACTGGGAGAGGCCCCTCCCCCACCCCAGCCCCCAGAGCAGAGACCTGAGGACCCCTCGTCCCTGCGAGCTGGGCAAGCTGTGCGGGAATGAGAAAGCAGGACCTCTGCCCACAGAGCTTCTGTTCTATTTGGGGGGGGGGCAGGGGGACAGGAAATCAGCAAAGGTTCCAGGTACACAGCGGGCTTGCGCAGAAACCAGAACGGTGTGGCTGCCATGTGCCTCTGGGGAAGACAGCCGAGGGGCCCTCCCAGCGCCCTGCTCCTGGCCCAACCCCTCGCTCTCACTGACTTCCCCGTTTCCGGGGAGAAGGCACAGCCTCTGTCCAGCTGGGCCAGTCTGATGGATGTTGTCTCTCGGGGGACACTCATGGGCCCAGGAAACCCCCCGTTCCTCAGGAGGGGCTCCTTCCCAGGATGAGGGATGAGACCGTGGGGTTGGAGCCTTCCAACGATCAGGCTGACTGAGTGCAGGTTCTGTCACCTCCTGCAGGGTCGGCTCACGGGTCCTAGAGGACACTGGTTCACGCTGGGGACACGGGAGCGGGCAGAGCCATCGGGACAGGGACTTCCACGTGTTCCAGGGGACGGGGAGAGGGGTTGGAGATGGGAACCCGAGTCTCCCACAGCAGGATGGCACCCCTGGGCCCTGGGATGCGGCAGGGCTGAGGGCAGGGCTGGAACCAGGCAGCCGCAGGACCATCCACACTGTACCCAGCTCTGTGCAGAGAAAGAAGCTTCTCCCTCTAGACCCACAGGGCCACTGAGCACCCGAGACACCCAAAGTGAGGTGTGAGATGGGCGTGAAACACACCCCCACGTCCAGCGAGCATCGGAAAAACAAATGTCCCAGCACCCTGCTGTCCATTACGTGCTGCAATGGTAACACTGGGGAAATACTAGCTCAAAAAATATATCAATGTTAATATATTCATAGACTCAACTTCACCTGTTTATTCATGTTTACTTCCATTAACACGGCTCCAAGAGCATTTAAAACCGTGTATGCACTTGTACTGTGGCCCTCCCGTCAATTCTGGGGGACGGCGTAGCTCTGAGGGGCCCATCCAGAGGTTCCGGGCGCAGCAGATTTGGGGGAGCGTGGAGACCCCCACTCCCTGCCTTCCTCCAGGTCCCCCAGCTGGGGCTGGGCTCACGCCCTGAGCCCCGTGACTCACTGGGGAATGAAAACAAGATCAATGAATACAAAAAGTGACCTCGTGGGATGGGCATCCGCCCGCGGGGCCCCGGGTTGCCCGCTATGACACCCTCCAGCGCCAAGCCAAAGGTGCCCCCAGAGCCTCCAGGCGCGTCTGGGTTTAGATGTGAAGGATGAAGGCTGGGAAGCCAGATGTCAGGGGACGTCAGAAAGGAGGCTGAGGGATGAAGGAGAGAAAAGCCGAAAAGAGAGGCACCAAATCAAACAGACCAGCACTGGGAGGTCAGGGCCGCCGGACAGGACTCCCGTGCAGGGCACCACCAGAACCGGGGCCACACAAGATCCACAGCCTGCTAAGCCCCACCATACTGGCACCCCACCCTGCCAGCCTGGCTTCCCGTGAGCATCTCTGTGGGGCCTGACCCCACCTCCGCCCTCCAAGGGATGCGTCTCTTCGGTTTGATTTGGGATGTTTGCAGGTTCTGACATGAGCGCGTTCTCCTTATTGTGACAGCCTTTGAGCACAGTCTCTGCTCATCTGATTTGGTTCTCTTTGACCACCTGTGGGGAGGAGGGATGGGACAGGGTGCAGAGATGCAGGGTGGGGTGCTGCCTCTGGAGCTCCCACCCCAGGGAAGGGGGAGAAGGAGTGAGCACGAAGCCCCCAGGAGACGCCATTAGTAAATGAGGTCATTTCATGATCGTTCTGACCTGCAGGGTTCTAAAAAATTTTTATTATTATTTTTCCAGGTTTATGGAGGTACACTGATCAATAAAACTGTAATCTATTTAGCGTGCACGGCGGGGGGATGTGATCCGTGAGTACACCTGCAAGGATTCCCACAGTCGGGCTAAGGCACTCGGTCACCTGGTGCAGTTACTTTGTGTGTGTGGTGAGAACTCTGAAGATCCCCTCTCTCAGCATCTTCCAAGTACACAGCACAGTGTTGACAACTACAGTCCCCAAGTCGCCCATCAGACCCCAGGACTTACCCGGCTGGAAACCGGTGCCCCTGCCCAGCCTCTCCTGGTCCCTCCCCAGCCCCTTTCCTGAGTCTGTGGGCAGTGTTCTCCCAGCGCAGCAGGGAGGGGTCCTGCAGCCAGCGGCCTGGTGGCCCAGTGGAGGAAGGGGACACCACATCTGTGGGGCTCTCCAGCGGGGCAACGGCATCTCTCACGCAGCTTCCGCGCCTGGCCCCACCCAGTCTCCAAGGAAGTGGGGAGTGTCAAGGAGATGGCACAGGTGCCAGCAGAGCAGAGTAAAGATGACATTCCTGAGGAGAGTGTTTTAAGGGATTATTCATTTACTGAAAACCAGCAGCTGATAAATATTGAATTGCAGCTCTTCATAAATACACCAATTATCTCCCAGAAAGCAGAAATTAGTGCTGCAGAGCTTTGCGTCACTAAAATGTCACTCAGCTAATTGACTTTCCTGATTGACTCAAATACTCCCAGTTCTGAAATTTAGTCAGACAACGCACAGGTTTCCATGACTACGGCTCTTCCCAAGAGGCCAGGGAGGGAGGGCTGGGGTCCTGGGAGCCCCTGAGAGGCTCATCTGTTCCCCCCAACGGAGGGGACAGGGCCAGTGCAGCAGTGGCTCACTAGGTGGAAACTCTGGGGCCTCCTCACAGCCTGGACTCTGGCCACACTGTGCCTAGGTCCACCCCTTCTCACCCATCCCCCATAAGGACACCCGCCAGTCTGCCCGTCCCACTGTCCAGGGTGGACACCTGGGTGCCCGCATGCTGGAGGAGGAGAGTGTAGCTCTCTCCAGCCGCACAGCCCATCTTGCCGCCCCTGGCACGTGGGACGTTTCAGTAACCCACGCCTGTGGACCAGCTGTCCTGCAGCCTCGGTTCCACGATCTTTTCTTCTCTTTGGAAGATCCCATTCATCCCTCAATAGAAAGTGTTTCCCAGTCTCCGAGAGGGGTTTACAGGTTGCTGAGGCTGAAGTAACCAGTTCCTTCCCCAAATGCCAGGGTGCTTTGGACATAGCTCTATTTACGGAGCAATGTCCCTCCCGCCTCCTCTCCCTCCTTCCTCCTCCCTTCCCTCCTCCCTCCCTTCTCATTTTCCCTCCTCCCTTCCCTCCTCCCTTCCCTCCTCTTTCTCTCCTCCTTTCTTCCCCTCCTCCCTTCCTTCTGTCCATCAGCATTTTGGGACCCTGCTGTTCCAGGTCTGTGTCTCGTGATCCATGGTCGCTGACCCATGCACGGCTGGGTTCTGCCCTCTCTGGGCACCTAGCACGTCCCCTTGCACATGTGAGCAGGGATCAAAACGATTTCCTGCCCTAGAGGCTGTTTTTCTGGGAAGGGTCATTCTAGGACTGGGGCTGGGACCCTGTCGCCCTTAGAGAGTCTCCTTCATTGCCAGCTCCCTTCTCGTCTGCCGCTCACTCGCCACCCCTGGATGGCTTCCCGAAACGTGCTCAGCCACCACCGCCTTCGCTCTCATCTCCCTGCCAAGGACGGTGGCCGGCTTTTCTTCCTGCCACCCTCAAACCTGCTGTGCAGGCCCCTCTGACCACCCCCCCCCCACCTCAGATCACCCCCAACGCCAACTGTTGCCAGAGCCTGGCAGGGACGGTGGGGAGACAGCCAGCTGCTCTCACTAGTTAGAAACCGCTGAGGGGCTCAGAAGGAAACAGCAAGTTGGGTTAAAATACTGTTTGCTGCGTAAGAACCGGTGTGTGTCCGTGAGTGGCTCCGGCTCTCGGTCCAGGTGAGCTGCCCATGCGATGAGTTGACACATTCATCCCTCAACTGTCCGTCAAGCTCCCGATGTACTGGGCACTGGGAGCTGGGATGAGCTGCCTCTCTGTCCTCCCAGTGCTGGGCGGACATGGAACAGCAGCGTGGGGACCCCAGCTGGCCCTCCCAGGCAGCCTGGGCTGAGTGTCCGTCCCCACAGCCGCTGCTGGACCCCGATCCAGGAGAGGAGCGTTCTGCTGCATTCTCGGCCCTTTTATTAAGGGCCTAAGATATACCGCGAGCCGTTACCGAGCCCGCGCGAGCGTGCAGCTATTAAAGTGTTATGGGGGACGTCTTCCTTCTCCTCCACACTCACAGCCCATTTGTCATCAAGAAATGCATTTGTACATACTGCAGGAGTGAAACAGTTCGTCTGAGGAAATGCCTACTTCGGCCCGTTGAAACACTCAGAAAGTGCTACTGGGTCAAAATATTTCAGAGGGCGCCAGTCTGAGGGGGAGGGGAGAACAGGGCTGCTGCCTGGATGGGTGGGAGGGGAGGGTGTGAGAGGCGCCATGAGCCACCTGTGCCTCCTCCGCTGGGCCTGTCACTCGTGGGGAAGCAGCACGGGGGCTTCTGAGGAGAGGCGGGAGGATGTGGAGGACGGGGTGGGAAGGCTGAAAGGCCATCGAACGGAAGAAAAGTTGGTGATGGAGAAACGAGAAGGGGCCACTGTGCAAGGGTGGGGACTCGCTTCCCGGTGCACAGCGCTCTTGGGCTTTCAGGCAGGAGTGCCAGCTGTGGGGGCTGGAGACCCTCCTAGCCCTGTGGGCTCCAGGTACAGCCCTGCTGCTTGCAAAGCTGCTGTCTCAGTCACTAGGGGATGGCACGGACACCAGGCACCAGGCAGGCCCTCTGGGAAGGGAGGAAATCCTGCAAGAGCCCCTCTACCGGCTCCCCTGTCTGCCTAGGTGGGCTCTGGGACATGAGCAGGGGCTCCGGGGCTCGAGCAGGGGCTCTGGGACATGAGCAGGGGCTCCGGGGCTCGAGCAGGGGCTCTGGGACATGAGCAGGGGCTCCGGGGCTCGAGCAGGGGCTCTGGGACATGAGCAGGGGCTCCGGGGCTCGAGCAGGGGCTCTGGGACATGAGCAGGGGCTCCGGGGCTCGAGCAGGGGCTCTGGGACATGAGCAGGGGCTCCGGGGCTCGAGCAGGGGCTCTGGGACGTGAGCAGGGGCTCCAGGACGCGAGGAGGGCCCAGCAGTCCCCCTCCTACCAGCTCCGCTACAGTGAGGCCGGCTCTCGGACCCCAGGCCCAGGTCCCCACAGTGCAGGGATGTGCTGGCCTCAGGGGAGCTGTGCTGAGCTGGGGGCCCCCTTCCTTGGCTCTTGAGGACTTTTCTGTCGCTTTTTCATCATAATCCCAACAACTGCATGTAATACATTTACACACTCATCTCACCTAATTGTTCCAACAAGTCCACAGAAAGGGTATTGTTATTCTTCCCATTTTGCAGAGGGGAAACTGAGGCTCAAATTTCAAGTAATTTTAAGAGGTTCCACCCGTGAATATCTGAGAATCCGGAGCACTTGGGCCAGGGGCACTTGCACCGGCTGTCCTGCCTCCTCGTGACGGCGTGAGGTTGATATAATATCACCCTGGCTGGTGGAGATGCTGAGACGTAAAGAGCCCGAGTCACGCAGGGTCACCAGCTGGCCAGGATGGGGCTGGGGTGGAGGCCTGGGCAGAGCCGTCTGGCCCAAAGGCCGTGCTTCCCCATCTCCCTGCCTCCCCTGGTCCCCTCACCCCTGCAGCATTGAGGTGTGTCCCGCCCCTTAGCCCTGGAGGCTGAGGAAGCTCACCCACCTCTTCCACATCCGGGCTCCTTGCTAAAATCAGTTACACATGGAGACCTTCCAGGCGAGTCAGGAAGCGGGTTATGATTATCCACACTCCTCGGAGTAGACGAAAAAGGCATCAGGAGGCATGTCCTTCTGGGAGGGATGGGGGCTCCCCACCACTGGGGTGTGGTGACACCTCATGAAGATGGGTCTTCTGAGCTCACTCGTGGCGGTGCTGGAAGGGTGTGCCGGCCTGAGATGGGCAGCAGGAAGGCTTGGAAGTCTGTGTCCAGCACAGTGAAACGATCCACCCACGCTGAGGCTGACCCAGCACTAGAAGCCAGGCAAACCCGCCTTACAGTGGGTTTCACGTGCTTCTTTGGGGCTTCCTCAGGGGAGCTTGGCCTAGAACGGCTGAAGATTGGCATCAGCATCCACACAATGTCCTGTGGGACCCCAGCCAATGCCGCGGTGCCTGCTGTGTCCTGGGTGTTCGAGCAACAGGACGGCTTCTCTATCTGGAATCTGCGTCAGCTTTCTGGGAGCAAGTTCAAGGGGCAGAAGGACGTCTGTGTTTCTCCATGAGGATCAGCACGGCTGCTGTACACCACGCCCCCCGACCCCCGGTGTGGCTGGCGCCACAGACTCATCTGAAGGTTTGACTGGGCAGGACTTTCTTCCAAACTCACCCACCCAGCTGCTGGCAGAGCTCAGTTCCTGCCTCAGTTCCTTGACACCTGGCCGCTTCCATCGGGTGAGCAAAGTGGAAATCCCGTCCTTTTGTAACCTCGTCTCAGAAGTGACATCTGTGTCTTTTGCTGCATCCTACAGAAGTGAGTCCTTAGGTCCACTCCACGCTCAAGGGGAGGGTTGCACATGGGCCTGAATATGAGGAGGCAGGCTCAGTGGGGGCCCAGCAGTCAATAAAGACCCTATTAACTGCCAGTTTCTGGGAGGAGCTGGATCCCACTGCATCTGAACCCCCGCCAAAGCCTGTGGGAGTGACAGCATCGCCTAGCTCGGCTCCTGCACTTGCCACGGCCTGAGGGTCTGAGCACCCGGAGGGTAGGGCAGGACGCAGAGAGACCCCTGGTGTGCCAGGCATGGCGGGCAGTGGGCTGTGACATTCGGGCCCAGAGATCCACCCCCAAAGCCCTGCAAGCCTTCACCAGGTGAGGTGCACTGACGGGCGAAACGCTCCTCGTAGGAGGAGGCCAGGAGATGCTGCGTGGTCCAGCTGGGGTGGATGCTGGGCATCAGAGAAGGTTCTTTCTGCTGGAAAAGTTTGGAAACTGACTCAATTAGGGGCAGTTTGAACACATTTAAGCTGAGCTGAACCTTGAGCGTGCCCTGAGCCCACAATGCTGGCTCTCGCTCGGCCCTCCAGGACGGAGGGCTCTTCACTTGACTGCAGAACGTCTCCTGAGATCCGCCGGAGTGGCTCACCCCCAGGGTTCTTCTTATTAACAAACACGGTCTTCATCGAAAGTGGACGTACTGTCAAGGTTCTAGCGTTTTCAACCACTTATTAAAAATAAGTACTTTTTCCAAAGCACAGATGCAACGAGGAGCTGGATAAATAGCTGCTTTTGATCAGGAGCATTTTGGGGAAACTGTTTCCACGGGCACGGAGCCCCTGCAGCCCCAGACACCGAGGAGAGGAGGGAGGTGGGGGCTGCCCTGCTCGGGGGCTCAAAGGTGGGGGGCGACACAGACAGACCTGGCCCCCTTACTGTAACGCAGCTGGATCACAGAGAGAGCTGTGACGGGAGCCGGGCCGGGCACAGGGTCACCATCAGAGGCACAGGCTCAGCCAACACGCAGCCACCCTTTGTAGTCGCTCAGTGTCTGGCCTCAGGGGGTGGCCCCGTGGTGGCCTTGCTGCCTGTGGGGTGCCATGCTGACCGCAGGCCGGGGATAGGGATCAGCACCGGCTGGGACTTCACACAGGAAGGGCTGAACCGCACACAACCTGGAGCTCAGGGCGGGATCCACCACGCAGGACGGTCAGCAGCAGAGGCACACGGTCCTGGGCCCTAGCAGGAGCTCTCGGTGCCCACAGGCTGTCACCGTGGTGATGCAAACAGCCTCCTCTCCCCGGGTCCTCACCAGAGAAGAAGCAGCCATGCCAGGCCCACACAGCTCTGGGACAATGTAACCCACACCTGTGGACCCCTCAGGCCACGGTGGGCCACTGCAGCCATGCTCCCTGAGAAGGAGTGGACATGGTGGTCACCCCTCTACCTGTCCGTCGGGGACCAAGGAGCCTCTGCAGCAGGAGAGGGATGGGGGACAGTAGGGGCCAGTAGGGGGGCCTGGGGGACAGCTCAGGGAGGGGACTGGAGGTTCTGGGGGATGTGGGGGACAGTGGGGGTGGGGGGCACATAACCAAACCCGTGTGACAGGGAAGCCTTGGCGGTGACGTTTCAGCTGACACCGACAGAGAACATCCACGGGGAGAGAGCTGTGGCCCTTTCACAGGTGGGCAGTGAGGCTCCCCAAGGCAACGTCGCTTTGCAGGGCCCCGCGGCCAGGAAGCGGCTGACTGGCTGAGTGGAGAGACCCAAACGCCACCCTGCCAGCAAGCCCTGCCCTCACGCGGCCTCATGCCAGTCCCAGTTCCGGGACAGCTCAGCCCAGGCACCAGGGCAGCCCCGCCGTGGGACCCTCCGCGGGGCTGTGGTCAGCAGGCCTTCTGTGCAATTCAGCCAGTTTGTTCTGACCAGCAGAGCCCGGCCCTGGGGTCAGACCAGCTAATCCGGTTAATGCACCCTTAGTTAACTCCCTGGCACTGGAGGCCCCCCGGGCTGGTACACAGAGGCCCCTGCTCGCTGCCCCCCTTTGGGGGAGGCAGCATGTTGGGGGAGCGGGTCCTGGGCAGGATTTGCGTATCTACTTATCTTTTCCTGGGAATTTTGTGTGAAGGTGACTATTCGCAGACTGTAGGGTGAGCGCTGGATCCAAGAGCGGCAGAGCTGAGAGACCGGGCGGAGTCCACAATCCCCAAGGGCACGCTCAGGCGGGCACGCTGGCCTCCCGCGGCCCCGAGGACACCATCTGACTATGGAAGCTGGACTGTCCAGGGACGCCAGAGGCAGATGGGGCGGAGGTGTCCCCATGAGCCAGGCTGAGGAGGGGGATTCAAGCCCAGTGCAGGGAGAGGACCCCTAGCGCCTTCTAGCTGGTAAGCGCCCAGGACCTCAGGGCGCCTGGAGGGATGTTTGCATTCGCAAGCAAGTGTGGAGGAGCAAGGAATAGGTGGACCACAACAGACAGGAAGAGGGAGCAGAGTAGGCGTCTGGGAAAGCAGTAGGAATGGGGGACCAGCATTGACAGAGACAGAGGGAGGAGGGGGGAGAGACAGACAAAGACAGAGAGACATAAAGAGAGAGAGAGGGAAAAAAGAGAGAAGGAGAGAGACAGAGAGAAAGGGAAAATGAGAGATGGAGACAGAGAAAATGAAAGAGAGACAGAGACAGAGAGAGGCAGAGAGACAGAGACAGAGAGAGGCAGAGAGACGGAGAAGGAGGGAGGGAGAGGCAGACAGAGGGCGAGGAGAGACAGCAGGGCTGCTGTTGGCACTGGGGTGGGAAGGAGGAAGCCAGGCTGCCAGGCTCCCAGGTCCGAGGCTACAAGCCTGTGGGTGGCAGTGTCATTATGTGATGAGAAGGACAGAGGAAGAGGAAATTGGGGGCAGGAGATCCAGAGGTCATTTATAGATGTAGGACGTCTAAGATGCGGATGCCTCTTCCAGAGCAGAAGCCTCGCCAGGTGCTGGGCTCCGGAGGGCGGGGTGGGGCTGGATGCAGCGGGCAGAGGAGAGGAGTCCAGCGAGCCCCTGTGAGAGTCAGGAGGGGCCCCAGAGCCCCCAGGGGAGGGGGCAGGAGGGGCAGAGGGTCACGGGCAGAGGGGTCAGTGTCAGGGGGCAGATGCATCCAGGTCAACCTGCCACAGACTTGCTGGCCCTGCATGTGCTCCTCTCCCTCCAGGGCCCAGCTGCTGAGGGAGAGGAGAGGGGTGGCCCATTACTCCCTGGGGTCTTTGCATCCAACTCGCTGTCAGATGGGGAAGCCAGGAGAGGCATTTCTGCCTTCCTCCTGTGCATCAGCTCCCCTTTCTGTCAGTTCACCTGCCTGGCCTCGATTAATCTTCGAGCATCTCGGGGGCCACTGCTCTGTACCCCGTTCTCAAATAGGGGTGGGGGCCGGCAGGGGTGAGGTGACTCCGGGAAGACACGTTTTTGTGGGAGGCACTGACCAGGCCTCCGCCATGTCTTTGAACTCCAAAATAAGGGTCAAGCTGCGCCAGCTGGAAGAGGGACTCATGTCTCCAGGAGAAGACAATGGAATAAGACGTCCCCTCAGAGTCGGCCGCCCTCTTGGCCCCTGGTGTGTGGCTGGACCCGTCTGACCCCGTGGTCCATGGGGTCTAGAGTCAAAGAGGAAGCTGGGCTGAGCCCAGATGGCAGGGAGTCTGACCTTTTGCTGACCGTGGGCAGCGGGGTCTGCATCTTCCGGCTCTCCCTGGGCCCGGTGTGAGCCCGCAGCCTGGCTGTGGCCATTTCTTCTTGTCACTGTGCCCTCCCTGCCTGGTTGACTGGACTAACCTTGAGAATGGACTGTGGTGGCCAGGCCACAGAGTGACAGCCCGAAAAGAGCAAATACTGAGTCCCCTCCCCAGGCAGGAGGCCGCTGGACCTCCTGGGGAGGGAGCCCATCTGACCTTGCTCCCCGCGAGCCAATGGGGACCATCTCAATGTCCTTTCAGCAGAAATCGATGCGTCCCTTTCTATTGTTATGGCGTCTGGGACGCCGGGAGGGAGCTGGCCGTCCCCATGCCTCTTGGTCTCCCAGATGACCAAAGACCCCTCAGATGGAATGGCTGCCCCCTGATGACTCACGGCACACCAGGCCCACTCCTCTCACTCCCCTTGTGGGGACAGACCCGGGAGAGACAGATGGAAATGCCAACACGAGCCACCTGGGGTGGCTCCCTCCTGTCAGCCAGGAAGGTGTCGTGTCGCGTCTTTGAAGAGTGAGAACGGGAGCCTGAGGAGCGAGGCGAAGTGCTGGGGGCGGGATGTGGACAGCCAACTCTCACTCCTGGGACACAGGCTCCACTCGCCTGCAGGGCTCTTGTGGCCCCACCGGCCCCCGTGCCCCAGGGCCAGCTTCTGGCAGCAGGAGCCAGCCCAGGACCACGGTGGGGGGACTGCTCCCCCTTCGCCTGGCTTTGGCCCTGGTGATGGCCACTTGGTGCGCAGACGGGGAGCCGGCGTCCCTCAGGGGCCTCAGGGCCTGGTGGAGGGTGGAGGAGAACAGGCTGCTACAGAACTTGCCGGAGGATGCTCTGGGGTTGACGCTGCGAGCAAGGCGGGGGGCGCCCTGAGCATGTACCACAGAGGACCTGGCGTCGTTGGGGTGTGTGGGCCCCCAGTCCCCAGAAGCAGCCCGCTCAGCTGCTCTCCCAATGCCTGTCTTGGGTCGGATGATCCCACAGCTTCTTTTTATGAGTTTAATGGGGAACAGGCCTTCTCTGGGCCCCAAGCCTTGGAAGCCCCAGGAAGTCGGTGACTTTTACCAGAAGGCCTGTCCCGGCTGGGATCCAGGGCTCGTCTTCGTGCGTGTGCAGACGAGACCCTGCCGTGGGGGTCAGGGGGTCTCACCGAGGTCCTATCTGCCTGTCTCTGCTGCTGGGTCATGAGGAGTCCAGGGTCCAGTGTGAGCAGCCGGCCCGAGCCAGGATCCGACGGTGACGGACCTGCGGCCAGGACCTCGGGCAGCCCCGGGAGAGTGAGCACACTGCTGCTCAGATGCCCACCCCAGGCTGGGCCAGAGATGCCATCAGCATTTGGCTTGGTAGACGCCAACACGGGCCGCTGCCAGCTCACGACCACGGCCCGGGGGCCCAGCCTGAGCCCGGCCTCTTCGCCTGAGAGCTCACAGCCCTCTGGGCAACGGGAAGACAAGGGGGTCCAAGTCCAGCCGCTCGGACCCACCCCAGGCGGCAGAGCTCCATGCCTCTCACCCTGCAGAGATGGAGGGTACGAATCAGGGACGTGTGGTGGGAGGAAACGGGGCCTGAGGCAGAGGCGGGAATGAGAGAGGGCGGAGGGAGGGAGGGAGGCTGGGGGGTGCCACCTCTGCCTTTCCTGGAGGGTCCTGTGAGCCGGGGTCCCCACGGTGCCCAGGAGAGCCCGGAGTGGCTCTGGGTCTCCTCGCTCCCGTGAGGTGCGATCTGGCATGGCGGGAGGATGGCACCGAGGCAGCAGGGTTGGCTGCTGCCATGGCAACCTCGCACCAGCACCAGCAGGAGCAGAGGGAGGAAGGAGTCGGGGGGCTTTGGGGAGACGCCCGTCACCCCTTCCTCGTGTGCTCTGGAGTCTCGCAGAGAATTTGCCTCGTTCTCTGCTCAGGAGGAGCAGTTCGCCAGGCCCAGGTTAGAAGGGCTGTCCTCAGGACTGAGTGTGTTTGGGGGTGTGTATGAGTCTGCAAGGGTGCCAAGCATTTAAATGTGACTTGCTGCCCACCTGCTGAATAGGAGAACTGGAGGGTGAGTAGGCACCAGGTGAAGTGGGGGAAAAATGTCTGAAAGGAAGAACGATGCTGGAGGAGCTTCAAAGACCCAGAGACTTGGCCAGTGTTAGCAAAGGGGAAGGGTAGGAGATGAGATGGGGGAGGAGGGAAAGGGTCAGATCACTCAAGGCCTTAGCAGTCTTGTTGAGGAGGTGGGCTTGATCAAATAGCGAGTTGAACCCTGCGAGGTGCCGAGAAGGGGAGTGAGATGGGCAGCACGTGCTTATGGAAGACCACTCTGATGAGTAGGGAGGCTGAGGGGCCAAGGGTGGGTGGGGCGCTAAGGGAATGGCAGGAATCTAGGCGAGATGAGGCCACAGAGAGAGGGAGATGGGTTCCCGACCTGCTCAGGGGCAGCTGCGGTGGACGTGGGGATGGCTTGTCCTAACCAGGGAGGGGACTCATGGGAAAACAGGCACCCTGCAGAGTGGAGGCATCTCTTGAAGGAGAAGAGAATGGGATTTGGGGGGGCAGGTGATGGGGCCCTTTCTCACGTGTTGAGTGTAGGATGTGGGAACCTCTGTGTCTCCAGGTTCCTGTTGAAGCCCTAAGGCCCAGCATGGTTGTGCGGGAGCTGGGGCCTCTGAGGAAGGAATCCAGGCGGCCTGAGGTCACCGGGGTGGGGCCCCCTCCTGTTCCCCAGAACCGGTGGCTGGGAGAGGAAACAGCAGAGTTCCCACCCTCTGCCCTGCGAGGGCCCAGAGAGGGCGGCCGCTGCAGCCAGGACGAGGTCCATCACCAGGCACGGGCCGCACTGGTGCCTCGCCTCCACTCCAGCCTCACGACCAAGAGAAAAGTGTCTGCGTGGAGGCCGCAGGCTGTGGGGTTTCTGTGGCAGTCGAGCCAAGTGGGCCCTCGGGAGTGACATCAGAGGGGCAGGTGGCGGATGTACACTCAGGACCCCCACCCTGGGCCAGAATGCAAAGATGCATGAACAGCCACTGGGTCCGCTGATGGCAGGAGCCATCCCGTGACAGGTGAGCCTACAGGACACAGCGGAGCCGAAGGCCGGAGCAGTCGGAGGGGCACAGACACGGGAGCGAGGTTCCACCGTCGACCCTGGATGGAGCGTGGACAGGCCTGAAGGGCAGGATAGGGAAATGGAGGGACGGCTCTGCCAGCGTCCTTCCCTGCCCGGGCTCAGCCTCACCCCCCTGTGCCCGGGGCGCCTGTGCTCCTTTGTGCAGAGACCATCACGGCGCCGTGGCCGTGAGACCCACATGGCTCCAGAGACTCCTGTCACTGCCCTGCAGCCCCTAAGTGGCCGACCCCACGTCTCGCCTCCCGCTGCCCGGTCCCGGACCCTGCGCAGGAGCGAGGAAAGGGGCCACGTGGAAAGACCCAACACCCTCTCAAAAGCCTTCACCTCTCAGGCTGTCCCATCTGCAGCTTAATTACAAACTGTGCCAGGGGTGCTGGGCTGGGCGCGGGCATTTCTGGCTGGGTTAAGCTCTATGGAATTATGGGTTTTAATATCCTAAAACATCCAAATTATAGGCCTGGTGCCCAGCAGGTGTACCTAGTCCTGTGCCTGGGTCCACAGGTGACCACCCTGTGCCCAGTGTTGGAAGGCCAGTGTCCCCCAGCCCCCTCTCCACACCCCAGCTGACCAGAACCCCTGACCCCTGGGGCTGGCCCTGACCCCCACCCCACTCTGGCTCCCCATAGGCTGCTGCCCACCTGGGAAGTGGTCCTCTCCAGTTCAGATCCTCATAAAAAGGGCTCTTCTGGCTGACTGGGGGCAAACGCCGCTCCCTGCTTGCCACAGAGATGGGCCACCCTCATACGTGACCCCGTAGGGTGGCCCTGGTCAGAAAGGGGGTGACGGCTGCCCTTGTGTTACTGCTGCTGGGCGGCAGGGATGGGGCAGCGGCCTCGCCTCAAGCCCGCAGAGCCCTACTCCAGCCATCCCAGGCGCGGACAGAACCCCGGAACACCGAGCCTGGCAGGACCCTGGTTCCCGGAGCTCCTGGATCAGGAGGAACGTGCAGGCCCAGCGTTGCCGGGTCAGCCTGTGAGTCGCAGGGGAGAGGGGGCGCCAGGCCTGGGTGTGGGCAGGGGTTTTCCCAGTGTACCCCGGTGGGAGGTGCCCTCCAGGCGCTGGGTGGGCCACCTGTCCTTCCGTGCGAGTGGAGGGAGGGTTTGCCGTCCCAAGGCTGTGACAGTAACAGGAGCTCCCGTGATGAGGACGCCATCCATCTCCATGTAACAACCGTTATGTCAGCGATTACCCTAATAGTCATAAGCTCATGATTTATGGAGATTGTAATGATTATTTTTGTAATAGTAAGTTAGAGGGCTTTTTGGCAATAGATCAGTTTGAAGGAAATTGAAATATAGTTTTTAAGTGAGTGACTAGGCTGAAGGGAGAAACAGTACGTGTGTGTGTATGTCTGAGTGTGTGTACACGCCTGTGCCTGTGAACGAGAGCCCCTTGTCCCAGCCTGGATCCAGAAACAGCGAGCACAAGTGGACGCAGGACTCTGGGCTGGGCTGCTGCATTAGTTGACTCCCAAACCCTGAGGACGATGGACTGCTGTGATATTGAGGTTCAGGTGCTGGGTCCCCAAAATGTCTCCAAGGAGCGCAGGGTTCAAGACCGCCAGACAGAGGCAGATAGGAACACAAAAGAAGACTCTGCTCTGAGGGAGGCGTGGCTGCCTTCCAGACAGTGAGTCCTGTATGGACGGCAGAGGAGTTTCCAGAAGGGTCCAGCACACATGCTTTGGGAGGTGGCCCCGGAAGGGATGTGTGAGTGTGTCTGTGTTCTTTCGGCTGTGTGCCCGCTGTTCGTCCCTTTCACAGCCCGACTTTTCAACGCTGCTCTCCTCCTGCTTCCCTTTCCTCACCTTGGACTCTCTCCCCAAAGGGCCACCCTGGGATTTCTTCCTTCTCTCTGGCTGCACCTTCCCTCTTGTGCGCCTCATGCTCTGTCCATCCCCTGGGTGATGGCATTCCTCAAGGATCTTGTGAGGCCCTATTTCTTACTGTCTTCCCGACACCGTCTTTCTGGGTGACCTCATCTGTACCTGCAGCATCAGGTGTGGACCACCTGCAGAAGGCTCCCACATTCTCACCTCCAGTGCCCACCCTGCCCAGAGCTCCACAACTCTACCTCCATCCATCCCCCTCTCTCCTCGATACCTCCTCTTGGACGTCTCATGGCACCCAGCTCAACATGCCGTAACTCAGCCCATGACCCCTCTCCTTCTCTCAGGGAATGGCACCAACACCATCCAATGGACGATGCCAGAAACCTGGGGCCATGCCTGACTCCTCCCAGTCCCTTATGTGCTCCGTAACCGGTCATGTACCAAGGGTGGCCAGTTCTGTGTCCCAACCATCTCTGAGCTCAGGAGTCCTCCTCAACCAGGACCCAGCTCTGTCCTCTCCAGCCACACTGGCCCCCCTCCATTACGGGATTCTGGGGTGCCCAACTTAACCCAGAAATGCTGTCACCTCCCTCTTTGTCCACACACCTTTCAACTTCAGTCTTGTCCTGGAAGGCTTTTCTGGTCTCATAGATCAGGTCAAATCCCCTGGGATGGAGCCTTAAAATTGTGTATGTCTCTTGCATAGCACTTGTCATAGTTTCAATTTTATATTTGTTTGTGTGGTTATTTGAGTAAAGCCTATTTACCCTACGAATTGTCAACTTCATGAGAATGAGGATCGGATCAGTTTTTACACATCATTGTTTCTTTATTGCCTGGCATAGAGCCTGCCTGTAGTAATCACCCATCCATCCATCCACCCATCCATTCATTCAACCATCCATCCATCCAAATATCCATCCATCCATCCATCCATCCATCCATTTATCCATCTATCCTTCCATCCATCCATCAATACATCCATCCACCCATCCATCTATCCATCCATTTATCCATCTATCCTTCCATCCATCCAACCATCCATTCATCCATCCATCCATCCATCCATTTATCCATCTATCCTTCCAACCATCCAACCATCCATCCATCCATCCATCAATCCACCCATCTATCCTTCTATCCATCCATCAATCCATCCATCCATCCATCCATCCATCCATCCATGCATCCATTCATCCATCCGTCCACCCATCCATTCATCCAACCATACATCCATCCATCCATCCATCCATCCATCCAACCATCCATCCATCCATCCATCCATCCATCCATCAGTCCATCCATCCAACCATCTATCCATCTATCCTTCCATCCATCCATCAATCCATTCATCCAACCATCCATCCATCCATCCAACCATCAATCCATCCATCCATCCATCCATTTATCCATCTATCCTTCCATCCATCCAACCATCCATTCATCCATCCATCCATCCATCCAACCATCCATCCACTCATCCATTCATCCATCTATCTCTATCTCTACCCTATCACCCCTTCCTTCCTCTTTCTCTTATTCCCTCCATCCTTCATTCACGCATCCATGCATCCATATGTTCCTCCATCATCCCTCTGTTCTTCCCTTTCCCCTTCTCGCATCATCCATCCATCCATCTGTCTATCCAGGTGACATTTACTGAGTACTGTGCACCAGTCATGGATGCTTTACATACATTAACTCAATCGGTACTCCCAACAAACTTATGAAGGAGTGATAACTCTTGTTATTAACCTCTTGTTACAGAAGGAAACACTGAGGGTTGGGAAAGTTAAGAACTTGACCAAACAGTAAACATCAGAGCCCTAAACTCAGATGAGTCACCTCCAAGCCACACTCTCCCCATGGAGCCCTTTTTGAACAGGTCACCTACATTCACTCATTCTGACATCTCACCCCTGAAAGTTCATGTTCCCAAAGTCAGACCCTACAAGAGCTATGACAGCCTCATGGACTCCTGATCCTTGCTCCTATTTCTTAGATGGCAGGGAGATGCCTGCTCGTACAGTAGCTGACTTGCTGTGGGCAGGAATGCGTGGGCATCATGACCTTGCTGGTTGTCATCTGTGGGACTCTCTGTGTGTTACTCAGTGTCTCTGAGCCTTGGCTTGCTCATGAGATTGGAAGGGGGTCAGAACCTGCCAGCCTGGACTGTTGGGTATTGATTGCATACTCGGGGAACCAGGAGATGGGCCACCAATGGTGGCTCTTGCATCTTCTTTGTCTTCTGAAGCCCACAGCTCCTCAGGGGTGGTGTTAGGGTGAGACACAGCCCCTGCCTTATGGGGTTCAGTCTAATGTGAGAGAAGACAATAAGCTGGGTGGCAGGGGTGGGTTATGAAACCAAGCTGCACAAACAAGGGGGCTGGGCAGGGAGAGACCACAGAAGCTCTGTACGTGGAAAACACATGATCTTGATCTTGAAGGGGCCGGATGCTTTTATGCTGGGGTTGTGGGTGGGAAGAGGAAAGGAACTTGGACTCTTTTTATCACCTGCTCTGTGCTAGGTGTTTCAAACCTGTTTTGGCATTTAAATCCTCCCAAGAATTCTATCTGGAAGATGTTTTGCAAATGAGAAAATTCACCAAAGATACACAGCTAGTAATTGTCGGAGTCAGAATCCAAAACCCCATCTCTCCAGCCCTCTGGAAGCCTTTCCACCACGTCACCGTGCGTCATGTCAGGGGTGAGAACACACCCTGGTGATGAGAATGAGAACGCTCAATCGGATTGGCATGAAGGTGCCTGGCATTTTAAAGAAACTTAACCTTGAGGTTGAGGTGGGAGAAGTAGTTGTTGCTGAACTAAAGGACCTGGATATTTGGCTAAAGAATTTGAATTTCAACTTGGTGGCAGCGGGGAGCAGTGGGACATTCTAGGAAGGAGAGAGGCAGGCAAATGTGTCCTTAGAAAGGTCGCATGTTGAAAGGTTGTGTGGGGA
This sequence comes from Equus przewalskii, assembly GCF_037783145.1. NCBI lineage: Eukaryota > Metazoa > Chordata > Mammalia > Perissodactyla > Equidae > Equus > Equus przewalskii. The sequence goes on from NC_091859.1 coordinate 44,990,790, forward strand.
GCAGACCCGAGCAGTGATCCTGGAGAGGGACAGACCCTGCAACTGTGTGGCAGAGGACACATTCCTTGTCTTCACTTCACTGGATTCCCAAAATATTTAGTCATGGATATGAGAGAACCAAGGATCACAGGAGGACAAAAGCAATGAAGTGTTGAGTATAATGATGTTAAAAAAAATCTGGTAGCTGCACTAGAAAAAAGGGCGCACAGAGTCATTGTATGAATTTTGAAAATCAGTGCCACCCACAAAGAACCAGATTCAGATGTGTCTCCAAATTCTTTTCCAGCCTGCCCTGTCCAGCAGAAGTGGTTCCAGGAAAAGAAGGGATGTCAACAATATCCCAAGATTTTCTCAAATAAGGAGAGAAGTGACCAAGAAGTAAGTAGGTAGCTTGAGGAAAAGTTAAGACAAAAAATTATTGAGACTAGAAATCCTTACTGACAAGGTAGGATCCCAGTAGAAGGGGAAAGAATGCTGAGGGCTCACCATTTTCCGTGTTTCCATGCTAAACCAAACGGGACATCTACTTAGAGAGACAGAATAAGTACCAGTCGGGTGGAGGCACTAGACCTAGTGAGGTCATTTAGAAATCTCTTAGAAGGAGGTTACAATCAGAGTCACAAATGCGTGCATGTCCATCTGAGGACCACTCTCCATGTGCTCTTGGCTACTTATGTTGGGCAAACTAATGTCAACAAGAACAAACCCACAGGGACTCAACTGCCAACTACAAGCCAGCGGGAGTACAAATAGGCTTCAGATGAGCAGAGGGTCAAGAAAAGTCATCCCACATTTCAGAGCCAATGGGATGCCCAGAGAGACCTGCCCACTCAGGAAGAGCAGGTTGGAAAGAAATGGTCTGGCAACCGAGCAAACTCTTTGCACTCAAACAGGAAGGAGGAGGAGAAACAGAAAAAAATGGACGGCAGAAAAGAAAGAAAACAAGAAATAAAAAAAAAAAAACATAGAAGAAGATACAACTTATGAAATAAGACTTTCTGTGAACTAGTCAAAGTCTTAATTACAGCTCAGTTGCCACAAGACAAGAGCTCAAGATGAGATGATTAAAAAATGATAGGAAGATAATGAAGATGTCAGAGCTCTGGAGACAAACTAAATTGAGAAGTGTGGCAATTTCCAAGCTAGAATATTAATTTAAAATAGCAACCAAAGAGATCTGAATGAAAATTAAGTTGTTGACACAGGAAATGGTTGAGATTTCCTCAGAGTGAATGAAAAGGCAAAATAAGTTGGGGGTTCAGAGAACATGAGAAGATAATGGTTTTGGAAACAGACAAAGGCAACCTGAAAGGATTGAAATAACAAATTAATGGAACAGAAAATGTCTTCAAAGATATAGCAGAAGAAAACCGTCTCCCTAAAGTGAAGAACAGACCCCTGTGTCAGAAATGAAGACTGTGTCAGAGGACCGACAGCAAGACGCCCTGGAGGAGAGAGCTCTCGCCCATCAAGGACAAAAAAAAAAAAACAACAAGAGGAAAAAGCAAGTGGACTCTAGAGAGAGAAACACAGGCTGTTTCCTTCTTCTCAAGGCATCATTCCACGCCAAGGAGGGGAGACGTGCCTACAAGTTCGGGGGGGTAAAGGTCCCTGAGCTGAGGGTCATTTATTGTAAAGGCAATGGCAGACCTTCTAAAACACGCAATGACTCTTCCTTGTTGCTTAAAAGAACGCCTTTCTGATGAAATCTCACCAAGTAAAGGGTAATTGTTGAAGGCTCGGTGAGGAACAGATGAGCTTAGAAATTATGAGCTCCGACTCTGGGGTCTGACCAGCTGAGGGGCTGCATACGTCCCAGGCCCCTCCTGTGCAGGGGGACAGTGGAGCACCCGCCTCAGAGCCTTAGTGTGCATCCAGCATCGAGAGGAGGAGCCGGGCTGCAGTGGGGAGCAGAGAGCAGCAGCTCGAGGGGGCTCTTGTCGCGTCAAGTCAGAAGACGTGGGAGTGACGTAGGTCAGGGTTGATGGGAAACGGGACTCCATAATTTTAAACCCAGCCAGATTTCTTTCATATGTGAAGGCAAATAGATTTAAAAATCCCATATATGCAAGAGGAATAAAGTCCTCCATAAGCAAAAGTTCCGGGAATTATAAGCCACTTTGGAAAAAGCGTTGGATCACAAAATCCACGTAACTGAGTGTTGGGCCACGAATAAAACACAACAGCAGATCAGTGAAGGAAGATGGTTTGGAGAGAACACAGTGTGTCAGTTGTGCGTGCTGATTAATGCACAGCTAAGTGTAGAAAGAAGATCAAACGACCTTGGTGGGTATAGACCCTAAAGAAGTCACGTAACTAATAGGAACCCAAAGGAAGCGTGTGACGTGAGAGGAGGAAGCGACGGTCTCTCCTCGTTGACAACAGGTGGGGTCAAGAGAGGAAGACTGAGAAGCCAAGACATGCTCGCGCTCACACACAGACTCAGACATAACATCTCCCAAATCTATGGTTGTTTCTTGTATTTTTCTTCCAAAATACCTTGTGGGAACTAAGCTTTCTGTGGTGAAGAACCACAGATCGGCAATTCCCTCTGTTTCACTTCAAATTATTTTTACACATTAAATATAATTAAAATTACATTATCTAATTTAAACAATATGTATAGGATGATTTCCCTCCCTCCCTCCTTTCCTGCATCCTGTCTCTCCCACCCACCAGCCTGCAGCTCTCTGGGGCATGTTTCCCTTGCATGACGACAAGCTCTTCCATTTGCTGAGAGTTTTGGTGATATTTTGCTTTCTATATTAAAAAAAAATTAATGCGTGTATGTCATTTTCACAAAAACAAGATAAAACTCAACTAAAAAAACCCAGCAGATGGTGTTTCATAGCTGTGTGGACAGCCCTCACTTGGCCATCGCTTGTCCTTGTCCTGAGACAAACAGCTGGCGAGTGGGCTCGGTTTGGGGAGGGCTGCCTCCAGTGCAGAGCTTCCTAGGAAGGCAGCTGGTACCGGTGAGCAAGACTGGAATCTTCTGGAAGGAGAGGGGTGCTGAGCAGGTAGGCACTGTCTTCTCTCTCATTGGTTACCCCGTCAAGTCCTTGGCAGGAATTTGGGCATGGACCGCTCAGAGCTGAGACCCCAGGGCGGGACCAATGCTGTTCCTGGAGAGGACATGAGCATCTCCAGGGCCAGGACCCTTCTCTGCTCAGAGGAGGCAGGGTCTCTGGTGCTCTCTGGAAGCAGTGGGGACACTCCTGGGCTCAGCCAAAGGTTTTGTGACAGGCGGGTTCTGGACGTCAAAGAATCCACAAGAGATGACCTTGGGAATAAGGCAAAGGCCCAAGAAGCCAGATTGGCCACACTGCGGTTTCTATGAAAGTCCCTGTCTCAGCCTGAATGGTGATGGGTCAAGAGCTGTCCTCGTGCTCCAGCCCTCACAACAGCCCTGGGGGCACCTGTGGGATGGAGGAGCCAGCTGGTCCTGCTGGGTTCATCCAGGTCTCAAAGGCAAGCTGTGGGAGCAGCTCTTCCAGCTTCGGGGACACAGACTTTGGACAACTTTTCCTGAAAGCAATTGTCTGGCCCCTCTGTGCATGTGGACACTAGTGTGTTTACATTTGTGTGTTTGTGTGTATTTGGCACTGGGGTGTGTGTATCTGCGGTTTGCTGAAACCAAGAACTTTACTGAGTCAGCATAAGGGACCATTCTCCCTGTGTCTCTCCATGCACACCTGCTCCTGCCTCCGTTGTACCTAAGTCTGACTTCCACCAATCAATCAGTCAGTTTACCAGTCAATGGCAGAATGGAGACAATGATCAAATCCAACAATGAGGTGATGACTTGCCAGCTGTGTGTCTTTGTAAAAGAAGCAGTCGGTTGGGTAACGTTTATGGGATCTAGCTTAATTTCATCTTCTTCTGCCTCCTTCCCTCTCAGGGTGGGTGCTTGGGGCCCGCCCCTCTCTCCCCTCAGGCTGAGACAACAGACTTCCCTCCCAAGGGCGTGGGGGCCTCCCCACGGGGGCTCGGTCAGGGCAGGGAAGTGACGAGCATCATAGATGGGAGAGGTAACGATTTTAATACCGCCAAAGGGAGATCTCGTGTCACGCTTACAAATAGGCCCAACAATACGAAGATTACAATCTGAATAAAAACAAAGCTATGAATCAAAGAGTAAAATAATAAAACACAATCAAAATTGAAATAACGGCAGTAAGTGGGCGCTTTCGATGCAGTCTCTGTTTTCAGATACAGTGAGAAAACGACTCCACGAAACTCTAATAAATCACTTTGGTTTAATCACTAGAATATAACTGGAATTTATAGCGTCATCTGAGAGGCATTCTTTAAAATAACACATTAGCTCCTCATCTATGACAGTTCCGGAAAAAGATGGCATTATTTTGAGCTTGTTCATTTAATTTATTTTAAAAATTAATAGTTTATTAGTTTTATATCTTTAAACATTTTCCTTAAAGCATTAATCTCCTTTCTCTATTTCTTTTTGCCTAATTTCAGAGATGATTTTGTGTGTTTATTTTATTTCTTTGGACTCAGCATCAGGGGGGATTTTTCTGAAGGGGTCCCCATGAGACCGTCACTGCCCCCTCCCCCGGGGCATCCATGGAATCAGGAGTGGAGGCCCCGGCCACTCGGGGATCTGCTTCTGAGTCATTGACAGGGGGAAGAATCAAGCTCTCTAGATAGATAGATAGGTACATAGGCAGATAGATACACATAGAAGACAGATAGAAGATCGATGATAGATATAGACAGAAGACAGTTGATAGATAGATATAGATAGAAGGTAGGTGATAGATAAATAGAGATGATACGGATGTAAATATATATTTCTCTCTCTCTATCTCTTTTCCTTACTTCCTCAAAATGTTCTCTCAGCAATGGCCACTTTCTGTGTGTCAAAGTTCAACCCGAGACACAGACGCTATTCTGTAAGCAGCCTCCTCGTGTGCCGTCTCAGTGGAGATGCTGATGGAGAAGGATACACGTTACCCCTCCGCACCATCATTGCAGCGCCTAGAGCAGCAGAGAGCTGTGCGCCCTGAGGCTCGGATGGGCCTCAGGTGGCGGAGACCTCCCCGCCCTGCGAGGGAGACGCAGTTAGGACCCATTTTACAGGTGGGGAAGTGGGGTCCGGGGACATGAGCTGCCCACTCTCCTGCCATCAGCAGTTACTGGATGCCAGCCCCAAACACAGTAGGTACAACTTCAAAGCTGGAGCCACTAGGAGTTTCTAAGCCACAGTCACCCTGAGGCCACTCTGCAGGGCTGGTGGCACAGACCCCCAGGGGAGTTAGACGCCATCTCTCTTTCCTGTAGAGCCGCTGAGTGACGGCTGTAAAGCTGAGGTCAGCAGAGCATGACCTGGCTGTCAGCTCTCACTGCAGTGAAATTCAACCCAAACCGCGTGCCTGGGGTGCTGCAGGCCCTGGGCCTCTCCAGCCTGGAGCATGTGGGTGACTGTGCAGGAGCCCTTCCCACTCTCTGACCCTCCCAGCGCCCTCCCACCTGTCCCAGGCCCTGTGCAGTTAACCACGTGGCTCCTTGTGGCCAAGGGCTGTGCGGGGCCCTGAGATGGGTCATTTCTGGCCCGGAGGATTTAGGAGCTGGTGCACAGAGCCCCAGTTCTCTCCTCTCCTCCTGAACGACCTGGAAGCCTCATTGGAACGTTGGCAAACCAAGATCAAAGCAGCCTGGAGTGTCAGCCCCCGCATGGAGGGCGACCCCAGAGGCCACCCACCCACACTGGAGTTTGTGTGATGGAAATTACCCTTGAAGGGGTCACACCCCTGAGAATTCAGGGTTAGTTTTTCCCTCTGCTCAACCTATCCTGTTCCCACCAGCACAGAAATGGTTCCCAGAGAGGCACCGACGTACTGTCACTAAGCATCTAAATGTGGCCCCAGCGGCAGCGATAGGAAGACACTCTCTCGGGCTGGGAGCATGGGGCCCAGGTGTGCAGGCACAATCATCGTGCAGACTGAGCCCTGAGACATGTGCAGGTGGCACACGGACCCCGTGAACCTGTGGTTCCGCTGGGCCAGGTCGTGGTGGCCAGTCAGCGCCAACAGCAGCATCAGGCAGGGCGAGCATCCTCTGAGTCACCCTCCAGAGGGCAGCTGCACTGGAGACGTCTGTGTGCACAAGAAATCCTGCTCTGGAGGACAGACGCTGTGTGTTGTCCCCCTGACCCCTTGAGTGTGGGGGGACCTGTGGCTTGCTCTTAACCGATAGGCTGCGGCCGCATGTTGTCTGTTGCACAATGAAGAATTTGGCTCGTTCCTGGGAGACGACCTCTAAGTCCTGGGGATTTCCTGAGTCATAGTTAGGAGTATCTTTGTTATTCACGAGCCTGTGGGTCACAGCTGGCTTACATCAATGAGGCGACTTAGGGTGGGGTTGATGACCCTGTGGGGTGTGCACTGCCCCTTTAGGAAGCAGCTGGGTTTGTCCTGGCTCCCAGAAGAGCGTGCCCTCCCCTCAGTGGCTCGGCTCCTCTGGCTCCTCCGGCCCTTGCTCTGCCCCTCCCTCGGCTCTGTGGATGCTGGAAACGTCCCCCAGAAAGAAGCCACCACAGGAAGCAAAGAGGAGAGCCAAGGGGGGGTTTCTGGGAAGGTGGGTGGGCTGCTGAAAACCACTCGAACCAGTTCAAGTAGAACTTTAATCTCATCTGTTCCCCTGCCGTCAGAGTCAGGTCATCCCGGGCCTTGTGGGAAGGACTGAAGGTTGAGCCATTAATTTATTAATTCGACTAACACCAGACTGGACCTACTGTGTGCTGCTCGCCGGGGATCTAGACCCGCACGAGATGGGTCCCTGCCCTCGGGGGCCTCACATTCTAGCAGGGGGACAGGTGGGTAGAATATGATGGTGGTGTATGCAGAGGAAGGCGGGGCCAGCCTGTCCCTGGATAATTAAAGACCTTCCTGAGGTGGGTGTTGAGGGGTGAGTAGGAGTTGGTAAAACAGATTCTGGGGATGAGTCTTTCCTGGAAGCAGGAGCAACTTGCAAGCCTCCTTTCAAGGACATGGGAAGGACAGAGCTTGTCGGAGAAGCCGACGTGGAGCCTGCCTGGTGGGGGGACAGGAGGGCTGGAGAGAGCCCCTCAGGTACAGGACGGCCCAAGCAGAGAGGAGCGGGGGCCTCAGGCATGCAGACCCCCCCACCTCCCAGGAGCGCCAGGGGCGGGCTGTGACACGGATGCTGACATTTCCCAAGCTGGTCCTCCTGCGCCTCGCTTCCCTGAAGTGAGGGGGAGCTGGCTGTCCCCATTCCTGCCGGGGTCGGGGCGCTGGGGAGCTGCCCTTGAGCGGGAACCCGCTCACCCGAGTGCAGTTTCCCCAAGAGTGACCTCCCTAGTACTTTTAAGCACCTTGTAGTCTAAAAAACATCTCAGCTTCCCACTCTCTGTGGGCCGATTGCCCTGGATTTGGCCGTTTCGCTGTGCAGATCCACATCCCACCGGCGTCTCCAAGCCAGTAAAACGTGCTCCCCCGAACGCCCCTCCCTGTCAGAGCTGCAGCTCTACATTTAAAGGCGTCACAAGAGCAAACAGAGCCTGTTTTTCTCTGGGACCCAGCGGAGGAGGGACAGGCTTCCCCTCCCAGGCGGGCTGGGTGGCCAGTGTCCACTCACCAGTCCTGGCATGGGGCCAGGGCGGTTCTGCCTGTGGCTGCAGTGGCCTCAGGGCTCCTGTGTTGGTTTCGGCCCTGGCGCCTGGTGTTAATCAGCTCCAGAGCCCAGAGGGGCCGAGGAAGCTGTTTCCTCCAGGTGGCTGCCCAGGAGGGGTGGGTCGGACCCCCTCCAGCGGGGCCTCCTGGAGGATTTCAGAGACAGAGACGGATGGACCCATGAGTGGGCACGTGGCTTCTGCCATGGCTGGTGCATTCCTCAGCCCGTGGAAATGGGCAGTGGCCAGTGGGGGAAGGTCACTGGTGGGTTTCTCCTGGAAATTGAAATTTCTGTCTTTGTTGCAAATCATACATGGCTGAGGAGAGTCAAATAGGTTTTTGGGAACACTCCTTGTGATAGTTAATTTCATGTGTCCCCTTGACTGGGCTGAGGGGTGCCCAGAGAGCTGGCTGCACGTGATTCTGCATGTGTCTTGGAGGCTGTTTCCAGACGAGACTAGCATTTGAATCAACAGACAGAGTAAAGCAGAGTGCCCTCCCCAGTGTGGGTGGGCCTCATCTAATCAGGTGAGGGCCTGAACAGAACAAGAGGTGGAGAAAGGGAGGATCTGCCTGCCTCCCCGTGGAGCTGGGACATCTCAGCTCTTCTTCTCCTGCCCTAGACTGGGATCACACCCTGGGCTGCCCTGGTTCTTGGGCCTTCAGGCTTGAAGGGGAGCTTCACCACCGCTCTCCCAGGCTCCAGCCTGCAGACGGCGGGCTGGGGGACTTCTCAGCCTCCAGAGTCAGGGGGGCCAGTCCTTACAATAATAAACCTCTTTCTGTTTCCCTGGAGAACCTCGACTCCTGCAACACCCAAATCCAGTCTGCTAGATTTAGCAAATAAAAAGCCGGGAGCCCCAGCCACACTTGAACTTCAGATAAACACTAAAAAGCGTGTTCAGTACAAGCATGTCCCATGCAACATTTGGGACATACTTATACTAACATTTATTGTTCATTCGAAATTCGAATTTGACTGAGTTTGCTGTATTTTCTCTGGCTCCTTATCCCAAGTTCAGCTGAGGCTGCGATGAGGCCTGAGGGATCTTTGTGTGGTGACGGGACTGCTCTGTTTCCTGATTGCGGGGCGGATACGTGACTCTGGCCATGGACGATGTGGGTAGACACCTGTCCCTGTTACGTGGGTCATTTCACAGCCGGGGCCGCTCAGGTGCCGTGGCAGCTCTCCCCGCAGCCAAGACCAGGAGGGGCCGTGGGGACGCAGAAGGGAGCGCCCTTGGGACTCGGAGGGTGGTGGACGTGGCTGGCAGTGGAGCTTGTCTTGAAAAGCCGCGTGGGTTGTCCTGTCTTTACTCCGTTAGGACAGTGGGGGAGGTAGACACTTCAGAAAGGGTTTATTTGTTCTAATTGGACCAGCACAGCATTTGGCACCTAACAGTACCCAGCAAATCCTCAGAAAGAGTCAATTTTTTTTTTCAGCAAATTCTCAGATCCCACCCAGCCCCACTGAATCAGGGACTCTGGGGTGAGGCCCAGCACACTGCTTTTTGATTTTTATTTTTGCTAAGGTAGATTGGCCCTGAGGTAACATCAGTTGCCAGTCTCCCTCCTTTTTTTTTCTCCCCATAGCCCCCCAGTACATAGTTGTATGTTCTAGTTGCAGGTCCCTCTGGCTCTGCTCTGTGGGATGCCGCCTCAGCATGGCTTGATGAGCGGTATGTAGTTCCGCACCCAGGGATCCGAACTGGAGAACCCTGGGGTGCAGAAGTGGAGTGTGCAAACTTATCCACTTGACCACGGGGCCGGCCCCCTGAAATAGTCAAGTTTTAACCCCACATGTCCACCTTCCACATTTCCCGTCTGTGCCTAAAAGCCAGACCCGATCATAGCAGCGTCACGCTCACAAGTCCTTGCTACCTGGCTCCCAATAAGCCTAGAACTGGCTTGTCTCCTCAGGCAGGCGCTTGTGGCCACCAGGGTTTAGCCTCTTGTGAGAGGCTGAGAAGCTGCTACTTGGCTTCCCAAACATCCTTTCTTTCCTCCTGTGGAGAGCTACGACTTTATGGTGGTGCACTCCTGTAAAAGACTACATTTCCCAGACTACGTGGCAGTCAGGCAAGGTCAGATGACTGGGTTCTGGCCAATGAGATGCCAGGAGTAGTATGGGATTCTGGGAAGTCCCCTTCTTCCAGAAAAGCAGATATGATGGTTGGAGCACAAGCAGCCATATTGGACCCTGAGGCAAATATGATAAAGATCAAAGACTAGCAAGACAGAAGGGTCCTGAGTCCCTGGTGATTCCTCATCCAGCAAGACCTGCCCTGGACCTGTTCACGTTTTCACAAGAAGGAAGGAAGCTTCCATGTTGTCCAGGCCCCTGTTCCTTCCTTCTTCCGTCTTTCCTGCTCCAAGTAGCCCCTCTCTACAGCTTTTCATTCTCATCTTTGACATTTCCTGCCCACCACTCCTTGAGAAGGCCCCACACCACCTCCCTGTGGTCCTTTGCTTCCTTCCTCTGCTCACGCTGCTGGGACCCATCCTCCTTTCTTTCTCCACCTCGCCAGGCTCTGTGCAATTGCACCCACCCCCATAATCCCCCTGTGGGACCAATCACGCCATCCCCAGGCTTCTTCGAGGCTGCATTGTGGGCACCGTGTGCACCGCATCCTCTACAGCGAAGCTCCTTGGGAACACGAACTCCTGCCTACTCTCCCTCATTCTCTCCTTCATTCAACAAAGCACGGTCCTTCCTGGACTGGCATGCGATCAACACGCCATTGTCTTCTGTACCACTGAGCTCCATAGGGAGACAGGCGATGGAGCTCGTCATGGAGAGAAAGCCTGTGCTAAGGGAGCACACCTGGGGGTGGGATTGACCCCAGACTCAGCCTGCTGCTGAGGGTGAAAAGGAATCAAGCAGACACTGGGCCTGATGCTGGGACCCGGGAGAAACGTAAGGGCCAAGGGCTGTGCAAAGGGGCTGCAGCCAGGAGGCAGACCCTGAAGGTCAGCCTCTGGGCCAAGCAGCCCAGGCACTGGCCACATGCGTCCCGCTCAGCCTGGTTGCCAGTGTGTTTTGAATCACCTTCCAAAATGCACATCCAGAAACCAATCAGCTGATGCAATGCAAACTTCTTTGGTTAGAAGTCACTTTTGATGCAGGTTTGCATATAAAATTGAATTTGTGTTTGAGATGGAAAAATGGATTGCTTAACTAACATCTGGGTGGGGTCACCTGTTACCCCTGCTCCATCATTTCAGGCAAAATCCCGTCATACATGTGCCCCCTAAACAATGAGGCCTCCGCTCATATACAGCACACGTGTGTCTCAGGACAGCAGCAGGAGGCAGGCAGCATGCCCAGGCCAGCCGGCTCCTTACCTGGCGTGTTGGACGGTTCCCACGGGGTAGGAATTGGCTTTTTTCTTTGTCCTGATGCAGCCTTTTATTTTTAAACAAACATTCTCACCCTGGGTCCTCAGCTGGGAAGGGGCGGGCGGGGTCCGAGGCTGTCCATGTCCATGTCCTGGGGCTGACGGGGGCTGAGCCCCAAGCTGGTGCCCCTTCCCTTCCGGCCTCAGTGAGACTCCAGATCTGCGTAGGTGTGAGCACCTCCTTGTCCCTGAGCAGCTTCTCCGTTCCCTGCAGCTCCGAGCAGAGCACCCGGCCAACAGCAGGTCGCCGAAGGGAGGGCAGCATTGAAAGTTCAAAACTTAGACCAAGACCTCAAGGCCAGAGGAGCTGGTTCCTGTGCCCATTGTTCACTTATTCATTTGACAAACATTCACCAGACCTCTACAGCAGGGTTCCTCCTCCTCCCCTCACCCAACCATCTCCAGAGGGAAACACCCCGGCCTGGTCCCCCATGGCCTCCCCCAAGCGCCCAACTGGCCTGTCCTCTTCATGTCCTTGCCCCTCTCTGGCTTCCATGAGGCCTGCCCTCTGGGTCTCCTCCTGGACCTCACCTGGGAGGGTCCCCGGAGAGGCCTCGGCCTGCGCTCTCCTCCTCTGCTGGAGCCCCTGGGGCTCACACAGCCCAGGGCTCTGGGCCTGCGACCCCTGGGCTCCAGCTGGCCTTGTGGCGTCTCCTGAGCTGTCTGCCAGGCACTTCTGCGGAAACTGCCTGAAGCCGGGCCTCATCCCGCCGCCTTTCCTGCCCCGTGCTTAGACGTCCCCCCAGGCCCTTCTCCCTCCGGGCTTGTTAGAACCATTATGTGTGTTACATCTCCACGCAATGAACCCTCAGACAATGCTGTAATTTTTCTTTCAACCGTCATACATCGAACGATGTAAGAGGAAAAATCATCTGTTATGCGTCCTGAATACCCACCACTTCTGTGTCTCCCCGACCTCTGACATCTCAGGTTTCCTTTGGGGTCAGTCCCCTTCCATCGGAAGAGCTTCCTTCAGCTTTTCTTTTAGAGCACATCTGCAGGCAACGGATTCTCTTAGTTTTCCCTTCTCTGAGAACGGCCTTGCTGTCTCTTCATTCCAGAGTGAGAGACAGAGAAAGAGAGACAGACAGACAGACAGAGACAGAGATGAGACCGAGACTGAGGGAGAGAGGGAGAGCGCAGGAATTCATCTCGTGTTTTGGGGATAAGATTCTTAATCAGACATAAAAAAAGACAAAATCGTCCCATTTGCGACAACGTGAATGGACCTTGAGGGTATCATCTTAAGCGAAATAAGCCAGACAGAGAACGACAAACACTGTATGATTTCCCTCACACGTGGAAGATAAACAAATACACGGTTAAGAGAACAGGTGAGGGGTTACCAGAGGGGAAGGGGTGGGAGGACGGCGAAAGGGGCAGAGGGGCACATTCACACGGTGAGGGATAGAAACTAGACCATTGGTGGTGAAGACGATGCAGAAACTGGTAAACAGTAATGTACACCCGAAACCGCACGTTATAAACCAATATGACCTCACTAGAATAATTTCTTTTAAAGCTTCCCTTTGGTCAGAGAGACGGCTCCCCTCCCCTCCCTCAGAGGTTCAGCCTCTGCTGAAGGGACCCAGGGGCCACCACCGCTGCCACGGCCACCGCGGTACTGCCCGGGGGCTGGGCGGGAAGAGAAGAAGGAAAACAGCAAGGAGCCGCTTCCACGTCCGAAGGGGGCCTGCTCTCCTCTCTGACGGGGTGTTCGAGGCTTCGCCTGGAGCCCCCTCTGTCCACGCGGGGCTCACTGTGGGGTTCCGGGCTGCCTTCGAGTCCTGGCTGGACGGTGCCCTGGACTGGCGGGTCTTCCCAACACACCTGTGGTCACGTGCCTCTCTGAGTCCTCGCACGGCTGCTCCACGCGTCCGTCCAGCTCCCTTCAGGCGGGCGGTCGGTCGGGTCAGACTGTGCCTGCTCCCCGGTCGCCGAAACCCGACAGCCCAGACGGTCAACTCTGATGTGCTCAGATCCATCCTTTCCCTTCTCATGGCGTGTGCTCCTAAGACCTTTACATAGAGCAGCGTTTCCCACCGCCGCTCACACGTGCCCCTCTGTGTTCTCTTCTCTCTGCTGGGTCACCGTCTATGCTGACCCTTTCCTGGATTTGACCCACGTGGATGGGCACAGAAAAGCAGCCCGTCCGTTTCCTTCTCCTCCAGGCCGGAGCCGTTTCCACCGCCACATCCTCTCGAGTCCGGCTGGTTTCAACGTCGTCTGGGCGATTCATCCGTCATGGTCCACCCGGCCTCAGGGCTGGCTACAGCCCCACCCAGAGGTTAGACGGCGACTCCCCCGCATCGTGCTGATGGTGGACGGTGGGCACTGGGGGGTTTCCGGTCTGGGGCGGTTGTAAATACTGCTGTGACTGTCTCACCGGTGCCTTGATGAAGACGTGCGGGCATTTCTGTGGAGTATGTTCCTGGGAGTGAAACTGCGAGTCACAGGGTGGCCGTGACCTTAGTCTTAGTAGGGTTATCGTTTTTTTAAGGTCTTTGTCCCAATTCATAATCCCATCGGCACTGAAGGGAACTGCCACCTGCTCTGCAGCCTCACCAGCGCCTGGCATGCCCTCCCCTTCCCTTCGAGCCATCTGGTGGATGGGCACTGACCTCCAGAAACTTCCACAGGGTCATTTGGGACCCACCTTGACCTCGTGTCAGTTGTCCTTCCCCGTCGGAGCCGACTCTGAGCCCTCTTCTCTCCTGCCCTCTGCTCTCTCTCCCTTTGTCACTTTCCTTATTTGTATGACTTTGTCATACGTCCTAACACCTGTGGGTGAGTCGCTCCTGCTGTCAGGTCTTTTATTAGTGACTCAGCTATTTGTGCAGAATTCATGTAGGCTTCAGGATGACTTTGAATAATTTTGTCAAATTCTCCAAATAATCTAGAAGAAATTTTGAATGGGACTGTGTTGAACATATTTTACACCCTTTAATAAAATTTTAATAACATCTTCACAAATGTCTTGTGTATTCTTTGTTGGACTAAGAAAGCCTTTGTTAGACTAGTTTACCTAAAACCTATGGTTGTTGTTGTTTTAGTAAATTATGTTTCTACTTTACAGCAGTATTCCACCTGGCCGTTGCTGGTGTGGTGCTCCACAGCTGGGTTGTGCTAAATTGACCTGCATCCAGCAAACCGGCTGAGTGCTCTCATTAGTTCTATAACTTCATCGTTTCTGGTGGGATCTCTATGAGTACACTTATCGCCTCTACCTAATGACCATTTTACCTCCCTCCCACACGCATGTCCATGACCGTGGTCTCTAAGGCCGTGTCAACCAGCAGCAATGATGATGGGCTGACGGACAAACCTTATATTTCATCTAATTTTCCTGGGGATCTACTTCAAGTTTCTTTTCACTATGATATTCACTATAGATTTTTATTATATAGTCTTGGGAATTTCCTTTAATCACTAACCTGATAGTTTTTTTTTAATCTAAAAAGGTATTAACTTTGCTGAATATTTTTCCTAGTCTTCTCAGGCAATCATGTAATTTTTGTCTTTTTGCCCATTGAATAGGGGAGTCTCAAGGATATATGCTTACAATTCCAGGAAACATCATAATTAATCCTATTGAACAATGTTGCCAACATGCACTTGTGTTTGCACAACATTTTATTTAGGACTTTTGTATCTAGGGTCATAAATAAAATAGGCTGAAAAGTGTATTACCTTGCGATGCCGTTGCCCGGTTTGGGAAGCAAGGTTGTACCAGGCACATAAGTTGAGGCACCAGCTTCCCTCCTCATTCTCCCGTAAGGGACGAGGGTGCCACTGACTGTACTGCCTCTCGGCCCGGAGCATCTTCCCTGGCCCCCGTCCTCATCTAATCTTCTTTGTCTCCTGGGTTCAACTTAGGCATTTTCTGATTTCCAAAAAATGTATTTCACCTGGGTTTTCCCATTTGTTTACACTGAGCTGTTTGGAGAAATATTTTTATCTCATTTATGCCTGTGTTTATCATCCTCTTTCGTTAGGAATTTTATTGTCATTTTCTCTTCTTTTTTTTCTTCCTTAGTCTTGACTAAAATTTACTGTCTTGTAAATGTTTTCAGACATATATCCTTGTTTTTTTCACTTAGTATTGTCAATTTTATGGCTTTCTGAACTTCTCATTACTATTTTCTTTCTCTATCTTTGCAGGATGGTGAGTGGGGAAATTATTTGCTTTGTTGTTATATTCTGACTTCCTGATTTAAAGACTTAACTTCATTTTTTCCCTGGGAAACATGTTTTACATAATAAATCCCTCTTAGACTTTAGTTGTGCCCCACCAATGAACATAAAATTTTCATTCCGTAATACGTTCTCCGTAATTTCATGTGATTTTATTTTTATCTCAAATTATACTGAGTTTCATGTTATTCTGGTTCCAATGAAATTTCCCGTGACACTCTTAAGTTAATAGTTGCTAATTTATTGTACTTTGGCCAGAAGGACAGTCTGTGTGATATCGATTCTTCGGAATCCGGGGGATTCTTCTGCCGCCTGGTTCACGGTGAATTTCAGAGCACACGCTGGTCCCGGTGTGTCCGAGGGGATTTGTATTCTGTGTCTCTCGGTGTAAAACCATTTCTACATCTTCTACTGCAAGCTCTTTAATTGGATTATTTAAATCCTCTGCATATTTGCTAACTTTTCTTGCTAGTTCCATCAATTACTGAGAAAGACGAGGTAGCACCTTCCCCAGTGTTCATTTGCCTTCTGTCCCTGAGGCTGTGTATTCTGTTGTGTGTTCAGGGTCCTTATCTCTTGCATCTCCTGCTCCCTATACCCTGTGGGACGGCCTCCTGAGTCCTCTCCAGTCCTGCCCCAGAACTGCAGTTTCTCTGACACAAAAACTGCGTGCCAGCTTTCACATGATTTGTTTTTCTGACAAATCATTTTCATCATTTTGTCTTTATTTTCTATATTGAAAACATTTCAATCTTAGCAAACAGTTGCAGGAAGAGTGCGGTGACTGCACGCGCACCATCTACCTGGATTCTCTAGTTGTTACATTTGCCACGTTCGCTTTAGGGCCACGTTGCGATTGTTATTGTCGTTACCATTCCTGTTGCTATTGATACAGCATTTAGAGGTGAATCTCAGAAAGAGGACGTCTGCTTCAAATGCTCCAGCCACATCTCCTGAGAAAGACATCACCTTCTACAACCATAGGGACTGTTGTCGTCAGTGTAGTCCTGTCACGTCACGTACAGTCCACATTCAGATTGCCCCAACTGTTCCAATAACGTCCTTCTTAGCAATTATTATTATTGATGTTGTTGTTTTTGATGATCCAGGATTCAACCAAAGATCATGCACTATATTTAGTTGTCATTGTTTTTTTAGTCTCCTTTAATCTGGAACAATCTTCACTCTTCGTTTTTCTTCCATGACATTGGCATTTTGAAGAGCACAGGGCTGCTTTCTTGTAGAATGTCCCTTAATTTGGGTTTGTGTGACATTTCCTCACGAGTTGATACAGGTGCCCCATTTTTTGCAGGAAAACCACAGAACCACGTGCAGTGTCCTTCCTCGTGCATCACGTCAGGAGGCTCGTGGCATCTCTTTGTCTGTTGTTGGTGGGGTTGACCGTGACCACGAGGTGAAGGGGCTGTTATGCATGTCTGCGTCCCCCAGATTTCATACGTTAAAATCCGACCTCCAGTGCGGTGGTTTCAGGAGGCAGGGGGCCTCAAGAGGTGCTCAGATCGTGAGGGTGGAGCCCTCATGAATGGGATTAATGCCTTTATAGAAAAGACCCCCTTTGGCCCTGTGAGGACACAGCGAGCAGTTGGCCGTCTGTGAACCAGGGAGCGGGTCCTCACCAGAACCCAGCTGTGTTGGTGCCCTGATCTTGGCCTTCCAGCCTCCAGCACGGCCGGGAACAGGTGCTGTCACTCAGGGCTTCACCACCGTAAATTTACCACTTTCTCCCTTGGGATTCATAAGTAGCTTTCGGGGTGATGCTTTGAGTCCGTGGACATATCCTGTTTCGCATCATGTGGCCGCCAGGGGCAATCGTTGCCTGAGAGGTTCCCACGTGGGGGTCGTACATGGTGAGTCCTCTGCCTCTGTCGTGAGCTCCACATTTGGTAGCTGGAAAACATTCTGGAAAAAGCTCCCCTGCCTGCTCGTCTCTCTGTTTGTCTTGCATCCATTGATCTGTCCTTTCCGAATGAAGGGGGCTCATGGGGTCTCACTTCATTCTCAAGCCATCGTCCCTCGTGGTGCTCACAGGATGAGCCTATGGCAGAGACTTCTAGGTGCTGATAACACCCTTCTCCTTTTCCTCCAGATGCCTCATGCCCACACTTTTGTTTACTGAGAAGTGAGCTCCCCCAAGTTCTGACCATGGAATGCAGGGTGAAGGATGAGCATCCACACTCCTGCATCTTCTCTGCCCCCAGCTGCAGGTCAGGTTCAGAGTGTCCAGCAGAGAATTCCCCCTCCCTAGGGGAGGGCAAAGCCACAGGGGACAGATCTGTGTCCCTGGGCCTGTGGGACACCCACCCCCAAGCATGAGCCCACATTGGACTTTGCATGAAGCACGAATGAGCTTTGCTGGATCGAGCCCCTGAGACGGGAGGCTGGTGTGGGTGCCACAGGGGTTCCTGTTTCTTAGCGAGAGCCAGCCCACGGGATGCGGAGCTGGACATGGGATTGCTGTCCCAAAGGGCAGCACGCTTGACGCTTTGAGAGAACTGCCAAATCGCTTTCTAAACATCCCTTCCAGGTTTCGTGCCCCTCAGGGTGTTCAAGGACACCATACCCCGCACAGCGCTGACCCACCCTGCTTTCTATCCAGGTGCCCGGCCGCACCAGAGCACTGGCCGCTCCTGAATGAGCCTTGCTCCTGCCGCAGTCCGGAACAGTGCCTTCTCTCTGTGGGCAGCGTTCCCGTCACCTGTTGCTCTCACCTTCGCTTTCCTGACACTCTGGAATCCCCGGTGGGGTCACCTGCTGCCTCCTATTTGCTTCCGGGCACTTTACACGCAGCTCTTCCATGGGACTCATGTTCGCTGTGTCACTGTCATGTGCACACAAGCCTAGGGGCTCACCAGGCACTGAAGCCCCGGGGTCTCGGCGTCACAGAGCCTGGCAGA
The DNA here is from genome assembly GCF_037783145.1 of Equus przewalskii. Taxonomy (NCBI): domain Eukaryota; kingdom Metazoa; phylum Chordata; class Mammalia; order Perissodactyla; family Equidae; genus Equus; species Equus przewalskii. Next base: position 45,008,952 of record NC_091859.1, read on the forward strand.
TTGCTCACAGTTTGCAGGGCCGTTTGACTGAATTAAAAACAACCTGTCAGCATGTGTATGATCCGGCTACTTGGGGCCAGTGCCCTGAACACGCACATGCCCCCCTGTACCTATCGTCTCTCTCACAGACACACACAAGGCCTGTGCTAATGCCCTGCGTCTGCAGAAGCCGTCTCGAGGAGACACGAGAGTCGGCCTGGGCACCTGTCGCTCCCCACAGGGAGCCCCTGACTCAGGCGTGTCCTCCAGCCCCGCCCGAGCTGGCCCTGCAGGTGTCTCCAGTCTGCACTGCATCACGACACGCCCTCTTTAGAAGGGGTGAGAGGAAGGCAGGATTGTAAGTAACTGGTTATTTATTTTTTTCCCTGCCACCTGCTTCGTCACCGCGGGGCGTGCTTGGAGCATCTGGCTGTAATCGCCTCTTCAGCTTCCCCCTCCGAGAGCCCTGCTCACGGAACAGAGCTGGGGGACTAGCCGCGCCGCCTGCTGAGCATCACTCCCCCCACCCCTTGTCCTGCCAACGGGCTGCAGGGGTGACATGCCGCAGAGAGGGGGCCCTGGCCCTTCTGTCGCTCTCCTGTTCAGTGCCACTAGCTGTCATGGAGGAAGGTCGGCGGGAGGAGAAAGTGCGTGGCCGTGGACCTGCTCCCCAAGTTTCTGCCTTGAGACACTTCCAGCTGCTGCTCTTGTTTTAAACATTTCATTTGCAAATAACTCAGCATTTAATTACGTCAGACTAAAGATGCATGCTTTGGAGATTCCTGGAGTCATCGCAAATGCTGCAGAAACCACACTCGGAGTCAAACGCACACTGGCTCTCTCACTGGAGGTTTAAGTACAAACGACTGAGGGCTTATTTGCAAGCTCAGCTTGGAAACGTAACTGGTGGTTTTGAGTCCCAGCTGGCTCGTGGCTGCCTGTGGGGACCAGCAGCCCAGTGCATGTCCAGTCCCAAACCTCACTCCCCGGGCGGGGTCTCTACTAAGGGACCTCGCCCTGCTTGTACCTACAGCTTACCCTTCACTGTCCTCTGGAGCCCAGGGGGTGGCTTGGCAGAGTCCATGAGGCTTCTCTGTGAATCTTCCTTTCTTCTTCTCTCTCTTCTTCTTGATTAAGACATTTTTTAGAGCAGTTTCAGGTTCACAGCAAAACTGAGCAGAAAGTACAGAGATTTCCCATATACCTCCAGCCGCCCCCACAGTGCCCCCATTATCAACATCCCCCAAGAATGGGACGTTTGTTACCACTGATGAGCCTACACTGACACATTGTCCCCACCTCGAACTGTAGCTGACGTTAGGACTCGCTCTTGGCGGCCGCACTCACGCCACTGTTTGTCCATGTCCCCGTCCTGACCCCAGATCTCTGTTCCCAGAGCAGAGTTGCAGGTGGAGAACAGCAGGAGCCAGAGGCAGGTGTGTCCTAGGGCATGACTGTCTGGGAGCTCTAACCGGACAGGACGGGCCTTCCAGGAGTGCTGGAGGGGAAGCCATGGGACAGGACACCCAATGTTTTCTACAAGATGCTTAAAAAGTGCAAAACACTTTCCTAGGAGTGCTGAGTTTGGAAGTGTCCACCTGAAGAAAACAGGTGAATACTCAGGAAAAAGAAGGTCCCTTGTCCCCAGTGATAGTCATTCCATCTTCAAAAGCAGTGACACCAAGGTGGCACCAGGCAAGGATTCTGACAGCCTCGCTGAGTCCGTGCAAATTGGTCCCCAAGGAGAGGCTCCAGGGTTTTGACCCCAGAGAGGTTTGACTGTGCCAGGATTTGGGGTCACTAGAAGGAGCCGCTGGCCCAGGATCCCAGGTCCAAGGTCCCCGCAGGCCAACCTGCAGCCCTGGGCCTCCCTTTCCCGCAGGACAGGAGTGCATTCGGTCTGAGCGTTGCTCCTCATCTCCCGGGGGCCACCCCTGCCTAACTGAGGCTGAGGCTGTCGGGGCCTCGGCTCCTTCGCGTGAGTCTGAGGGTTTGGGGCGTCTCTCACTGTAGGCAACATTCCACGGACACCCTCGGGGCTGACTCTCACACTCCCACCAGATGCTACGACCCTCCCCCTCACTGATTCAGAGGCAAGGAATCACAGCGTTTGGGGGACCATGAGTCTTGGCTCCCGGAAGCACCTCCTTCCCGAGATTGGAAACCACCAGCCCCAGAGGCACAGAGAAGGATACCCATCTTACCACCGGCCCCAGAGCCACAGAGAGGCAGACCTGTCTCACCACTGGCCCACAGCCACAGAGAGGGAGACCCGTCTCACCACCAGCCCACAGCCACAGAGAGGGAGACCCGTCTCACCACAGACCACAGAGGCACAGAGAGGGAGACCCGTCTCACCACCGGCCCCAGAGCCACAGAGAGGGAGACCCGTCTCACCACAGGCCCCAGAGCCACAGAGAGGCAGACCTGTCTCACCACCGGCCCACAGCCACAGAGAGGGAGACCCGTCTCACCACAGACCACAGAGGCACAGAGAGGGAGACCCGTCTCACCACCGGCCCCAGAGCCACAGAGAGGGAGACCCGTCTCACCACAGGCCCCAGGAAATGCTCTTCAGGGCGTCTGGAAAACCAGACTCAACCCACCTCGGTCATGCTGTTCCCTGCAGACTGTTCTCTGCTTAAAGGTCTCTGGGAACATGGAAGAGCAAATCCTTAGACCTTTGCAACGGCTGTTTCATTTCCCACCTGAAGCAACACCTCTCCGATGTGAGGGGAGACCCTGGGAGTAAAATCAGCAGCCCCAAATGTTTCCTGACAGGCCATGTGACACCCCTCCATCTCCCGTCTCTCCCCCTCCATCCTTTGTTCCCTCCAGGGGTGCTGACTGAGCCGCAGGCCCTCCAGAGTGGGCACAGATGTGCTGGGGGTGGCGTCCTGGCCGGGGATCTACGCACCAGGCTAGCCCAAGGCGTCTTCCCGGCTATGTCTCCCCCAGAGCTGGCCACTCTCCTCGGTCTCCGGCCACACCTGACGTGGCTGGCACCTCTGAGCCCCATGTCTGCCCCGACCCTCTCTGTCCCCTTTCCCACTGGCTCCAGGGACAGCGCCAAACACCACTTCTGTCTGCAAAACACACACACGGTGCCCCTGAGATGGGAAGGAGGAGAGACGACTAGAAGCCTGCAGCCGGCTGCCGGGGGAAGAGATGAAGGCCGTCGCCCGGTGGCAGAGGTTTGATGAGCAAAAAGGACGGCTTCAAGACTAGGGAGTTAGTGTCATCTCTGCTTTGCAGACGAGGAGACTGAGGGTCAGAGTGGAGGTTGACTTTGGTCTCCCACCTCTCCTGACTGCTTCCTTTCTGGAGGAAACTTCCTTTCTGATTCCTCTTTTTGGTCTTCCCTGCTGAACAGAAGCACACGACATTTATCCATATAGCGACATATTCAACAAACATTTACAGAATGTCCATTATGTTATGTTCTCAAACCGTGGCGAGCAAAGTGGAGAGGCCCTGGCCCCTGGAGGCTCACTTCAGATGGACGGCAGGGGTCATAGACCACTCGGAGATTGTACGTGCAAATGTGTGACATGTAAATGAAAAGGTCAAGTGATACAACGCTGGGCAGAAACATGCAGACTGAGGGGCCGAGGTGGGGCCGTAGGAGCTTCGTTGCACCCAAGTCGGGGAGGGCCTCACTCACGGGATTTGCTCCACTCTTGGAGCAGAAGCCTGAACAAGGAGCGTGAGCAACATGGGTGGGTATTGGTGGGAAGAGCATTCCAGGCAGAAATCCCGTTCATTCAATATTCATCCATTTAAGACTATTTCCCACGTTCAGGAGGCACCACCCTGCAGGCAGGAGGTTGGTCCTTAGCAGGCACGCGCACAGCACGGTTCATTCCCCGAGGCCGTGGGCTCTCCGAGCTCAGGGCTCTGCCTCGATCACCTTGAAGGCCCCAAGGAGCAGCTGCCACGACATGGGGAGGGGACCCCCCTGTTTATGCTGGAAACCTCATTTCTCAGACTACACCCTCGTTTCCATGCACAGGTCATTTGCCCTCCCTTCTGGGTGCCCCCCAGCCCCCCATCCCACCACCACACTCTCATATGCCGGGCCCAGGGAAGACTCTAGTCTTTTCTCTGCTTCCTCCTGGGTGCCCACTTGGCACTGAGCCCTCCTCGGCTGGTCCTGCAGGCAGGCACACCTGGGTTTAGGTCCAGCCCTGCCATCTCCTTGCTGTGCAACCTCGGGACAGCAGCTGGTCATCTGTGAATGCTGGTTCTTCATCTGTAAAATGGGAGAAATGGTGGGAACTGTGGTCAGGAGTGATGATGAGATGGAATGAGGTGATTCCTGTGGAACTTCCTAGGCCAAGGGACAGGGACACAGCACATGCTCAGTAAGTGTTACCCTCCAGACCAACGGCTGAGTCATACGCTGCCTCAGTGTAAGTTCCTGCAGGCTAGGGATTCTGTCGATGTGTCTGTGTAGTCCTCTGGACAAACATCTGTCTGTCACTTATTCTCCATCTTCCATCATCCACCCATCCAACCATCCATCCACCCATCCACCCATCCATCCATCCATCCATCCATCCACCCATCCATCCATCCATCCTTCCATCCATCCATCCATCCATCCTTCCATCCATCCACCCATCCACCCATCCATCCATCCACCCATCCACCCATCCATCCATCCACCCATCCACCCATCCACCCATCCATCCTTCCATCCATCCACCCATCCATCAACCCATTCTTCCATCCATCCACTTGTCCATCCATCCACCCATCCACCTACCTATCCATCCACCCGTCCTTCCATCCATCCATCCATCCATCTATCCTTCCAGTCATCCTTCCTTCCTTCCTTCCTTCCTTCCTTCCTTCTGTCAACTCACCACTCACTCCTTCAGCTCTTACCGAACTGAAGAAATGCCTGCATGTCTGGTAGCCTCTGTGCAAGTCAGAAAAATGTGCCTGAAGGAAGGCCTGTCCTTCTACCTTCTAGGTATGGTTCTGAAGAGCGAGTCTCCAGTCTCTGATAAGACCATCCCAGAGCTCCTTTTAGGATGATGGTTCCCAGCAGTGCATGCACAGTGGATGCATGTGAGGGATGCTGGCCCTGACCTGCTATCCTGAGGTAATTGGTCTTGGTGCAGCCATACATCGGGATTGCCATGCTCCTTGGGTGATTCTGTCACGTAGCCCGCCTGAGAGCCACTGCCTCAGGGAGGACCTGCTGAAGTCGGGCCTGGCGGTTGGCCCTGGGGCCTTGCAGGTGGCAAGAGCAGATCCAGCGGGGACCTGAACGTCCCCATTCAGTACAACAGATGCTGCATTGGGAAGTTCAGCTTCTCGTGTGAAGCCTGCCTGGATTCAAGGCCTGGTGTGTGTGTGTGTGTGTGCGCGTGTGTGTGTGGCAGGGGACAGGCGTGGGGGTAGGTGAGTCGATACTTGCTGGGTGAATGACTACAGGAGACGGACACATTTTCCGCCTCCGCTTTCCTGGCCTGGCTTGCAGGGGTGTGCTGGTGTTGTCCGTCCCTCGTCAACGACGCCCTGTCTGCCCCAACGGGAGCCGGAAAGTCCTGCTTGTCGCCGCAGTTAGGAGAGCCACAACCCCCCACTGGGGCTGCGGTGGCCCGGGAAGGTGACCGGAGTCCGCGGCCAGATTGCCGGCCCTGAGGCCTCATTTCCAGGCGGTGATCCCATAAGCAAATAGTTTGACTGAATTAGTTGAGGGTAATTTTTCACACTTCACAGTAGCTGCTCAGTTTACCTCCGGATTCTGCTGACTCTACTAGGAATTTGCACAATAAAATAATGGAAAAGCTACAATAACCAGTGAGGCCAAACCAAAAATCTCATTCAATCAAACTCTCGGAGCAGAGAGGGCTAATGGGCCCTGGTCAGCTGCTCCCTCCGTCAGGTTGCTCCCCCCGTCGCCCCTTCTGCGGCTTCCTCCCCCCCAGAGCCCCCCTGCTGCCAACAGCTCAACTTTCTTTTACAGGCTCCCTGCACAGTGTTGTAGTCACCTTATGGTCATTACATTTTCCATTTGGTTTTGGTGCCACCTGTGTTTCTGAACCTGGAAGCCAGGCACCCCGGGGGGTGGGGCTGTGATCCGGGCGGAGGAGGTGGAGCCCCAGGACAGACGCTGTGGCAGGAAGGAACAAGGCCCTAGGTTGCCGGGGCTGGACACGCACCTGGGGGGCGGCCCGCTCCAAGTCGTGAGCTGGGAGAAAGGGCTCTGTTGGTCAGGCGGGCTTCCCGGGCCCTGGGCGACTTCAGTTGATGCAACAGAGAGAAGGAGAAACAGAAGGAGGCGGTTTGGTATTCGCAAAAGTAGAAGCTGGGAATGGACTCCACTGGTGAGCGCTGACACCTGCTAAGGGGTGGGCTGAATGGCGGCCCCAAAAGATGCGTCCGCGTCCTAATCTTGGGAAACTATGAATGAGATGTCATCTGGGAAAACGTCTTTAAAGGTGTAATTAAGGGTCTCAGGATAAGGTCATCCTGAACTTAGGGGTGGGCCTTAAATGCCATCGCAGGTATTCTTATAAGAGAGGGGAGACTCAGGCACACAGAGGGGAGGAGCCCACGTGAAGACCGAGGCAGAGACTGGGGTGACGCGGCCACAAGCCAGGGAGCCCTGGAGACACCAGAAGCCTGGGGAGAAGCCAGGAAGCATCGTTCCTGGAGCCTTCCGAGGGAGCACAGCCCTGCTGACACCCGGATGTCAGACTCCCGGTCTGCAGAGCTGTGAGAAAACAGATTTCTGTAAGCCACGCAGTTTACGGTTGTTTGTTACAGCAGCCGCACGAGGTCACACGTGAAGCTCCCTCTTTACCAGGCTCCCTTCTCCACTTTACACACTTCATCTGTTCTCATCCTCCCACGTGTCCTGGGCGTGTGGCACTGACCTGTCCCCAAGTCCCAGGGCTAAGCTGGGGCCTAGAAAGATCAAGGCCCGAGGCCACATCGTTAGGAAAGAAGCAGGTCAACCTCTCGAGCTTCTTGTTTGTATGGGATTTAACTCATCAAGCCCAGAAAGCTGGGGTGGGTCCCCTTTTATCGATGGCATGATTTGCCCAAGGTCACAGGGCATCTGACGTGTGTGGGGCCAGGCTGTCCTCACCAGCAGTGAGGGGGTGCCAAGGGGAACAGGGCCCCCCATGAGCACAGGTGGGGGTGGCAGGGCGGTCCCAGGAGGAGAGAAGTTAGGAAGACACAGAGGCAAAGGAGGCCTGGGCGGAGGGACAGGGTGGCGGGGGCTGCAGGAGGCAGCTTTGGGGGAGGTGGGGGCAGCATTCTGTTCCAGCACACAGATCCCGAGGGTCATCCCCGTGGAACAGAGGGTCAGGACAGGATGGGGCGTGGGCCGCAGGTGCCATGTTTGAGTTCGTTACCGGGGCAGAACCAGACCCAGGGGTGACGGGGGATCTTTCAAATGACCTTTTAAATACGTGCTCAGCGTCTCTTAGTGGGATATAGAAACTACCATTAATCTAATAACAACTGTCATCTAATTTCCCCTTTTGTTCAAAGTCAAAGATTTGAGGAAATTCACATGGCCAAACATGCCAACGTTTTCACCATTCTGTGGTTCTCTTTAATTTCACCGTATGCCCATGACTCAGAGGTCGCCGTCGCCGCCGGTGGTGCCGGCATCCTGGGAAACATCTGCTTGTGTTTAGAAATCCTTTCTTTTCGTCTGGTTTTCATAACAGCAAATATGTCTCTTGTCATTTTAGGGTAAGGGTATGGTCCTGCCTCAGTTTCCCCTTAGGTTTTCTATGTCAAGCAGCCTCTTAGGAGCAGATTAATGGAGTCAATGTCTACGTCAGGCAGAAGAGATCACTTTCCCCAGGTGAAATCGTGAGGACGGGCAAGGCTTCCCAAATACCCAGGGTCTGGGTCCCCAGCCCGTGATGGCAGGCATGGGGACATGAGGCCAGCTCTTGCCAATGAAAGGTGAGAAAAGGACCCAGCGCCTATGTTCTGGCTCCTTGTGACCTGGGGTCCCTCTCTGTTCTCCTGCATCCCCTCCTCCCTGATCTGGGATGGAACAGAAGGGCTCTGAGATAGTGGGGGTTGCAAAACAGAAGCAGCAAGGTGCCTGCATCCCCAGCTGGAGGAGCTCTGCAGGAGGCTTGGCTGGCTTTCCTTGGGGCTGTGGGGTTGGTGGTGTGTTCAGTCACAGAAGTTCTTGAGAGAGAAAGAAGGGGCAGTGGTGCCAATGGTTTTGCAATTCCACCTCGGGTGCTGTGTACATCTTGCCCCTTCTAACTGTCAGAGTAGAAAGCTGAGTAACTGCCAAATTGTTACTCATCAACGCTCGTTGGACCTATATGATTTAGGGTACCATCTAATCTGGAGTGACAAATAATCATCACTTAGCAGTCCAAAGGTAGGCAGCACCTGGCTGGGGGTGTGACTCTATCATTTCAACACATGGCTTCTAACTCTGGGCCCAGGGTGGCTGCTCCAGCTCCAGCCATCACATCTGCACCTCAGTTAGCTGGAAGGAAGAGCAGGGCAAGGGGACTCCTTCCCATTATTTTGAAGAGCATTGCCCAAAAGTGGTATACATTCCTTCTGATTATGTCCCATTGGCCAAAACTTAGACACATGGCCACTCCCAGCTACAAGAGAGTCCAGAAAATGTCACCAGTAGCTGGGCAGCCATGTGCCTAGTTAAACTTGGGAGTGTCTCCCAGACTAAGGGGAAGTGGGAGCCTGGAGATTGGTGGAGACCCAGCAGCCACTGCGTAGACTCCTCCTCCCGCGACACTGGTCGGCTGGCTCTCCCCCTGGCCCGGCAGCCATGGAGTGATGGAGGGCAGGATGAGGCCGGGTGAATTCGCTACAGAGAAGCGTTCCGAGCTCACCAGTGTTTGCTCTGCTCAGCGTGGGCACTGTTTCCTGTGGCCGAGCGAGCTGGCAGAGGAACACGGAGTGAGTTTGACCTGCCCTCCTCCTGCCGCCCTGCCTCTCGCCCAGGCCGCATTCGTCCCGGCACAGTGTGCGTTGTGCATGAGAGAGTGTGTGGTTACCTCACTATGTCCCACCCCCAGATGCCATGTGCTGGGCTCGGAGGTCTGCAGCAGTGACCACAAGGGTCACACGGGTGGCCGGTGGCAAGCATTCTGACCCCTGCAAAGAGGGCAGGGGTCACTCTGGGAACTCAGGTGCTAAATGGTGTGGGATAACCGGTGGGTTCCACAGTTCAGTCTGGCGCTGGGTTTTGCACAGACTCCGCGTCTCCCCTCCCAGCAGAGAGCGGGAGGCAGGCGCTGCGATAACTGTGCGTGGGACAGGGGGGTGTTATCGAGAAACCCTGTGGGTGCTGCCTTGGTTGCTGCAGGTCGGCAGAGCCCGTGGAGGAGGTTATCCCTCCCTCCTCCTCCCCAGCTCTTCCTCCAAGAATGTGCTGGGCAGAGGAGAGAGCGGGCCGGCCCCTCATAGGCCTGCAGGCCGCCCGCTCCCCCCCCAGCACCAGGAAAGCTGCCCCCCACCCAGCACCCCACAAGGGGGGCTTCCTAGAAGGGGAAGAAACGAGGACGGGGGCACGTCCATAGCGCACAGCCAGCCTCTCTCCCGCCCCCGGGAAAACGTCACTGGGCAGGACTCACTTCTGTTTAAAACAATCAAATACGAGGTGTGCGAGTTTGACAGTAAAATCTCCCCTTGTCCCACATAAAGTAAACATGTTAAAGAGTTTCGGGTGTGAGATCGTTCACATCAAGTGCCTGGACTATGTTAAAAACAAAACATCAGTGCTAACTGCAGTTACCGTTTCCTGTTAAGAATCCACGGACACATAGAGTCCGCATGTGTGTACAATATGGCCTCACCGAATAGGACCGACACTGTACGTCGTCTGGAAAACTGTATCATTTGTTTTTATTTCAACAACGTATCACTGTCAGGTAACAGTGTTTCAGTACCTGAATATGCCTGATTTATTGGTCCAGCCCCTGGGGAAGGGCACCTCGGTGCTTTCCCATCCCCGCCGTTACAGGGTCAAGGGCACTGACCACATTCAGGGTCAGGGGCATTGATCGCTCACAGGGTCAGGGACACTGACCACACGCAGGGTCAAGGGCATTGATCGCTCGCAGGGTCAGGGGCACTGACCACACGCAGGGTCAGGGGCACTGACCGCTCACAGGGTCAGGGGCACTGATCGCTCACAGAGTTGAGGGCAATGGAGAGGAATCGATGCCTCCCGGTGGAACACAGGAATGAGGGATCTGGAGACGCCGAGGTGTTGGGGTCCACTCCTGTCACTGTGGAGAGAGCATCCACAGTATTTGGTCCTAGGTTATTGGGAGTTGGGTGACCTCTTCCTGGTGCCCTCGGGCCCTGGGTCTTTGCACAGCAGCTGTGGAGGGCCCACGCCTGTCCCCACTGCCATCCTCCTGGCTGTTCCACGTTGCCTCTGATGGTCACACGTCATAACATCATAACTGCTCGAGTCTGTTTCTCTGGGTGTCATCCTCTCATTCGTCCTGAGGGATGTGTCACCAGGGCAGCATCGGAGGAGAAGCCTAGAGCTGGCTGCTCCCTCAGTGACGTCAGGAGAGGGATGCCGACATGGGCGCCATGCAGAGGCATCTCCACCTTGGTGGCTGCAAGGCCACGTGCACAGAGACAGGAGCCTTAGGGGGCTGTGCCTCCTGGAGCAAGCAGGCCCAGATGGGAGGACACAGCCTTCCTGTGCCCCTCGGAGCACGGGACACAGGGAATGTGGTGGCTTTCCCCTCTGTTCGAAACATCATTTAAGTGATCATCTTCAGGTGTAACTGCTGCGTGTGAACAAATTCCATTTGCATTGTATTTGCTAACAAAGGGACTCCCCCGGGACAGTGCCATGGGGACAGCATTTCCCAGTGACATAAGGCAATGCCGCACATTCCAGGAGAGAGCGCCACATGTCCCAAAGGCCAATTCTCCTTCCACTACTGCGGCCTCCTTCTTTCTCTCGGTGGGAGGAGTCAGAGGGTGGAGGACCCCCTGGGATGTGGGCTCCTCCCATGCCTACTCGGCATTTGGAGGTGGTCACAAGGGACGCAGGCCTGGACACAAAGGGGCTGGATTGAGTGGGGACGAGGTGAACTTGCTTCCAGACACTTGATCCAGGTCCGTGGGAGGAGGAGACGCTCCCTGTGCTGCCCCAAAACCTGGCCTCCCACAGGCTGCACTCTGGGCAGTGGGACAGGACAGGGGAGGGTCCTGAAAACTTGCTCCAAGGGCAGTTTCCATGTGAACGGTCAGCTTCTGATTTCTAACCATGTTCTGTGCTGGCAGAGGACCCAGGACCTGGTCCTGGAAGATGAAGCCCATGGAGCACATCCATCCATCATCCATCCATTCACCCGTCCATCCGTCCATCCACCCATCTGTCCATCTGTCCATCCATTCACCCGTCCATCCGTCCATCCACCCATCTGTCCATCCCTCCATCCATCCATCCATCCGTTCATCCACCATCCACCTATCTGTCCATCCATCCATCCATCCATCCATCCATCCATCATCTATCCGTCCATCTGTCCATCCTTCCATCCAACCATCCATCTGTCCATCCACCCATCCGCCCATCCGTCTGTCCATCCATCTGTCCCTCCGTCCATCCATTTGCCCGTCCGCCTAGACAAGCATCTCTGCACGCCTGCCCTGCTGTGCCGGCAGCACTCACTCTGGGGGGATGACACTGCCTGCCGTTCTGAGAGCCCTCCGCATCCTTCGTCTCCACTGACCCTTAGTTACTTCTCTGAATTAGTAGGACAGATATTCCTGCCACCCCAATTGTTACAGATAAGGAGATGGAAGCCCAGAGAGATGCCAGATCTCACAGCTGTCTTTGGGGCCTGAATCTGGGTCATTTGGTTTCAGAACTTGGGGATGGTCTCCCGGCCAACTTAAACACACCAATCTGGTGAAGCCTGGAATTTCTGATGGTTCTGGACACCCCTGCTGGCTGCATCCCCCACAGGTCCAGGACAGGCAGAGACGGGCAGGGTTCTTGATGGGACAGGTAGAGATCAGGGGCTTCTAGACATTTCTAGACCTGGGAGGGCCCTGGAGGGATGTGATTTGTGAAGTGCTGAGTCAGGCAGGGGACGGCGTGGGGCGTGTTGGACATCACATCTATCCTCAGGGGGCTCAGGAGTCTTCAACACGAGCAGCTTTCCAGACTTTCCTCCCATGAAATCCCCCGGGGCCGCATCATGGAATCACTGAGAGGATTATCTTTCTGGAAATTAGCTTCAGAATCTACTTTCTACGCTGCCTCTGTGCCAACAAGTGAATGAGGCCTGTGGTCGGGGACGACACACAGGCATGCAGCCCTGGCCTTAAACCCCTAGAAAGAGTGTGGGCGCCCTCAGCTGCTACAATCCGGCCCCAATGCAGTCTGTTAATTCCAGCTAATTCCACTGACTCAAAAAATACGTGAAGAACCCCAGCCAAGGGTGCAGCTCAGAGAGTGTGCTGTCAGGTCCCACTCTGGATGTGTTCCTCAACCCCCAGCTCATAAATGGGACCAGGGACAGGGGCCAGGGCCTGAGGAGGAGCACGAGAGAGTGGGTATCAGGATGGTGGGGTCCGAGGGCCAGAGCGATGCGGGGGCAGCCGGGGCAGGAGATTATAGCAACAGAGAAGTGAGGGTACACAGTGGTTAGGACAGACACTGGCCCAGCGGCGAAGGCACATGGCGGACACAATCATTGGTGGAAAGGAGGTCAAGGGAGCGTGCGGCCAGGGCATTGGAAGGGGCGTCGAGGCAGATACTGAAATGAACAATTGTGTCCAGAATTATGTGAGAATTATGAGTCAGGGGCTAACATCACGGGGGTGGCACAGTGAGAACTTTGAATAGCTTCAAGTGAAACATTGTGTTCTAGAGGAGGTCAGAACAACTTAATTTCAGGCTGTGCCCTGTTCGTAATGCAGCCGGGAAGGCACAGTGAGGCCCTCTGTCCTGTGAAGATTGGAGCCCCCCGAGGCTGGCGGGGGTAGAGAGGTTTCCCAGAGGATGAGGAGACGAGCCCCCTTTTCTCCTCGGCAATTTGAGGCAACACGGGAAAGTGTCCTCCTTCCACTCTTTCCAAGATGAATGTCCCAAGACACGGTGTGGTCATGGCCCGGTGTGGTCGTTCTCTGAGCCATCGGTGCCGTCTCCTAAGGTCCTTGTAACGGTGGCGTGGACCCCGCAGCACGCGCGTGCCTCCAGGACAGCAATGCTCTGCAAAGCCGAGAACAGCAAATCCCTGACACCTCTTTCTGACAGCATCCAAGGCGGCTTGGCCAGCGGTCACTGCTCCTGGGAGAAGAAGAGACACCACGGCTGCCGGCGTCACACGGGGGGAGGGATGCCCCAGCTTATGTGGGGGCTGCAAACCCCAAAGTCCCCACGCTGCGGGGCTCACGGTCCAGTCGCTTCCTGATGGAGCCCGTGAAACGGCCCGTGCTACCCATCTGCTTGCTTCAAGCCAGACAATAAACGAAGTTCAGAAAAATTCGTCCCTGGGGCCAAGCAAGAGGCTCCTTCAGAGGCCCGTCAGCTCCCCGACTTCTCTCCAGCCCCTGCTGAGTCGTTACATTCCAGCCCTACAGCTGCACCTCAGCCAGAACGCCTGTGGCTACCGGCATGAGAGGAAGGAAGGGGAGTCCACAAAGCTTTGGTGGCGTCCAGGAGCCGCGGCCTCCCGAACAGACAGGGCTGACCCCTGCTTTTGCTTCTGATTTAAATGCAGGCGATTGAGCTGGTCCAGAACCCTGCAGGAGTGGGGATATGCATCTCTGGCTTCCATTGGGCTTGCAACGGGGCAGCTGGGCTGAACGGGGCCTGGGAGGAGCCCTTCGGCTTCCCCAGCTGCCCTCTGCTTGGCCCCGGCATGGGGATCCTGCGAGGGTTCCCCTGGAGGCCCTTCCAGGGTAAATCTGGATGAAGTTCCTGGAGGCGGCTGTGTGGGAACCGCTGAGGCTGTCCTGGACCCCGGTCACATGGCGCCTCATTCACGGGGGGACGGCAGGGCCCCCGCCCTGGACAGGCGGCCCTGAGCCCTGGAGGAGGCTTACTCCCACGCAGAGGCAGAAGATCCTTATAAAAAAAGATTGGCAGGACAGTGTCTGGATCCAGGTCCCCACTCGAGGCCAGGGAAGCAGGCAATGGCGGACCTTCCTGCTGTGACGGCTCCGTGTGAAGCACCTGTGGGCTCTCCCCCAGCCCCTCCAGTCCTAGGCGGGCATCCTTTCTCAGGACACTCGAGGGGCCAGTCCGGGGAGAGGGGGCAGCCATGTGGTCAGGCTCACGGCTCACGGCACACATCCAGCCGGGCTGGGATAAGAGGCGGCACGTGGCCAGCCCGCAGTGACACGGCCGCGGGTGGGGTGAGCAGATGACTGGGCTGCGGCCAGAGGTCAGAGGAGCCAGTGTCGCCGGCGGAAGGTGTGGATGCTCAGTTCCGGAAGGTGCCATGCCTTCCTCTCCATGTTGCTGAGTCAGGTCATCTGGAAAACCCCCTCTGGGACTTTGAGGCTGGATGCCTGTCTTGCGTTTAGATCAGTGGAGTGAGAACAGATGCATTCTGTGTGCACCTACACCTGCAACGGCTCCTCCCAGGCGGCCCCACCAACCTGCCGTGCACTGGGCATCAGGAGGGTACAGCCCAGCCTGTGGTCTGTGGGGGGCGGGACGCAGGCCCAGCTCGGGTTTGGTCCCTGCTGCCCACTGTGTCTCCCACTCCCCTTGCACACCCTCCACCCCCAGACCTTCTGCAATACTTGACATGGATCCCTCAGAAAAACCTTCTTCCCAGCGTCACAGTGGCATCAGAAGAATGTGACTGGCATCTCATCCTCAGAAAGGGAAGGAAACTGACTCAATTCATGTCATCTCCTGTTAGTGCTGCAGCCGTCCGTCTGAGACGCAAATCGTGGGATGTTATTTTCTCATTGAGGGCGTGTGCTCTGTTTTTTTCCAGCCTATATTAGAATTTTAATCCTTCACATTCTGAGAAACATTATAATAAAAATACGCATCCATTGGCCTTCAGCCATGCTCACTCTCGGTTCCCGGTGAATCCCATGCTTTATGAGGCTGTGCCGTCCACTGTGGCGAAAGGCTCCACTGCGATGCTGTGCTGGCCCGGACCCAGCCAACAGGCTCGGGCACAAACATGTAGACCCAGCTCTGGGAACAAAGAGTATCCCTTAGCGGGCCACCCCCGTGTACGTGAGGAGCCTCCAGGGTCCCTTCTCTCCTCGTTGGCCCCGGGGCCAGGCCCGTACCCCTGTGTCACCCCCTGCAGCCACACAGCCTGGTGATGTCCACCCCTCTGGGGTGTCCCAACTCGCATAGGAGCCACCCGAGGAGACATCTATGAAGCGTCATGGGATTTCTCCCCCAAATCCCAGATCCCACCCTGCTGCCTGGGGCCGTCCGCCCCACCATGCACAGTGCAGCTGCCGTCCCGCCCTGTGCCCCTGCCTCTGGCCGCCTCCTGGATGGGGTGCCTCAGAGTTGGGTGAGCAGGGAGCTGGTGCCAGTCTCTGCCCCAGGGAGGTGACTGGAGCCTCGTCTCCCCTAATCCTCACGAGCTGCTGGAGTTGGTGCTAGCAACGTCATCTGTGCCCAATGGGACTGGGAAAAGTAGAGTGACGTCCGTGGTCACCATATTGGTGGCACGGCTAGTGGGCTCATATGGGAGGGACTGTGGGGTGGGGGGTGGTGCCAGCTGCACTAGGGGCGTCTCTCCTGGGGAAATGCCCGTATCCTGGCTCCTGGGGACAAGGCAACTTGGCACCTGGGACACGGTCGGCTCCAGGCTGGAAGCTGGAATCGTGCCCCTGCTCAGCGTTTGTGTCACTGTGGGTGAGTGACTTCATCTCTCTGTGACTCTATTTCCCTAACTGTAAAAGAGAAAAAGCCCTTTATTCCTCCCGCACGGGGCTTTCAGGGTGTCCAGGACTGAGTCGTTCAGTGATGGTTCCGCACGAGTGCTAAGGAAGCCACGGCTGCTCTTCTCATACACAAAAGGGAAACTGAGGCACACACCCACCTTGCCCATGGCCACAAGAGGCTAGCCGACCCCAAGGCACAGCTCGGGCCTCCTATGTGTGAGCTCTCTCCTGTCTCCTACCTCACATTCAGGCCTCAGAAATGGGAAAACTTCCAGAAGAATATCCATCCGTCTACAGGAATCTAGTCGCTGCCAAGCTTCCCTCGTGGACCCCGGGCACACCTGTCCAGCTTGTCCCACTGGATGTGCTCCTCTCCGTGGCCGCCTGAGTGATGGCTGTTCTGCACACGGCAGCCCAGAGGACTTCTAAACGCGAGCCATCTCAGTGCGCGTGTGCAAACGCCCGCAGGGCGGAATGTAGCCGCCGTTAATGATGTCATTAATACTGCGGCTCCCGAGCGGCAGGTGGACCGCGCGTTCCTCTGTGGCCATTTCTCACGCTGCAATCTCACGCTGTTCCTGGGAGAGTAGGGTGCTCTCTTGCCAATGCATCCCCCACAGCCATTCTTTACGCGGATAACGATCTCCTTCCTGATGACCCAGCTCCGCTCCTGCGAGGCACTGCTCCCGGTGTCGCGGAGCCGGTGTGCAGGTGAATTAATGGCCCACAGGGAGGCGGCCCCTGGGCACCCTCTCACACGCCCAGCAGAGCCCTCTCCTCTGCCCTGGCTCGCAGAACACCGGGGCCGCAGCTCCCGGACCTCAAGGATTGGGCTCCCAGACCCACAGGGACATCCCGCACACACACCCCTGGGAAGCAACTCGCCTTCTGCCCCCGTTTCATCATTCAGCTCCAGGCCTGCTGTGACGCCAGCAGGTGTTGGCTTTCTCTATTTTTTTTTTTTTTATTTTTTGAGGAAGATTAGCCCTGAGCTAACTACTGCCAATCCTCCTCTTTTTGCTGAGGAAAACTGGCCCTGAGCTAACATCCATAGCCATCTTCCTCTACTTTATATGTGGGATGCCTACCACAGCATGGCTTTTGTGAAGCAGTGCCATGTCCACACCCGGGATCCAAACTGGTGAACTGCGGGCTGCCGGAGCAGAATGTGCGCATAACCACTGCGCCACCGGGCTGGCCCCAGGTGTTTGCTTTCTTGAAGCCGCATCACACAGGTGCAATCCTAGAACTGACGGCTGGCTGACACAACGTCCTGGGTCCAACCAGACCAGGCTTAGGGCCGTCTCTGCCACTCACAGGTCGTGGGGCCTCGGGGCGGGCGTGTGGCTCCTCCACGGCAGGTCACTAACCCACCTCACGCGAGTGGTGAGGGTTAAACTCGATTACGAAGATGTTACTCTTGCTGTCTCCACTCACGGACTACATTTAAAAACAAAAACAAAACGAACTAATTGATTGATTTAATCGATCACTAGCTTTACCTTTTCCCCACTAACAAACAAGGATAACTCCACGGTGCCCTGTGACGTCCCTGAGTGTGTTGATGAGACATCACCGAGTTGATAAAATTCCACCTCAAAGACCTGACTGAGTAGCTGGCCTGCTGGCAAAGCCTCGTTCCCGGGGGGTTTGTAAAGTGTCGGGGGCCGCTGGTGAGACCCACTTCCGTCTTCCTCGGTTCCTGGGATCCCCATTCTCCAGGTTGAAAACCACTGATTCTGTCCCATTCTCCTCTTCTCATAAGGAAAGAGCCCGAGGAGGGTCTGACCCCACATCTCACTGTGGGATGTGGAGCCAGAGACGGAACGATGCGGCCACAAGCCAAGGGATGCCTGGAGCCCCCAGGAGCTGGAAGAGGCAGGAAGGATCCTTCCCTGGAAGCTTCGGAGGGCACATGGCCCTGCCCGCACCGTGATTGGACTCCTGGCCTCTGGGACCGGGAGAGAATGAATTCCCGTCGTTTTAAGCCCCCAGTTTGTGGTCAAGGTTACTGCAGCCCCAGCACACTGACGTGACACCTTATGATACAGCAGCCCCCTCAGTCCAAGAGGGCAGGAGCCGTCCGGAGGATGGTCGGAGGTGGGACACGGATGAGAGAAAGGAGTGAGGAGACAGAGGCGGAACTGTGGCTCACGCCGCAGCGGGGGACCCAGCCCAGGGGCCCAGCTGGGAACTCGGGAAGCAGGTGGCATCAGGAGTGCTCGTGGAGCTGAGGGGGACAGCGTTTCCAGCAAGATGTCCCCATTGGCCCACGGGTCACGAGGACCTGGAAAACCTGACCCAGGAGGTTTCTCAGGTCCTGGTTCAGCAGGAGAGGGGAGGAGGAAAACAACAAGAGAGGGGACAGGTGAGAGGGAGGCGGAGGGGGTCTCAGGAGGAGGCCGGTGCTGGAGAGAGGACTCTGGGGAGACGGAGGCTGCAGCCAGCTGGCACCACTGGCCCGTGCTGTGGACTGTCCCTAGTGTTTCAGGCAAACAGCTGATTGGGACTGATTTTACCTCTAAATTACCCCAAGGCTGACCATGGCCAGGGCATGTCCACTCCAAGGGCACATACTGTGCCTGAGAGGTTGTCCCTCCCAGCCTGGATGTCACCCACCAGCTCATGGCTGATGGTCATTTGGCTTGCGCTCCTGAGAGTCTCGAAAAAGCCGCTCACACATGTTAAGCTCTTACAAAAAATGATGTTTTCCTGTTAAATCCTTGAATCCTAACGAGCACTGACTGGCACCGTCCCCTCGTTGCATCCCTCTCTGTTTGGATGGCGTTTTCCCACTGGCTGCGGAGGAAATGGATTCCTGGAAGTGAACGCAGTCACCAGTTTCTACAAGGACGCTCCGCAGGAACTGCCCGCTGCTTCGCTGCCGAGACCCACCTGCTTCTAGAGCGCGGGCGTCAGCGGAGCACTCGGGGCTGCGCACCGGGCGAGGAAGCTGACCTGACGGATGTCAGAGTGCACCTGCGGCGACAGGCCTGGATAACCGGGGGAGGCGAATGACATGTGAGGCTTGCCCACACACATGCCAACACAAACACACACTTACGTGTGCACAGCCTTATGTGCATGCACTCACACATGTATGCACACATGTGTGCACACACTCGCGTGCACACACTCACACATGGACACTGAAACACATGGGCACTCACTTGTTAGAACATACTCACATGCATATGCACACGTGAACACGCACACTCACATGTATGAGCATGTGTGAGCACACACTTACACACACACACACCAAAATTATGCCTGTCCATGGGAGTGTGACACCAGGGCTCTGGAGATCCTTGTTTCCACTCCCCTGAGCTTTGTCCCCTTCTCTGTTCCTCAGAAACCACGAAGAGAACAGACTGGGTGTTCTTGAAGATGGTCATCGAGCAGGAAGGGTGGTGGGCTCTGGGCTCGGGGTCCCAGGGTCAGTTTTGTCCCCCGAGTTCAGAGAGGGGCCCTGACACTGGAGAGGGCTCGGAGGAGCACAGAGGTCAGGGGTGGGGTGGGAGGACTCGCCCCCACTTCAGCCGTTCAGCAGCCCAAGACCAAGTGAATAACGTGGAAATTGACTGTATCACAAAATGCAGCGTCCTGGCTGGGTCAGATCCCTGGCACACCTTGGTCCCAAAGCCTTTCACACCAGCTGCCCCCAGTCCCCCGAGCTCGGGTCCAGCATCCTGGTCCTGGATCCGATGGGGCTTCGTCTTCATCCCTGTATCTGTGTCTCCCGCTGAGTTGTTTGCCGCCTCCTGTCTGGTCCGCCCTGAGCACAGGAGCAGCCCCATGCATCTCGGATCTGTCCCGAGACAGCAAACCATTGACATCTGACGGAATTGCTCCCACACTTGTCTGGTGTTGACTTTAAAAAGACACATGGCCCTTCGCCTGTTTTCTCTGATGTATCTGCATTTTTCCAATGCGTGTGAGAGAGGGAAAGCATCTTTACATTCATTTTACATATGGAAATGGAGGCGGAGACATTACGTGAGCTGCTTTAGGAACAGGAGGCACTGAAGGGTGGGGAGGGCAAGGACAGCTAGTGAAGGCCCCGCAGTGGCCTCTGTGCAGTCCATGGCTCCGTCGCGTGGGGCAGTGGCAAACCCCAGCAGGCGATGGGCTGTGTCCACACAGTGGCTGCGGAAGCAGATCTGGGCTGAAAGACCCTCCAGGCAGCTGCCCTCCACAGGCGTCTTAGGAGGAGCCCGGGTCTTGGTCCTCAGGCAGCTGTCCTTGTCCTTGTCTTCTCACCAGACGTGGGCCCAGATGCAGGACCCGCCAGGATCCAGAGGCCCCAGTGCTGCCAGCAGGAGCGTTCTTGAAGGAGTTCACGAATGACCGCAGAGGCTGGCCGAGGGCGTCCCTCTTTTCTGCCTGAGGGCGGTGAGTGGGGACGCAGCATCTGGTCAGATGCCGCAGCCCTCCAGTGTGTGGACCCTGGCGGCCGCCATGCCCTGTGCATCCTGGTTCTGGGCTGGTCTAGACTGGAACCCCCCATCCTGCCAGTTCTCCTCCGCCCTCTGGCCAATGGCTCCGGAGGCCACTGTCTGAGCCCGTGGCCCACGCTGGCCCTGGCTGCTCTGAAGATTCTGTCCTGATCAGAGCTGGCCAAGGTGGGGCTCCCGGCCCGCTGATGTAATAGCTATTTCCTGGGCCCCCCAAGGACCCTCTGTGCCCTCTCTTGCTCCTCTCCATTCGTCCCTCCAGTGCTACTGGGGGGCTCGGGGAGAATGCAGTCTCTCACTTATTGGAGTCCCATTGCTAACCTTTAACCTTTAACCTGGACAGCATGGTTAGGCCTGGAGGAGGCTGTGGGCACACATACAGCCTGGCTCCTCCTGGGCCGTCAGCAGTGGATGGCAGTCAACTCAGCCTCCGCTCTGCAGGCGTGTGTGCAGTGTGAGGCCTGAACCAGAGGAACGATGGCAGCCTCCGAGGCCTGGGACTCTGAGTCCAGCCCATTGCCATTAGCGTCTAAGCCTCTTGCGTTGCCCACGAGGGTCAGACACCATGGCATCCCAGTCCCCGGCCGGCAGGACAGGGAGGCGGCATGAGCCAGGATGCCCTTCTCTCTCTGCGTGCCGGCTTCCCCAGGCCAGCATACCCCCTGCCTGCCGGCTTCTGCACGGTAACAAGGAGCCTCCCATGGCTCGTGGCACCCACCCCACGCAATGTTTAGAGACACGATTCCTGCCCGCTTGCCACTCTACCCACACCAGGCTGCTCGCAGACACTCGGGAGCCCAGGGTTGTTCCAACCCAGGAGAAACCTCTACAAACCTGTCTGGGGCTCTCCCTAGAGGAACCCCTTTTGGGCTTTTCCCATGCACCACGGTCTGTCGCCTCAGGATGCACAAGCTCGTGCCTGCCTCCAAGGCTCTGCGGGAGAACGGACCTGGGACAGTGGAGGTGCTCCACACTCAGCTTTATCACCATTATCTATTCCCACAGCTGGAGAGCAAGTGCGGGCCTTCCTTCCAGCAGAGGGGCGCCTCCAGGGAAAGAGGGCCTGGGCCTCTGCTGACAGCAGGCGCTCTCTCGTGTGGCAGAAATGCCTCCTGCCTGGGCCAGGCCCTGTGAGGGATGCACCCAGCAGGGGAGTCCAGGGGCTGCTGTGTTGGGCTTTCCCATCATTGGTGTGGGCACAGCAGAGAGTTCCTTCACTTTAAATTAGTCCAAAAGCCTTGGTGGGACTGCATGGGTCTGTGAGGGCCGTGCCCCAGCCGGCGGTCTCGCTGCTAAGAGGAGACGAGGCAGAACGTGTCGCCCGCATCACCTCTTTCTAAAGAGTTGATGCCGCGGACCCTCAGGAGACAGCCTTAAGTCAAGGGCTTAAAACCCGCCCCCGGTGCAGAGTAAGGATGCTGGGAGAAAATCTACCACTTGTGTGCGTTTTTAATGAATCTCGCCTTTATAAAACAAAGTGCATGTGGAGAGCTCTGTCTATCTGCCAAACGGTCCATGGATAGTTGCAGGGCTGTAAGTGTGAGTCCTGTGCCATTGCTAATAAAACACCGCGATTCCGGCCACCTTCTGCCATTGGTCAGAGCTGTGTCTGTCCCTGCAGAGGAGTGAGGCCACCGTCCACTGTGTGTTTATACAATTGTCGATCTGGAGGTTTCCAGGGCAGAGACACACTCTCCCAGGTAAGAGCGGCCGTGGGAAGGGTGTTTTTGTTTGTTTGTCTTTCTCTCTCCTGGGCCGGTGTTTTATTTTCCTCTCCAGTGTCAGTCCTACCCCAGCCACAGCCCCACACTCGCCTGCTGCCGACCTTGGAAGGCGAGCGCCTCCCCTGAGCCACAGCCCCTCTCTGTCACCAACCCGCATGTGCACAAAATCCCAAGACTGTCTGTTTTCGCCGTCTCCCTTCTTTCTTTACTTCTGGGTCTTAAATAACCTCTTTGTTTAGAGCAGTTTTGGATTTACAAAAGAGCTGCAAAGACGGTCCGAGGGTCCCCGTGCGCACCCCGCCCCCCACCATGGAGACTCCTGCTGTGCCCGGGTCCAGGAGGGACCACGCAGGACCCTGCTGTTAACCCAGCCCCAGGCTCCACTCAGCCTTCCCGAGCTCTCCCAGCCCCAGCCTCTGTCTGTCTCATCCTGTCCTGGGCACACCGCTGCGCAGAGACCTCAGGGCCCCCAGTTGCCTCCGGGCAGCAACAGTCTTGAAGAAGACCAGCCAGCTCTCAGCAGAAATGCCTCCTGATCTGGCTTTGTCTGATGTTTTTCTCAGGATTAGATCGGGGTTATGGGTTTGGGGAGGGAGACACAGAGGGGAGGTGCCTTCCCCTCACTTGACATGTGGGGACCTGAGTGCCCGGGCGTCTCGGGCAATGGGGACCTTCACTGCCGGGTCGGGGCTGTCCGCCAGGTGTCTCCTCTCTCCTCGCTCTATTCTGTGGAGCCAGTCACCACATCCAGCCCACCCAGTCAGGGAGGGGAGATGAACTCTGCCCAAACTCTGCCCCTCCGGTCTCCTGGTGAAGACAATGTCAGCAGCCGCCCCCTGTGTGGCACCCACTGATTTCTAATCCTATTTTTGTTTTGGTTTTTTTTTTTGCTTCGTTTTCCTTATGGTTCTTCCCACTACCTGACATCACATTGCAGGCCTGGGAGCACTTCTGGGCTCAGATGGGGAACTCAGCAGATGTTGTGCAATGACCCCCCGGAGACGGGGTCCAGCTTCCATGGGGCAGGCCCCTCCAGAGACCACAGTTGTCCTTTGTCTGCACAGCATGGATGCGGCAGGGTGATGGGGCTGGACAGAAGAGAGGGCGTGGGTTCTTGGTTGCCTGTTCAGGGTGGACGGAGACGAGCCTGCGGGCACTAGTCTCTCTCAGGCTGGACCACATCAGGTCGCAGTAACAAACAGCCCCAAGGCCAGTGGCTGCAGGAACAAAAGTAGTTTCTTCTCCCCTCTGAGTCCACTGTGACTTGAGGTCGTCCCTTTCGGGTGGAGTCTCGGCTTCTTTCTGCTTCCGCCAGCTTCCATCTTGTACTGTCCTGTTCCCCAGGCCATTTCCAGCTTCCACGCAGGGACACAGAATGCCATGCCATGACCTTTGCTTCCTGCAGGAAGTGACACCAGCTTCTTCCAATGAACTGCCCAGTGGTGGGAACTCCTCTCGACCTAGAGGGTCAGGGGGTTCCAGGGGCACGAGGATACTGGGTCTGGGCCACGGCCAGCCTCCTGTCCCAGGTCAACAGACCCCATTGCCGGCATCAAGGGCATGTGGGGCTTCGTTCAAGGAGCAGGCCTGCGGGGTCCCTCCTGGCACAGTGCTAGTTCATCTGTGCAGATGCCCCGTCATCTCACGTGACGGGAGGATGACGGGACTGGGGGAAGGAAGCCCTGGCTGCGCTGCTGAGGACGTCACAGCGTCCCGGGAGCTGCTGGAGTTGGCGAGTGTCAGGGTCCTGCTGCAGACAGCAATGACAACCCAGCGCCGCCTACAGCACAGGGGTCTCCGGAGGCCGCCCCAAGACACCAGGCGCCAGATGATGTGGAAAGTTGCAGGACCACACACCTGGCGATTTGTTATTAAAGCGAAGGCTGGTGACAGGATGCTGAAGAGAGTGACACTGATAAACCCTCGTCCGGCCTCTGGGGCTGTGGGGCCGAGGAGTAGGGCCTCATCACTGAGTTACAGACCAACCCAGTGAGCGGGACCCAGGCCTCAGGAGCCCGAGCCGGGAGGAAGGTCCAGCCCCCTGTGCAGCGGTTTCGGCCGTGGCATCCCTGGCAGGTGGCCAATCAGCTTTTTGAACATTTTCAGGGTCAGGCCGTTTTTACTTCCCGGCAGCCAATTCCACCGCTGGGTGGCTGGCTGTTAAAATTCTTCCTCCCGTTGCGCGGTCCTGCTTCCCTGTAATTTCCACTCTCTGCTCCGACCTTTGTGGCTGCACAAAATTGATCCCATGCCTTTTCTTCAGGGCTGCCCTTTAAATATTTGAAAAAAACAGAGAGAACTCACCTACGTCCCGAAGCCTCCCATTCTCCGAGATGAACATCCCGGTGCCTTTGCCGTTGAACACGGCATGCGGCGTCTGCATCCCTTGCAGGCTGGCGTCCCTCCTCCCCGGACCAGCATTGCTGCGGATTCTGTTTCCCAGGCTTGTGGCATTCCGAGGGGCATGCATTCACCTTTCCAGGGCTCCACCCCGGCTTGCCTCGCTGCCTACGCTGGGTGCAGCCCCTCACCTCCGTGGCTCCCTCGAGACAACACACTGGAAGCCAGTGAATACAGGGGATTGCTATAGGGCTCCCTAGGCTCTGCTGCATCAGCACAGCTGGTGAATGCTTCTCAAACCTCAGGGCTTTCTTATCCATCCTCATCACTAGTGGAATGCCACCCCTCAGTTGAAAGTCGCTGCTCTGAACTCTCGGCTACTTTGTGAATGGCAATCTTAAAATGGGGCACTGGGAACTGAGCATGTCCGTCCTTGAGACATGGTCCAAACGGGGTGGCCTTGGTGGTAACGGCTCAGCTTCATTGCAGAACCTTCTGACAGCTCTGGGAACATGGGCCACATCTTCTAGTGCCTCTCCAGGTGGGCCTCCAGAAACAGCCTCTTGTCGAAAAGTTTCTCCTGCTTTCTCTCCTCCTCCCTGTCCTGATGTTGCCCCCAGATCTCAACTCAGGATGTGGAGCAGGTGTCCACCTCCTCACCAAGCACAAGCCTCTAGCCCTAAGAGCTGTCTGAGTGTCCGGTGCCCTGTTGCCCTCGGCAAGACCCTCAGACCTAGTGGCAGTATCACCCGAGGTAGGTAGGGTTTATCTTTGTTTTGCTTCATAATTTTAATAATTTATTTATTATCCAAAACCTCTGGGGGCTGGCCTGGTGATGCAGCTGTTAAGTTCGCATGTTTCGCTTCTTAGCAGCCCAGGGTTCGCCGGTTCGGATCCCAGGTGGGGACATGGCACCACTTGGCATACCATGCTGTGGTAGTCATCCCACGTATAAAGTAGAGGAAGATGGGCACGAATGGTAGCTCAGGGCCAGTCTTCCTCAGCGAAAAGAAGAGGATTGGCAGCAGATGTTAGCTCAGGGCTTATCTTCCTCAAAAAAATAAATAAATAATTAAAAAATTAAAAAAACAAAACCTGTGCAACGCCAGCTCAACAAGAGAAAGCATGAATGCTGTGCCTGGTGCTGCCCATCTGTGGATTCCCGGCAATTTTATCTACCGTTATTTTTTTCTGTCCCATCTATTGGTCTCCAAGGGGTCCAGCTTCATCTCTGCAGTTTTTCCCTTGAATTCCCACTTGGATGTTGTTGAGGGATCTGTGAGTCTCTCGCACTCATCCTCCTTTTCAGGAGCTGTTACTGTTATTTTTCAATCCAAGCCATTGTCCAGTAAGTCAAATCCTCTTTGCTGGCACCATTTTTGTTTCTAACTCCTCATTTTTCATAACCTCCTTTCTCTCTGATTCCAGGCTCACTGCCCTTGGATCCAGGCACTCATGCTGTCCTACTGTGTGCAGATACAAACCCATGTCCCTTTAGAACACTTAGGTGACTTCCCGCTGGCTGCCCGATGAATTCCGCCTTCTCAACGTGACACCGAGGCCCTTAACATTCCAGCTCTTGGCCTCCCCATGCTGTCTACACCATGACTCCGTCCTCCCCAGCTCCTCCCCCTCTCCGCGGCTCCCGCCTCGACACTACCCGCCACCCTGTAGCTCATGAGCTGTTCCCTCTCTGTAGGCCCCGTCCCCGTTCCACACCCTCAGCTCTTGCCCGGGTCTCTCCAACTTGCCCTCCAAACCTCAGCTAAGGAAAATCCCCACATCTGTGTTAGCGGCTCTGAGAAGGAGCCCATGTGGCTCTTTGCTCTTCATTCCTCACAATCTTGCGCTGTGGGTCCTGCCTGCCTCCATCAGACGTCACAAGCTCCAAGATCACGGAGATCGGAGTGCCTGGCTCTGCTCTGCATCTGCAGCTCCATCCTCTAGCCTCTTTTCCCGTGTGTCTGGCCCCAGCTGCTTTTCCCTGAGTTCTCCATTCTGTGATAAGGGAAACAGCAGTGGAGCCAGAATTCTCACCCAGAATCATGGTGGGGAGCGTATGTATCCCGCATGTTGACCGGAGAGGGACGGCAGACCGCACATGTGGCTGCGACCTTGTCCTGGCATAGGTGTCAGGAGGGACAGTGGTGACCGGGCCTGGGTGCCTGCTGTTAAATGCCAGGCTGATGAAACAGAGCCCACACTGGGGAAACCTACACACATTGCAGTCCTTGCTCCTGCACCACAACCCGGGTAAAGCAAAGCTTTCCTGAGCAGCCATCATTCCCGCGAGGGGGTGTCTGGATATGTGGAGGCTGCATTCATTCATCCACTAATTGCTTCTCCCAGACCGGCTGCTCGGCGGGCTTGGCTGCGGCTGAGCCTCCCAATTAACATTTTGTTCTCTGAAACCCCGCCAAGCACAAAGAGCTGGGAGGCCAAGGGCCAGAGCTCTTGGACACAAACCCTGTTCACCATCAGACCCGGGTTCCGAGGGTTCTGGCTCCAGGTCAGCATAACAACCCTCAGGGGGAATGTGTGGCATTTACACGTGTCCACGGAGGGATGATAACTAATCCCATCAGGCCTCACGCTGGAGCATCCCCCACACAGCGTGCATAACCCCTGTGCGATGTCTGCAGAGGGTGGAGATGCCCTCTCAGGGCACAGGCACTGGCCTCCCTCCTGGGTGACAGAGGGACCACCCGGGAGCTGCGTGGAGCTGATTTCTAGATAGAATCTCAGATTTTACAGCGTTTCCAGGCTTTGCCATCCTGGGCCCACAACTTCTTCCATCCAGAACTGCCTGCTCACCTGTCCAGGAGCTGGTTCCCACCACTGGAGCCTGGGGTCTTGGTCTTCCTTGTGCCCCTGTGGCCGTCCCCGTGCTGGACACACAGCCTCACCCTCGACCTTGGAAGCACGCAGGGTCTTTGCAGGATGGCGTTGGTGGGCTTGTCTCCAGCAGATCACTGTGCCCAGGGGCAGAAGGAGAGTGGATGAGCGACGTGGGGCTCTGAGCCCCCTTGTGCCAGATGCTCTGCCAGATGAGAGAGCCGGGTGGTGGGGCTCCCGTGGAGAGGCTCACCTTACCAACTGGGGAACTGAGGCTCTGAGCATTTGTCCGAGGTCACGAGGCTCCCGAGGGAGGTGGCCAGGGTCCTGCTGTCTAGACTTGGCCTCACTAACCTCCCAGATCACCTTGCCAGGCAAGAATGCCATGTCCTTGTGTGTTGAAGGGAAACTGAGGCACAGAGGGGCAGGCTTGAGTCCCACCTGGGAAAGGCCAGAGACAGCCAGTGTCATGTCTGTGCAGAATGCTCCATCTGTCCTCCACGGTGGTAGGCCGAGCGCGCCGCTCCCACAAGGAGAGAGGATCTGTCACCCCCCACCCCGCTCTCGCCTGCACCCCTGGAAACCCCGTGGAGACACAAGTAAAGGGCCTCGGTCAGGCCCCTCTGAACGGTCCTCCCAACGAGGCCTCCACGTTTGGACTCGTGCCCGCTGGTGCACAGCCAGACTTTAGCAAGAACCAGCCCCACCTAAGCAGCCCCACTCACCAGAGTGAGTATTGTCCCCAGCCCACTCAGGAAGACACGCTCTGGTCCCAGATGTTCACACAAACACCACGCTGTGCTTTGCCCTCATCCCTGAGCCCCTGAGCTGACCACCAGACTGCCCGACTCCTCTCCCTGCCCCTCCACCTCCCACAAAATGAGTGTCTCGTGGCGCCTGTGTGAGCAAGTGGCCTGCCTCCCCGTGGGAGAGCCAGGAGGAGCATCTCCCTGATCTCGTTGATTTTGACCAAAGTGCAAAGTGGTGTGTGATTTACCCCTGCACTGATGTTTCTCCCAGGTGGGCAAGAGTGGGCGTGTCCTGTCTGCCTCCTGCTGCTGACCGCAGCCTTCTGGAGAGGACCCGCCCCCATCCTGGACAGCTTGGTCCAGCAGAATAAGCGGAGAGCGGCCCCAAGTCTGACGTTGGCCCCGAGACTGACAATCTTGCTCCATGACGGGGAGGCTGACAGGGGCAATGATGTTGAAGAAAATAGATAATAGCATTTGTGAGGAGCCATCTACTTCGTGAGAAAAGATCCATAACTCTGATGACCCACCACCGGAGTGGCGTGCTCTTACCAGATCTCATCGACTCTGAGCTGAGAGGAAAGCGTAAATCTTTAAGACTAAAGGTGTGACACAGCAAAGACTGTGCCATCCTGGCCGCCCCTCTGATTGAGAGGCAAATAAAGCTGGGAGGATGACTCAGAAGTTCATATGGAAATGAAATAAACCCAAACTCTGCTGGTGGCAGGAGCCTGTCTTTCTTAACCCCGTCCCCGGCATGGTTTCAATATTCCGTTTTTTTCTTGTTTGTTGGAAAATGAAACATCTTCTGCCTATTACGCTCTGAAATAGAGCACATTTGGGGGCAGACAAAGAGGGAAGATGGAAAGAGCTGCAGTGGACGAGAGGCACTACTTCCCGCCAGCCTCCAAGGGAGACGAGCTTCCTCGTTTTCGTGCGAGAAGGAGCCTGCATCTGTCTTCTTGTTTATGTTCCCTTTGAAAATGCCCCGGCGCTAGCTGCTTTCATCACAGTGCCTCTGATGCCCTAGGACACACACGGTGGTTTCCCAGACTCCCAGGCCCTCAAGAAGAAGACCCGTTTGTTGGGTCCTGGCTGTGAGTGAGGCCCTGGGATAAACGTGTTATTTCTGAACCTCACAGCAACTCAGAAACACAGGTGAAATGATGCACCACTTATGGAAGAAAAACAGCCTGGGAGACTGGAGGCATTCAGGGGACACGGCCAGGCGAGGGGTGACTGGAGCCCGATGCCCCTGCCCATGGCCTCCCTTTGGGGTGAGCAGCCATTGGGGCTCCTCAACACGAATCGACTCTGTGTGAAGTGACGTAACCTCCCTACCTGAGCAGGACCCCAGGGGTCCTGAACTATGGGAGGCAAACCAAATGTGACGAGGACAAAGTCAAGGTCACAGCCTCGAGGCTCAGCCAGGCTGGAGCCGGGCTTTGCTACGGAGCACAAACACAGGTTCGTTTACCCACGGCACAGGAGGACCGGTAACTGGAACGCCAGGCCGGTGGCAAGGAAAGAGGTTTATTATCGAAAGGCAGACAGACGAGGGGACGGGAGTCAGAACTCAGATCCACCTCCTGGAAGGGAAAAAGGTAGGCGTTTTTATCTGGGGTTTTCGGTGGGGGAGAGAGAACATGTGGCCTTGAGGGCTGAAGTTTCAAGAGTGTTCTGCGCAGGCACAACTGTTTTTCATATTTTTTCATGGGCTGCATCTGCAAATTTGGGGGAATTCTATGTGTTGCATGCGGTGGATTTTCAGTCTGAGATGCTTAAAGCTTACAATGGGTCATTTTAGGTTCTCTGTGCTCCTGCGCCATGCTCAGTCAGGCAGGGGGCCGTCAGCAAGCTGCTGTCTTATCAGCTGTCCTCCTGCTGTTCTGCAAGGCGGCTCAGAAGCTTCTGTTACTTTGTTTCCCACATTATCCTTGTGGGTACAGGCATGGTTTCACCCTCATCCAGTGGAATTTTAACTCCTTCATCCCTGGTTTCTGCTTGAGGGAGGAGGGGATGGGCGGGCCAGCTTCGGATTCCCGACTCGGGTCCTGCTGGGATCACGGAGTGCCTAACATCTCCAGGCAGAGCCTCTGAGGACCCACTACGTTCAGAGCCGAACCTGGGGTGTGTGTGGGGGAAGATGCAGTTGCCATGGTGATAATGTTGCTGGAGAGCGGGGCAGAAGCCTGGGCCTGAGGCCTCATCGAAGGCCAGCCCACACATTGTCGCTCGGATGGACTCCAGACCAGGGTCCTCCCCTGTCCTGCTCTTGTCCAGAGCCCACGGGTGGCCACATATTCTCACAGACTGTTCCAGGGTCCCATCCCTGCGGCGTGGCGTTGCTGAGAATTAACTGCCTCTGGATCTGAACTGACAGTGACTATTTTCACTTTGCCTTCAGAACTCTGTCCCACTAAAAATCTGAAGGAAACTGTCTCGCATTGGAGCTGGGCTGGACACCTGACCAGAATGGCCAAGCCGACCTGCTGCCCCTGGAGTTTGGAACAGACACTGAGCGGGCAGCACAGGACAGCTGGCATGAGGTGGGCAGGCAGAGCTGGGGGAGGAGGTAGTGGCCAGGCCCCCAAAGCTGAGCGCAAACTGGAGTGCTGGAAGGAGCCAGGGGCGACAGAGGCAGCGTCGACGTCACACGGCTGTGCGTCCCCACTCTCCTCCCCATCACAGGGGACGAAAGTGACGGCATCTTTCTCAGAAGCTAGAGGACTCGGGGCGATAGTGTCAGCGATGGTCCTATCCACCTTCCCACAGGCTCCAGGGAGCAGGCAGGAGAACGAGTGTTTCACTCATAGACATCGTGTTGTGCAACTGGCTGGGTGAAGCCACCGTGGGAAAGAATCAACCATTAGGGTCACGTTTCCTGAGAACAAACAGCAGAGCGAGCAGGTGGCTGGCACCCCCAGGCTGTAGCCACCCGGAATGCTAGAGGATGAACGGATCATAACTAAATCCTTCCAAAGACTCCTCCCGACTCACGTGGCCCCGCAGGGCCCGTCCCCTGGACTAGCTATGCTGGGATCTGCAGCCCCGTGCTTTCTCTCATGGCCTTGGGCGACTTTCTCTCTCTCTCTCTCTCAAGACTCTTCCCACTTCGCTTGCAGACACACAGCCTCCAGAATTCCCTCCTGGTTCCTGCTGGTTTTGCCTCACTTGGCTTCCCAGGATCTGCCCACGTTCCTCGTGTCTGCGTGACGCAGAGCCCGGGGCCCCTGCCCAGACCTCTCCCCTCGAACCCCGCTCTCTCCTGCGGGAAGCGGGTCCTGTCCCTCAGCTGTAGATTCCTAGACAGGCAAGTGACTTCCCGACAGGTGTGTCCTCCCTGCTGTCTCCCTGGGTACCTCCTTCCTTCCTCCACCTGCCTGGTGTTAGTCTCCACTTAGAGATTTCATGAGCCTTGGAAAGTATCCCCCACATGGACTCCTGGCCCCCTCTCCATGCCAGCCCCTCTGTGCTCTCCCTGTCACATTGATGACAGCTCCACTTTCTGGTTACTTGGAATCACCCTGACGCCCCTCTTGTTTTCACACCTAGCATATGGTATTTTAGAAAATCCTGTGGGCTGCTCTCAGCATGAACCAGCATGGACCCTCTTCTTGTGTCCTCACCCCACGACATTGGTTCAGCCCATACCCTGGACCTTGCGACACCCCACTGGTGGCTCTGCTTCCTGCCCCACGGCGGGGCTTCCCATTCTCCAGAGCTGCAGGCAGCAGGCAGGTCAGCCTCCCTCCTGCACCAGCTCCCACAGCCTCTGTTGACCCTGCCTGGGGCCCTTGTGAGGTCTGCGGTCTCCTGCACCCTCGGCTCCTCCTGCTCACCCTCGCAGCCTCCGTGCTGTGCCTCAGACACCCCGAGATGCTCTCGCCTTGGGGGCCTTCACGTAGGTAGACACGGCCCGTGTGACTAGCCCCATGGTGACCATCTTCAAGCCCTCCCCAGAATATCTCCTTGCAACCATTTTATCTAAAATTGCAACCCCAAACTCCGCCACCCCCTGTCTCTGCTATATTTTCCTCTCCGTCTGACAAAGTTTCCAGTGAAAGTACTTATTTCGTTTCTCTTCTGTCTCATCCTACTCGAGTTTCAGCTGCTCAAGAGCAGGGTCTTTGTTTGTTTGTTTGGGTGCTAGCCATCTCCCAGCACCGACACAGTGCCTGGCACACGGGAGGTGCTCGCATCACCAATTCTCCCTCTGCTTGGAGCATCAGATGTAGAGACGCTCTCGGTCCCTCCGGGCCCAGCTCCACGACACCCTCCTCTGGGGCTTCCCTGTTGTCCTCAGTGAAAACAACCCCCCACCTCCAGAGAGCTGCAGAACATTTTGAACTTGACCTTTCTCTGTTTTCCTGTCAAACTAAAACCTTCTGAAGAGCACGGCTCCAGGTGGCATCCTCCCTGGCCTGGGCACGGGCTGTAGCTGGTGCACCCCACGGTGACGTGGGCTGAACCAGACTGAGAGCTGGAGGTGGGTCACCTTGATTGTGTTCCAAGCGGTTGGGAACTATAGTTTTAGAAACATGAATGCATGCTTTCTCAATTAGTTTTTATTAGTTACCTAATTGAGAGATGATGCATACAGTGAGATGCACAATTCTCAAGAATTCAACCCAATGAGCTTTGACGGATGTGTGTACCTGTGTAACCACAGTCAAGACACAGAGCATCTCCGTCCCCTAAAAGTCTTCTTGCGCCCTTTGCCATGAACATGCCTCCTGAGGGAACGTCGCCCTGACTTGAATCTCCGAAGACTCGTTTCCTGTCGTTCAACTTCACACAGGTGGAGTCACCCACAGCCCACTCTGACACCTCTTACTTCTTGGGCTCCATATCTCGCTACTGACGGTCCACGTGACTGTGTGTCAGTGGCCTGCTCTTTCTCAGTGCTGAGTGTTAGGGGATGAAGATACTATAATTTGTTTATCCAGTTACCTGTTGATGGACCTTAGGGTTATATGTCAAATATATTTGATTAAAAAAATGGAATTTTAAATAGAAACCATATTTTTCAATTTTCAGTTACCGATTTCTTGTTTCTAATGTACAGAAATACAATTGAATTTGTTTACGACTATATTCTGTGAAATTGTTAAATTCACTTATTTTTCTTCTTCTTCTTTTTTTTTGAGGAAGATTAGCCCTAACCTAACACCTGCTGCCAATCCTCCTCTTTTTGCTGATGAAGACTGGCCCTGAGCTAACATCCGTGCCCATCTTCCTCTACTTTGTATGTGGGACGCCTGCCACAACATGGCTTGCCAAGCAATGCCTAGGTCTGCACCTGGGCTCCGAACCAGGGAACCCTGGGCCCCCAAAGCAGAATGTGGGAACTTAACCACTGTCCCACTGGGGTGGCCCCTTATTTTTCTTCTTCAAGTTACGATTATTTTGATTGATTTTTAACTTCTTGGTTATGCTGTATTGTTCTGGTATATGCTGAAGGGCTTGATTCACTACCGTTTGTTAAGGGTTTTCTAATCTGTGTTCATTAGGACCATCGGTCTCCAACTCTGTGCCCTCACAGCGTCTTGAATATCAGATTTATGTGGGACTTAGAGACGGACTTGGCAAGTGTTTCCTTCTTCTTCAGTCTTCAAAGGAATTTCTGTACAATTGCTATGATTATTCCTTAAATGCATGACAGAATTCTCTAATAAAATATGAGTTTCTGGAAATTTTTTTTCTTGAGAGTCTTTTTTCAGATTTTTCACTTCTTTCGATAGTTTTGTTAAATTGTGTTCATGTATTTTTCCCAACTTTAGCTAAATTATAAAATTTATTGGCAAAAGTTGTTCATGATATTTCTTTATTATCCTTTTAAGGTGTAACAAAGCCCCTTCATTCTTGGTGGGTAATTTGTGTATTCTCACTTTTTTATTCATCAGTCTTGCTAGGAGTTTGGCAATTACATTAATCTTTTCAAAATAACCAGCTTCGGACTCTGTTCATTGTCTCTATTGTCTGTTTTCTGTTTTGTGCATTTCTACAAATGTGTTTATTATTTTCTTCCTTCTAATTCTTTTGGTTGAATTTGCTTTACCCCAAGACTCCTTAAGGTAGAATTATATGTAGTAGAATTCATGCCTTTCTTCTTTTCAAACCTAAATGTTCAAATCTATAAATTTCCCTCTAAGCCTTGAGTTAGCTACATCCCCAAATCTGATGCGTTTGGTATTTGTTATTTTTCAGTTGATTTTTTTCTAAAGTTCCTTGTGATTTTCCCTTCTGACCCACGAATTATTTAGAAGTTAGTTGTTGGCTTTTCAAATATATGGGTGTTTTATGTAATGATTTTGTTATTGATTTCACTTTTAATTCCCTGTGATAAGAAAACATAATTTATATGATTTCAGTCCTTCGCGCTTTATTGAGATTTGTTTTACAGCTCATTTTATGGTGTGTTTTGACGGCTGTTCTGTGAAGACTAGAGAAGACCGTGGATTCTACAGTGTGTGTTGGTCTAGAAATGCCAGCCAGCGTAAGCGGGTTCACACTGTTGGCACATCTTCTATACGTCACCAATTTATGGTTATTATTTTTACATACATGATCTATTAATCACTAAGAGAGGACTGTTAAAGCCTCCCACTGTAATCGTGGATCTATTTTTGTCTTTTAATTTTGTCGATTTTTGCTTCGAGCGTTTGAAGGTCATTTGGGGGGGTGCATATACATGTGTTTGTGAATGAGTTTATTTTCTTTGCATTATAAAATGCCTTTTCTATTATGTCATACCACTTCTTGTCTTAGCTCTCTGTCTGGTACTAAGACAGCCGCTGGTGTTACCATTGTACATCTTCTAACTGTTTTCACTTTACCTTATCTGATTCTTTTTATTTAAATTGTATCTCTAACAAACAGCATATAATGGAGTCTTGCTTTTCATCCACTGTCTCTGACTTTAAATTGGCGCACTTAGTCAATTTATATTTAAAGGAATATTTGATTTGTTTTCAATCTACCATCTTTCTATTTGTTTTGATTTACCCCATCTTTTCTCTGTTCCTCCTTCCCGCCTTGTTTTGGATTAGTCAAATATATTTTACTATTCTTTTTCCTCTTCTATTGGCTTATTTTTGATTTACCTTATTGAAATATGTTTATGTACAATAAAATGTATCTATTTAAAGTACAAAATTCTGTGAATTTTGTCACCACAACCACAATCAAAATACATAACATTTCCATTACCCCAAACAGTCTGCCATGCGCCTTTGCCATCAATTTGCTTTCCCACCACAGCCCCCGTTAATGCTGATCTGCTTTCTATCACCATAGTTTTGATCTTTCTAGAATTTTCTATAAATTTAATCCCACAGGATCCATGTTTGTGTCTGGCTTCCTTTACGTAATGACGTTGGGATTTGTCCATGTTGTTGCGTGGCGTTGGTACATTTGTTATTTTATTCCATTTCCTTGCTGACTAGGATTCTTGGCCTGGATATACCACTGTGTGTTTATTTATGCATCAACTGAAGGGCATTAGGGCTCTTTGCAGTTGCTAGCTACTACAGATACAACTGAGTTGCATGAGTATTCACGCACAAGTCTTTGCAGGAGCATATGCTTTCAGTTATCTTAGAAAAATACCTAGGATTGGAATAATCGGGTCATGCGGTGTGTTCACTGAGCTTTCTAGAAGTCACTTAAGATATTTGTTTTACCCTCCCACCCCGAGACTCCAATTATAAGTATATTAGACTCTCCCATATTATTCTAGAAGTTTACTAATTACTTATTTTTTTTTCAGTCTTTCTTTCTCTTTGTGCTTCATTTTGGATAGTTTCTATTAGATCATTAATACTGTTTTCGTAGTGTCTAATCTACTCTTCATCCCATACAGTAAATTTTTATTTTGAGACATTCTGTTTTTAATATCTGAAGTTTTATGAGGTTTTTAAAAACATATCTCTTCCATCCATCTCCTAATGTTGCTTATGTTTTTCTCTATTTTCTCAGATGTATGGAGTATATTTATGATCGCTTTTTTAAAATACTTGCCTATTTCTATTATTTGTGATATTTCTGTGCCTTTATTTATTGTTAAAAAATTTGGTTAAAAATATAAGGTATCTAAAGAAGCGTAAAAAGTGTTAAATGTTGGACATTATGAGATTTGTGGGGTTTTTGTTGTATTTTATCGTAATCCTTAACTTTTGTAAGAATATGTCTTAAGATGCAGTCAAACCCTTTGTATATACAAACTCAATTTTATCTTTTCCAGACTACTCCTAGCTTGTGTGGGAGTCTGTCCAGAGCATGTATGTCCAGGGCTGACTTGGCCTCATTACCTAGGCCATAACCTTTGGACGCCTCTAGCCATCCCTCTGCTGTAAGATCCTTCTTCTATGGCTGGTGGGAAGGCAAAATCTGGCAGCCTCAGGGAGCCCGGGACCTGCGTGCCCCTTCCCGTGGGTCTTTTCCTCATACCTGTGTGCAGGTCACTGTTCAGCCAAAGACTCAAGGGGACCCCTCTGTAAATTCCCAAATTCTTTCTTTGTGTGGATCCTTCTTCTCTGGTATTTTGCCTCACAGATCCTGTGCACCTTGGTTTTCCCAAATGCCAAATTCTGTCTCCTAAACTAAGCAAAACCATCAGTCTACTTGGCAATCCATCCTCTCTGGGCAGTAAGCTGAGCACTCACAGGGCCGGCTTGATTTGTTCTCTTCTCTCAGGGATTGCTGTCCAGGGTTGTCACTGTCCAATGTCTGAAAAATTGTTTTTTGTTTTATTGTGGGGTTTTTGGTGATGAAGATTGTCCCTGAGCTAACATCTGTGCCAGTCTTCCTCTCTTTTGTTTGTGGGCTGTTGCCACAGCATGGCTTGATGAGCACGTGTAGGTCTGCGCCCGGGATCTGAACCTGCGGACCCCAGGCCACCAAAGCAGAGCTCACAAACTTAACCACTGGGCTGGTCTTGAAAAATTGTTTTCTCCACATATTTTGTCAAGTTTCCTAGTTATTTAAGATAGGAGGACGAAACTAGTCCCTGTCACTCCCTCATGGCAGACGGAAAAATAAACCTCTTGGCTTTTAAATTATATGTGTGTTGTTTTAAATTAGTGTTTGCTCTAGTGCTTACATCCTCAATTTAGCGTAATGTGCCCTGAATATTAGTGTATATCTTCATGTTCAGTATGAGAACCTTCTCGGAATATGCTTCTACATACTTTGCCAAACACTTTGTACTGTAAATGTCACATATTTTAGTTCTGCACTTGTTTTAAGCGCCGTGTATTTTCATATTTGCTTGGAAAGATAGAAAATATTCTTGCTGTTTACCCACATGTTTTCTTATGCTCTTTATTTCTCCTGCAGATGAAAATCTCCATCTCAAAGTATTTTTCTGTGTGAAGAACTTCTTTGTATTGTAGTTCTTTTGAAAACAAACCCTCTCCCCTTTGTTTAACTGAAAATGCCTTCATTTAACTTTCATTTTTGAAGGATATTTTCGCTAGGTAGAGAATTCTATGTTGACACATTCTGGGAGGAGCTCCCTTTAAGTGTGTCATTCCTGATTTTAAAGTCTTAGATTTAGAGAACACGTTAAACAAAACCAAGTCCTTATTCACACAACACCTTCCTTCTGATGAGGGGGAAATGTCAGGAAACAGGTAAATGGTTTTCGCTGCTAATAACAAGTGATGCAAAGAAAATAAAGCCTCCGATCTGGGAAGGGGAAGAGGCTGGAGCAGCATAGATTTTGCATTTTCTCCAAATCCACATAAAAACAGAGAAATTGCATCGCAGAATCAGGGGGTGTAGAAAATGCTGATGACGGTGGCCAGGACCCAAGAACAGTCTCGTCTGGTCCCCGGCACCTGGCCACAATGGCGCCATCGAGGAGAACTTGGGAAGTCTTAAGGAGACACGCTCCAAGGTCCACCTGGCTTGTCCAGGTCTAGGGTGGCACGGGCCTTTCACCAACCAGACGGCGAAGAATCTGTGTCTGCAGGACTCAGGGGCCATGTGGAAGAGGCCATCACAGAATAGAGAAGATACCATCTGTCCTCAATAAGGATAAAAACTGCAGCTGGTGGACACCCCTCACCTATGTTTAAATCTGTCAAATGATGATATTAAAAGAAAATTCAGTGGACACCCAGTGGATGACAGAGAAAAAGCTGTTCTTTTGAAAATTAAGTAAATCAAGTGAAAGAATCCAACGTGGATCCATAAAGAGTGACGTGTATGTCCCACCAGAGCACACCCACACAGGGGGCAGGAGGACGCACCTGTGTATGAAATGTGCTCAGCCAGTAAAGAAAAACAGAAGGGTAGCGTGAGAGCCTCGCCAGCTTCTAATTCCCAGGATTGGTGGACATAAGTGTTGGGCTTCACTAACCACCAGTGTCAGAAAAGGAATGAAGACCAGATACCACCAGCATCCCCATGGGAAAACCACCCATGGTCTTGCCCAAGGGGAGGCCCTGAGTGTGAGACCCTGCAAATATTGGGGTCTGGCTGCTGACTGCCTGTTCCTCTGTCCTCTACATTCCCAGGCAGTCGGGAAACCCTGCAGGTTGGACAACCTGGCTGCCACAGACTGCATGGAAAAGAGCAAGAGAGGGGTAAGCTGTTGATTAAAAGAGGCATGAAGGATATATCAAGCCAAAGAAGAGATGGGGTAAGCTATCGTGTCCAGGGATGCACGCTGAGCTGATAAAATCATAAAGAAAGACCAGGAAGAGGTTGCTCCAACAGTCAGGACCCCTGGGCAACTGCACCACTTCTCAGAAGGGAAATACTGGAGCAGGAAGGGCTTCAGGGTGAGATGAGGCTTCAGCTTTGGATATGCTGACTTTGAGTGTCTAGACATTCAAGTGAGGATGTCAGACAGGTAGATGCGTGCCCATGTGTGGTTTGGGGAGGCATCTGGTTTTGGAGCATGAACAGTGGCTCAAAAGCCCTCTTGTGTCAATGGCCTGGGTCCTGAAGGTGGGTGTGGGGCATAACTCCCAGGAGTCTCCAGGCTGGTCGGCTTCCCTCCTGGAAGGGTAATCTCCCCGGGGCAGCTGGGGTGGGTACATGGGCCTGTAAGGGGCGCTGGGTCAGGGCCCAGCAGCATTGGCTACAGAGACCTTCTGGTGGGACCCAGAAGCAAGAGGAGTGTGTGAAGCAAGAGTCACAGGTGAAGGCGGACGACATTGGAGCAGACGCTGTTAGAATTGGACGTGCGGTGGTGGCTGGTGACACGAAAGGAGCTGTTTCCTGAACAGTGGTGGATGTGAGAGGCCCCGGCATCGTGGGAGGACAGATCATGGAGGCCTTGCTAAAGAAGCTCTTGTGAGGAAGTTTTCTGCAAAGAGAAGCGAAGAAATCGGAGCGCAGCTGGGAGACTCCCTTCTTCCTTGCCCCGCCTCCTTCCTCTGTCTCCTGCCTTCCAGAATGTGGTTGTCACCACATGTGTGTGTGTTTACAGGAGTGATCCCCCTGGCTCTTGTCACCATGTGTGGACACCCCAGGGATTATTGAACCTTTTTCCTCTTGCTAGGTTTATAAACAACCCTACAAGTACCCCAGTCTCCTGAGCACCTCTGCCCATTTCTCGGCACTGAGTCTTCCATGCGGGATGTGAGTCAGACGGTGGGGTTCCTCAAGCCTCAGCCTCGGGAACCTGGA
The DNA here is from genome assembly GCF_037783145.1 of Equus przewalskii. Taxonomy (NCBI): domain Eukaryota; kingdom Metazoa; phylum Chordata; class Mammalia; order Perissodactyla; family Equidae; genus Equus; species Equus przewalskii. The sequence continues at coordinate 45,048,561 of NC_091859.1, forward strand.
AGGTACCCGGTGGAAACCTTGGGACTCCCTCATTGCTCCCACCTGAAGCAGCCCCAGGACTCAGAGGGCAGCCCCCGGTGCTGCGTCCTCGACCCAGGAAACTACTGTCCCTCAGCCGGTGTCTCAGTGCTGTGCCCGCCGGCAGGAGGCTGGAGGGGAAAGGGTCGGAGCGGAGGCCTCGCTGTCCCTGTGCCGGGACCGCGCCGGCTCCAGCCATGGCGAGCGGGTGCTGAGCACCTGCTCGGTCTGCAGCATCCTCTCTGGAGCTGTGCTGAACGCATGGTCCGAGCGCTCGGAACAGCGTCCACTCTGGGAGCTCTCCCCACCGGGGTCCCAGCAGGACTTAGCACCTGGCTCCAATTCACTTTGTAGTTTATGATAGAAACACACATTTTCAACCTGATGGAATCTGAGTAGCAGGGAAACTCCTTTTCAAGCCCAATGTCCTGTCAGCACAGCACCGTGTCCTTGGAGCTGTCCCCAAAACCCGGCCTCCCTGGGAAGGTGGGGAAGCCTGGGGATGACAGCTTCTGCTGCAGTCTCTGAAGACACAGCAGCTCTGCTCTGGACACAGACACTGGCCGTTGCCCGCTCACGCCCGGGCCCTCTCTGAGCAACCGCGGGCTGAATGGGGCCCGTGGTGCCGGCAGAGGATCCCTGTGGATGCAAAGCTGGTGGCACCTCCCAGCCCAGCTCTGCCACCCGCCTCCTGAGGAAGGTGCTTGCTGGTCTCTGTGAGCTCCTGCCCGGCGGCCCCCCATGCCCAGTGCGCAGCCCCAACCCCGGCGTCTGCTTTCCCCCGGAAGTGCCACTTCTGGTCACTCGCACAGCCCCTGGAAAACCCCTGCTCCTGGCCCCCCACACACTCCTCTTGCTTCTGGGTCCCCCCAGAAATGCAGGGACCCCGATGTCTACGGTGCTGTCCTGGCATGTTCGTTTAATGACCAGGAGTCACAAGGATGTGCCAGCATGTAACGCCACCACCAGAGGACCTGCATCCTGCTCTATGGCTCGTAATTTGAAGATGTGGAGGCAGACCCAGGTGCTGGGGAGAAGGAGGGATCACCTGGGACCCTCCTCAGGGATGGGGCTCTAAGGTCGGAGAGTTTTATAAGAGAGTTGGAGGGCCAGCCCCGTGGCTGAGATGGTTAAGTTCATGCACTCCGCTGCAGTGGCCCAGGGTTTCTCCAGTTCGCATTCTGGGTGTGGACATGGCACTGCTCATCAAGCCATGCTGAGGCGGCATCCCACATACCACAGTTAGAAGGACCTGCAACTAAGATATACAACTATGTACCGGGGGGATTTGGGGAGAAAAAGCAGGAAAAAAAAAAGATTGGCAACAGTTGTTAGCTCAGGTGCCAATCTTTAAAAAATAAAAGAGAGTTGGGTTGTGTATTTGTGTGTGTGTGACAGAGATGGAGAGAAACAGAGACAGAGACACAGAGAGACAGAGAGGCAGAGACAGAGAGAGACAGAGGGAGGCAGAGAGACAGAGAGAAATAGAGACAGGGAGAGATGGAAAGACAGAACAGAGACAGACAGAGATTGACAGACAGACAGACAGAGACAGAGAAACAGAAAGATACAGAGTGACAGTCCCATTGGAAAGCTCATCTCTGAAGGGCTGCCTTGTGGAAGAAGAAATACGATGGGGGGTCAGGAGAATTTGGGGGGCTTCACAAGGAGGCTGACTTCCTAGGAGAGAAGGAAGTAGCTCTCAGCCTGTGGAGCTGGGGAGTGGGAGGGGTCCTTCCCGCCACCAGGCTGAAGGGCAGGAGAGAGAAAGCCTGTCCCCCCGTCCGTCTAGATGGCAGGCGCTGCTGCTGACCTGGTAGCTGCTGGTTTGCACGGTGACGGGGCCGGCTAACAGGAGGAGTTTATTGATCTGCCTGCTGATTTACAGGACATCAAACAACTGGCTGAAATGCCTCTCACCATGAATTGGCTGGATTTATGGTTGTTTGGATGTTGAACAGACAGAGACCTGGACGTGAGTTCTGCTCCCAGTCCTGGAAGAGTCTCTCGCACTCGGTCCCCTCCCCAAGCCGATGCTGGTGCGCCGTGCACTGACCACCCGCGCTGAGCTGATGCAGGGGGATGCCCGTGGAGCACAAGCTGTGCACTGGCAGGCGTTTCCTGCAGGACTCTGGGCTCTCTCAGAGTGGGTGCCCTCAGCGAATGTGGGGGGGTCAGAGGCTCCTGGGGCACAGAATGGAAACCCCCCCAGAGTCGTCCCTGTGGACTGATTAAAATTCATTTTGCTACAAATTCACCATCACTCTGCCCTCCCCCAAAGTTCTGGGTTGAACAGAAATAAAAGAACAAAAGCCCATTGACCATTGTTCACAGCAGCCCTCGTGGTTCAGAAAATGAAACGCATTCATGCTTCTCACTCCTTGTCCCCAGGTCAGGTCTGACAAAGGAGTTGTTGATGAGTTTCGTGAATGGGGGGCTGGTGTGCTGGCTTTGCTTTCCACGCGATAAATATTCATGTGAAGAGGAGACACAAAGAAGTTGAGGTTCAGATACAGGGCACGCTTGTACACAGCCCTGAAGACGCTGGAATCTGCGGAAGCGCTCAGAAGGAGCAGAGCCTCCGCGGGCCGCTCCATGAGCCGGTGAGCGTCGAGCACCTTCTGTGCGTCAGTCGGAGCAAGGTGGCTCCTGAGATGTGAGGTTGCGGCCAGGGCTGGGCTTGGGCTTTGAGACGCTGGGCAGGAGGAAGACTCTGAGCCGGTGCATTTTGCTCATGGGCTTGCTGGGCAGCGACACAGTAAAGTCTGCAGTGTGGGGGGTACAGCGTAGGAGCCATGCGCACGGAGTAAATAACCGAAGTTCACAGTCTCTCTCCTCGTGGGAGCCAAGACGTAACACCAAAGTGAAAGCACAACAGACGAGGAGCTCCAGGTTTAGCGACACCACGTAAGTAGCTTGGACTTGGACGTCATCACTCCCATCCTTCCAGAAGGAAAAAGCTGAGTAAATGGAAAACCAATAACTTTTCCTGGACCATCTTGAGAATGGAGGTAGGAGGGCAACCAGCTCCCTGAAACCAGAGGTGAATCCAGAGTTGGAGCTGAGGTCCGCTCACGTGGACACCGGCCACCAGAGCCACACACGGGCAGGGACACTCACGTGGTCACTCTGATGACGTCTTGGAGGCGACTGTTTACACAGCTTTATGCATAGTTGCCGAAACCTGGAAGCAACCACGATGTCCTTCAGCAGGTGAATGGATAAACAAACTGTGGTCCATCCAGACGATGGATGACAATATTCCTCAGAGCTAAAAAGAAATGAGCTCTCCAGCCATGAAAAGGCTTGGAGGAACCTCCAGGCACATTACTAAGTGAAAGAAGTCAGTTTGAGAAGGCCACACACCGTTTGATTCCAAAACTGTGGACTTGAGTTAATGACGACGCATCTACGTTGGTTCATTAGTTGTAACAAATGCACTGCAGTAACGCAAGACGTTCGTGAAAGCGGAAACTCCTCCTAGGAGATGGGGTGGAGTGAGTTCTAGAACCCTCTGTACTCTCCACTCATCTTTTCTGTAAATCTAAAATGCACTAAAAACACAAAATCTACATAAAAATAATAAATGAAACATGGATAAGGTCGAAGTCCCTTGACCTGTCCTCGTCTCCTCCATCCATCCCCAGGTCCCCTAAGATGAAGCTTATGTCTTTCCCACTCTTTTTTCTATATTTTTCCACACATGCTTGAAGCTATAAACAATATAACATAAGCAGATTTTGTTTTAATCTTTACACAAAAAGTAACACGCCATATGTATGCTTTTGCAATTTCCTTTTCCAGTCAACACGACACTGTGAGATCTGTTCGTGTTGAGGTATATACGCAGAGTTCGCTCATTTAAACGAATGTGAACTCTTTTGTTACGTTGATATGTCTTGGTTTATTTAGCCAGTCTCCCGCTGATGGACACGTTGGCTGTTTCCGTATATTTGCTGTAACTAATAATGCTGCGTGAACACTGCTGCCCACGTCTCTGTGAGCACATGGGGGAGAGTTGCTGTACGGTAGACACATAGCTGTGGGACGGCCAGCTCACGGGGCACGAATAGCTTTGGCTTCACTCATGGTTGTCCAGTCAACCATCCAGAGGGGCTGCGCCAAGTGACTCCCTCCCACCTTGCCTTTCTCCCCATCCTCACTCTTACTTGGCATTATCGACTTAATTGTTGTCACTCTACTGTGTCTGTGGTTGTCTCACTATTTTAACTATGAATGAGATCAAATTGTCTTCAGCTGTTTGTTGGGCATTTGAATTTCCTCATTTCTGAATGGTATATTTATATCTTTTGCCCATTTTTTATTACTTTTTTCTTTTTCTTGTTGATTTGTCAGAGTTGTTTGCATATTCAAGATAAAAATCTTTATTGTTCTTGTTGAATAAAAAAAAAATCTCCTTTATTGTTTATGGTGGTTTTGCTGTATAAAGTTTTAAATTTTGATGCAAGGAAATACATTATTCATTCCCTTTAGGTTTTGTTTCTGCATCTTATTTAACAAGTAAGAATATGAATAAGAATAACAAAACACATTTTTTTTCAAGATTTTAAAATTTTGCTTTTAACATTTAGATCTTTATGCCATCTGGAATTCATTTTTGTGTGTGGCTTGAGAGAGAGATAGAATTTTATCTTCCCATATGGCCAGCCAGTTGTCCCTGCATCAATTTATTGAATAGCACCCCCTCTTTTTCACTTATTTGTAAGGGCGTCTTCGTCATCAGCCGAGCATCATGCAAGTTTGCGAATGCTCACGGCCTCTCTTCTCTCCCTGATGTATCTAGCTGCACCTGCACTGGCTCCGGGCGGTTGTTTAACTCTTTACGATGTGTGTATACCTTTGGAGTGCGCAGGTATAATCTGCCCCAAATGTGTCTTTGTTTAGTCGGTTTGTTTGGTTTCTTCTTTCCTTCTTCTCTTTCTGCAGATAGAAGCTCTTTTAACGCATCACAGCTCCCACAAAGCTCGCAGTCTGCCACCAAAACACCTTTACAGAACCGTCTCTTGTGGGTGTCCAGCGCCAGGCTGCACATTCGGGATGGGCAGCGTCCTGGAGTCTTGCTCCTCCTTGCTCTGTGAGAGCCTGGTGGGACGTGCGGCACGTCAGAGATGCACAACGACTAGGTTCCCAGTGAGCGGAGGTGAGGAGGCAGGGGGAGCTGGTTCCCGAAATCCTGTGGCCCGCCAGAAGCTCTACTGTGGAGCTGAGAGGAAAGACACGGACACCCGGGCGGCCTCCTCTCTGGGTGCAGAGCCGTCCATGGCAAATAATACCCATAACAGTAACAAGCAACGTCAGGAGCGGCTGCCCCGAAGCACGGCCACAAGCCAGACACAGACCGAAGCGTGTGATGTGTCTCAACACAGCCCTTGAGACAGCCTCTGCAGCAGGCGCCGTTTATTCTCCTCATTCCTGAGTTGAGGAAGCTCTGTGCTGAGCTGGCTGCACTGGGACCTGCACCCTGGGGCCAACTGGGCGCTCCAGCCACCGAGCCCTTCTCCCTGACAGTGACGCTCGTACGTGTCCCGGTGTGTGTCTGTGTGAATATATACAGATATGAACACGTATAAATACTTCGTGCTATGTTTATTCATGTATTTTATTGGAAAAAGTAATACTTTAGCCAGGTTAACATATCCAACAATTCAAAAGTTACACAAGTAAAAGCCAGTTGTTCTGCACCTGAGAGGTCCCTCCCCCTCGCAGAGGCAATGCCTATGGACAATTTCGTAAAGCTGCCCGGATATCTTCTGAGGGGCTGTGCTGCGCGGGTGTTTCTGCATTTCTGTGTGTGCATGTTCACAAATCACCCTTTCTAAAAACACTAATACGAGCGTTATTTACCCCCTGTTTTGCATTTTGCTTTTCTCATTTAGCAATGTATTTTGGAGATATTCTAATCCATTCTTTTTTAAGTAGCTCCATGATATTCCATAAATTATTTACTCATTCCCATAATGAGAGGTACTTAGATTGGTTCCAGGCACTGTAATTATTAAACAAATGGAAATCTTTATAATATATCTTGGCCCTCATGTGCATACATGTGTGCAGGGTAGCACTGTAAATGTGGAAGTGCTGGGACAAGCTGTAAGTACGTTTTAAGATTTGAGAGATGCTCTAGAATTACGCTCCAAAGAGATTTCGACAGTCACACGGCTGCCGTGAGAGGATGAGGGGATGTTCCTGCTCTTCCTCTTCAGCCCGTCACTCACTAGTCTCGGCCCACCGTGTGTGAAGAATGCTGTATCATCGGCCTAGAAATCTGCTTGTCTTAACTTCCTGTGCTTTGAACATTTTGTGTTACGTTTACTGCTTCCTTGTGCCTCTTTTGCGGGAATGACCTTCTCATGTGCGTCACTCATTTTGGAGGGGGCAGGAGTTGTCGGTCTTTTAAATATTTTTTAAAGTTTTATCAAGAATATATTTTGAATCATTAAAAATTTCTATGCTGGGGAGGGAAACAATAGAAAGAATAAACAAATGGGACTTCATCAGACTAAAGAGCTTCTTCAAGGCAAGGGAAAACAGGATTGAAACAAAAAAACAGCTCACTAATTGGGAAAAAATATTTACAAGCCACTTATCCGACAAAGGGTTAATCTCCATAATATACAAAGAACTCACACTACTTAACAACAAAAAAACAAACAACCCGATCAAAAAATGGGCAGAGGACATGAACAGACATTTCTCAAAAGAAGATATGAATATGGCCAATAGACACATGAAAAGATGTTCATCATCGCTAATCATCAGGGAAATGCAAATCAAAACTACACTAAGATATCACCTTACCCCCGTTAGATTGGCAAAAACATCCAAAACCAAGAACGACAAATGTTGGAGAGGTTGTGGAGAAAGAGGAACCCTCATACACTGTTGGTGGGAATGCAAACTGGTACAGCCACTATGGAAAACAGTATGGAGATTTCTCAAAAAGTTAAAAATAGAAATACCCTATGACCCAGCCATCCCATTACTGGGTATCTATCCTAAGAACCTGATATCAGATATCTCAAGAGTCCGTTGCACCCCTATGTTCATCACAGCATTATTTACAATAGCCAAGACGTGGAACCAGCCTACATGCCCAGAAACTAATGATTGGATAAAGAAGATGTGGTATATATACACAATGGAATACTACTCAGCCATAAAAAAAGACGAAATTGGCCCATTCACAACAATGTGGATGGACCTCGAGGGTATTATGTTAAGCGAAATAAGTCAGTCAGAGAAAGACGAACTCTATATGACTCCACTCATAGGTGGAAATTAGTATATTGAGAAGGAGATCTGATTGGTGGTTACCAGGGAAAAGGGGGGGTGGGGGGAGGGTACGGAGGGGGAAGTGGTGTACCCACAACATGACTAACAAAAATGTACAACTGAAATCTCACAAGGTTGTAATCTATCATAACATTAATAAAAAAAAAAAAAAAAAAAAAAAAAATTTCTATGCTGGGGCCGGCTCCCTGGCCGAGTGGTTAAGTTCGCGCGCTCCGCTGCGGGGGCCCAGGGTTCGGATCCTGGGCGTGGACATGGCAGCACTCGTCAGGCCACATTGAGGCGGCGTCCCCCATCCCACAACTAGAAAGACCTACAACTAAGATACACAAGTGTGTACGGGGAGGTTTGGGGAGATAAAGCAGAAAAAAAAAAAAAAAGATTGGCAACAGTTGTTAGCCCAGGTGCCAATCTTAAAAAAAAAAAATTTCTATGTTATCACTTACAGACTCAATTTGTAATTCAATTCCAAATATTGAACCATCTCTGGTTCCTGAAAATAACCACACTTAGTCATAATGTATTTTTATTTTTGTGAACCGTTTGATTCTAGTTGTTAATATATTATGTTGAAATTCTGCATCTATATTAACAAACTAGATACATTTCCATGTTTTGGTCATAGCTGGTTACAAACCTGAAAGAGAAAAGTTTACAACAATTTTAAATAACTTCTGCATTAGTTACCCTCTGAGGTTTTGATGGAATTCAATAAAGAATTTTCATAGCAAGAGTGATTTAAGGGGAAATAGCTACTGGACAAGTTTCTCAGTTTTGTTTATGGTAATTGGTCAATTTAGATTTCCAATGTCATCTAAAGGTAAATTTTGGACTTTAATTAGATAGACGGATACTGATCTACAGATAGATATAGGTCTGTAGATAGAAGTATTCTTGCATAACCACCTGTTTCTTCTGATTTTTCAAATTAATTATATATAGACAAAATATGTATCTAATCTGTCTCCCTTTTGGGTGATCTCCTCCACTAATTCCTCATTTTTTGTTCACTCTTCTGTCTCTCTTTTGTAATTAAGCTTGGATATTTTATATTTAATAGGGTTTTTGTAGAGAAGCTTCTCTGGAAATTATTTACTAATGTTACTTTTTTCTCTTTAATGCATCATTGATTTCTATTTTACTTTATAAAACCTTTCTGCTTTTCATACATTTATTTTTCTGTTTTTAGTTGATTGGTTCATTTATTTAATCATCACTTTTTAATTTGAACTTAAATATTCATGGTGAATGATTTTGTTCTGGCGTGGCGTTTACAGGACCATCTGATTTGAGTTGCATCGCAGTTTCATTTCCTCCAGGATTCAGTCTTTTTAGGTGGCCTCCTGGGAATGCACTGACCTTTGTTTTGTGTTGAAAAATATGACCATTTTCCGGCAATAATTCGTGGGCTCTGATGAGGCGCTGTCTCCGTGTTTTCAGAGTGGAGCTGGGACACAATGGCACGTCTTCCTTATGACACACTGCACAGTCCCCCCAAGTCCAACGTGTACTTCGTCTCCTTGACCTCACGGATGAGCAAAGTGAGGGAAATGTTCTCCTTGAGGCGGATGCCTCTGGAGTCCCAGGCTGCCCTCCCGCCATGCGCTCCTGAGCCACCTGCCCAGAGGTCACCGGGCTGCTGGGCTGGGATAGCCCTGTGCCCCGTCTCTCTCGCCTCTGGTTCGCCGCAACTGCAGGAGCCGGGAGAGGTGCTGCCCTTCCTCCCACACAGGGGGCCGTGCAGTAGCTCACCTGTAACGGGCTGCCTCCCGGTCACTCTCGTCTCCTGGGCTCGCCTCCCACCCTCTCCTCACATAGAACCCTGCTCCCAGCCCTGCATCCAGGGGCCAAGATTGAGCTACTTTAATCCATGTGCATCTGGCTGTTTATTTTATTTCCTTTGGGTTTTATTTTATGTTGGTGACAAGCATCAGCCCTTCTGGAGCACAAGTGGAAGACTTTCATTGGCATTGTGTTCATTCTCAGCATCACGGGGCTTCCTCGTCTTCTTCAGGGTTTCTTCCCAGGGACCACAGCCTTGTCTGACAGGAACATCGCCACTCCAGCTCCCTCTTTGCTTCTGTTTGTCTGTCTCTTGGCCCACAGGTTTCCTGATTACTGGATATATTCTGTAAATGCAGCACACACTGGGTTGTGATTTTTTTCATCTAATGAGAATCTTCTTTTAATAAGTGCAAATATCTCATTTACACTTGCTGCTGTGATGGACGTATTTGATGATAGCTCTCCTGACTTCGTGTGGTGCATTTCTATTTTCATGTTTCTGTAATTTTCTGTCTTTTACTGCTTGGTCTGCAGTTTGTCTGTGCGTGTGCTTTCCTTCTGATAATTTGGAAGCTAATTCATCCGCTTTAGTTTTTCTGGTAGCTGCCTTTTCAACTTTTAATAACATTTCTAAAAACCTATTTTTAGATTTAGTAACTTCAGATGGTTTATTAATCCCCCACTATGTAAAAGGAAAAAATTAATTCACCTACATATTTCCCAGATCTTGTCACCATCTTCTGACTTTTCTACTTATTTATTTGTTTCGGACTACTAATGGTTACTTTTACTCCTGTAGAAATCTAAAATTTGGTCTATTATCTTTACAAACTATTTAAAAGTGCGTATGAATTAAATAAATCAGGAAACGTACACTTCTTTTGACATACTTGCCCTTTATGTGTGTGTATATGTGTGTATGTGTATCTTTGTCAAAGTTTAGATGTTTTAGATAAATGCACATATACATAAATTTCTACGTCTGTATGTATAAAACGTTTCCATTCTGCGTCAAACTACTTTCCATTTGTTTGGCCTTCATTTCACACTAGTGGGCTCCTTGATCACCAGCAGACCTTTCTCCCCATCTGGAGTTGCTGCCTCCTTGAGCTCTCGATTTCCATGCGTCAGGCTTTGTGCCTGTAATCAGTGTTTACCAGGCACATTCCCACAGCCCAGGACCCCTCTAGCTCCCTTTCCTTCTAAGCAGTCCCTTGATTTGTTAAAATAGCTTTATTCAGATATAATTCACAAACCGTATCTTCACCCTTTTGAGGTAGATTATATGTGGTATTTAGTATATTCACAGTTTTCCCACGATCATCACTATCTAATTTTAGAACATTTTCATCATCGTCCAAATAATATCCAGTAGCAGCCATTTTCCATTTGTCTTGCCCCGACCCCTGTCAATCACTAATCCACTTTCTATCTCCATGATTTTGTCTATTCTGAACATTTAATATAAAGGGAATCACACGTTATGTGCTCCTGTGTGACCGGTAGTAATTATCAGTAGTACTTCTTTTATTGCCAAATAATAGTCAGTTGTACGGAGATGCCACATTTTGTTGATGCATTCATTAGTCAACGGCTGTGTAGGGTGTATCTGCTTTTTGGTTATTATGAATAATGCTGCTATGAACATTCATGTGATATCGACCCTGATATCAGTTTCCCCACATTAAACCCAGCATATATGGGGTTAAAACCAAAACACTCATTCCCTGCTTACTCTCTGGCTTCCTGACTCCAGAATCCACTATCCTCCATGGAGGCAGACACCGTCAAGGACAAGCACCTGGACTATCTCCTCCTGCAAAGAGATATGGGCTGGTGGGAAAGCTCCGACCAGCAAGGCCATGTGCTCCCCCTCCCCTACCTAAAACCCCAAATAAAAACCCTTCCTTTTAGCTTTTCGGGGAGTTTGGGATTTGAGTGTTAGCTGCCCTCTCTCCTTGCTCAGCGCTGTGCAAAAATAAAATTCCCACTTTCTTCCACCACACCCGGTGTCAGAGATTGGCTTGCTGTGCAAAGGGTGAGTGAACTCACTTCAGGTTCGGTAACACATGGACGAGTTTTTTTGTGGACAGAGGTTTGCATTTCTCTTGGGTATCTGCCTAGGAGGGGGCCTACACGTTTTGTGAGAGTGCCAAACTGTTTTCCAAAGGGACTGCACCTTTTCATATTCCCTTCCTCTGATGCCAATTCCCCCACCTTATTTTCAATGCTTATTATCGTCTGTCTTTTTATTTTAAACATCTTACTGGGTCTGAAACAGTATCTAATTATGGTTGTGATTTGAATTTTCATAATGACTAAAAATTTTGAGTATCTTTTCATGTGCTTATTGGCCATTTGCATATCTTCTTCGGAGAAGTGCACATTCAAATTCAGGCTTAATTGGGATAATGTTTGTTGAGTTGTAAGAGTTCTTTATATATTCTGGTTGGAAGCCCCTTACCACATACATATATGTATATATTTTGGACATTTTCTCCCATCCTGTGGGTTATCTTCTTAATCTTTTGATGGTGTCCTTTGTAGCACAAAGACTGTTAATTTTAATAAAATCCAATTTACCTATTTTTTCTGTCGTTTGTTCTTTTGACAAAGTATCTATGAAACAGCTGTGTAACTCAAAGTCACAAAGATTTACTTGTATATTTTATTTTAAGAGTTTTATAATATAAGTTTTAGCACTTGTATTTATGTCTAGAATTAATTTTGGGTTAATTTTGTTTGCAATTTGAGGTAGAGTTTCAACTTCATAATTTTGCATATGGATATCCAACTAAATGAGCACAATTTTTTGAAAAGACTTCTCATTCTCCACTGAATATTCTTGGTAACCTTGTCAAAAATCAATTGACCAAAAAAGTAAGGATTTATTTTTACACTCTCAACTCTATTTAGTAGACCCCTCTGTCTATCCTGATGCCGGCGCCTGTCTTGGTTACTGTAGTTCTAAAATTGGAGAACGTGAGTCCTTCATTCTCAGGAACGTTTTGGCTATGCTGAATCTATTGCATTTCAATAAGAAATTTAGAATCGGCATCTCATATAAAATCTCTTTCAATAATGTTTTCTGGTTTTCAATGTCAAAATCTTGCACTTCTTTTGTTAACTTTATTCCTTTTTGATGTGACTGTAAATGGAATTATTTTCTTCCTAACTTCATTTTGGGCTTATTCATTGCTACTGCACAGACATGTAATTGTTTTGTATACAATATGAGTTTTGTATATTGATCTTGTTTCCTGCAACCTTGCTGAACTCCCTTATAAGTTGTAATAAGTTTTCAGTTCATTCCTTATAATTTTCTACATAAAAGATTTGTCATCTGTAAACAGATATAGTGCTACTTCTCCTTTAAAATCTGGGTACCTTCTATTTCTTGTTCTTGCTTAATTTCTCTGGCTAGATCTTTTGGTACAACCCTGATAAAAAGTGATGAGAACAGACATCTTTGTCATGTCCCTGATCGTATGAGGAAAGCTTTCAGCCTCTCACCATTCAGCATGATGTCATCTGTGTGTTGCTCATAGACGCGTTTTATCAAGTTGAGGAAGTTACCTTCCATTCCTTTTTCATTGAGACTTCATTTCTTTTTTCTTTTTTGAAGGATACTTCTGCTGAATCCAGAATTCTTGGTTGACAGTCTTTATCTTTCAGCCCTTTGAATATGTCATCTAACTGCCCTCTGACCTCCGTGGTTTCTCATGAGAAGTCGGATATTAATCTTCAGAAGGTTTCTTATACCCAATGACTCATTCTTCTCTTGCTGCCTTCAAGATTCTCTCTGTCTTTCAAAAGCTTGATGATCATGTGTCTGAGTGTAGATCTCTTTGACTTTATCCTACTTAAGAGTTCATTGAGCTTTCAGATGTGTGGATTAATTTTTGTCATCAAATTTAGGAAGTTTTAAGCTATTACTACCTCGAAATTTCTTTCTGCTCCTTTCTTTCTCTGCTGCTTTTTGAGGACTCCTATTGTGTTCGGCTGTCTGGGGTTGTCCCCAGGTCTCCGAGGCTCCGTGCATGTCAGGCTTGCTGTCAATGCTCAGGCAGCTCCAGCTCCGCCCTGCTCTTTCCTTGTTTGTGCAGACCCTCAGGCTTCGGAGCAGAGAGGTCAGGACCTTCTCGGGCTTTGCCTCAACACGTACACACATAAACCTGCACATGTGTGTGTTTCCATCGATCCACAGAAATATGTTGCAGCTTTTCAGAGTCCCCTGTAGACATCTCTTTCTCCGGGCCATATTTATAAGTTTTTGGCCAGCCTCTTCCTGGCTCAAATGGGCATTGCTGCCTCAGGCAGCTGCGATGTTGAACAACTTACACAGATCGTCTTTAACAAATGCCCTGAGTCAGGTCAAATAATGAAAAGCCCTGTGAATGGGCCTTTTCTGGGGAGCGGTGAGACAAGGCAAATAGTGACACTTCCCTGGGGACGGGACTTCTGAGGAGCTTCTAACCCGGCCCGTCCCTTCCAGTGGCTACAAAGAGGCTATTTTCACAGCTGTAGTGGCTGCAAGGTTGCTGCTATTCTGGGCTACCACAGAGCTGGGGAGAAGAAGATGGGCATAGCACAGGATACAAAACCAAAAACGCCCCCTGTTCTTACCAGGATTCATCCTTTTTTCTTGAATGAACACTTCTTGGGTTATTGCAAGCCTTTTGTAAGTATATGGATTTCTGAATAAGTTGATTTTGACAAGTGTTGCCAGTATTCTCAATGCTTTGATGAAGGGGCAGATTTTGGGGGTTTCTTACTCTGCCACTCCAGAAGTCCCACCCCAGTCCATTGATTTTTTAAGGGGGAAGTACTCACCCACGCTCCCCTCATTCTTGGCAAGATAGGACCCCACCTTCAGCTCCAGCCAAGCCCTGATTGGGTTGAGCTTCTCAGCACATGAGTCCTGAGGAAAGGGACTGCTGTGTAAGTGGACACGAGCCCTGAGTCAGGGGCCTCAACACAGACTCCAGCTCCAGGGAGCTCATCCAGGTGAGGGGGGCTATGGCCTAGAAGGCAGAGACGCCTTCCCAGGAAAGGAGTCGGTGTACAACCTGGAGGAGAACAAGTTGTGAGCCTGGCACACGCCTCTGTCCTCAGTAACTCTGCTCCTCTGTGACGGAGCTGATGCAGCCGCTGCCCCCTCCACGCTGCCAGCCCCGGTGCAGACTCCATATCTGCAGCATTTTAGCCCTGAGTCACCTTTGATTCGGAGTTCTCTGTGGACACAGCACAGGAACGTTCTCTTAGTGCCTCCACCCCCGGAAGCAGCCGTCTGGGCAAGAGGCCACGAGCTGGACTCCTCTCTCTGCCCTTGGAGAAATGGGTAGCTTTCCTGAGATCTGTAACATTTTACAGCTGTTTCCAGGGTTCCCCCACCTTCTGCCCCAATATCGTGTGCTGGCGCTTTCTCTCATAGTCCAAGGTTTACGGTAGCGGCTGTCTGGTTTCACTAAAGATGTTTTCTTCTTTGTGTTTTATTCTTCTTGCTGTGAGTGGTTGGCATTCATTGGAAATTGAATAGAAAGCTCGGGTCCCTTGTGTTCCAGCACAAGTATTCTCTGATCAGTCTTTAAGAAGATGAAGAGGAATCTTCCAGGGGAAACAGCCTTGCTGGTTTGGGGTGAGGAGGGGTCAGCGCACGGGAGAAAAAGCGTGGGTTTGGAGTCAGGAAGGTGGGCTCCACACTTCTGCTCTGCGTCGACTCGGCTGACTGCAGCAGACAGCGTCCTTGATGCTCTTCACACTTGTTTTTCAAGTCCGAGAAGGTAGGGACGACGTTTCAAGTTTCAAGGAGAAAACAAGATGGAGCCCGTGGGACAGTGTGGGCACGCTGGGGTCCTGCTGGGCCATGTTCCTGATGTCAGCACCGACGAAATAGCAGGGCACGCCTCACAACTCAGCAACAAAACACAGTGAATGGCACCGCTGACCGGAGAGGCCACGGGAGGCACGCAGTGGCCAGTGGCCCAAGTCAGGTCTAGAATCCTGCGAGGCAGATTGTGGGGGCCCCTGGTGGACGCGGGTGAGGCATTCTGAGGTCAGCCCGTCCTGCTTTGGGGAGGGACCCCGCGAGCATTCTCTAGGTCCTGCTTCATCTTTGGCAGGTCCCCACTTGTCTGTTACCCTCGCGCACACCTGTGGGCTGGGAGCCTTCACCACTTCTCTATGCAAGCTTGGGAGCCCAGGGTTGTTTTCAATGTCCAATTGTCAAGGCAGCTGTTGATCAAGACTGTGGTTTCTTTGGCCATGGATGCCCCTTAGAAACCTAGGAGTCATCTAGGCATCTGCTTCCGGTGGGTTCTGGGACCCGGGACACCCCGAGTTCTTTCTCCGGCTTGCTCTCAGTCTCTGCCTCCTGTTCCCAGGCTCCCTTGCCCTCACTCACAGCAGCTGCCCTGAGGCTGTGACCTCACTCTTGCTGCATCCTGAGATTTTTGCTCGACAGGGGTGTTGACTGGCTCCTTTTCCCTCAAAACCTCGTCCGTCTCTCTTCTTCCTCCTTGAGTCTAGGCCCACTGGCTTCCCCAGCACTTTGCTGTTCTCTGTGCCCTTTCACTTCTGGGAGATCTGGCCTCTCATCCTGCGCATGGCTTGTTCACATCCTACAGCCTTGCCAAGCCTGCCAGCACCGAGGACTCCCACTCTCAGTTCTGGCCTCTCCAACTTTTTCCCAGGAATTCAGGTCGGTAACCTCCAGGAATCCCTCACCTGACGGCTCCCCAGATGGGGCCCAGCACAAGACGGAAACCTGGGGCTTTACTCAAGAGCCAGGAAAAAGTGCTGTTAAAGGCATTGAAGCATAAAAGAGGTCCTTCCTTTCACGACATCTCCTCACCACTTGCCATGTGTGGTTCTGCTGTTTATTCCAGCTGCATCCTCAGGCTGGGCTCTCTGTCCAGCTGCCCGCAGTCCAGCCAAGGTCGGGATGCCAACCTCTCCTTCCCAAGGCCGCTGTCCCCACCCTCAGTGATGGGTGACCCCACAGGAGGCAATGAGCTAGGAGGGTGAGAGGCTGTCCCCCTGAGCCGCCTGCTGAATGAACGAGCCGTGTCGTGGCCACCACCACGCCCGCCCTGAGGTGTCCGGGCTGAGTCCGCTCTGCCTGCACGCTCCCCATGCCCGTGCCCAGGCCCACTGGGAGGCAGGGCGATGGTGGAAGTGGGCCTCATCCAGACCACACGGCCGGGTCATGACCCAGGTGGCTGAGGGAAGCCGTGGGGAAGGGATCATGCCCGGGAGAGGGGCTCTGAGCCCTGGGGGCCTCCTGCAGTGTCCCACCGACTTCACTTACAAAACACAAAGTCAGACCCAATTACTAAGAAGTTCAAGATGGCATCAACCGAGCACTGAAGCTTGCAACGCCCTGAATAATGACCCCAAAACATCCGGGACTCAACCCCTGGGAACTGTGAGTGTTGCCTTATAAGCCGCACAAGGGACTTCACAGATGCCATCAGGTTCAGGGCCTTGAGATGGGGAGAGGGTCCTGGATGATCCAGGTGGCCCCACATGCAACACTCGTGCCCTTATAGGAGCGGGGCAGAGGGAGCCGTGACTACAGCAGAGGAGACCAGGTGAGGACAGAAGGGGGGAGTGGAGGCGCGCGACCACAAGCCCAGCTTGTCATTCCCACCAGGCGCTGGGAGAGAACAGGCAGGTTCTTCCCTGGAGCCTCGGAAACAACCAGCACGGCTGACACCTTGACTTTGCCCCGTAAGACTAATTTTAGCCTTCTCTTCTCCAGAACTGGAAGAGAGCACGTTTCTGTTGCTTTAAGCCACCAAGCGTAGGGAAATTTGTTAGACCAGCCACTGGAAACAGAGAGGATCAATAACACGCCTTAAACAAGGCCCCTGAGTGTCTCCCCGCCCTCAGTGTTCCCCCCCTCCCTCCCCCTCCCTCCCTCTCCTCTTTCCTTCCTTTACTCTTTCTTCATTTACTTTTTATCTGCCACCCAACCACTATGACATCTCATGTGTCTTTCTGCTTGTCCTTGTCACTTTCTGCTTCTTATATTTGTGGAGCAGCGGCCCTAGACGTCCAGGGGATGATTTTCTAACTGTCGGGGGTCAGGCTGGATGATCCACGAGACAACCCAGCATTTCAGCACTGACACACAAGGAAGGGACTTCTGGCCCCCGAAGGTTTGCTGGGGCTCGGGGCTGCGCACCCGTCCACCGGTCACGCAGAGAGCCAGGCTCCCGTGCCCAGCGATCCGCCTCCTCGGGATCCTGGGAATTCTCCATGCTCGTCTGGAAGACGGAAAGAGATGGGACTGAGCACTTGGGGAAGCTCAGGGCCCAGCCTGGGGCAGCATCAGCGCCTTGTCCACGTTCGCTGGCCAAGGACAGAAGGGGAGCTGGACATGCAGCCCAGTCAGGGGCTGTGGCAAGGGAGGGGGGCTGCTGACCCTGAGCTCGGAGGGACTCCACTCAGCTTGAGGGACTGGGGCCTGACACCCCATGAGTGCCCCTTTTTGTTATCATCATGAATATTTATCGCTAACACTTAAGCACTTCATTTACAAAGGTCTTATTTCAGTGTCTCATATATTAATACAAATAATAAAAATTAAGACTGGCAAGGGATTTCCAGGTTACAGAGCAATTTCGCGTCTGGGATCTTGCTCACGCACTCCTGCGTCTGGCCTTATTAATTCCAGCACTTAGGAGCCAGGGCACTTCGTGAGTCACTTACATCTCTGAGTGGCAGTTTCCATTAGCCAATCAAGATCGATGGCTGCCCAGCCTCTCCCAGGGTGCTGATGAGTTCACCCGCCCAGGACAGGGGACACCTGCAGGGGGATGAAGACACAGCCGGCTCTTTCCTTCCTGTCCCCTGCCAGCCCGTGGGAGGAAGTGCTGGCCCATGTTAGATGGGGGCGGTGGGTGACGATGATGACAGGAGACAGGACAGGACAGGGGACAGGGGTCCAGGGAAGGTGGGGGCTGGCTTTGCCCACGCAGCAGGAGTGGCTGAGCCCCCGCGGCCCTGGTCTCCAGATGCCCAGCCGCAAGGTCCTCTGCCCCGTGAGACTCGGGCGCCCAGCTGGAGCTGGCTGGTCTGTGTTTCGGCTGAGTGGGCTCCTGCAGAGACTGGGCTGGCCGGGCTGAGTGACCCTGAGGCTGGGGGTGTGGAGATCTGATTCTGATCCGAGGAGGAGAAGGCAGAATAGTGAGCAATTTCCACCAAATGTAAATTGTATGAAAAAAATCCATAACTCTAGGAGGGCTTTGTAATAAGGCCATAAATCACTCCAGGACGCAGCGCTCTGGGCGGAGAACAAATGTCTTACTTGTTAGAGAGAGAGGGGAAGGCAGAGAGCAGCTCCGGGAGGTGCAGCCCCACCCAGCTCCAGCCCTCGGCCTGGACCGAGCTGCCAGCCCCATGCCGAGCTTCCCCCGATCCCCAGGAAGGGCCCTCGCCATCCCAGGGCCCAGAGAGCTCCCTGGACACCATCTGATTCCAGCATCTTCCTTGCTCCAGCCTGCCCGCTCTCTTATTCAGCAGCAGTCATTCACTCATTCCCTCACTCATTCATTCATTCGCTCCCAGACTCTCCAGTGCCTGTCACAGATAGGGCACACTGCCCACTGCTGAGCACATGCTGAGGAGCCAGACGCGATCGCTGGGGCATCGACCTTAATGAGAGGAGCGTAGCATGCAGGAGGAAGGCCAGGAAGGCCTGCCTGGAGGGAGCGGCAGCTCTGCCGGGGCCCGAGTAGCACAGGGATGAACTGGGGACAGTGCCGAGGCAGCAGCCAGGCCCGCAGTGACCACAGGAGTCTTCCGTGGGTGGAGGTCGGGCATTGACCCAAAGAGGTCACCAGGCTGCTGAGTTTCTGAGACTTCCTTCAAGCAGCAGAATCTTCCAGGGAAGCCGGTGCAAAACTTGAACCTGGAGGAGCCGGCTGGGGTGAGGCCGCCTTCCCGGCTGGGCCTCTGCTACCACCTGCAGGGAGGGGTGAGGCGTGCCGGGTCTGTGGCCCTGAGCAGGGGTGTGTTCTTTGGGTCTCTGTACCCCACACCTGCCTGGGAGGGAGGGACAGCTCCTCCTCTGTCTCCCCATTTTCCAGAGGGTGCAGGGAGGGGCCCTGGTGGTGCCCCAGGGCTGGCCATAGGGCAGGTCCCTGGCTGGGCCAGCCGTGTCCCCTTCCTACCCACACCAGACCTTCCAGGTGGGCACCAGGTCACCCCCTCTCAGGCCTCACGCTCGTGGCACTCAGGCCTGGGCACTGCCCGCATGTCCCAGAAGGAGGGGCCATACCTAGGGACGAGGACGCTCAGGGGTCTCCCACAGCCCTGCGGTTTCCAGTCACAACTCACCTTGTGGGGCTGTCCTTTTGGACCCCTGGGTGGAGCATGGCAGTGTCATTATTCTTGTTTTACAGATGGGGAAACTGAGGCTAAGAGGCTTGCCTAAGACCACACAGTGAGCTGGTGGGGCTTGCAGCCCGCTGCTACCCCTCCCCAACACTCAGGACATGTGGCTGGGGTCCTCTAGAGAGTCAGGACCCCAGGACGCCGCAAGTCCTGGGCAGCAGCAGGCTCTGCCCTGTGTGCACCACGTCCAGTAATCTGGGGTCACTGTGTCGGTGGCACTGAGGTTAGACTTCAAGTCCGAGACCTCGCTGCAGCGTTTTCAGGGACGACAGGATGCCAGACCACCTCCTGCTCTTAATGATGACCTCCGACCTCCACCCAGCGCTCTCCGAGGACCCCGGATCCAGCCCCAGCTCTGCCCAGGCAGGAGGGGGCTCCTGTCATGCCTCTGATGGCCGGAGAAAGGAAGCTCCCAGAGGAACGTGCCCACCCCCCGTGGGACGGACATATCGCCTCGCTCCTCGCAGTGCGGGGTCGGAAGGGCTCAGCTGGGAGGTTTAGCTTTTCCCGCATCCTCCATGAGAGCGCGGAAACACGCGGCATCTGGCGGGAGCCGTGGAGGAAACCACGCCAGCCCCCGGCCGGACTCCATCCCTGCTCATGGCAAAGCTCCTCCACTCTGCAGGGATGCTCCGGGTGCCCTGAGGTCAAGGGGTGGCCAGCTGACCCATCCTAGGCCCCAACTCTCAGCGGGAGGGAGTCCTGCGCCCCCAGCCTGTAAGAGCCCCCTCTGACAACGCCTCACTCTCCTCGGGGAGAAGCCCGGGCCCTACGGTCCCTCTGTCTTCCTCCTCCTTTGCCCCGAGGGGGATAGTCAGTGGTCCAGATTTCCAGGTGTGCCTTCATCCTAGGGGCTGGAGCCTCAGAGATGGAAAGTTCTGGAGAACCCACGAGGAACTGGACGTGGATGAGGGCAGACCTGCCTTCTGAAGTCTGCTGGTGAACAAGTGGACGGCATCTCGTGAAAGCAGGTTCGTCCTGCACTTGCCTGGGCACATGGGCTCAGGGGCACCGCCGCCTGGAGAGACGGCCCTGGCTGGGGCTGTGATCGTCCTTTTTCTCTGAACTGTCCCCAGGAGGGTGAGTCCTTCAGACGCGCTTCAGCCGAATTGCGGCTCTGACGTGTTGTGTTCTACTTTGGGAACAGAGGAGAGGGAAGTGCCAAATGAGGCCTTGAAACTGGGTTGGAACTCTCCCCGATGGATTCTCCTCTCGCTGGGACACCACTCACTGGTCCTGCGCCCTCCAGACCTGGCGA
The DNA here is from genome assembly GCF_037783145.1 of Equus przewalskii. Lineage (NCBI taxonomy): Eukaryota > Metazoa > Chordata > Mammalia > Perissodactyla > Equidae > Equus > Equus przewalskii. The sequence goes on from NC_091859.1 coordinate 45,069,334, forward strand.
GACTGTGGGGGATGGGGGATGAAGTGGCACAGCTCAGGGATGTCGCTGAGATCCCGGGAGCCCCCGGTGCCAAGCCATCTCCAGGGTCGGCCCAGAGCACGGGGCTGTGGATGGGTGTGCAAGGCCCTCACAGTGTCCTGAGATGCCCTCCAGAGCCCCCATTACTGTAAATAAGCTTCACAGAATTGGTGTCGGCCCTCCCGGGCTGTGTGCGAAGAACAGGCTCCATGAGGGAGCCCACCTCGGACAGGACGCCAAGCCCTGGGGACAGCAGGGTGAGGGGTCATGGAGACAGAAGTGAGAAGAAGGGACTGGAGGTGGCAGGGGTTGGGCAGAGTCTGGGGGAAGATGGTCAGGCTGCAGGTGGTGATCATGGGGTCACAAAGGAGGGGCTGGCCTTGGACAAGCCCTTGACCCTCTGGAACCTCATGGGGAGCCTCCCAGCCGCTGGGGCCCAGACCCCTGCCCTCAGGACTCTGCAGCGCCCCAGCCTGTCCTTATCCCTCTGGGCCCAGCTTCCAGGTCCCTTCCCCAGACTTCCGAGCAGACCTAAGGGGATGGAGATCTTGCCTCCTGCTCTGTTTTCCTGCCTCCCTGAGTTCACAGGCTGAGCCAGGCCTGGCTATAGACAGGAGCTCAGTCCCAGAAATGTGCCTGGAAATGCCGAATCTGCCCAGGGTCCACATGCCCCCCACACCGCTATGGAGGCCCTTTCACCTCACCCTCTCTGTAGCTTCGGCTCCTGGGCTTTCAGAAGGGGCCCAGGCCACTCGGGGCGGCCAGCCTCACCTGACCACCTCACATCACTCAAGCCCAGCCCAGGCCTCCAGCGCAGCCTGTGTGGGCGAGATCGGTGCCCAGGATGCTGAAGAAAGAACAGGTCCACAGAGCTGAGTCCCCTCCCCACGGTCCCTCCGTCCCCAACCACAAGGACACCACCCTCAGCCCGTTCTTATTCCCGGCTCCTCTGTCGTCTCTGGTTAATTAATTGCTCCTTCTCTTAATTTCAGGATGCCCTGACGATTTGGTGATGAGTGCTGACGAGCTGAGATTGTGACGTGAAGATAAAGACCCAGGACAGCCCGCCCACCTGGCCCTGCGCCTCCACGGATCCTGGAGAAGACAGGGATACAGAGGTGGCCTTGCTGGCCCTGGGCCACTGGGCTCCGGACAGGATGGCACACGTCGGTGGCCGCAATCTTTGAAGGACGTTAGTCTCAGGCAAGGGCAGTCTTGGGGGCCCCAGAGATGGGTCTGGGCACATGAGAGGTGTGTTCCGGAATATTTCACATGGATCCAGTCCTGCCTACACAGCACCACGAAGGTGGCGCCTGCCTCCTTCAGGGCTGTCCCTCTGGCTCCTTCCTTGGACCAGCCTTCTCTCCCCACCCACACTGCCCTGCCCCTTTCCTTAGACTGTCACTGTGTCACTGTGTCCACAGCCACCTTCCCAGAGGCCATAAGCACTGGAGGATGGGGCTCTAACGGCTTGTGCACCCCGGTGTCCTCCATGTCTCATCTGGGAGCCACGAGCAGGAAGCTGTCATCAAAACCTGTGATCGGATGAAAGAATGAGTGAGTGAATGTATGAATGAATGAATGACAGAACACGAGCGTGGGGAGGTGACGCCATCACTCTCCCAGTTCTCATCTCACCAGACATGGAGCCGGGCATCTGAAAGGCTCCTCCACTTTTCCTCGTGGGTCAACTGAGACATGATTTGAGATGCTCCCATACAGCCACACACTCAGGAATTGTCCCTTACACGTGGTCACTTGTGCCTGAAATCACCATTGCCGAGACAACCCTCCCGAAAAGGCAGCTGTATGTGGGAACAGTGTTACCTGGAGCGACAGCAGTGTGAGTTCCAGAACATGATAGAACTTTCTGGAGGCCAAACTGTGAGTGGAGAGAGAGGAAGGAGCCAGCGTCCAGCCAGGCGAGGCCCTCGGGCATGCCTGTCATGAGAGAAGGCGCAGGATGCATGTGGGGTGGACTGGCCCCTCCCGGCCCTGAGGTCCCAGCCTCTGAGCTCTCAGGTTGCGATTCTCTGGGGAGAGGGAGGCGGCCCTAGCATTTCCACAGGTGTCCAGCAGCAGTGGGCCCCGGGCCTCCCGGTGGCTGAGCAGCCCTCGGCTCCAGCTCATCAGGCCCAGTAACCGCTCCTTCCACAGGCCTGCGGCCCAGCGGGAAGTGCCTGTGTGGGAGGAGCTGTGTCCCAAAGGTACACTGGAGTCCCAACCCCAGAACCTCAGACTTTGACCTTATTTAGAAACAAGGTCGTTGCAGACGCAATCAGTTGAGATGCTCTCCTCAAGGAGCAGAGTGGGTCCCACAAGCCTTATGACAGAAGTCCTTAGAAGAGCGGGGAAGAGACGGAGACGCAGAGAGGGAGGACCACGTGATGACGGAGGAGAAATTGGAGCGATTGCAGCTACCAGCCTCGGGCCTCCAGGGATCTCCCACAAACTGCAGAAGCCGGGAGAGAGGCCTGGCACAGATTCTCCCTCAGAGCCTCGAAGGAACCAGCCCCACCTGCACCTGATCTCGGACTTTGGCCCCAGAACTGGGAGAAGATAAACGCCTGCTGCTGTAAGTGGTTCCATTTGTAGGACGTTTTCACGGCAGCCCCTGGAGCTAATCCGGGCCATTCTCTCTCCCCGCATCTCTTCTTGGAGGGTCCATTTCACCGCCACGGTGCCCAGGCTCCTCCAGGGCTCCTCAGGGGCCCCTAACTGCGCCGTGTGCTCACTCTCCACTGTGCCATCCATCTGGGGATGTCACCAGCACTCGCCCGGGGTCAACGAGGAACTCGGTTCAGATGGAGACTTCATCCTCCGCTTTCAGACTTGGATCCCTCCTGGGCATCCAGCTCACTCCATTTTCCCACTTCCCTCCTCCAACCCCGTTTTAAATAGAAGCCATAAACAATCAGAGCGTGAGGCCATCAGCCCAACTTGGAAGCAAACCCCGGTCTGTGGGGGGGACAAGATGCCGATCGAGGCTGCCTCCCACCAGAGGGCCACTGCGTGCCGCTCCAACGGCTCCACCTCCTCCCTCTACCCCCCTTCTTAATGCCACCGGTGTCCCCAGAGCTGAGAAACTGGGACAAGGAAGCACAGTGCAGCTGGAAGACGGGCTGCTGGGCTCTACGGGAACAGAACACATTTCCCGCTTCTTGGGGAGCGTCCATCGGAGGGGCCAGAGCCGACAGCATCCCAGCAGCTCTGGAGGGAGCTTATGTCTCCAGGGGCAGAGCTGCAGTGTCAGGAGGCCTGGGAGAAGGCGGGACCCAGCTGACCAACTGACCACCTGAGAGCCAGGTCCTTTGGCCTGGGGAGGAGAGGTCCAGGGCCCTGTGGGAAGCCCGAGCAGGTGGGGCTGAGACAGGAGGGTCAGGGTCACATTGGAATCTCTGGGCTGGTGGGGAGGAGCTTCCACTGACTCTGTTTACTCCATGCATCTGGATGGAGCTGGAGATCAGCATTGTTTTGACTATTACCAGCTTCCTGGCCAGGGCCTCCAGCATGCGTCTGGCAGGTCTGCCTGCCCTTTAACTGGATTGGTTTCGCCTGAATCACATTGCAGCCCATGCGACATGGACCTGCTGTCCGTGCCTGGCGCCGTTCTGAGCACCTTCCACCCACCGTCCATGTGATCTCCACAGTGCCCCATAAGATGGGCACGGTTGGGGACACTGAGGCCCAAGACCTCCAGCGAGAGAAGGTGGCTGCACGTCTGAGCCCAGGCAGGCTGACCCGTAAGCCCGCACGCCCAGACATGGAGTATGTCTGCCCTCTGGAACCTCGCCCCACGCCCAAGGCCCTCCTCCTCCAGCCAGAGCTGTGTTTGGCTCTAACTCTGGGCTGTGCTGGCTGCCCCTGCTGCTCCAGCCTGTAGGAGGCGCGGTCTCTCTGTGTTCCCAGCAGGAACTCCCAGGGAGCCGTGGTGAGCAGGGGAATACCGCCTCCCTCCTGTCCTGCAGGCCCACCCCTTGGACACACAGGGCTGGCTGCATATGTGGGGGACTGTGCAGTGCTCAGGAGGGTCCCATGCTCGGTTTACAGCTCCACTGTCATCTTGAAAGTCTTAATGATTTTATCTTGAACTTGTGTTCACACAAGTCCCACAGTGGGACAGCTGGGCCTGCGTGTGAGCCAAGGACACTCGTGCAGAGCACGTGCCCCCTGCCCTTAGTGCTTCATCCACATAGCGCATCTGGGATGCCCCTGAGCATGGACCTCTGGGGACCCGCCAGGCGTGGGGTTCACTGAGACTCAGTGCGTGTGCAGCATGAGCGGGCCGGGGCTACACCTGAGCAAGTGAGGAAGGAGGGGCCCTGCCAGGCTCCACAGGCCGTGCTTTCCCATCAAACTCCAACTTGCTTCAAACATGGAAGGAAGAAGGCAGGCTTCTGATAACATCAATGGCCAAGGGACCCTGTCATATTCTTTCTTACTCCGTGTATTGCGCGCATTTCAAGAAATGAAATAAAAAGGGTTGAGTGTGTTTTGTGCAGTGTTTCCGTTGTTCTGGTAGGAACTAGACACACATGCGTGGATGAGCTGTGACATTCCAGTCGTGTCCTTGCATTGATTCTGCGTGTGGCTGAGGTGCTCCCATATCTGCATGTAAGACTGCATGCCCCGTATGCAGAGAAGCAGTAAAACCCATGCAATTAATGTAAGAATTCAGCTTTTCTTTACCTGGAATGAAGTTAGATAGCAACTAAAAACACATTCAAGTGGTGAGAAAGACCATGAAAGAAAGAAAAAAATCTGGGCTGGCCCGGTGGCACAGCAGTTAAGTGCGCACGTTCCGCTTCTCGGTGGCCCGGGGTTCGCCAGTTGGGATCCTGGGTGCAGACATGGCACCCCTTGGCAAAAAGCCATGCTGTGGTAGGCGTCCCACATATAAAGTAGAGGAAGATGGGCATGGATGTTAGCTCAGGGCCAGTCTTCCTCAGTGAAAAGAGGAGGTTTGGCAGTAGTTAGCTCAGGGCTAATCTTCCTCAAAAAAAAAAAAAAAGAAGAAGAAGGAAAGAAAGAAAAAGTCTTCTTCACATCTTAGTATCTTTAAGGGGACTTTCTTCCTGCTTTTGGACAAGGGTCCTTGATCTCCTTTTGCACTGAGCCCTGTACATTTCTCCTCCCGCTGCCATGCTTTCCAGCCCTGTGAGCTGAGGTAGGATCAGATGAGCTCCTGTATGTGAGGTGACCTACAGCAAACCCTTCCAAGCGGAAGTTTTAGCTGGTGAGAAGGAAGGAACGAGAAGGAGACAGAGGAGTTGCCCGGGAACATGTCTTGGGAAGTAGGTGAGCTGGGCAGCAACTGGGAGCGTCTCATTCCTTGCCCTGCACGCTCACTCTGTAAGCAGAGCCTCCTGGCTAAGGAAAGGGTCTGAAGCGCGTCATCTTGTTCCTTGTGTGGTTCCGTCACCGGGCCCCCCACCAAGGGGGAAATGGCTGGAGACGGGAAGGCCAGTTGGACCAGTATTCGAACCATTCTGGGGAGAAATAGAGATCCAGACAAGGACAGAGGTAGTGAGAGAGTAGACGAGCTTGTCAAGAGCTCCTCTGAGTAACTTTTAGAGACGGTCCTTAACTCTGCTCGCTCTGTCTCCCAAAGATAGGTCACTAGGTTTGTAACTGAAAATGTGGTCTCTGATCCCGATGGCAACCCAAATAACGAGAACAGAGTTTTGGGTGAAAAAGGAAAGGCTTTATTTTGCCAGGCACAGGGAACACAGCAAGGGCTAGTGTCTCAAGAATTGCTAGCTCCCCATTAAGAAATGGGTAGGGGGTTTTATTTGGTGTTTTAGGTAGGGAAGGGGGGCCATGGCCTTCTTGGTCAGCGTTTTCCCGTCGGCCTGTGTCTGGTGCTGCTTCCAGCAGAGGAGTCAGAGGGTTTCTCAGGTGGGTGTCCTCGGCTGTGTGTCTCCATGGTGGAAGGTGGACTCTGCCGTCAGAAGCCGAGGAGGTGGGCCTGGAAGCTTCAGTTTCTTGATATTCTCTGGATGTTAGTTTCTCTGGGAAAGAACTTCGAGGTCCTGGATTAGCCACAACTTTAGTGGGAGCCCAGCGTGAGGCCACCTGGACTTTAACGATTTGTAACCTCTATTTGGTTGTAAACTCCAGGGAGTCAGGGGTTAAAGAAACCAGCGTTTCCCTGTGAGCGTAACTAGAGGCCCAGGGACCAGGGGACGTGCGCCTTTAGCTTTAACCCACATGCACTGGGTTGGCTGTAGGGCAGCCAGTCTCAGGGCTGATATGAACTAAGAGCCGGTGATGGGTTGCGTTAACACTTTATTGCTAATGACTGCCTTCTGCATTGTCTAAGAAGGCAGAGAGCAATGCAAGATTTCCAGTGGCAAAGGGAGGCACGCTGGGCCGCCACAGGAAGATATCAATATTTCAGCAATATTGAGCTCCCGCTCCTCAAATCGTAGACGAGATAATGGGCAGAAATGAAGAGCATTATCGGACGTCTCTGGCTGGTACTTTGGTGCATTGAGCATCAGTCCAAGGTGCCCACGGACGTCCCCCCACAGGGAGACTAAGTAATGCTGAGTGACAGCTGACACGCTCACTGCTTGGAGGGAGCCCACCATCGGAACGCGGGAATTTAGAGTCTCCAGCTGGGGTGGAGGAGCCAATTTACAGCCCGTCAGTCAGGGTTTTGACACGTAACTTTGCGCTTGCCATTTTGTTAATGAGGAATTGCTCTCAAATCTTAGGAGGATGTTTCCCTAAAGAGAAACCTGCGTGTCTTGGTGAAATTAAGATGACTTCACTGGGGAACATGCAGTGAATGCTTAATCGACTTTTTAACCTTTTACGCCTTCAGCGGGTGCAGCTGTAAGACAATTCATCGTTGCATTGTTGTAACCTGCAAAGGAGGTGACCAGCAGAGAGGAGCCGTTGGGTAAATGTTGATATGCTCGGCTCTGCCTCTCAAATAACGCCTGGAAACTCAGGACGGATTCCCAGCCAAGGGCCTTGGAACTCGTAGGTTAGACACCCAGGACCCCGTTGTCCCTGTGCCTCCAGGAGACGGCCCCACGTTAGGGGCCCACAGTGATCATGGGCCCTGAGCCTCAGTGGATGCAAAACACCCTGTTGCCTGACCCTCTGTGTCTCAGCTCACGTGTCAGCACCTCCTCCAGCCTCACCTCTGCTCTGCTGCCGAGGCCACATGCTGCGCTGGGCACTCGCTCTGCGTGGTTTCATGATTCATCCACTCTGCCGGGCGTAAGTCCCGGCATGAGTAATGTTTGCTGAATGAAGTAATCAGTGAGGGAGTGGAATGAATGGGGTCGGAGCAGCAGGGAACCCTCATGCCCATTGCTGGCATCACAGAGAAATGGGAGAACCCAGGTGCCAGAGTCTGAAGCACTGAGCTGGGTTCCCGGGCCTACCACTGCTCACCATGCGACACGGGCCATGCTCTCTGCTCTGCTTCTACTCGATGGTTTCATCTACAAAGCACAGCTGTCACTGGCACAGGGGCCTCCCTGGGGCCTCGAGGATCCTAAGGAGAAGAAAGAATCTTGGGAACATGTCTGATTCGTGAAGCCTAGATGGGAATAGAGGCAAGTGGAACATAGCCAGAAGGTCTTTGAAACACCCACAGCCACCCTCTCAACCTTGCCACACTTGTCCCCATGAGACTTATCCCACTGCCCCCACTCACCATCAACACAACCACCCACACTTCATCACGGCGGCAAAGGCTCCTGGGAAAGGGAGGCAGGCTGTACCGGTGTCCTGAGCCTGCTGGAACGAACACCACGGTGGGGCTTGAATAGCACACATGTTCATTCTCTCCGGTTCTGCAGGCGGGAGGTCCCAGATCAGGGTGTGGGCAGAGGTGCTCCCTTCTGAGGCTGTGCAGGAGCCATCTGCTCCAGCCCTCTTCCAGCTCCTCGTGGCCACAGATGTTCCTGGCTTGTCGACGGCTGTCTTCTCCCTGTGTCTTTACATTGTCTTCCCTCTGTAGGTATCCATCTCTTTGTCAAATTTCCCTTTTGTAAGGACAGCAGTCACATTGAATTAAGGCCCAGCCCAGTGACTTCATCTAAACCTGATCATCTGCAAAGGCCTGACTTCTGAATGTGGTCACATTCACAGGTCCGGGGGTTTGGGACTCCAACATCTTTTGGAGGGACCCAACTCAACCCACAGCAAGGGACGACTGTATCTCCTTGGGGCCCTACCTAGACGTCTCTCCCCGCTGTGTGCTTTTGGCATCTTGGATACAAAAGCTTTCCCCAGCGCTGAAAAGAAGTCTCCAGACCCCATTGGCTTAACATCCTGGGACCAAACTCGTCACTGAGATGGTTTCTGTGCTTCATTCTCAATATCCAGCATTTACAGACTGCAGGGCAGACAACATCAAAAAGACAGAAGTCTTAGTGCAAAGAGAGAAGGTGCAAGAGCCGGTTCCACAACTCACTGGTGAAAGACAGACCAGGCAGCAGTGGCCTCACCTGGCAGGACGTGCAGGATGGTGCACATCTGACTTATCATTTCCATCACGTGGTCCGGGACCCTGTGTGTGCACCCGGGGCTGAAACAGGTCCCTCCCGGGGCCCCACGAAGTTCCAGGTACTCAGTTCATGAAGTCATGCTCCCTTAGTCACCCAGGAGACCCAGGCTTCCCGGTGATCCTGCTCCTCTGGCTGAGGCCTTGCTGCCTCTTGGAATCCCTACTGGCCTCCTGGGCCTCGCAACCCCCCCGTGGAAGCAGCCCTGCCTCGGCTTTGCGTTGCACCCCTGCTGCCCATGTGGCTGGGGGGCGCTCTCTCCAGACAGGGGACTTGGGAACCCTCCCAGGGTGGAGGCAAAGGAGCTTGAGGGGTGCTCTGCAGGAGTTTGGGGTGTCCCTGGGAGGTGTCACAGGGCCGGTACTGCAAGAGCAGAGATTGGGCGTGGGGGGTGAAGACTGGCCTGAGAGGGAGTCTCAAGCAGGACCCCAGACACATTCTGGGGCTGCAGGTCTTTGCTGAGGAGTGGGTGACCGCCAGCCCAGCTCCACGGGGACCCACAGAAGGGACAGGTGAGGGGGCCTTGAGCCTGTAATTTGTGTCTGGACAGTGGAACCGGCTCGCCTCCACACTGGGACGACCACGGAAAGGTTTGTCCTCCTAAATGTGCCTCTCTGGCCATTTGCCACCGTGGCCATCACAGGCGATTTCAAATCTGAAAGTTAAATCGCAGCCCGTCGTCAGAGCGGTCGTTGCCAAGGCGTGAGAGCTGCGCGCAGGGCATCTTGAGGAAATGGCTCATTGGAAAACACTTTCTGCTGAGCATTTCAGTGCAGGGACACAGCACGTGAATCCGAAAGACAAATTCAGAGTATTCGTGGGGAAGTCAGACCTTTCCTGGAGACACCGTTCACGGGGACACCCTGTAACTTTCTGTCCCGTGATGTTTCTAGAGCACATTCTCCTGGTGACATTGCTAACTCTGGTGTGTTGGCTTCGTGGCAGCGCCCTTTCCAGAGCCTGTCACCTGGCTCTTTGCTGGAGAATGGGATCCTGCACTGTAGCAGGTGCACCAGTGTTCTCTCGGAGCCTGTAATGTGACCGCATTTGGACATGGGGTCTTCACAGACGTGACTAGTTAGGGATCTTGAGATGAGCTCATCCTGGATGATCCAGGTTGGCCCTATATCCAATGACAAGTGTTCCAATAAGAGACAGAAGAGAAGACACAGACACACGGAGAGGAGGCCACGTGAAGAGGGAGGCAGAGACTGAGGAGATGCGGCCACAAGCCAAGGGACGCCTGGAGGCCCCAGGAGCTGGACAAGATAAGGAGGAGCTGGTCCAGAGACCAGCACTGCCTGGTTGGCTGATGACAAGCGGCTCATGAGAGGAACGATTTGTCCTGCATAAGGCTCAGGAGGCTTGGGGAGCTAAATAGCTTGGGCTGGTAAAAGGGGGTAGTCTATAAAAGGATCAGGAACTGTCCCGAGATAACAGGAGGGCTCCTCGGGGGGCAGTTTCTCCCTGAGTGACGAGGCCATAGTTTTCCTTAATCTGACTCGTCCCTTCACTTCCTGGGTGACCCCCATTGTCAAGAATGTCATGGGGGTTAAGGATGCAAGAAGGACTGTGCACACCTGTCTTATGGGATGGAGAGGTTTGTATAGAGTAGGGGTGGGGGGGTGCCCTGGAAGTGGGGGTGGGTGAGCTGCCCACAGACTGGGCACAGCTTCTGAGCAGGTGGCTGGCAGTGGCGTCCATCCCAGCTGGCCCATTGCCCTTGGGGAACACGAACAAGTGAGGAATGAAGCTGACCTGATGGGCTGGAATACCTGGACCCCAGGTGGACACAGGGACGCAGAAAGAGGAGCCCGTGCTAACACCCACTTCATTTCTTCTCAGAGAGCGGCGGGCGCGTGCTGGGGAGCTGCCAGCTGCCCCACCTTGCTGTTCCGGGGCACAGAATGGGAGCGTGTTGGCACCTGTGTGGCCCCGGCTGGTGATGAAGCTGTGAGCATCCCCTCCTAGTCCCCAGGAAGCCAGTGGGGGGTGAGCACAACCTGATGCCACCAGCCTGTGGGGTAGGGGGAGTCGAGGGACCAGAGGCAGCAGGATGCAGACCGACGGCCCAGGGTAGGGGCTCTGAGGCCCACCCTGAGCCCTCTCGTCCATGCAGATCTTATGCTTTTCCAGCGATACGGATGGAATTTGGGGCACAGAGAGGAGAACCACAGCAGCCAGATTGAATAAACTATCAGTTCACACACCCCAAAATAAACACAGGACGGGGGCCGGAATGGCAGGTCCCAAACGCTGTGGGTAACCGAGGAGCTTTCCCAGGAGGAAGCCGCCTGCCAGCCCTGGTCCCACGTGGGTGACACGTGTCCTCCCCTGGCCCACAGCAGCTCCCCTGGGCCACTGCCGAGCAGCCCCGAAGACAGAGCCTGTGTCTCGCCGTCCCCTCTGCCCCAGCTTTGCCCCCACAGCAGTCTCGCCCCGACCACTCTGGGAGCTGCACGGGCCATTTGGAGTGGTTGGATGTGGGCCCCCCATGCAATATGGGGAGGGGATTCTGTCCTACATGGCAGAGCACCCACCGGCCTGGGCAGCAAAGGATGTGCGTCAATTTCTGTCTCTGCCCCTGGGAACGGGCCTGGGAAAAGTACTTTGGTTTGTTTCATCTGTGAAATGGGCAAAACAGTAACAGTGGCACCTGCTCCAAGTTGTCCTAGTTCAGGCGGCTGTAGCAAGACAACAGACCAGGGGCTTGAACCGTAGACATTTATTCCACACAGCTCCAAGGGCTGGGGGTCCAAGACCAGGTGCCGGCCTGGTCAGGTTCTGGTGAGGGCCCTCTTCTGGGCTGCAGACGGACAACTTGCATCCTCACGTGGCAGAAAGAGAGGGAGCTAGCTCTGTGGGGTCTCTCTGGCAAGGACACTGATCCCATTCGTGGGGGCTCCACCCTCACGGCTGTCATCTCCTGAAGGCCCCACCTCCTAACACTGTCACTACAGGAGTCAGGTGTCAGCTCATGAATTCTGGGGACGCAGACATTCAGTCCACAGCGGAGTGCTTGACGAAAGGCACAGGGCGCTTTGTAAACTCTTGAATTGTGGGCACGATGGCCAGCGTCCCTTCCTTCTCACTGTCTTGGGCCTTCCTGTCCCTCAGAGGAGCATTTCCGCCCCGTAATAATACAGCGGGGCCCGAGTTCTGATGGGAACATGGCAGTCGAAGCATCCATTCCACTCACACTGTCACCCAGCCTGAAGCAGCTTGTATCACAATCTCAGTTAATCACACGAGAACCCTAGAAGGCGCTGCCATTTCCCCCATTGCACAGACGAGGGAACCGGGTCCCGGACAGGTTGAGCAGCTCCTCCACGATGGGACAGCATGGGGAGCAGCCTGATTCCCAGCCTGGATGTGAAAGCTCCTCCTGGGGGGGGCATCGGGGTCCGAGGAAGCCGACTGACGCCTGAATCCCAAGTTCAATGCGGTTTCCTTCTGTTGCCTTTACAATTTCACAGCGTCGACCAGACTCCCTAGCCCACGAGCTCCCAAGAAGAGCCTTCGGCTGACCACGATGAGGGAGCGCTTTAGGCAGAAAGTGGCTGCATCAGACTGGCAAGCTGCAGCTCGCGCTGGACGTTTTCCTCCCGGACCTGACACTCTGCCCAGAAAAGCTTCCTGTGAAGAAGGAGGGGCTCACTTGTGTGCGAGGGTCCCCAGCATGAGGGGGGCCGGGTGTCCTCAGGTGCCGAGTGAGCGGGTCCAGGGAGGTGCTGGCGGGAGGGCAGGTGAGTGCGGCCTGGAGCCTGCGGATCCCCCGAGGCACCTGCTCCCAGGTTTGCATCTGGGGATGAGACAGGTGGAGGGGCTGCCCTTGGTCAGGACGCTTCCAGAGAGGCTGAGCTCAGCCTTTGCAGTCGGTTATCAGTAAGAAGCAGCGGCCCCAGCAGAAAGCCCACACGCTGTGTTCTAAGAAAGGTGGCTCCAGCCCGCTCTTGCCGCCTTGCTCCCTGAGGGCACGTGGTGAGAACGATGCTTCCAAAAGCAGGGTCCTTCCGGCACTTCTGTGGCGATGTGACATCCTGGCTAGGTGCCCATTTTGGGGCCACGCTGGGCACATGTCCTTCCATCCTCGCAGACGTGGCTCAGCGGGGACAGCCTCAGAACGTGCCAGGCCTCCTCCATCCAACCCTGGAAGGCCCCGCCGCCCCCACCCCCTCCTGAAGCCTATTCTGCTTCCCTCCACGCTGGCCTGGTCAGAACCACCCCGGACTTTGCCCAGAGGCCGCCGTCCTCGCCTCCCCCGGTTGGGCCCTGGACTGGGTGGTGGGGAGAAAGATGATATTTGGACTCACAAGGTCTGTTTTTCGCTTCCTGGCAAAACGGAAAAATAAGATCCATATGAGAATCTGCACGGTGGCCGTGGGGAGGCCGCGGCCCCCTATTCCCTTACAGCATCAGTGACCTCGAGACCCTGCCGGGCCGGCCTGCCTGTGGATAAATGAGAATGAAGCTCCCTTGGCATTCGTTTGCTCCTCTTGGCTGACTTCAGGCTGGCCAGGTGGGGTTTGACATTTCTTAGGTCATGACCTACAAAATTCGCTATTTCATCACTGCCACTGCAGCCTAAGGTTTGTCTTTTTATTTTCTTGGGTTAAGGTTTCTGATTATCATAAGGCTCCAGAATGAAGTGTGAATGATGCTCCAATTTAATCTCACAGCATCAGGGGGCCCCAAGCACCAGGTGGGTCCCCGGGGACCGTTTAAAACGGTTATGGACGAGGAAAGGGCTGACAGAGGAACCCCAGAAACTCTCACTCTTGAAGACACATGGCCACCCTGGAGGGAAGATGACCTGGCTCCGTGAAAGCATCCTTGCTCGTTCACGCACACGTTTGTGAAGGCGGCCGAGCATTCTGGGGGTTCCTTCTGCTCTGTTACTTCAGCTTCCGGACAAAGTCCGTTGCATGCATGATGCTACCGTTTATAAAAATGCACCGAGCCACGCGGGCTTCTCCCCCATCCTTACGCACAGAAGCTTAATTAGAAGCGTGTGTGGGGGGCCCGTGTGGACATCTCAGTGGAAGTATCCGGGCTGAGGGCGTGTCACCAGCCGGGGGCTCACAGATGGGGAGGGCCAGACTGTCAGGACAATTTGTCCCATCTGTGCTGAGCGACACACCTGTTGGCAGGATGTTTGGGGACATCAGTGTTGGGCGCACAGAGAGCAAGGCCGGCAGGTCCAGGATCACTTGGTTGGGTGACCTCTTGGTACCTCTCACCCCGAGGGACCCTGCAGAGAGGCTGAGCCACTCATGGACCCCACAGAAGGAAAGCTCAGATGAGGCCCTGGTCCACCTGCAGCGCTCTGTCGGGAGAGTCCGTGTGGCCTCAACCACGTGGACCCTCTCACTGCCCACGCGGCCCATGGAGGCCGAGCTCTGAAAGCCAGCTCCAGACCTCACTTCCCCACGATGCCTCCTTGACTCCGGGTGCTGCCCGCACCCCGGGCCTCCCGCCAGTCACTCTGTAACTGTGTGAGGCACATCCCACCTCTCTGGGCCCCTCCGAGGATGTAAAGGGACAGACAAACCTCCCCGCTCCCCAAGATGGGGACGGCTGTGAGGTTCCAACTGCAAGATGCTCTTCAGATGAGAGGGGTTCCTGTATTGCAGCATTTCCTGTGTCAGCGCCACCAGACCCAAACGTTCAAAGGACCCTCCCACTACACGCACAGCCACAGGCAGACACTCCTCCCAGTGCCTGTCTACACATCTCCAAATCCCTGTGCACGTGGATCTGGGAGTCCAGGGAGACTCAAGTGCTGCTGCGTAGGGCACTGGGCCACTGTGAGGGGGCAAGGCGGGCGGCATCATCACTGGCACAAATCTTGCCCAGAGAAGGCTTGTGGGGGAAGACCCTCTTGCTGGAGACCAGGGTTGTTTTGCTTTTTCATTTTTATTGAATCCATAGCAATTAGTCTTGTACCTTTGGGAAGCTTTATTTCCCTGACTTTAGCATGAACGTCTTGAAGGCGTGCATGAGAGGGGAAGCCACGTCTCCTGTTGAGCTCTCGTCCAGGGACATGTCTCCATCTGACTTGGCTTGGTCTCCCCTTGAGCATGAGGTTCCCACGCCCAGACCCCGAGGCAATTCCGTCACAGGTGCCCAGGAAATGGGAGCCGCGCCCTGGAGACCATGCACCATCTTCCCACTTCCTCTACCAGAGGTGGCTCCTTCATCCTTTCATCCCTGGTGGACCGCATCCAAGGCTGTCCGATCATCCTGAGCCCAGACATCCCTCAGACCGTGGCTCGGTCACGCTGCCTGTAATGACGTCACTTCTCAGCACAGTGACGGCGCCTCCTGCCTTCTCGAATTCCAGACGTACAGCTCCAACATGTTCATGTGCATGTCTGTACACACACATCTCTGACCCTTAAACACTGAGACCAGCCCGAAGGTGTCCCACGCGGGTCCCCTGAGACACTCGAGCCCCGACAGAGCCTGACACAGTTTAGGCGCTTGGTGGGCAGCTGCTGAGTTTGGTTCCATGCTGAGCACATCCTGTCTTCCAGGGTAATGTTTGCATCTAGGCCTCATATTCTCCACCAGAAGGAAAAAAACACAAAGGGCCAGAAGACTTGGGCCCCAGGTTTGAAGCTGACCTGAGTGCTGGAAGCACAGGAGAACCCAGCCCTTGGCAGTAGGCTCGGGGCCCAGCAGGGGGCCTTCCACCACTCCTCCGAAGCCACAGCCTGGCCCAGCCCACCTTCTCCGCCGGATCTCATGGTTGTGTTGTTTTTATGGCACGTGCTGTGAGGTGAGAGATTGATTCTGCTCATTACGTGCTTTCCAGAGCTGTGTCTATCGTGTGGAAACGCTGTCCAAGGATCTGGGGAGCGAGGATGTTCCCCGTGGTACGCCTGTTAGCGCGTCAAAGTCCATGTCGGAGCATAGGGGCCCTGCACACGGGACACTCGGGTTCTTACCGCTTGGTGTTAGAATCATCAACGGTAGTTGACTAATGCTGCCAGTCGCCGAGATTAGCCCTGTGGGACCCCGTCACCCACTGAGGCACGGCGGCATTTGACTTCCGAAGAGAAAGTGGCTCCTCCCGCTGCTGGGGCAGCTGACCTGAGCATTGGACGCAAGAAGCCGAGAGCCAGGGGCGTCCAGAGCAGCCTCCTTTTTGTGACCACTGGGCAGGCTGGCTGATGGGGGCCGATTCACCCCAGACTTGAACAAGATTAGGGTTCGTAGCTGGTTTCTGGTCTTTGCGATAAAAAGCCAGCACATGGTCTTTCCCAGAGCAAAACCCTGCCTGGGAGAAAGCCCTGACGAAGGCCGTGTCTCAGTCAGGGATCTCGGAGGAAAGTCGGGAGTGCGGGCTCTCCTGAATGTCCCCTGGTGCAGGCAGACACCACATGTCTCTTTGAAAACGAACACTTGTTTCCCTGGGAATGATAAGAAAACAAATCAAAGATACTGGTAGATTAATTTAACATATAGAGGCACAGAAATGACAGTGAAAACCATAGATGCTGGTACCAGGAATCGCTGAATCCGATGAGCGGAGACGATACGAAAACGCTGCGGGGGACAAAAATCACTCCAGCCGTCAGCACAGTTATTTCCATTCTCGACAAGAGAAATATGCTTTTTTCATGGGATATTGTGTTTTCAGTGAGTCTAGTAATGAAATTTTGAAAAACCCAGTGACGTTGATCCAAATTTTAGCTAGGAAGCCTATTATTAAAATTGATAACACCGGCTTACTGCCTCCTAAGTTATGGGTGCAGGAGATGATAAATCTTGAAAATTTGCATTGTATAAAAATGTTTTAGTAGATGGTTTTGTAGTCAGGAAGATTAGCTGGTTCCTTGATTGGCTGCTACAGTGCAGAGGAATAAAGATAAATGCTGTGTAATGCACGCGGACCTCAGGGGAAGGGTTCGAAGTGATAAACGGCTTCCTCGTACCTTTCACAAGCATTCACTTCTCATCTGTTAGGACCTTCCACTGTTTGGAGTCTAAGGCACCCGCAGGAGCGCAGGAAGCATGCCAAGGAGCGGAGCCGGGACGCCTGTCTTCCTGGCTGTCTTCTCCGGTCACAGGAGGCAGACGGGTGTGGAGGTCGAGAGCTGGAGGGAGGGTTTCCATCAGCTGACTTTTCCCGTCCACACTTGGGAGGTTTGCATCCCCGAGTCCACGCACCTGCCCTCGTGAGCCCCATGGAGGCTGGATGCCCGGTCCCTCAGCAGCCCTGGCAGCATGCGTTATGTTCTCGTGACTCTTCTATCAGTGGGTTCCTTTCCCTGGAGGAAAACCCTGAAGTTGTGACTTCCTTAGGTGATTCTCTTCCTCCTCTTGAATAGGTGTTGTTTTTTCCCCAGTCACTGTCATCAGTCATAAAGGTGACAACGTTGCCTGTGATGATTGAGGTCTGGAAATTGAATGTGCAACTGCGGGATGAGGAGAGAGTCTCGCCTCCTCCACATCACAGGTGGCACGTGGGTGAGAGCACGGCAAGGGAGCAAGGAAATGGTACCTGCCCAACCGCAGGCCTTGGCAGCTCCTCACCTCGCCCCAGTACTGGCCCTGACACAGGACCGCAGCAGGCGCCTGTCCTTGAGTGTCCACCCTGGGATGCACGCATTTCCTGTGCTGGCAGCCACTGCTCACACTCCTCTGGGGTCTGCTCAGGAGGTGCCTTCAGGGTCGGCTCCTGCCCCCTCCTACACCCGAGCCAGCGCAGCCATGTCGATTTCCACCCGCTCTCCCCTTGAAGAAGCGCCCCCAGGGGAATACAGAAATGTTTCCACCAACCGTGTGTGTGCACGCTTGTGTGTATGCACGCGTGTGTGTGCACACATGTGTTTGCACGAGCACACACGTATAAAATCTATGGTGCTTATCAGAACCCAAACCAAAACCAAACCAATGAAAACCAGCAACATAAAATTAAAAGCCTCCTGTGTCACAGCTGCCAGGCTGACTCCTCCTGCACAATCGCTGGACTCGACGGAACTCACAGCACGACCAGCAGAGCCAGATCAGAGTCAACCCCCACCCGGAGAGCGGCCAGTCCTGCAGCAGCCCGTGTGCCTGAGTCATCTTTCCTGTTGTCTTTTAGCTCATTTACAACAATTATAACTAGGGAGTGTTTGGGGGTACCTCCTGTGGTCTCTCCCTCCCTCCCTGACTTGACTGTGGCTTCCTGGGGTGAGCTCCACGTCTTCTCTGAGCTGCAACCCAGCCCCCAGCTCAGGGCTGAGCTGAGAAGGATGCTGACAGGTGTGGGGATGCTTTTCTGGGGTGATAAAAATGTTGGAATTAGGAAGCGGTAATGGTAGCACAGCTCTGTGAATGTACGAAAAACCACTGAATTGTAAACTTTGGTGAATTTTAAGTTTTATATATCTTATATCTCAATTAAAAAAGTGTGTGGACTTCTGGTCCAGGCAAGATGGCGCAGCCTCATTTCTTCCTGCTCTTCTGTGCTAAGCGTGACTATAAACTCTGGAAATGGAGCAAGAGCTAACCAAAGGAAGCCAGCGGGAAGCTGGGCTGGGGTGGGCCCCGGGCTGGAGGAGCAGCCCCCCATCAGGGCATCTCAGGCCCCCACCTAAGAGAAGAGGGAACCCCGACCCAGAGCTCCCTGAGCCCTCAGGTAGCAGCAGAAGGTGGCCCAGCTGGGCTCGCTCCTTCCCCGGAGCCAGTGGAAGTTCCTCTGACAACATCAGGCCACTGACAGCACCAGTGAGAGGATGAGTTGTGGTCCCTCCAGCACAAGCTGACGGGGATACTCCCTGTCCTTCCTGGGCCTGAGACTCCCTTTTCTTTTCTTTTCTTTTCTTTTCTTTTCTTTTCTTTTCTTTTCTTTTCTTTTCTTTTTTTTTTGAGGAAGACTGGCCCTGAGCTAACATCTGTGCCCATCCTCCTCTATTTTATGTGGGACGCCTACCACAGCATGGCTTGCCAAGTGGTGCATAGGTCCACACCCAAGATCCAAACCAGATGAACTCCTGGCTGCCAAAGTAGAACGTGCAAACTTAACTGCTGTGCCACCGGGCCAGCCCCACAGAGACTCCCTTTTCTGCTGAAGATAGAGAGACAAGTCTGCAAAGCTGGCAGTGGAGACCCTGCTCCAGCGGAGGGCTCAGTCTGGGCAGCCCCTTTGTTCTCCCTCCCCTGCCCTGAGCCTGGGGCAGCAGGGTACTGGCCGGGGTGGGGGGGGGTGGGTCTTACTGTCCCGTCCCCACTGAGAGACATCAGCCAGCCCTGGGAAAGCTCCTCCTTCCCTCTCAGGCTACACCAGCAAGAACCAGTGTAAGCCCCACTGGCATCAGATAAAACGAGAAAGCCAAATAACACGGCAAAGACTCTGGGAATTAAACTGTCATGGGGACCGCAGTGCTCAAAAGATGGCGAGGGCCCAGGTACTAAACACAAACGGGGGGACCGCCTCCTGAAATAAAAGACTTAAGTGGGACACGGAGTCTCCCAGCATCACAGACAAAGTGTCCAGGATGCAATTAAATTGCCATCACAGCCAGAACCAAGAAAATCACACCCTGAATGAGAAAAGACACCCAGAGTGGGAGAAGCGGATACTGGAATGGTCCGACAAGGACTTTAAAGCAGGCACTATAAAAAATGCTTCAACAATTACCAGTGATCTCGAAACAAATGAAAGAAATAGAAAATCTCAGCAACAAAAGAGAAGTTATAGAAAGAGCTGAAGGGTTGTTATAGAACTGAAAATACGTACGCAAAAGCAACACTTGCTGGATGGGCTGGATAGCAGAGAGAGAGAACAGAACCGTCAGGAACCCGAGGACAGAACAATAGTGAGCACCCCACCTGAACAAGAGAGAGAGATTGACAGAGACCAGAAAAGAGCAGAGCCTCTGGGACCTGCGGGAACAAAAACAAAGGCCCAGCATTCTTATCATCACACTCCCAGAGCGACAGAGGAGAGTGGAGCTGAAAGAGCCTTGAAGGACTCGTGGCTGAAGCATGCAAACCTGGCAAAAGACACAACCATGCAGATCCAAGAGAGCTGTGAAAGGACGGGCAGATCAAGCCAAATAAGTCCACAGCAAGACACATCATAATTAAACTTCTGAAAACAAGGGGAAGAAAAAACAGCTTGAAATCAGCCAGAGAGGCGACACCATCACGTATAGGAGAACAGCAACGTGAATGACAGAATCTCTCATCTGAAGCCATGGAGACCAGATGTAAGAGCCCCCACACTCTTCAGTTGCTGGAAGAGTCGCTCGCTGTGAATTCTGTATCTGGCAAAACTACCCGTCAGGGTTGAAGAAGAAATGAAAACACTCTCAGGTGAAGAAAAAGAAAAGAATTTGTCACTGCTGTATCTACCCTTGGAGGTCGGCCAAACAAGTTCGTCAAGAGAAAGGAAATGACAAATGAGGGGATCTGGGAGCATCAGGAAGAAAAAGGAACGAGGGAACAGGCATAAATACGGGCGAATACAACAGAATTGTATAAATCATATCTGATGATGGAAACAAAAGTGGTAACACCTTCTAATAGCCAAGGCGATGATGTTTAGAGATGAGGAAGATCAAAGGACCTAAGTGGCATCCAGGACTGTGCACTTCACTAGAGCTGGTGAGATGCTGGTCCCAGTGGACCAACAAGGTCACATATGTCTGTTGAAACTGCTACAAAACCATGCAAAAAGACACACTAAAACCACTATCAATAAATCAAGACAAAATCTCAAAATAAGATCAGATAATGCAGAGGAAGGCAAGAAAAAAGAAATAGAATGAGATGAAAAGAAACAAATAGAAAATAAGAAAACAACAAACTTAAGCGCCAACCTATCAATAATTACCTCAAATGCAAATGGTTTTAAAACACATATTTAAAAAATGGAGATTTGCAGAGTGAATAAAAACCAAACAAGACACACAATCCAACTATATGTTGCTTCTAGGAAACTCATTCCATATTCAATGGTGTAGGTAAGCTAGCAGTAAAAGGATGAGAAAATATACAGCATGCACCATGAAGAATTTTTTTAAAAGCAGAGACTCCATTAACATCTAATGAAATGACTTCAAAACCAAGAAAATCGCTAAAGACAATGAGAGAGATCATATAATGATAAAAGGATCAGTCTACCAGGAAGACACAATAAACAAAACTGTGTGCACACCAAAAAACAAAGCTTCAAAATGCGTGAGACACAAGTTGGGGGGGGGGGTTCCCAGGGGCTGGGAGGAGGGGAGGGGGAGGTGTGGGTTCATAGGTAGCATTTCAGTTTTACAAGATGGAAAGAGCTATGGCGATGCATCGTGGTGGTAGCTGCAAATGCTACAAAAGTATTTAATACCACTGAACTCTGCACTTAAAAATTATTAAGATAGTAGCATTTATCTTATGTGTATTTTACCGCAATAAAAATAATTGGGGAAAAAGGCACTGATGTAGGTGAAAGGAGAAACCTGCCTCCATAGTGTAGCTGGGGACATTAACACTGACCTCTGGGCAGCTGACAGAACTATAAACCAGAAAGTCAACAAGGATACAGAAGACCTGAACTACACAATCAAAACACAGGTCTAATCAACACATACAGAACACCGCACAGCAACTGCAGAATAGACATTGCTTTCCACGTGCTTGAGGACCATGCGTGAAGATGGATCACATCCTGGGCCTTAAGACAAACCTTAACAGATGTAAAAATGCTCACGCCATGCAGAGTGTACTCTCTGACCACAAAGGAGTCAAACCAGAAGTCAATCACAGGGGCATCTTTAAACACACAGAAATTAAACTACCCGCGTCTAAATAATCCATAGGTTAAAGAAGACGTTTCAATGGAAATTTAAACACATGTAGACTTAAATGAAACAAAAACATGACATATCAAAATGAGTGGGTGCAGTTACATCAGGGCTGAGAACGACGTTTATTATGCTAAATGCTTACCTAAGAAAAGACAAAAGGTCTCAAGTCAATAATCTAAGTTACCTCAAGGATCTAGAAAAGGAAGAAGATTGGGGTCCGGCCCGTGTCAGAGTGGTTAAGTTTGAGTGCTCCGCTTGGGCAGCCTGGGGTTCACAGGTTCAGATCCCACATAGAAGAACTAGAAGGACTTACAACTAGGATGTACAACTATGTACTGGGGCTTTGGGAAGAAAAAAGAAAAAACAAAAAGAGGAAGATTGGCAACAGATGTTAGCTCAGGGCCAATCAGAAAAAAAAAAGAAAAGAAGAAGAAGAAGAAAATAATCCCAAAACAAGTAGAAAGAAGGAAATAACAAAGATAAGAGCAGAAACCAATGAAATTAAAAATAGGAAAACAGTAGAGAAAGTCAATTAAATAAAAATCTGCTTCGTTAAAAAAATCATTGAAATTGATAAAAGTCTATCAAGATTAAAAAATAAATAAAAAGAGCAAAGAACAAATCACCAATATTCCGAGCGCAACAGAGGATGTTACTACAGATCCTGTTGCCTTTAAACAGATAAGAAATCATACTGCAGACAACTTACTCTCACACATTCTCCATCTTAAAAGATCAATTCCTTGAAACAGTAAACTAACAAAACTCAATAAAGATGAAATAGATCATCTAAATAGTCCTATAACCATTAAAAAATTGAATTTGAAATTGAAAAGCTCCTGAAAAAGAAATTCAGGCTCAGTCTCACTGGAGAATTCTACCAAATACTTAAAGAAGAATTAATACCCACTTTACACGAGGTAGAGGAGGGAACATGACTTAGCACATCTTATGGGGCCGGTGGTGCCGTAATACCAAGACCAGACAAGGCAGTGCAAGCAAAGAAAGCACACACCAATATTTCTCATGAACTTCAATGTAAAAATACTCAATAAAACATGAGCAAACTGAATTCCACAAAGTATAAAAATAATTAAACATCATGACTATATGGGATTTATTCCAGGTATGCAGCATCTGAAAATCAATCAATGTGATCCTCAATATCAAGCTAAATAAAAACATCATATGATTTCACTAACTAGCGCAGAAAAGGCTTTTGACAAAATACGACCCCCTACAAGAGCAAAACTCCCAGAAAGTTAGGAATGGAGTTGTATTACCTCTTGATAAAGAGCACATACTAGAAGCCTAGAGACGGAGCTACATTTAATGGTGAAATACCAAATGTGTTTCCCTTGAAATTGAGAGCGAGGGAAAGATGTCCACTCTCACCACTTTCGTTCAATATAAACACAGTGCTGGAAGTTCTAGCCACTGAAATAAGGCAAGAAAGGAAAAAGCCTTCAGGTCAGAAAAGAAGAAATAAACATATCTCTATCTGCAGGTGACAGGATTGACTCCAAATAGAAAATCCCAAGAAAGCTACAAATAAATTCCTAGAGCTGGTGGGTTAAGCAAGACCACAGAATGCAAGATCAACACACAAAAGTCACTTGTAAACCTATATACTAACAGAGCATGAAGAAATTGAAATTAAAACACAATACCATTTGCAATCACTCCAAAGAAAATGAAATAGTTTGTTTCAGTAGACACTGAACAAAACGTGTACAGAATGTGCATACTATAAATTTTAAAGACGCTGATGCGGGTATTTGAGAAGACCTAGATAATTGGAGAGACATCCCATGTTCATGCATCGAAGACGTAGCATAACCAGGATGTCAATTCCCCTCTCTCTCGTTGATCTTTAGGTTTAATGCCAATCTTACCACAATCCCAGTAAGGTTTCTCGTATACAGAGATATAGTTAGTCTTAAATTTATATGGAAAAGCACAGGTCTCAGAACAGCAAAACAAATCCTGAAAAAAAGTAAAAAG
Organism: Equus przewalskii; assembly: GCF_037783145.1. Classification (NCBI taxonomy): domain Eukaryota; kingdom Metazoa; phylum Chordata; class Mammalia; order Perissodactyla; family Equidae; genus Equus; species Equus przewalskii. Next base: position 45,092,675 of record NC_091859.1, read on the forward strand.
TGGCAGGAATCATGCTACCTAGTATTATGGCTTACCGTATGGCAGCAATAAACAAAAGAAGGTGGTCTTAGCACAGGGGTAGATGCATAGATCAATACGACAGAATACAAAGACCAGAAACAGACCCCACCAGCTTGTTCAACTGATTTTGACAAAGATGCAAAAACAACTTAAAAGAGAAGGGGTGGCCTTTTCAACAAATGGGTCTGGAGCAGTGGACATCTGTAGGCAAAATTAATGAACCTCCACCCAAACCTCAAACTTGTGAAAAATTGACTCAAAATAGATCATAGACTTAAATGTAAAATATTACATAAAAAAAGAGAAAATCTCCAGGATCTATGGCTGGCTAAGTAATAGTTCTCACACTTGTCACCAAAATCACTACCTAAAGAGGAAAAATTGATGAATTGAATCTCACCAAAATTAAAAATTTTTTTCTCTGTAAAAGAAGAGGACGCAAATCATAAGCTACTTGGAGGAAATATTTGCAAACCACATATCTGACCATGGGCTAATATATAATGAACTCTCAAAATTTAATATAAGTAGCAAACACTCCAATTAAAAACGGGCACAAGATGTGGACAAAAATTTCACTGAAGAGCATGTACAGATGGCAAGTAAGCCCAAGGAAAGATCAATACCACCAGCCATCAAGGAAATGCCAAGTAAAATCACAATGAGCTATCACTACACACCTGTAGGAATGGCTAAAATAAAAAAAGTGGTGACACCAAATGCTGCTGTGGTTGCAGACAAACAGGATGACTCACGCATTGCTGGTGTGCCAGTTTCTTCAAAAACTGGGTATGCAATTACCACACCACCCAGCGATGATGCTCTAGAGCATTTATCCCGGAGAAATGAAAGTTTACTTTCACACAAAATGGACAACATTATAGCAGCTTTATTTGTAACAGCCAGAAAGTGAAAACGACCCAGAAGTCTGTTCTTCACCGGGCTGACGGTTAGATCACCTGTGGTCCAGCCACACCGTGGACAACCACTCAGCAATGAAAAGGAGTGAACTACTGATGCACCCAACAACTTGGATGCATCTCCAGGGAATTATGCTGAGCAAAAACATCCGGTTCCAAAAGATTGCTACATACTGTAAGATTCCATTTATTTAATATCTGCTAATGGAAACATTGTAGAAGTGGAGGGTAGATTGGTGGTTTCCAGGGGTGGGGATGCGGGAGGTGGGAGTGGCCATAAAGGGCAGCAGAGGGATCCTGGTGCTGGAATGCTCAGTGTCGTGACTGTGGCGGTGGATACAAAAACCCACCCAGGAGATAAAATTGCATGGAACTAAACACCCGCACACAAAAACAAGAAAAACTGGGAAAAGCTGGGTAAGATTGGTGGGTTGCATGGATGTCAGTATCTCCTACTGTCATTCTGTAAAATGTTATCACCGGGGGAGATTGGGCAAAGGGCACAAGAGACCCCTACTCTTTCTTACACCCGCATGCAAATCTCAGTCAAATTCATGTGTGTAAATTTTTGCAATTATCGGCAGAATCGGCTCCCGCGTTGAGAAGGCTCAGAACCAGCAAATCGCAAACAGCAAACAGCAAACAGCAAAATGACGGAAACGCAGGTGGAGAGTTTCGCTGGACCAGAGCCGCAGTGCAGAGAGGTGCCTGTCAGCGAGAGGGGGTGCAGCAAAGGCACGTGCTGACGAACACTGGTGGGCGTGGATCCTCCACCCACTGCGAGACTGTCACCTGTGGACACGGGTGCCTGACGGTCGACTCAGGAGCACAGTGTAAGGTGAACAGCTGTTCAATGTGAGATTTGCTTCCTTTGAGACGCATCCCCCAAAATACAGTTACAATGCATTCACAGGAGAGCTATTTTTGACAGTTATATGAAAAGGCTGTCACGAGGACCCCTGAATAACAGAGACTCTCACTCACCAGGCTCCAGATGTGCATGCAGACAGATGTGCATGCAGACAGATGTGGGTGCAGACATGCTCCTGAGCTGTTTCTCTGCAGAGCCAGGCTCTGGTTTCAGCACTTCTGATGATCCAGCTGCGGTGGTTTGCGTTTAAAGCATTTGAGGTAAAGGTAAGGGTGAAGATGGGAACCCAACATGGAAATGGGGGTAACTGGTGACCAGAGAAGGGAAATTAAAAAATAAAGCATTGTTTTCAAAAGAGCTTAGACTCATTGTCAAATGCCAGTCCTGACTGCACAGCTGTGTTCACTTTTGGGTGGCCCCCATCAGACTGTGGCCTCCTCCCCCGCCCTGCCTTTGTGGTGAGACCCAGGACAGAACCTGCCACCTGCAGAAGCCTTTCTAGGCCAATGGGCAGGTGGTCCTGGAGTCCTGGGCCAGTGGGCACTGAGCAGGTGGTCCTGGGCCAGTGGGCACCCAGCTGGTGGTCCTGAGGCCCTGGCCACCTTGGGCTGAGGCTGTACACCGGCCCCCCCCCCCGACTTCTGCCCGAAGCTCCTCTCACCCCGAGGGGCCCTCCCACGGCGGTTGCTGGTTAAATGCCCGTGAATCTTGCAGGCTGCAGGGGACACTGATGGGGTGTGAGGGTTGCGCTCACCACTCCGCTCCAGCCAACAGAGGGTCTCTAAGGCCAGCGGCCAGCCCTAAGCAGGTGCTCACAACCAGGTAGGTGCTGGGCAGGGGTTTGTGGATGCTTCCAATGGTGTTGTCTGGCCTTGAGAGGCCGAGCTCTCAGGAGGGGTTCCCCACCCCCGCCAGGCTCAGTGGCTGGAGGCATGGCTGGCTGGGATTCACCTGCGTTTCGTGAGACCCGGTCATCACTCCTTCCTAGAGAGAGCCCTGGCCAAGGCAGGCTGCATGGCGCCTCCTCTCTGAGCTCAGTGTCAGCCTAGAGACGCAGTGGGAGCCAGGAACCCGGCCCCCTCTGCTCCTCTCCCTTCACTGCCCCGGGGAGGTGGCTCTGAGGCTGTGGCTCTGGTCCCCCCCTGAAGGATGGGGCCTTGGGTGAGGGCTCCCTTCCAGGCCCCTCTCTCTGCAGGTGCTCCCTGCCGCCTGCCCTTGGCTGTGTTCCCTGCACACGGCTACACCGTGAGGCCAGGAGGGCGGGGTCCATGTCCTTCTCCCTGCCCAACCTGGTCTCGATGCCTGGCATGTGCCTGCGAAAGGCTTGACAAGTTGTCCTGTGCCAACCCCACCCCCAGTGACTCCCATCTCAGTTTCCGGTGGCACCCAGCACCCAGGCGGGCTCTTTCTGGAACTCACCGCGGCCCGTGGCTGGTGCCCTGGGAGGGGAAGGTTTTCATGTCTCTTCTTTCCGGTGGGCAGGACTGGGGTGAAAGAATGCAATATAATGAGGGAGACAAAGCAAAAGCAGACAGCCAGCCCCTCGGTGAAGCCGTGTGCATTCACAGGTGGGTGTGTGCATGTGTGTGCATGTGCACGTGTGTGTGCATATTCATGTGTATGCAGATGTGCCACATGTATGCTCGTACACACGTGTGTGTGTGTGCATGTATGTGTGTCCTGCGTGCATCCAACAAGGCCTCGTGTCCCGCAGAAGCCCACAGCCTGCTGACACTCCCTCTCCAATGTCCTGCTCATCACGAGGATGATGGCTCCGCTTCGGGGACCTTGTTCACAGGGAGCTGAGCAGAGACCCAGGAGTGGCCCGGGCCCTGACTGCTGCCTTGGGGGGAGACACGGGCTGCCCCAGAAGCAAGTTTCTCTCTTGTTCTTAACTGAAAATGCACCGACAACTCATCACAGGAAACCCCTCCATCTGTGCCGAGTCTGACCGCACAGAGCAGCAGCTGCGCCAGCGGACCCCTCCCAGCCTGTCTCCACATCCCGGACTCGCACCCCAAGGACGAAGGGCCAGAGAGGGTCCTGGCCCTGGGTCTTCAGCAGCGACCTCGTGTCTGGGGGCTTGGGGACTCCCTTGGGAATGGGAATCGAGGACATTCCCGCAGGCCTCCCCCCCGCCCTTTCTCTGAGCCCCAGCATCCAGCCAACCTCCCGTCCTGGGGCAGCCGGTGTCTCCTGCATCCCAGAATCTGGAGAATCCAACTGTCGCGTCTGCTCTCTGCCCTGCACCCCCCACCAGGCAACTCCCACACCAGAATGCTCCTTTTTGGGTCCAGAACACTTAGATGATTTTTGCAAATGCAAATGCAGAGAAAATCTTATTTCATTACAGGCTAGTGGAACAACCGGCTTCTCCCCCACAAAAATGTAAATTAAAACTTGACAGCCAAATATTTCTTATCTGAAGGGAAAAAAAATCATCCCAGCAGAGCGTCTCCACGAGCGGCAGGCGGCCGGTTAGGAAGACCCCGCGGTTTTGGGGAGTCTGCTTTCGGCGAGTCCTGCCAGGGCTCTGGTGCCATGTCTACACCTGGGACTGAGCTGGAACTGTTCTGGGTCTGTGGGCTTTATGTAAACGCTCACTGTGTCCCTGGGAGGGAGGAATTCTGATTCATCGGGGATGCCAACTCTCAGTGAGAATTAAGGCATCGAGACACCCCTATTCTTTAACTGACTCAGCTGTGTGACCAATAGGACCTTCTCCAAGTCAGCGCTGGTCTGGGGCTGGGACGGGAGGAGAAAAGACCCTCAAATTCAGAGAAGACACGGGCGAACCCACACGTGGGCAGGACCACGGGAGCCAGTGTTAACGGCCACGAGAAGGTGAGGGAAACGCCCCAGATGGGAAGAGGATTTCTGTACCCAGGCTAGAAACTGCAAGGGTGGGGGTGCCCGGAGCCCGACGCCCTGAGTCCCCGGGCCACATGGGGTGGTCGCGACATCTCTGAGTCTCAGGGGAAGGGACGCGGAGGTGGATCTGCAGCGTCAGACCCAGGCCTGCACCTGCCCGCATGGCTCTCATCACGGGTGCTCATCATTGTCTGTTGTTACTGTCGTCATCGTCATTTGACCGGACCGCCGTGCAGCCTCTGCAGAGGGCAAAGCAGGGCTCTGGGCAGAGGAAGGGGCTGTGATAGGGGGTGGAGGGGCGAGTGGAGTCTGCGAGCCGGTCAGGTGGGACTAGGTGGGCAGAGGGCAGGGCTCAGGTCCGAGGACGTGGCAAGTCACAGCAAGATGGGCTCCCTCGGCAGGCGGCAGCGTTGGGTTGGAAGTGGGGCTGCAGGCACTCACCTCAGAGCCTGCTGGCTGCCGAGTGGAGGGCGGGCAGTGCCATGGGCCCTGAGGGGAGCAAGGACCAGCCGGGGGGACTGCAGCATCCAAGCCAGAGTTGGCCCAAGCTGGACGGGAATGCCAGATCTCAATCATTAGCCGGGGGTTTGAAATTTGAGCTGAGTGGGGACTGTTCTCTAGAAATTGTTGAGGTTGGTGTTGGGGTTTCAGATCATAAATGGCTCTGACTGGCAGTACCTCAAGGTCCGATCCCCTCACCCTGCTGGCAGCTCCTCCCAGCTCCCCGTCACCTCCTGTACCCACTCACTCCCGGGGCTGAGTCCTCACAGCCTGAGCGGGCACCAGCCCCCAGCAGCAGGTGGTTGTGGTTCTGTCCGTCTCACTCTAGAGTCTCCTCCTGGCCTGCATGGTGCTTCTCCCCATCTCCCTGCCACACAGCACAGGGCACATGCCAGCCCAGGACAGCCACAGGGTGTCTGCTACCTGGACAGGTGAGGGAGGGGGAGGGGAGGACAGGTGAGGGAGGGGAGAGGGGAGGACACGTGAGGGTACCTCACGGACATCTGCCTCCTCCTCCTCCATTCACCAGCAAAGATGTTTAGAAATGTCGTCTGTGGGGCTGGCCCTGTGGCCCAGTGGCTAAGTTCATGCTCTCTGCTGCGGCGGCTCAGGTTTCATGGGTTCGGATCCTGGGCGTGGACCTATGCCCCACTCACCAGGCCATACTGAGGCAACATCCCACATAGCAGAACTAGAGTGACTTACAATTGGGATGTACAACTATGTGCTGGGGCTTTGGGGAGAAAAGAAAAAAGAAGAAGATTGGCAACAGATGTTAGCTCAGGGCCGATCTTCTTCACCAAGGAAAAAAAGAAAGAAATGTCATCTACGTTGGAAGTCTTTCCATGAAACCTAATAGTCCAGTGTCACACACAGGACAGACCCCTCACGGGTGATTTAGGGGCACTGAGAAGCAGTTGTGGACACTGGTCCTTCCATCATTCCATCTGGCACATTCTGTCCATACGTCCCCAGAGGAACAGACGATGCTCTTCTTGGCTGATCCCCGGGTGGTCCAGGTCCCAGTGCTGGTACCCGTGACTGCGCCAGTTGCAGGGCACGGGGGAGCTGGGCTGCAGGCGGCACAGGTCCTTCTCAGCTGACCTGCAGGTCACGGCCCTGCCTTAGCCAGGTGACCCAGAGGCCCATGTAGGGGAGGCGGGAAGCAAGAGGCCAGTCAGAGGGACCGAGCTTCCCTCCGTGAGCAATAAGCCCCCTCAGTGTGTCCCCCGTCGAAATCTCCAAACTGGGCCGTAAGCTTGTCATCTGTGACATGCGGTGAGCCCGCGTCTCCAAGGTCGTCGTGAGGACAGAGTGGGGCTGTCCCGCCCCGGCGCAGGATGCCCAAGGTGTGGACAGCGGCTCAGGCACCCACACCTCCCCTGGCATTTGGGGGCCCAGGTTGGCAACTTGGGGATTTAGCTTCCGTCCTGAGCCCAGCCGCGTGCCCAGGAACCATGGCCTCGTTCCTCCTTCGCCCCACCCCCTCCCTCCCTGGGCACCTGCAGCCCGATCCCCAGTGGACCTGCCCCTTCTCCTCTGGCCGCTGTGAATCCCAGCCATTGTCCCTCGGTGACCTCTAACCCCCCTCCGCCTTTCCATCCCCCCCTCCCGCCACCACCCCGGCCCCTCGGCTCCCCAGGTCTCTCCTGGGCTCATTGCGGGCGTGTCCATCCAGGTGCCACTCCTTCCAGCAGCTCCTTCTCAGCTCTGAGCAGGCGTCAGGATGCGCCCCACACCCACGCTGGGACGAGCATCTCCAGCATGGTCCCCTGCAGGCCTGGTCCCCCGGTGCACAGCCTGCAGTGCGGGCGCCCCCACCAGGCTGTGTACCCCCGAAGCTGTGCAGCTCCCTGCTGCTCTGCCAGGGAGCTCCCTCGCCCCGCCAGGGCTGCCCAGCACGTGGCACCTGGTGAGGGGCCCTCTGGTGTGCACGATGGGTCAGGTGCGTTCTGAAACCTAGACAGCATCGTGACTGCGCGGCCTGTGGCGCGTGACACAGGCTCAAAACAAGGGCTGGGAGCCATTTGTGCCCGTCAGAAATGACAGGTCCTGTGCCAAGTGTGGCCCGTGTGGGGCAGACAGGAACCATGGTTTTCTGGAAGTTTCTGGAACCTTGCTGTGTCCCCTGGGGGGAGGATCTTCCGCCCCCCACAGGCTATGTGGAGTGTTCGGTGGCTCCAGTGGTCACCAACCCATCCTTGCCCCTCGTCCCCCAGCTCTGAGTTCTGTCCGCGCCACAGCCAGCCCTCTTGTCTGAGTCCCCCAGGCTCTCCGCGCAGGGCTGCTCCCATCCAGGAATGCACCTCCTTGGCCCCCAAGGCCTCTGTCCTGCCTTACTCACTCCACCCGCCCTCATCCAGGAAACTTCTTCCTCTGGCCCGCTCAGATCATCTGTCTCCTCTTCTATCCGAGTTCAGAACCTGCCCTGAATCGACGTCGACACCTCTGTGCACCTGCCCCTGCAGCCACGCCGGGAGCCAGCCCCGCACCCAGACCCGGCCCTCTTCGTCTGCACGCTCCCTCTGCATACTTCGGAGTGCTTCTGTCTGGAGGGGTGCTCCCGCGTGGGGAGCGGCCGTCGCATCACAAGGTTTCAGGCCCGATCCACGATCTGCTCTCCTGTCAGATCGCTCAGTCAACTGGACTGCATGTAATTTGTCCCTAATATCCTACAGGCTGAACCTCGTTATTGGCTCCGCCAGGGCCGCTGTGCACACGAGTCAGCCACACCTGTGACATCTCGGCGGTCACACTCAGGATCTGTAATGTTTTCTGAGAGAAAGTGTAAAATCACTTATTTTATTGAGCTGACTAATTAGAACAAGTCAGACCTTTTATGAAGACATAACGTGGGGGGTTCCGCCAAGCCTTCCTCTCGTCCCCCAGGAGCCCACATTCACAAAATTGGCAGGCTGTTGACGTTTGGGACACTTCTTCAGGAAATTCAAATTTCATTTTCCTCAATAGGTCAATTTTCCGTGATTAGAAAAGAGCGGGCCCATCCTTGCAAGGACTTTTCCCCGTCTTTCCACAGGAATAGTGGAAAGAACATTTGCCCAAAGCACGTAGACCTTTTCTATCCTTAAATATTAAAAAAAAGACACAGAGAGAGAAACAGGAAAATAGGAAAAGACTACGTTTCCTGCCATTTCAGCAAGAATTGCGGTTTTCCTCCAAACCCACTGAGCGTGGGCTCCACAGAGCCACGTGCACGGTCAGCTTCCCCCGGCGCCCAACACCACCCCAGCGGGGGCGGAGTGGGGGTTGCTACTTAGTGAACAACTGAGACAATGTGGGGAAACACCCATGTGAGGAGCAGGAAGCAGGAGGACCCATGGGCGGGGGGCTGCTGTGGGCACGGCACCCGGGGATCACAGCAGAGTTTCCTTAGGGGAGATGCAGAAGCTACTGGAAAGACTGTGTGGAGAATGCACTCTGCTTCGCTGCTCACCCCACCCCAGGCTTCTCCAGGAAATTCCGAACCAGGAGCAGAGAGCGGAGGTGTGGCTGGCATCCTCGTGACAGGGCTCTCAGCCGGTGACGTTGGTGGCATCGGAACCCGCCCTGGGGTCAGCGTGACTGTGGGGTCACATGGAGGAGACCCGGGCGGGGGTCAGAGCTCCGAGCTGCGTGGACCTCCGAGACAGTGCAGGGCAACCGCAGAATCTGGGAGCAGCGAAGGCCCCGACTTGAGTCCTGATGGCTCGGTGGCTCCAGCACCGAGGGGGCCCGACAGCCCAGGACGCCCGCATCCACAGTCCACAGCTGTCTCCTGGTGGCTGTTCGCCACCTGCCAGGCCCGGGCACCTCTCTCCGGTCATACACACTGCAGTGGGCCCTGAGAGCGAAGGACCTTGCATGACCAGGACAGGAGAGGACCCGGGGCTCCGGCCTGTGGCACAGACTTCTTCTCTGGAGCAGGGTCAGTGCACATTTTCCCGCTGCATAAATACACACCACCGGTCTCTCTAATCGGGCCCCTGCCTGTGGGGCTTCAGCGGAGCCCAGGTCCCTTCCCTGAGTTTGCGACGGAGTCTCTGTCCTTGGCTACACGTCGCTCCTGTCCTTGAGGCAGCGGTGTTCGTCTTCTGCTGAATGACATCCAGGAGCATGACAGGGCACATGTGAGGGCATTGGGCGGCCCCCCGGAGGCCTGTGAAGGTGGGCACAGTTTGCGCCCATCTGCACACATCTCTGCTTCAGGACACAGAGGGCCAGAGACGAGAGTGAGCTCTGTGCCCGCTCGACCTTCCGCTACAGATGCAGACTGGGAGGAGGAGGCAGGGAGGCCAACCCTTCACACCATCAACGCCTTGCACAGCCGGGGTGGCTGTGTGCTGGTGCAGCAGTTAAGTTCGCACATTCAACTTCAGTGGCCCGGGGTGGTTCACTGGTTCAGATCCCAGGTGTGGATATGGCACCACTCATCAAGCCATGCAGTGGCAGGCGTCCCACATCAAATAGAGGAAGATGGGCACGGATGTTAGCTCAGGGCCAGTCTTCACCAAAAACAAAAATTCTAAACTTAATAATAATCAAGACAATAAAAATGCAGGCAATATAAGATCACATGCTTTGGGTTTTCAAAACTGTAAGCAGTGGGGCCATGAAGACGGCCCGGAGGAGATGCCTGTCACCACAGAAGGCAGGAAACAAGAACATCCACATGGGGGAGAAAGTCACAGGACTTCATGCAGAAGAAATGCACATGCCTGTGCCCAGAGACGGCTGCTTAAGGGACATTCTGACCACGCACAAATGGAGCAAGGCTGTGAGAATGCCGGAGCAGCACTGCTCCTAACGGCACCAGCACTGTTGAAATCACCTACTTGCCCATCAGTAGGAAGTGGAATACTACTGAGCAGTGAAAATGAACAGGGAAGAGCTGTACCTGTGAACACGGAGAAGCTTCAAAAACCAGGCTGAGTGAAAAGGTGCAGAATGGTGTGGACCACATGAGGCCCTTGTGTAAAGTATGAAATATGCAGGTGGTGTTTCGCAGTATGTAGGGATGTGTGTCCACTCAGTTAGCTCCAGGGTGGCTCCAGGGTGACAGGAGGATTATGACATCCCATCATTTTTCCATTCCACCATCCTTTTTGAATAGCTTCTGTTCTCAAGGTCGCCTCATGTCCCAAGACGGCTGCCAGTGTTCCAGCAATCCCATCTCTACTCTAAGTCAGTAGCAGGTAGAAGTGGAAGAAGATGAAAGAATGCTCTTTTCCCTTTATGGGACATTCCCAAGAGTCCTTCACACTGTGGCCTGCATCTCAATTCTCTCATGGCCAAACCTAGCTGCAAGGGAAGCTGAACAACAACTGGCCTCTTAGTGGAGAGCACTTGTGCTCAGAATAAAATGGTCTCTGTTCTAAGGAGGAAGGGGATGATGGGTTAGGTAGAAGGCAGCCCCTGCTCCATGGTTCCCTCTGGCGGGGGAAGGAACTGGAAATGTGGGGGTGCAGAAGAGTTTTCACTTATTGCCATAACATTTTTATCAAAAATAATCAGAAACTAACATGGATAATTTTTAAACTTTGTTAGAGACGATGATAAGTGAAGAGTGTTTTTTATACTATTTATTCTCTGTGGTTTTATTTATGTTTGAAATCGTTTGCAAGAAGAAACATGAATGAAACAGGAAGTGCATTTAATGTATGGATTTCTATTCATGATGTGAAATGATTTGTTGATTTACCATAATAATAAATAGCAACTAATCTATTAAGACCTCCCCCCCGGCAGGATGTCAGTGCCATCAAGGACACAAGCTGGGCTTCCTCCGTGGAGGCCTCCGTGGTTTCCTTCACGATTTGTTCAGCCGTCTTCTCAGCCCCGTGTGTCTCTCCTCCTTCCTCGTGTTTTCTTACCTACAGGACTTTTCTTGTGCTTTTCCAAGTCAGGAATCATTTCTCCCGTCCGTCAGACCGAACATGACCTTCAGCTGCAGCTTGTCCTCAGACTCCTGGACAGTGGCCGTCACTCTTTGATGCTCTGCCCGCTTGGAGCCCCCTCACCACAGACGTAAATAACCTGGCCCATAAGCACCTGCTCCAGGTGACCCCCGGGGACCTGGGCCCGGGCCGCCTTGACTCTGGAGCTCCCGCAAGCTCTAGTCACGTGCTTCGTCCACTCTCCCTCCCCGGGGTCCATCCCAGGCCAACCCTGGAGCAGCTGCTCCCCGGGTCTGCTCACACCTGCCGAGACCTGGAGCTCCCCTCCTTCGAGAGCCCTGGATTCAAGTGTGAAGACATCACCAGGAGCGAGAGCTGTCCCCAGGCCCCCACGGAGCCTGTCACGTGAGGAAGAGACAATTTAACGCAGCCCCATTTGGATTTCATTTCGTGGACGTTTTAATGTGAACCATCATTTAGAAGGTATTTTGCAGCCCCAAACGGAAGCGCGCCTCCCCTCCCCACCCTGCCACACCTCCTGGGTCCAGCATCTGTCTTGTCTCTCGCTGTGCATCCATTATTTGTCTCTTTATCGACCATATTTTCTCCAGATCTGCTGACTGGTCGTTCATTATGCATCTCTGCCAAAGAAGCTCTTGATTTCTGACTCTTAAAATCATTTCCAAACATGTCACTTAAAGGAGGTACTGGAATCCTGAGCAGCTGCCGGGGAGAGCAGGGCGTGTGGGGGAGGCCCTGACTGCTCCTGACGCCCACCCACACCCCCTCGGGTGCCACCAAGTTGTGTCCACTCCAGGCTCAAATCTGCCTTCTGCCCACACACCTGCCACCCCTCAGGAGCTGAGGTGCCTCCCTGGAGCCTCGGTGCCCAGAGGGGTCAAGAGTGATGGAAGAGGAATGATGGCATTTTAGGGCCCAGGAATCTCAAGGAAATGGTGTCTCTGTGGGGTCGTCTCTCCTCCCACACACACGGCATGGCACACTCAGATGTCCCCTGGGGGACATGGAGTAATTTCAGCCAAGTGAGCTGCGTCCTGTTGGGGGCTAGTCGAGAGAGGGCCTTGAGTGCCGTCCAGAAAAGAAACGTTCTCAGAGTTTCTACATCACATGGACGGAATGGATAGGGCAGAAAAATCCTGAGCTGCCTGGCCATGGCTGCCAGATCATGGGGACTGTCATGCCAGCCCAGCCGTGGGTGAGGGATCTCAACGCCAAGAAGTGAGGAAATTGGCAGCTGGCTGTAAATAAGCTGAGGATGAATAAGACGACCCGCTGGATTAAAATGCAGAACGTTCTTCCAGTTCCCTGATAAGCACTGCCAGGTGGCATCACTGGTCCTTCCGTGGAAGAAATTAGCATTAATAAGATAAAACCGTATTTGGAATAACTGACATTTTGATGAATGTGCCAGGAGGAGTGGATGCGAGACTTTTGATGGATAATATTTTGGGTTGCCTCAGGTTGCATTTAATTGTTCCTTCTCCGTTCTCAACTTTAGTTAAGTGAAATAGAAAACCTCAGTAACGCTGGAATTCATGTTTTAGGAGGCAGACGCGTGGCTTCAGGATCCATCTGACAGCCACTCCGCCCAGGGGAGGGGGGTGCAGGGAGCTGCAAGGACCGTGGGGACCACTCTGTCTCCACCTCTGGACCGCGTGTGGCCCCCAGGCGGACCTGCCTCCCCGCAGGTCCTCTCTCTCGTCATGGTGCAGTGCCACGTGCTGCCACTTAGAGAGGAGCTAAATGTTCACATCAAAGCCACGTGATTTTCCCAATCTTAGAAGCCCGTAGGTCTGCTGACATCTGAAAACCCACAAGGAGTGCATGTGAGTTAAGGTTCCAGAATGGAAGAGGCCCCGCCCTCCGATCGCTCAGGGTCAAGCTGGTGGCCTGAGCTGCCTTCTGAACTTCTGCACAGTCTGGTCTCCTCTATCCCAGTGGGATGCAGATGCCCCTACAAATGAGCTCCCGTCAGCCCATAGCCTGGATTGCTCACGCCTGCATCCTCCTGCAGAAGAACTTGCCACATCCTTGTGCCTCGTCTTCTAGACGGACAGCCCATCCCGCTGTCTGCACGTCCCGTCCTGCTGCCCAGGCTGCCATCTCGTGACCACATCATTAAACCCATGTGATCAAATTTTCGTCCTGCCAGGTAGAGTGGTGCCTGCTCTCGTCCCCTGTGTCCCCCACTCCCAGCACAGCCCTGGCCCACAGAAGGCGCTTCATAAATGTATGTTAATGCAGTGGGGTTGTCCATCTCTTTGTCCTTGGCTGAATGCTGAGCACCTGGAAGGAAAGAACTGTGTCCACACGCCTGTGTGTCCCCATATGCAGGCTCTGCCAGGGGCAAGTTCACCCGAAGACAGTGGCTGCCCATCCCCAAGCAGGACGCCGGCCCATCATGCATTGAGGCTCCCTTCTTGCCCCAGAAACTTGGTGCAGAAATGGGCCCCTCAGAGGACAGGAGGGTCGGGGAGCAGCAGACAGAGACCTGGAGCCCCGAGTCTGCAGAGGCCCCACTGAAGGATCGTAAAATCTTCTTGGAGGAAGGAAAGTAAGATGTGAATGTTCACAGAGGAATACTGGGTTCTTGGATGGAAAGATGTAATAAAATAGAAAATCAATTCTCCAAAGTTAATATAAAACTCTAAGATATTCCAAATAGAGTTGCTGTGCGTGTGTGTGCACACGTGTACAATTTGGATAAAATTGTCTTAAATTCATATAGTAAAATACATGTGTAAACGTAATCAAGAAAACCAAGAGAAAGGAAATTGAGGGAGCTGTCGCACTGGAGATGTGAAGGCTGTGGAGTAGATGGAGCTTCTCCAGGGAACCGAAGAGAAGCCAGAGAGGACCCCCCATCTGACGCCGTAGGGAAGGATTCTGGAGCTGTCGTGCCGACTCTCCCACCTGCTGTGTGCAAGCCAGGAAAATCGGGCTGCTAATTCATCTCATAATCAGAAATAAATAGCAGGTGTGTCCGATCTCAAAATACTAAAAGATTAACGTCTTAGGTGAAATTGAATATATGCACAGCCTACGGCTTAGACAAAGGTGTTCAATGAATACTGGCAACTAAGAAGCTATAAAGGATAAAATGATGAAACACGTGTAACTACATTTCAGAAAACGCAGAGCATGAGAGACGGAGACCCGACACCACGGGGAGCAGTGAGAGGGTCAGCAGCTATCATATATGGAGGGCTTTTCAAATGGATTTTTAAAAAGACAAATAAGAGAAAATTAGACAATGCGTATGCAGGCACTTACTAGAAAATTCCCAAAAGGCCAAGAGTAGTACAGAAAGTTACACAAAGTCACAAGGAGCCAGAAAATGCCAATTATTTTAACAAGGAGATACCAATTTTCGCCTCCCAGACAGGCAAAAATCTGAAAGCTAACAGCTTTTTGTGGAGACGGGAAAGAAAGAGCATTCGTGTCTTACTGCAGGTGAGCGAACTATAATTGCTCTTTTGGGAAGCCGTTGGACATACACATATTTAAGTAAAAAATAGACAAAACTGTGGACCCGGCGTTCCCATCCTGAATGCTCATCCCTGAGAAATAAGCCCAACTGTGAGTGAGGCCGGGGAGCGACCTGCACAGGGGGCGGCTGTGCAAGAAATGTGAGCATCAGAGACGCGTACTTCAGGCCCTAGATTTATTACACACTTACAAAAAGATGCAAACTGCGGGTATAAAATTGCAACAAAAATATTGTAAAATTAAACACAAGAAAGTCTGGGACACATGATATGATTCAATTTAATAAAATGAGGGGTGTGAGAGTGTGTTGTGTTTTCATGTGTGTGTGTTGTGTGTGTTTTCATGTGCATGTGTTGTGTGTGATTTCGTGTATGTGTTGTGCGTTTTCATGTGTATATGTTGCATGTGATTTCATGTGTGTGTGTTTTCATGTGTGTTGTGTTTTCATGTGTGTGCGTTTGTGTGTGTGTGTGTGAGATGAGATGTAACAAATGTCTCCTGTGGTGTTAAGGACACCGTCTCGGGGCTGCGTTATTCCGGTGATGTCTGCTCTGCCCCCACCGCCGGTGTCCCCCAGGCTGAGGGCCTGGCCATGCAGGAGCCTCGAGGCCCCGTCCCCCTGGCTCAGCTCCCGTTCTGTCTGTGAGGCTGCAGGACACACGGCCTCACTCTGGGCCAGGAACTGCATTCGAGTGGGAACACACAGTGGGCCTCAGAGATGCCCTGGAAGGAGGCCCAGTCTGGGTGGGATCAGAAGCGGGTGGGGGGTCAGGGAAGAGGGATCTGAGAGTGGACACTCCCGCTGCCCTGGGGCCGGTGCCGGGCCCACCGCAGCAGGGCCCCTGATCTGGAGGCGACAGGCGGCAGCTGTTGTGGAAAGGGAGGTGGCTGTGCGGCTCCAGGCTCTGAGCTCTGAGTTCAGTGCTCCAGAACCAGAGCTTTCTCCAATCCCAGCTCCTCCTCTGCTCCTTGGCCCCCCGCCACCTTCTGCCTAGTGCTTCATGCCCAGTTTTGTAGGTGGTGAATCTGAGGTTCTCAGAAGTCGGGACAGGCTCCTCCCCACGGCCCAGGTCCCAGTCCAAGGACGTCTGGCACGGGCCCAGGCCCTAGGGCTGCTCAGGGAGCCAGATCCCAGTGGGGGGCAGCTGAGCTCGCTCCCAAGAACGGTGATTTGGCACAGCTCCATCCTCCACCTTGCAGAGCCCCCAGGCACGGTGTGGGCATGCCCCGGAGTTCTGGCACGGGGATGGCATGCAGACGCCACACTCCGCCCGTCACCCTCCTGGCTGGGTCACTTAGGTCTCTGCCTGTGGGGCACTGAGAAGCTGGGCTGGCTGTGGCTGCAGCCAGAGAAGCCCTGGGTCAGATCCAGCCTCTCACAGAGACTGAAGGGGCTGTGTTGTGAGCCGGCCCATCCCTCCGTCCCCCACCTCCCTGAGCCTCAGGCTCTGCTCCCCACCGGGGACCTCGGGGGTTGGCAGGCTGTGTGAGGTTTGGGAGGAGGAATGTGGCTCCAAGTAAAACGCTGGCGCAGGCAGCAGGCGGCTCCTGTTCTCTACCTTCCAGGACACATTTATCTTTCCCCATATCTCTGTGCATTTCTGTATTTTTTAATCATCCCCATTTCTCTAACGAGGAACACGGGGCTGGGCAGAACGGGCAGCGGCCCATGAGAGAGCCGCTCTCCTCTTCTGGCATTAGCTGTCTGTACCCCCTCAGCGAGGCTTCCAGGGCTGTGCCCCTGCTCAGGTCCTCACGTGACGCCGCCAGCTCTCTGCAGAAGTCTGCAGAGCTGGAGCGAGGCAGCTCCGGCTCCGGCAGGGCCATGGCCATGGCAGACAGGGCAGGGCAGTGGGCAGGGCAGGACGGGGCCGGGACGAAGGTCGCTGAGCGCTGGGTGGAGAGTGCCAGAGCAGGGTAGAGAGTGCGGGTGACATGGAGAGGACAGTGAATGAGGCGACCAGGAGCAGGATGCTACAGGAGTTGGATGGTCCTCCTGACCATTTGTCTCTGATTAACTGCTGGGTCAGAGCCCAGGAAGGCGCCCCAGCCCCTGGCCGAGACTGGCTGCATCTGTTCCATCATCAGGGAGGCCGCAGGGCTCCGTGGTCTGTGCACAGCCTGGACGCTGCTTCCCCTGCAGGCGCTTCTGTGGGCCCAGCCCACCTGGAATCTCCATCACGAAATGTGTCCCCAGTGCCCTGAGGGGGCAGGCGTCACCTGCGGTGGGGCAGGCACAGGGGAGTGACACTGCCAGTGTGCGTGTGGCACACAGGGATTCCTGTGCCCAGTGCCGGGGCATCCACGTGGCTTTCTGCACTCCCTGTTCTTGGCTTGTTTTCACTCCTCAAACACAGACCTGGGGCCTGCTACCCTGCGAGGAGGCAGCAGCTAGTCAGACGTGTTTAAAGAGGCTGGGTGTGAACGTTCTCAGCAGAGAGCTGCCCTGATGGTATTAGTGGGGTACTATTACTGTTCTACCAAGTGGCTGTAAGAAAGGGACTTGTGAGAGTTAAAGGAGGTAAAGGGTGAACAGCACAGGACGACTTCTCAAGAAATGTAATTTCATCCTCATCCTCATCACCATCATCATCATCACCATCACAATCACCAAGATCATCACTATCACGACCATCACCATCACCACTATCACCATCATCACCATCACCATCATCACCATCACCATCACCATCATCATCATCACCATCACAATCACCAAGATCATCACTATCATGACCATCACCATCACCACTATCACCATCATCACCATCACCACCATCATGATGATGGCCCTCAACATCATCACCATCATCACCATCACCATCATCACCATCACCATCATCACCATCACCATCACCACCATCATCACCATCACCATCATCACCATCACCATCATCACCATCACCATCATCACCATCACCATCACCACCATCATCACCACCATCACCATCATCACCATCACCATCATCACCATCACCATCACCACCATCACCATCACCACCATCACCATCATCACCATCACCATCATCACCATCACCATCATCACCATCACCATCACCACCATCACCACCATCACCATCATCACCACCATCACCATCATCACCATCACCATCATCACCATCACCACCATCACCATCACCACCATCACCATCACCACCATCACCATCACCACCATCACCATCATCACCATCACCATCACCACCATCATCACCATCACCAACATCACCATCACCATCATCACCATCACCACCATCACCATCACCACCATCACCATCACCACCATCACCATCACCATCATCACCATCACCATCACCACCATCACCACCATCACCATCACCACCATCATCACCATCACCATCATCACCATCACCATCACCACCATCACCATCACCACCATCACCATCATCATCATCACCATCATCACCATCACCATCATCACCATCACCATCACCACCATCACCATCACCACCATCACCATCACCATCATCGCCATCACCATCATCGCCATCACCATCATCGCCATCACCATCACCATCACCATCACCACCATCATCACCATCACCATCACCATCACCACCATCACCATCACCACCATCACCATCATCACCATCACCATCATCACCATCACCATCACCATCACCATCACCATCACCATCACCACCATCATCACCATCATCACCACCATCACCATCATCACCATCACCATCACCACCATCATCACCACCATCATCACCATCACCATCATCACCATCACCACCATCATCACCATCACCATCACCACCATCATCACCACCATCATCATCACCACCATCATCACCATCACCATCATCACCATCACCACCATCATCACCATCACCATCACCACCATCATCACCACCATCATCACCATCACCACCATCACCACCATCACCACCATCACCATCACCATCACCACCATCATCACCACCATCATCACCATCACCACCATCATGATGATGGCCCTCAACATCACGGCCATCATGACCATCACCATCATCACTATCATCATCATCACCGTCACAATCACCAAGATCATCATCATCATGACCATCACCATCATGACCATCACCACCGACACCATCACCACCATTGTTCTTATTTCCTGATGCTGCCTCATATGCGCACAGCCTAGGGTCTCACTGTGGGTTAGTTACACAGTTAGGATTCACCCACAGGTCTCTGCACCTGACGCCTCATCCAATGGTTCCCAAGACCTACCCACCGTCCATCCTCCTTCCCCTCAGGTGGACAGACACACTCCGTGCTCACACCTCCTCTGAGGGCTTTCACGGCCCAGACTCACGTTGAGTGTCGGTTACCGGCACGCATCTCTGGTCCTGAAGGACCAGCTCTCCCATCACATCCAGACAGTCGCAAGGTTAGTGACAATGCAGAGAAAACCATGCGCAAGGGGCGGCCCACCTGCGGAATCTCAAGTAGCACGTAGTTTCAAATACTCACTGTGGACAGCCCTTCTCGTGTTTAGACATTTCTCTTAAAAACGTAGGACATCTGTTAACTGGGGAAGACTTAGCTTTGTTTTCCATTTGTAGAGGTGATGTCCGCAGGATAAACAAGAAACAGACCGGCGTCTCCTGCAACCAAAGGCCGCAGGGGGCACTGCGGAGGTCTCGGGACGTTCGCTTCCAGCCGTTTGTCCTCCACACTCTTCATTTGTTATTTCGTCTACAGCTCAGCCCTGGACCCTTCCTGCCTTCCACACCGTGTTCTACGTGTGAAGGCCACAGGCGAGCACTAGCGCCAGCCTCTGTCCTTCAGGAACGTCCCAGCCTGTGGGGGGACTGTCACTGTCCCCCGTAAATTAGCCTCGTAACAGGGTTAGAGAGGGTTGTACCAAGCACAGGGCGAGGGAGACCCATGGGTGCCAGCAAGGCAGGGGGTCATGCCCAGGCCCGCCTGCAGCCGGCGGGGAGGGCAGCGGTGGTGGTCATCCCCACAAGATCCACCTAAGGCAAATCTCAGAGAGCACATCTCCCAGGCAGTGACCATCCCAATAGTGGGGTCTCCTCTCTCCTGTCGCCTCTGGCCTCTGGCCCAGGGACTCCCACCCTCCGGGTCTCAGAGACCTTCGTTCACCGGAAACGAGGAGGTGAGAGGATGGGAGTGGAGAGAAAGGGACGGTAAAGGCAGAGTCACAGGAAGGGGGATCGACAGGAGGGATGCTGAGAAAGGCCCTGCAGAAGGAGCGGGCACCAGGGGCCTGGCAGCACAAGAGAGCAGAGACCCGGACCTCCTGGCGAAAGAGCCCTCCTCTTCAGCCTTCCCCACGCGGAGCCGTGGGCTGGGGTCCCCCAGACACACCCCCTCTGTCTCGGCTGGCCCTGTCCAGCTGTGCGACAGCACGTCCTGTGTGCGTCCTGAAGTGAGACTGGCTCTCACCGTGGCTCTGCGCGGGGCTCAGGCCTCCCCAAGTCCCGCTCTCCTCAAATGGGCTGGAGCTCTGCAGCCGAGCCCTCCTCACGCACGGGATCCTCAGCTGGGTCCTCAGCTGGGCCCGCGGATGCCGCGGTGCGAGCGCTCTCAGGGCCTTTGCTGGATGCGGCTGCGACTCCTGGCCCTCCTCGGACGTCTGTGGGGAAACAGCCGCGCCTTGGGTTAATGGACTCCAACAGTTTGCTCTGAAACCTTTGATGTTGACCCTTCCCGCAAATGAGTGTCAAAGAAAGACTTTAATAACTTGCTCTGTAACTTAGAAGCGTTCAAGATAACACCATTAATCCCTGTTTTCCATAGTTGGCAGAAAGCTCTAAGTACCTCTAATACTTTCTAAATCTGACAGTTTTAATTATTTCCCTGCACCACTATTGATCTGGCAGTCAACCTGGGACTTTGAGGGAAGGCCCTTGTCAATACCCTTTGCCAATACCAGAACCAATCACTCCTGGGCCTCGGCTGGGGTCCGGCCGTGGTCTGTGGGCAGGAGCGGGGTGCTGGGAGGGGCGGCCCACCGCGCTGCAGGAGCCCCCGCTCCCTGACAGCAGCTCTGTTCCTCCCTCTGAAGGCAGCTCGCTGCATGTCTGATGCGCTTGTAAGGACTGCCTCTGAGGCCGAGTTCCTGGCGTGAGCGGGGCTCCCCGACCGAGGGAGGTCGCTGACCTGCAGCAAAGGCCCCTCCCAACGAAAGCAGAGCCTGTGATGTGAATTCTCTACTTTGAATGTCAGAACAGAAGGCAGGACCCAAGGGACCAGACTGGTCACTCATCAGGGACATGGGCAAGATGCGGAGCAGGCACCATGAATGTTGGTACACACGTGCACAGACGCACACATGCATGCACATGCACAGCCGATTACCCCATTCTGTGGGAGTGACATGGGGTCTAACCTGCTAGGGTTGTGTGACCACAGGGAACACACCGCCTCCTCCACAGTGGGTGTTCACAGTTCCTCCGGGAGGCAGCTCAGAGCACGGCTGACCACAGGACGGACGGGATGGGGACTCCGGGAAGGCCAACACAGCTTCCCTCTGACCCGGCATCTCCGGCAGGGGCTCCCGGGCAGCTCAGGGGACAGCAGCGCCAACAGGTGACCTCACAGGCCGGGCATTCGCTAGAGGCGCCTTCCAGGCAAAGGCCAGCTCCTCCCCCGTGTCTGCCCGGGGGTCCCGCTCCCCTCTTCTTCCTCGTGTCCTCCTTCGTCTCCTCCTCTACATCGAAACATCACTTATACCCCCACACCAGCATAATTTCCCCTTAATTCTTCATCTCCATCTACTTCATGTTTTTAAAAATAAGAGTCAAAGCTCAGACAGTAACAAATGTAGAGTAAAAAGTGAAATCCTCAAACCTTGCACACCCTTCCCGCCCCCCTGAAGTAAACAGGCCTGGAGACGCTGACAGGCGCCCCCCAGGCCCACAGCGCACAGGTGAGGCGGAGGCCGGGACGTGGATGGACGGCCCATCCGATGGGATGTAAGCGACCTCGATGTGCGTTCCCTGTTCACCTTTTACACCTTAATGTTATATTGTAGGGTCTTTCCACACGCACCAAGACCTGCCCCTTGATGTGTGATCTCTGCATAACACACCACGTATGGCTATTCCATCAGTAGGTCATGATTCCCTGTGGATGAACACTGAAGTGCCCTCCTGGTTTTACTAGTAAATACGATGTGACAGTGACATTTATGGTGTCTCTGCACACAAGGGTGAGACTGGCCCAGAAGCGATGCCTGGCGAAGACAAGGCGTGTTTTAAATTGGGATGGACGTGGTCAACTTGCCTCTAGGAAGGCTGGATCTGTGGGTTTTCTCACGGAAGGACACAGTCCTCAAGGCCTCACCACAGGAGCAGGCCGGCCGGCCTCCCACGGGCCGTGGTCAGGTACCCGCCATCCTCCTGGGTCCGCCCAGTGGGGTATTTCATCGTCGATGGACGGTTTTTGTTCTCCCGTGAACGGCTTATTCATGCCCTTGTGGGGTTTCCCATTATCGCCATTTTCTTAAATGTTCTGTGTGCCTCCTGGTCCATTGTGAGGATTCAGCTTTGATTTGACATGTATTGCAAATATTTTCTCTATTATTTCCACCCACACTGCGATGATGCCATTTCTGTCAGGTATATTAATTTTCCTTTTGACAAATCTGTCTTTTATACAACTTCTGAGATCTAGATGTTACTTAGAAGTGGATATTTTGTTATTTCTTGCTGGTGGTAGTCATCCACCTTTACTTTTCCCCTGATAGATCATAAAGGTCTCACAATTTACTAAAACCGTGATGTCAGCGCTATTGGCCATGCCACCTTTATCACACTCCAAATGCCCACGTTTGCTGGGCCTTTCTCGGGATTTCATTATTCTTTTTTCTCTTGATGTCTCTCTTTTCACCCCATCCCAACACTTTGTATCTGTATACTTTCGAATACATCGTGACGTAGTTTTGCCCCATCTCTGGTTGAAAGCCTCTGCCTTGTTCTTCATCTGTATTTTCATGGTTAAGCCAGTTTTCCAGTTCATATATATTTTAAGAATAAACGCCATAAGACATAAAATTGGGATTTTGCTCGAAATTGCACTAAATTTATGCAGTAATTTGGGAAGAATTTGTATTCTTACAGTATTAATTTCTCCCACAAAAGCATAGTGTATCTCCCCACTTAGGTCTTCTTTCAGGTCTTTTCAGTAAGGTTTACAACTTTTTAAAATATATACATGGCATTTCATTCATATTTATATATATATGTATTTTTCTGGATAGTCTGAGGTTTCTGTTGGCAACATGAATGTGACAGATGTACGACATTTTTCTCTTGGTTATTGCAGACACATCATAAAGCTGTTGGCTGGGGCATTTTGGTCTGATACCTAGCCACTTTCTGTACTCTTGAAATAATTCTGGTAGTTTCCATTTTATACTATTGGATTTTCCAGATACTGTCCTTCCATCTATAAATAATTATATATTTTTAAAAGCTTCTTCCTTTTTAATACCTCGGCTCCCTCGTCTCTCGTTATTGCACTGAAGGTTCCTTCTGCTAAGTGTGTGCGTGGCCGTGACTCCCAGAGCCTCGCTCCTTGTTTGTTCATTCTGCGATTTCTGAAGGAGCACCCATGTCATGTCAGTCCATATTTGAGGTCCTGGAGACAAGAGGGGAGCAAAGGCCCTCGGTGCTTAGACTCTGGGGGTGACAGATCACAAAAAGATGAACAACGATGCACCTTGTGGTCATAAATGCTTTGAATTAAGAACAAGGGGCACCATAAAAAAGCAGTGATAGGATGTTCTCAACTTTAGGTGATGGAAATACTACTAATTTTCAACATTAATTAGTGTTTGCTTGAGGTTTGTGGTAGATTCATATAAACAAGTTAAAGAGGATTCTTTGCGTTAGTAATCTGTTAGAACTTTTAAAAATTAGATGAGTGTTTAATCTATGGGATGCATTTGGTGCTTCTCAAGATGGTGACGGGTTTATCTCCTCTGTAAGCGGTTAATGCGTGGGAACAAATTTCCTGTAGTTGAGATATCCTTGTGTTTCTGGTATGAAGCCTTTTTGGTTGCGATGTATTATTTTTCTAATACCTTCTTGAAACAGCTTTCCATCTCTTTTGGAAGTTCTGGAAGGTTTTGTCTGTTAAATGGAACGGTTAGCAGAACATCTAGGTACCTTTGGACCTGATGCCTCTGAAAGGATTATTGTTGATGGTTTTGAATTTCTTTTTGATAATTTTCCCCTTACAATTACTTGTATCCTCCTTCCGACAGTTTTTCTCACTTAAATTTTCTCAATTGCATGCATTTTACATTTAGCTTCTAAAATGTATCATTACAGGTTTATATTATTTTGTGATGATTGTATATCTCTGTTAGATTTTCCACATTTCTTTTATTAGCATTTCAAAGACGGAGCTCTTGGTTTTACTGATCAAGACTACCTCTTAATTTATTTTTATTTTTCCAGCTTTATTGAGATACAATTGGCATATACTAAAGAGCCACATTCAAACTGTGCAGCTTGAGGAGTTCTGACATATGCATGAACATGTGAGACCATCACCACAATCACGAAGGCACCTGTGCACCGGCTCCACTCCTCCGGCCTCTGTCACCCGTCCTTCCCACTGCACCCGGCACCCATCCTATTGGGACTCTAATGTCGTATATATTGTCTGTCTTTTCATATTATCCCGCCAGCCCCTGAGCTCTGCTTATATTTTTTCAATACTTTCCTTTTTCCTTCCTCTTCAAGATAACTTCTCTTACTCTGTCTTCAAGTCGAGCTCTCTTCCCTCTGTCGCTTCCGTCTTGGTATGGAGTCCACGAAGTGAAGGCTTTCTCTTGGTTAGTGAAGATTTTAGCTCTAAAATTTATGTCTGAGTCTCCTTGAAAGCTTCTCTTTCTTTGTGGATCTTCTACCTTTCCATTTGTTTCCAGAGTGTTCACCCGGACATCTTAGCGCACGATGATAACTGCAGCCTTGAAGTCTGGTCGTTCCAAAGTTTCTAGGGTTCAGATTCCGCTCATCGTTTTCATCATTGTTGGTTGAACTTTTTCTGGAACATTGTATGTTGAGCAGTTTTACACTGTATTCTGAACATGTTCAACATTACTCTATGAAAGTCTGGACCTTTTAGAGCCTGAGGGGAGTGTCGATTTCTGTTTGTTTTGTTTTAACAGGAAATCCAGGTTATGTTCAAGCTCAGATTCCAACCTACCTTCTGTGGACTGGGGTCCCACGATCAGTCTGGTTTCCAAGCTTTTGCAGAGCGCTTCAGATCAGCCCCACACACACCATCCAGCGGCCAGTGGGAGGCCTGGACAGCAGGGATCTCACAGCGCCGTTCTCTAAGTCTGTGGTTTGCTTGTTAGAGTCAGATCCGCTCATGCACACTCAGAGGCGGCCTTGGATTTGATGCACGGCTTCATGGGCCACCTTCTGAATCTCCTCCTCGCCATCATCTCCCCAGGACTTTCCAGGTCTTAGACTTCCCCTCCCTGGTCCTGGCAGGAAAGTCCCGGCTTTGTCTCCCAGCCCTGAAGCACATTTGCTGTGAATACATCTTCGTCTGGGCCCAGGTGCCAGGAGCACAGAAAGAGGGAGAAAATAAGGGGGATTTACCGCACACTCTTGGGGTCTCAGCACCACCAGCAGAGAGCAAGGGTGCCCTCCCTCAGGGTTGCAGGTGTCCGACTGGCTGCTGCGGCCATTGTCACTTCTGCTGTGTTGCCTCCGGCTGTGCAACGAGAACAGGGAAAGAATAGAGGTTTTCTCCCACTCTGCCTGGTCCTTACAAGCCCCCTGCCCACTCCTCAGACCAGAAGGGGACAGCTTCTCTTGGAGTTCTTTCTCTTTGCACTCAGCAGACAGTTTCCTCTTACGCCGCCCTGGCGTCCAGGCTGGGCGACACCCGAGGGAACCCGTGGTACGCTCGCCGGCGGTCTGGCAGAACTTTGCATCTGCTTTTCCTCACCAGTCCGCCTGGAGCATCTTCTCGGGGTCCTCAGGAGGCTGGCCGGGGCGTTCCGTCCAGGGCTGAGCTGCATCCTGTGGGACGAACAGGCTGCCATGCGCTCACTCCATCGTGCCTGGAACCCACGCCAGACAAGTGCAATTTTAATTTTCATTTCTGCTTTCATGAGAATGATTGAACATCTTTCCCCAGGATTAATGGCGATTTGCATTCATTTTCTGTGTTCATAGCTCCAGCTCACTTTTCTAACCAGATTTGGTCTTTTTTTCCCCTATTATTTTTAAAAGCTGTCTATATATTAAGGATAATCATTCCATTTGTGATAAGCCATGTATATTTTCCCAGTTTGTTATGCATCATTTTACTTTGATTATGGTGTTTTTCCCCTTTGAAGGTGTTTTTTACATGAGTCGAGGTAATCCTTGATGTTGTGGCCGAACTCTCTGTATTTTCTTCTAGGACCTGTTGGTTGGTTTGGTTCTTTACATTTCTCAACCGTCCGGCATTTATGCTCATACTGAGCGTGAGAAAAGGATCCAGCTTTACGTTTCTGAGTGGTTACCCAGTTACTGCTCAGGAAAGTCCGTATTTCTTGTACGATTTGAGATGTTGTCTTTATTATATACTAAATTTTCATATGTAACTGTGTCTATTTCTGTATTTCCTCTTCTTTCATTCGCCTGCCTCTTCGTGCGCTGACACCTCACTCTGTTATCATCACAGAGGACTGCGGTCAGCGTAGCCCCCACCTACTGCATCTGTATCTTAGTGATGCCACTTTGTTTTTCCTAATAAACTTTGTGATCAATTTGCCTCTCTCCAGAGACAAAAAAACAAACACAGATAGAATTTTATAGGGACTGGGGGCCGGCCCCGTGGTCGAGTGGTTAAGTTCATGCGCTCCACTGCAGCGGCCCAGGGTTTCGCCTGTTCGGATCCTGGGTGCGGACATGGCACCACTCATCAGGCCACGCTGAGGCAGCGTCCCACATGCCACAACTAGAAGGACCTGCAACAAAGATATACAACTATGTATGGGGCCGGTTTGGGGAGATAAAGCAGAAAAAAAAAGATTGGCAACAGTTGTTAGCTCAGGTGCCGATCTTAAAAGTAAAAAAAAAGAATTTTATAGGAACTGAAGGAAAAGCTGACATACACGTTATGGAGATTTTCTTTCCTGAAACATTATATCCTTTTCTCCCCAAATTTACCTTTGTGGGGTGGTTTTACAGCTTCCTTCATACGGTCTTGTTGGATTATTGATTAGTCTCGCTGTGAGCGCTCCCTGGAGTAACAGGAGAAAGAAGACAGCACGGACTCTGGTGGGCTGTTTCTCGCTTTCGTCAGAGAAGTGGTGCAAACCAGAGACACTGGCCTCATGTGGTCTTTCCTCCAAATCTCCACTTGTCACACACCAGCTGAACCACCTCGGGTGAGTTACCTAAACTCTCTGTGCCTCCGGACACTCATCGATAGAGTGGAACAAGGCTTCATCATCCTGTTGTCAGCCTGCTTTCTCTCACTGAGTGATTAACCGATCTAATCTGTCCGCCAGTCTTTGTCATGCTCCTGCCCCAGCCCTAAGCCTTTTAAAGGCATATTTTCCAATAGATGCCCTTTTGGAAGCACGTAGTCAAGAGTTTGATATTCTTTTCCTTCACAGCATAAAATGCATTCTACCTCCACATTGAAAGTTAAAAATAATAGACCAAATTTTCTGTTGGAATTTGATGTTCTATTATTTTGAACCTTGTTTCTGAAGGAGAAAGCGCATGCATTTACATAATTGGATTCTTATCTGAAAGAAACGGAACCTGCTAAAACTTTTGAGGTCTCTTTGCCATTAATAAACACTTTCCTTTTTCCAGTATTTCAAGTAATGGCTTCACCAAAATATGGCCCAGAAAGATATTACGGCACATTCTCCTGTCATTTCCATGTCCTTCTGTTTGTTCCCAGATGGCATTTTTACACACAGTTAGGAAAGGAAAAGTAAAAGCTTATTCTGTGGTTTATTTAGAATGCTATGAAAATACTTCCATTAACTGTAACTTAATGGCAAAACTTTCACGTCCTCCTTCAACGTATTTGTCAAGACCCGGCTTTGCACACATTCCCGTGCTCTGTGCTGAAGGTGGGGCGTTATCAGAAAATAAATGTGAGATACTTTGCTGGCCTCTAGATGCTCACATCTCTGCAGCTAAGACGCAGCTGTTTCATAGCACGCGGCCACATCTCTTGTCTGCCTCTCGTCTTCAGTCCTTCATTTCCTCATTCTTTCATTCTTTCTGTCTTGTGCTACCTGCACAACATTGGTGCCTGTGCCTGGCGTTCAGGAGCAGCCATGGGGAGGACGGATACTGTCTGCTTGGTGTTCTCAGCAAACCTGTTGGTAAGAAATGAGAACACCTTGCTGAGGGTTGGATGGAGCAATGATGAGGAAAGCCTCAAGAGAAGGCGACGTGTGGAGGAGAAGTGGTGTCAGATGGGGAAGGGCTGTGTGGGCTCCAGAGGGGAGAGAGCCGCCAGGCAGGGGCCCTGACCCACACAAGGATGCAGAAAAGCTGCCTTGTGAGCCCAGCCTGCTGTGCCCCCCGAAAGTGGGTGAGTGGAGCCCAGGACTGCACTGCATCTGTGAGCTGAGAAAGCCACGTGAAATAGCCAACTTGCCGTGCGGGTGGCAAGCTTCACCCTTCAGACAAGCACAGCTCCTGGCCAGCCCAATCCAGGCGTGCCCTCGGTGCTTCTTTCTCATGCGTTAACTCATCCCCTGCAGACATTTGCCGAGGGAGCCCGTATCCCCCGCCACGTGCTTCTGACTGCGGACAGTGAGAAGAGCAGGACAGAGCGTGGAATCGGTCACAGAGGGACAAGGGTCACTCTGTCAGGTGTCCAGGCTGCTGGAGCGCAGAGGAAGCAGAACACGCAGGCCGACCTGGTGGGCGCGGGGCAGGCGGGAGCCCCCGGGTCACCTGTTCTACCCCTCCAGGACTTCACTCTCTGGCAGAGCTTCCAGCCAAGAGAAACCCCCAGCTCCTCTCCATGACAGCTTTTTGCACCATTGCATAAATATTTCTGAGTGTGCACAAACACTGCAAATGCACCGACTGCCTTTAAATAGGGGCGCTTCGTTAAAGTCTCACCGAGATATTCACAGATGCATCTGGGCCTTTCTCCAGGCCTGCATCTTGGCATCTGAACTTGGAGCCCACCGTTCTCAGCCTGGCTCTTCCGTGCCTTTGCTCCAATGTGGGGTGGTGGAGAGACGTGGACTCTGCCGTCCAGAGGGCTGGCATGGGTGCCAGCTCCACCCTGTCCCTGGATGTCACCAGACCACTGCCCCCATGACAGCATTGGCCCCTGGGGTGTGGCAAGAATGAAGTAATCTGATACAAGGAATGCAGAACGACTGTGCGTTGTAGACCCTGAAAGGGGCAGCGTCTGCTCTATCTGTCGAAGGTTGTGCCATCTGCCAGCAGTCGGGCCTGCGTGATACCCCTAGGGAAGTTGTGAGGTTCAAGAAGGGTGTGAGGTGCACATGCATTGGCTGTGTGTGTTCACATGTGCATGCATGTGCATGAGTGTTCATGTGTGTGCACTCAGGCACGTGTGCGTTGACATGGCAACGTGTGTGGATGGCAGGGAGAGTGTTCATTGGGTGAACTTAAGCTGAGAGGCGTGGGAATCTGACACTCGGTTCCCCTTGGGCCCAGGATCACCGCGGAGGGGAGAGGAGGCGCCTCATGTCCAGCCATGTGCGCCATCCACTGATGCTCCCTGTGGCTCAGCCGGGGATCTGATGTGGCCTTAGCAGGCACTTCACTTGTTAGCAAAACTCAGAAATGTCACTTCTCTTTGTTAGAAAATGGAAATCGGGTTGGAAGGAAGTCTCTGGCCTGTGGAATGCTCTGGGGGAGTGAGCCTACCGCATCCTTAATGGGCATTACGGTATCTGGAATTCCTGGGAAAGAATGGGAAGAAACGAGGGTCGTTCACGGAGTGCAGCTAATTCTCTTAGCCCCCGGACATGCTCGCAGCAGCTGCCGACAGAACAGATCTGCTCCCAGAAACACCAGACCCAAGAACACAGGTGTGGGAGGAGAGACACCCATCTCCCCACTGGAGCAGCCTCAGCAAATCAGATCGCTGTTTCCACCCTGGAATCAACAGTGTGCATGTGCATGTGCGCGTGTGTGCGAGAGAGGGAGGGAAGGAGGCACAGAGAGGCCTGCTGTGTTTTCCTTTTGTCTTAAGGAGGCTCAGACCCTCTCATATAAATCCAGTGCCCCTGCCCTGTTGGATTTGAAGTTCCCACTGGTGGGGGTCCCTCTGCACAGACCGAGAGGGGACTGGCCTGCCCCCTGCATGGGTCGTGTCGCGGACCTGCCCAGCTGAGCCCTGTGTGCTGCAAACCCAGCCCGGAGGGTGCAGAGGACACAGCTGGCTGCACTGGACTTTCCTGGGGAGGAAGAAGGTGGCAATGGTTGTCGGCCACCACCAGCGACAAGTCTGACTATGAACCAAAGCCAGACCCGTCAGGGCTCCGCCTCCGGACGGCTAGTGGGCCACCGTTCCAGTCCTGGCTGCACTGGGGCAAGAACTGTATTTCTGCCAGAATGGCCTCTGGCTTTGCCTCGTCTCTAGGAACGGAGGCACCGCCCCCCTTGGACTGAGGGACATGGTCTCCAGCTCGTCCTGGAGTGATCGCAGCAGGGTCAGCCCCACGGCGGAGACTCCAGGCGGGGGCAGGTGGAGCTCCGAGAACTCAGGTGGCCTAGGAGGCCCACGTCGGGTCAAACAGAGCTTGGCCACTGGGCAGCCTGGGGCCCTGGCCAGACCCTTCCCTGTCCACCTTCTGCTATGAGTAAAGTGGGAAACGTGAGGGACAGGGACGACCCCCTGCAGATTAACTTCCAGGGACACTGAGCATGGGCAGAAATGTCCCCAGTCCTGAGCCCTGTAAAGAGCAAACGGGGGCGAGGCAGCACATTTCTCTCCTCTTAGGGACCGTCTGGCAAAGCCCTGGGGACCACCTCTCCTCCGGTCAGCGTCCCTCTGACTCTTGCCTCCTCTTCTTGGTTGAGGAGGACAGGGTGGGAGCCGTCCCCCGGCTGAGGCAGGTCCCTGGATCCCGAGGCCCAGACACTCCTTCCAGAAGCCTGCGTGGGCCGGGCCTCAGCCTCAGGACAGCATCCCCTCTGTGGCCCTTCAGTGGCCTGGGCAACCGTGCCTGGGGTCCAGATTACTGGAAGTGAGAGGTCAGTCAGGAGACACACTGGGTTTGGCCATGAGACAGACCAAGCCAGCGGTGGCTGTATGTTTAGATAAATGCCGCCTGTGATCTAGAAACTTCTTCTGAGGCTGTAGTCCCCTCCAGGGGTTCATAGATGGAGGCAAGAGTAGGCTGCTCAGCCTGTAGTGAGGAGCCGTCTCTCCCTTCAGGCCTGGGCAGAGGACCGGGGACCAGAGGCAGGATGGGCTGCACGGCCTGCCCGGGGGGACAGGTCAGGCCCCGCCCCCACAGAGCCCAGGCCCTGCCCCTGCAGAGAAGTCAGGCCCCGCCCCCACAGAGCCCCTCCCCGTCCCTGGGAGTGGGACGCCCCTGGCAGGGGAAGTGGACAAGCCCTTGACAGGATTTCAGGTCACGCTGTGTTCAGTTTTCTGGGGCTGCTGTAACCAAGTACCAGGAGTACTGATGCTGATTCTCCCAGGCTTGGGGGCCCTGGTCTAAGACCAAGGCGTCAGTGGGGCTGCGCTCCCTATGATGCCTCCAGGAGGTGGTCCTCCCTGCCTCTTCCAGCCACCAGTGGTTTTGGCATCTGGAGAGCCTTGCCTGGACTCCATCCGCAAAGACCGTTTTTCCACATGAGGCCACACTCACAGGCACCAGGGGACCATGTCTTCTGCCGGCCACCCCTCCGCCCCACGCTGCTGTGAGCTGTGTGCCTTGAGAGAGCTGGGTCCGCCCTCTGAGTCTTCTCTGCCTCCTCCTCTGAGATGGGCGTAGACAGTGCCCAGGCCAGTTTGCAGGAAGACCCCTTCAGCCCCCAGCCAGGGACTGGTGAGTTTTTTTAACCATTGTCCTTCCCAAATGGTTTTGCAGCTCGTCCTGCTTGGGACTTCCCATGTTGGGAACGGGATTCCAGGTCACGCCAGGAGCAGAGCGGCACTGGCTCCTTCGCATCCTTGGAAGGCCTGACAGATGCCAGCCGGGGTTCCCTCTCTGCCCTGCCTCAGAGGGACAAGCATGGCCTGGCAGCTGGGGGAGGGGCTTTAAACAGGTGTGTGTGTCCTGGGTGGCGTTTGTCACACCACTCCAAGGTGTCTCAGGAGAGGCCTCCATCGGGCTTGTGGCAACTCCCTGCAAGGCTGGAAAGAGGCCCGTTGAGCACACTCCTGAAGGAGCAGTCACCCGGGACTGGGTGTCACCTGCCTGTCCACCTGCAGGTGCAAATGGGAAGAAAGAAGAGAGATTAAACACCAAACTGAGCATTAGCATTAGACGCTTTACATGTTTCACAATCTTATTTTCCAAGAATTATTTCAAGAGAGTCTCTGATTCACTGTCTGGGAGCTTCCCCGTGGCCCCGGCTGCCGAACGTCTTTATTGCTTCTTATCCCTGCCGCTGTCCTGGGATTCGTACAGTTGCATTATGCACCCAAATGTCATTGCTGCGCTGACAGCCTTACTGTGCTTTTCTGACCGGTGTGTCTGGAGGTTTGCGGGCTCCTGGCCCAGCTGGGGGAGGGGCCGGGGCTTCCGTGAGCACTGGGCACGTGGGCCTCCCCAGGAACCCGCCTGGGGATTGTGCATGTAGATAAGCCCCCACCCCGAGCACGGAGACAGCTCTCACAAAAGGTGAGCTCAGCCGAGGGTGTCAGGGGTAATTTCAGTCTCTCCCTGCAGACCTGGGGTGGCCGTGCTGTCGGGAGCAGGTGCCAGTCTATGTGGCTGGAGGGCCTGCCGCCTGCATGAGGTGGGGCCTGGCCGCCTGTGGGTGGGGGCTGACCCCTGGGCATTCTCACCAGGCCTGGGACATGTGGTCGGGGGATTTGCAGATTTCAGGCCCCAGCTCTGAGGTGGGGCGGCATACCCCAGCCTTTGGAAAGATTTATCCGTGATGGAGGCTTCCTGAGGTCAGGGGCTTTGTGGGGCTGTGCTGGTGGCAGAGTTGGATGTGATCTGGGAGGTTTCTTAGGGCCTTCCTGCGAAGCCCGTGCAGACCCCACTGGCAGGCCCCAGGGAAGAGCCTCTCCTGAGGGGTGGGGGGCCGGCTGGCGCTGCTGCTGTCAGTCTGGGAGTGCCCGGGGAGACACACGGGCTGGGCTACTGCCATTTGTCACCAGTGTAACAGGGAATTTTCTATAAAGATGAAGATGCTCCCCAGGGGTTTGTCACAAGCGGCCGTGTTGTGTCGATCCCCATCAGCTCTGCTAGGTCCTGCACTGGGGTCAGGTCAGGGCCTGAGCAGATGTGGGTCCCGGCTCCCTGAGTCCACAGACAACACTCCAGGTCCCTGGAGACGCCTGTCCTCTGTCCCAGATGGGGGTCCATGGGGGAAGCTTGCTCCATCTTCCCCTCAGCCCTACAGCAGGGACCCTTGAACCCAGAGGTGGACTTGGGGCCACTGCCCAGTGACCGTCCTTGTCCTGTTTGCCACCCAATGCTGATGCTTCCCTGAGTAGGCGAGGCACATGGGGGTCAGAGAGCAGGCCAGAGCCTGGGGGTCAGCTTCTCTGGGACGCTGTCCATGCTACCGTGGACTGCATGTCCCCACTGGGGCTGTCACTAGGTGGCACCAAGGGCTGCTCTCACTGCCTGGCCCAAAGGGTCACAGAAAAGCCCTTTGCTAGTTAACCACCAGGCCAATAGCCATGCACACCGCACAACCGGGCTTGTGTGGGTGTGCACACGCTCACATGCATATGTACGTGTGCACACACACACAAACACGCCTGCACACACATGCCACTGCGCACAGGCGCTGGAGAGTCAACATTTCAGGGAGGAGGGCCTCAGGAGTGGGTCATCCAGGGTGCAGGTAGACGTTAACCAAAGACTGAGATGCAGGAAGCACAGACCTGTGACTAAGGCACCGTCAGGCAGAGGTCCAGGATGGGGTCGGGAGGATGGAGGAGGAGGGTGAGCCCACAGGCCAGCCTCTGCTGGCTTCACCCCTGTGGGTTACTGCACAGCTTACACCTGGATGTCAGGCTTCCGTGCTTGCCTCCGAGTCCCCCAGGAGCCGAGTGATCCTGAGAAATGTGAGCCAGGGGACATCCTTCTGCTCCTCCAGGCCCGGTGATTTCACTCCCAGGCAAAGCCAAAGTCCTGCAAGGCCTTCTCTGCCCACCAGTTCTGCTCCAGCAGTCTCCCCTCCCTCCTTTTCCCTCCCTTCCTGGTCTCTGGGCAAACTCAGATCTTACAGTGTGCCTCAGGGCCTTTGCATTGCTGCTGTCTCCGCCAGATGTCTTTTTCTCCACCTGTTCACTCCCTCCTTCTTCTACTGGAATGTCAGTCTCTGGGAAGCCCCTGGACCCCTCGTCAGCATTCGACCACACCCCCCCCCCACCGCCTTCTGTCCCCCAGCCTGCTTTGTTTCTCTCTTCATCGTGACCATTGTCCAAAGTGTTGCCCACTATGGTCTCTGTTGTCTGTGACCTGTCCCTCTTCTTGAAGGTAAGCCCCCTGGGGATAATGGTTTTGCCTCTTTGCTCACTGCTGGGTCCCCATGCCCCAAAACAGGGCTGGCACACAGCGGGGACTCGAGCACATGGTGAAGGCAGACGGGAGGGGAGGGGGAGCAGGACATCCCAGCTCAGACACGGGTGCCCTGACACTGGCTGTTTGCTGACAGCACTCCTACTTGGTGCCAAAGTGCCTGGCGGTCTTGAGTGTGGCCCGTGGATTGGCCTTCGCCTGCCCGACGCAGAGCCCAGCCCAGGAGAGAGAGCTGCGTGTGTCAGCCGCTCTTCCAGCCCATGTCTGGGAGGAGCGGGGAGGGACGGTCCCCAGGCACGAAGGATAACTTGGTAAAGCCGAATCTTATTAAGGAGCAGACAACATTTAAAACCAATTTGAAGTCGATGAATGTTCACCCCCCACACACACGCATTTTAGCAGCCACGACACTGTACCTTCCAAATCCATT
Source organism: Equus przewalskii (assembly GCF_037783145.1). Classification (NCBI taxonomy): domain Eukaryota; kingdom Metazoa; phylum Chordata; class Mammalia; order Perissodactyla; family Equidae; genus Equus; species Equus przewalskii. Next base: position 45,127,365 of record NC_091859.1, read on the forward strand.
TTCTTCTGGTTTGAACGGCTCCGCTCCGTGGAAATGGCTTAATCGGATTCCTCTGTTCCTCCCAGGCAGGCAGCTCAGGGTGGTGTGTTTATTTTCCAGACTTGCTGGGCTGTATGAAAACAGACGGCTGGACCGGTGCCAACGTGGCGTCTGTATTTTGGGCAAGGATCGAACATAAATACACTATTTTAGGGTGCCTGGCCAGACTTTCCTCCTCTCCCCGAATCCCAAGTGCCAAATCTGTCTGCTCACAGCGAGTTCTATAGTTAGCAGTCTCCGTCGTTACGCTCTCACTTAAAGCGGGATTTCTTTGGAGAGAAAGATGCTGAAGAGCTGCCCCCTGGGTTGAGCATCTGCCCCCAGGCCTAACCTCATATTGGTTATTTTCCGAGTGAGGCTGGTTGCTTGGAATTATGACCTGCTTGCAAGGATCTGGAGAAGTAACTTTTTCAAAAAACAGATGTAAAAAGTGATATTTAAGAGAAGCTAAGTCAACGGCCTCAGTGCAAACAACGGCTCAGCAGGGTTTACCGCTCACTGCCGCCCGGAAGCCGGCGTGGGCTCCAGGGGCTGCCTTGGTTTGAAAGTGCTTATTTCCTCCTTTCTGAATGTGATGATAATGGATGCTGTGCACACGATATGGAGTAGGATTGTGTCAGCCATTCTAGTGAGAGGGGTCCCTGTGAAAGGCCACCAAGTGGCTCGCCCGAGGGGCCAGGCCTGTGTGCTGGTGACAGCTGTGGCTCCCGGGCAAGTGCTCACACGCTGGTGATGGGAGCAGGTGACACTTGTGGTTAGGAAGCCCGCTCTGCCGAAAGAGGAAGGCAGATTTGAACAACTGGCCCTGATGGGTTACCGTCTCTGTCAGGGGTCCACAAACCACAGCCCGAAGGCCAATGCGGCCCTCCGCCTGTTATTGTAAATAAAGTTTTATTGGAAACCAGCCATGCCCTTTGTTTAATTGTTGTCTACGCTCCTTACACACGGCAACAGCAGAGTTGAGTAGGTGTGACAGAGACCATGTGGTCCACAGAGCCTAAAATATTTTCATTCTGCCTCTTTATAGAAATCACTAACCTTTACGGAACTATCCATTACTACCTCTTTATAGAACAAGTTTGCCAACCCCTGGTCCCAACTAGGTGCGTAGTATCTTGTAGAGAAAATCCCATGTGTGCCTGTCTTGGGTGCCCAGGCCAACCCTGGGCAAATGGCTATTGAAAGAAGTTAAGCTGAGCACACGAGGTGGAAAACCAGAGAGCAGAGTGAATTCCCAGGTGAGGAAGGGCTTGCTCCCTTTCATGGGAAGCCAGAGCACACCATCTGGAAGGTTCTGCCAGGCCCCGGGTTTCTCCTCACCTGGGTGGGTGGTGGGAGGTGCTGTCCTCTGCCCGTAGGCCAGGGCGCTGACCTGCAGAGCCCGCTTCTCAGTCCATCAGGCAGGGCTGTCTCTTGCATTTCCCGACTCCGCTGTCGTCCTCCCTGGGGATCCGAGCACAGAGAGATGTACAGTCTGCCCAGGGGCTGTGGGCAGGAAACCATCGGAGGGGCAGAGAGAAGGGTGGCTGCCCCCTCGGGCTCAGCATCTCCTTGAGCAGAACCGTGTGGGCAGAGTCGGGGTCCCCATCTGAAGGGTGAGCCCGTGGGCCCTACCCTGCCAGCTGTGGCTCAGACTGGAGAAATGACCGTCACTTCCGGTGACCTCTGTGGGCCCGACATGCACCCGACATTTCCCAAGGACACCTGTGGTCCCCGGGCTCCACTCTGCAGGAGTCGCCCGCGGGTTCCGAGCCCTGGGTGGTGTTGGCCATGAAGGAAGAGCCACTCCGTATTCATGAACCGCGCTGTGGAATCGGACTTTCACCAACGTTCAGGACAAGACTTTAGACACGCTCTGTCTCCCGTTTAATTACTTGATTTTGTTTGATTTTATTCACAAAATAATTAGCCTACTAAGCACCTAATTATTGCTCAGGCATGCATTATCCCGATCAGCCCCAGCCGGCTCCCGGAGATTAGCAAACATTTTGCCTCTGGCTCCGGATGCAATAACGTTTTGAAATTAGTTATTTTCTTTTAATAAGGCGGCTCCGGATTTATCCGGGTCCTCAATGTCAGCCGGCATTGTTGGTGCCTCCATACATCTTCAGGCGCCAGTTTCCTTTGAAAGGCAACAATGTTTCCAATTGAAAGTCGACTCAGAAAACAATAACCGCCAGCTCAAGGTCAAAGCTCTTCTCTAATCCGGAGTAAACAGGGTGATTCTTTTATCTCCCGGCTTCTCGGAGATTAGGCTGCACCGTTCCCTCCCATTTATTAAAGGTGCGGGATCTGCGAGTCTGCGGCAGATACCGGTCGGGAAGGCTAATTAGAGAGATGGGCAGATAAATTGGATGGTTTATAATTTATCTAATCATGAAGTCAACTTTGCCCTGGGCGTGCAGTGTGCACAGGGAGCGATTTCTATCTAGAATGTGCTCTGATGATCCGAGAGAAAGAGCCGTGGTGGGGCTCGCTTTCTTGCCAGGTTGCCTCCGAAAGTTTCTGTCCGCAGCCGCGAGGACATAGGGTTTGCATCAAGCTGACTTCAGGAAGGACCGTTCCTGGTTCAAGCGTGTCCTGGTGTGTGACCTTGGGCAAACGACCTGGCCTCTTGGAGCCCCTAAAACACTTTATGGAGATGTCGTGGGAAAATGCGTCTGACATTATCCCAGCCACCCGCCTCCAGCTGCTGGAACAGGGATGCGTGTCCTGCTGGGTGACCCTGAGTGGCCTCGCTCAGGCCCACATGTCAGGGGCAGGTCATGCAGGGTCCAAGACGCCACATGGGGCAGAGGAAGCTCTTGGTAACGGAGCTGTCATTGGTGTGGTTCCAGCCTGTGGATGATTGGTCACCCCTAAATGCCAGCTCACCCCAACCTTCTTCCCTGCCACCCCTGGAATTAGAATCTATTTGTTTGTTTTTTAATGAAGACATATTGTTAAAACCTGCAGGATCTTTGGCAAACAGGGTGTGTGACAGCCTTAGAGCTGCCCCAAGGTCACTCTAGAAGGACACCTTCTGGGCAGCAGAGTCCCTGTCTGGACTCTGACCTCTCGGCCTGCCAAGAGGAGGAGAGGGGCATGCCCGGTGTCCCAGGAGACACCCTGACCCCTCAGGAGATGGGCCTTCTGGGTCCCTTGTTGGAAGGACATGCTGGGGTCTAGACAACCCTCTGGGAAGATGCAGGGGTGAGGGTGGGTTTGTCATCAGAAAGATTAGGCCACCCACTCCCACCCTCGGCACCTGGGGAAGTGCAGACGGGAGCCTCCCCCAACCCGGTGCCCTGCGGGGGTGGATGCCCACTGGAGTTCATGGACGTGGAGGCCTGGGTGCTTCCACTTTGTCCTGAAGGAGGAATAGGGTGCCCCCTCCGGCCCCCTGCACAGTGAGCAAAGCGGCTGCTGTTGGGGGTGGGGGGTCGCCTTCTCCCTTGAGGAGAAAAATCACTTTGATAGACCTATTTTTATAATCTGTCAATTGTGTAAAACCCTTTTCAATTTGGGGGAAAAAAGCCAGAGCTGCAGAAAAATCAATCAGGAGGTGAGGAGCCTTTGGAAAGAGGAATTATCGAGGGCTGCCAGACGACGGGCCTTTAAAGACACAGCCGGCTGGAGGAGGGGACCCCGAGTGTCCCCAACATCCCCAGCCAGTTCTGCTGGCAGAGGGAGGGGCATGCTGACCAGACGTCGGTGTCCACACGGCTCGGCCTTGACGGCTCCCATCTGAGGCCCAGGCGTAGCAGCCGCTCCCAACGAGGCGCTGAGTGGCATTTGGGCTTCTGAGGGTGGCTGACCGGGGACACATGTAGAGTGGGGAGATTTATTAGCATCGGAGAAAGGCCCGTGCCACCGCTGCCGTGGGGTCGTGCGTGTTGGGGTGAACTAGCCGCCCCCTCGTGTGGACTGACGGCGGCCCCTCCTCCGTGGGGGTCTGGCTGCACCACTGAGCCTCTCTGTGGGCAAATCTGGGGTAAAACCATGTCTGAGGTGTCAGCACGAGGGTCCCGGCACGTGGAGGTGTGCAGCTCAGGATAAAGCATAGGCGGGAGTGAAGGCGGATACAGACCCCAGAGGCCGCCCCAGCTCTGCCACTCACCAGCCCTGCGCTCTGGGCAAGCCACGCCTCTCTGTGCCTCAGTTTCCCCTGTGAGATAACATTGGGACCTAGCCCAGGGGTTGGGCCTGAGGATGAAATGGGACAGTGTCAGCCACAGAGGGAGAGCCCAAGGAAGGTTTTGAAGCACACGTGTGCTCTGACAATGAGGATGATGCACGTGCGTCTCGGACGTCTGGGAAACATGCGTAAGCGTGTAGAAGACAATAAATATCCACGTGGCCCCCAGGTGAGGGTGAGGGCGCTGCCTCCTGATCGTGTGGGAGGCACTTTACAGTTGTTTCCAGTCTATCTACGGACGTTGCCCGGAGTCGGGCAGGAAGCTCTCTGCCCATCGTTCCGAGGCTGGCCCGCTGCCCTCAGGCCGTCAGGGAGCTGAACTGTGGACTCCCAGCCCCGGGCCAGGGCAGGCAGTTGCTTTCTGACACCCCTGGGTGCAGGCTCGGCAGGTGCCATGATAGGAATAGGTGACAGCCAAGTCAGGACTCCAGAGAAGTCAGGGGAGGGATCTGCCAGAATGCTCCCACCCAGAGAGAAGCCGGGGGTCCACACCCCAGGCCACAAAGGAGAGGGACTCTCTGAGCCCGCCCTGCTGGGGCCCGGGAGAGAGGAGGATGCTCTGCTGAGCACAGCAGCAGCCGGGGGCTCTGGAGGTCCAGTAGCTCAGAAGGTGGGCTGGAACTGGAGGGCCTGAGTGAGGCCCAGGCCCCGAAAGAGGTGGTTGACTGCAGGGCAGGTGTCTGAGCCCCCAGTAGAATAAGTGGGCAGAAGCTCAGAGGTATGCAATGGGTGCCATCCAGGAACTGGGGGCAGCCCTGGCATGAGGTTTGGATGCCCAACACTGACCCTGGGGGAATGGGCAAGGATCAACTCAGGTACTGGATACTGGGTACAGAGTACTGGGCACTGAATTCTGGGTACTAGACTCTGGGTACTAGGTACTAGGCACTGAGTACTAGGTATCAGGCACTGGGTACTGGGCACTGGGTACCAGGTACAGAGTACAAGTCAGTGAGACCAACCCTGAGCCCTCAGGCGCCCCAGCCCTCTCTGCTCTGGATAAAGAAGGGACAGGGCAGTGGGGGAGATCCAGGTGGGCTCAGCCTTCAGGGGCCGGTAGTCCACTGGGCAGAGCTCACGCCTATGAGGCCCCACCAGGGGAGGGGTACCAGGCACACGTGCTTGGGCTGAACGGGCCACCTTCATTCCTTGGGAGATGAAAGAGTGAGAAAGCCACGCCAACCGCCTCCTGGGATGGAGTGTTCTCTGCACTGGGAGCCTGGAGCCTGTTCCCCTCCCAGACCCTGCTGTCGTGGGCTGTGCCCCACTCCCCTCTGAGCCTTTTGTACCAGGGCCACGTTCCTGATGGAGGTGAAGGTGGGGCTGTAGCTGTGCCCCCGCCCCCTCACCTCTGCAGCCAGCGGAGGCCACTCTCCTCCCCTGATCAGAGGTCCCTGCTGCACTACATGTTGACCTTCGCCCGTCACTGCTGTGTGATACCAAGCAGGATGTTTGGCCTCTCTGTGCTTTGGTGTCCCCATCTGTAAACTAGGGTAATGACTGTGCCTCCCTGTGTTGTATGACGATGACACAGCTGGTACATGTCAAAATAGAGCCTTGGCACATATGTGTTATACAAGAATATTAAAATTAAATTAAATTGAAACAAAAAACAATTTAAAACCTCTAAGAAGTGAAAGAAAAGGAAAGAAATGAACCCAAAAGTGTGTTAATTTAGAAGTTTAACCACAAACAAAGGAGCTCTTTTAAACAACTTTAAGATAGTAATTTGATTGGACGTCCTTAGTAGGATATAGCCTCAGACTGGAAATAATTTTAAACACAGACAGATTGTTAGCAAAGGCTCTGTATGGCCACCTGACACACGTAAGTAAGTGTAAGGACAGGACGACTTGAATATCCAAGAGGATAACTACAATTAATTAAAACACACGAAATATGTTAAATGCAGGAGTTCATGATGACTCTCAGAAACATTGGTCGGTTTGAGGGAAAACTAGAGAATCAACTTATTATTCAGAAAACTGGGAACTAAGGGGAAGGAACCGAGCGTTTATCCTGCCTTTCCTGTGCACAGCGCAGAGCAAGGTGCCAGGTGTCGAGGAAAACGTCTTCTCTGGAAGAACATCATTGAGGGGTGAGAAGAGAGGGCACAACTGGAGCGTCGGCCTCGTGAACCCCTAATGAAAATGGATCCAGGCGACCAGCAGCAAGAGCTCAGGAAGGACTTAGGAACCTGGTGACACGGGTCCACCTTTTTATATATATTCCTTGTGTGTGTGTGTGTGTTTGTGTGCGTGTGTGTGTACATAAACTTGAAAACAATGCTAGCCATTTCCTTATCTTATCTTGCACGAATAGCACGCTGTCCTAATCACCACAGCTCCATAATAAGTCTTGAAATCAGATCCACTGATCAATCTTATCATGACAAAAACATGCGGCCTTCCTGATATGCTGCGGTAGGAGGCAGGCAGCTCATCGACCCCGCAGCATCCTCCGTGTCCACCCGCGTGCCCCTCGGGCACATAAGTGGTTGGGCGGATGTGGAGAGGAATGTGCCCCCCTCCCTCCCCGAGCCCCACTTCCAGGCAGACCCTGAAGTCAAGGGACAGAGCGCCCGTCAGTGCCTCTCCCTGCCACATGTGATCGTCCACAAACACTCGTGCCCTGTGAGGACCCCCCTTCACAGACATCAAACCCTGTTGACATCGCTTCGAGCAGCACGCGGCGACCAAGCTCGTGAAGCCGTCACTGTCTGATACATCGCCTGTCGGGGGCACCGAGGCTACCAGTCACCTGCTGACGGGAACTGCGTTAATGTGACTTTAGTCTGAGGGTTGAGCTGTTAACGATGTACGAATTACTGGCTTAAGTTCCCTTGAAGCAGCTCCTCGGTGAGAAGTAAAGCTGCTACGATGACACAAATGTCGGCTCATCTGCGTCGTCTGCCCCCAGCGAGCCGGGTCTGTCCAGAGTTCTGTAAGCGCGCCGTGCAGCGCTGAACACCTCGTGTTCGTCCACTCCCCGTCCTGGTCCTCGCTGCATCGCGTGAGGGCTGGGCCCTTGCTGGAGGAGATTTACGTGGCCTGGACGTCTCTCCTCCTTCCTCTCTTCATTTTGCTGTGGGAGCAGTTTTCTCACACACGCCTCTGTGCGTTTGTGCTCCTGTGCCGTTGCCGTATTTCTGTAAGACGGGGCACCCAGCGTGGGTGCCTGTCCCGTTCCTAACTTTAATAAAATCTCCAAGTTCTGTCCAAGAAGAGGAAAACAATGACCCCACCCCCACCAGGAAAAGCACGGCGGCTTATTTCCTACAAGCGGGCGGGAACTAGATATTCTCCAAGTCAGGCGGCTTGGGGAGGAATGTGCCCCCTCCCTCCCAGAGCCTGAGCCAGCCGACAGAGCCCCAGGCACCCTCCGGGCCCCCATATGAACCCGCTTCACCCTCACGATGCTTTACGAGAAGTTATCGCATTGCCCCTTTACCGAGGAGGAAACTGAGGCACAGAGGGTAGGGCCCAGCTCCAGGGCCCAGACCAGAGAGGGGCAGGGCTGGTTTTTGGAGGCCCTGCCCTTTGCCACCCACTGTAGGTGGGCCTGGGCCAAGGGAGCCATAACAGCTTCTGGTGGAGAAGAGAGAGCAGCAGAGCCGAGAATCTTGCTCTAAGGCTGTGTGGTGGGTTGAATCGTGTCCTCCAGAACCGCATGGCCACCTCCTGACCCCTGGTACCTGTGCGTGTGGCCTTATTTGTAAATTTGGCCTTGCAGACGTCATCATGAAGACGAGGTCACACTAGCCTAAGATGGGCCCTAATCCAGGAACTGTGTCCTTGTAAAAAGAGGGAGCTTTAGACAGAGACACGAGGAGGAGGCCACCTGAAGACAGGGAGTGAGGCGGCCACGAGCCAAGGACTCCAGGACCTGGAAGAGGCAGGAAGGCTCCTCCCCAGGGTGCCCCTGCCACATCTCGAGTTCAGACTCCGGCCTCCTCTGGGTGAGGGGTAAGTCTGTCATTTCGAGCTGCCCAGTCTGGGGTCATCTGTTTGGAGCCTTAGGGAACTCCTGCAGGTTCCTTCTCCTAAATTCCCCTCCTAGCCCTGCAGGGGAACGGCCGTCCCGGCCCCGGGAGGCCCTGCGCTCCTCCACGGACAGAGGCCCGAAGGCCAGGCTGGAAGCTGAGCCCATCTGAGTCTCCATCTGCCCAGAACACGGGAGGGTCAGAGGCTCCAGGGAGCCGTTGGAGGCCCCGCTCGCCTCCCCTCTGCCCTGACGGGGCGCAGCGTCCTCCTCCCCTCGGGTTCCGAGGACCCATGGAGCTGTGGACCAGACAGCTCCTGGGGCAGCCCAGGCTGGGCTCTGCGGCCGGCTCCCACAGCTCACCCTCTGTCTCCGCCCCACACACTCTGCTGTGTGGGAGCTGGACCCTGGACGCCTCCCCTTCCCCGTCTACACCAATAATGACCTCCAAATTGTGTCTGCCTCTGGGCCGTGCCTGCTGCCACGCGCTCGGCGGGCACACACGGATGGAGTCATCCCACTTGGTTGAAAGCTGCCGTCCACTCCCAGCTGGGGGACCCCAGGTGCGTCCTGCAGCCCCTTGAGGCCTGTGTGTGTCCGCCCGGAAGCTGGAGCTTATGTGAGACCCAAAGGGGTGGTGAGGAACGCCTGCGATGACCCGGGAGGGCTCCAGTGCAAATGGTCCTCTCTGGGGCTCGGCCTTCTCCAGCCGCCCAGGTCCCAGGGCCTCATGGGGGTGGGATGCGTGACTGCCCATGCGCGCGTGTGAAGCGGTGTGTCAGTGTCCTGGGGCTGCTGTAGGAACTGCCTCAAACAGCCAAGCCTGTTCTCTCACAGCCTGGAGCCAGGAGTCTGAAACTGAGGTGTGGGCGGGCCGCGCTCCCTCTGAAGGGTCCCAGGGAGGGCCAGCCTCTCCCAGCCTCTAGTGGCTGCTGGCGTCCAAGCGTGTGTGGCCACGTCACTGCCGTCTGTGCCTCATCTCCGCTCGGCCTCCTCCCCGTGTGTCTATCCTCCCTCTGCCACTCTCTTATGAGGACACTGGTCACTGGATTTAGGGCCACCCAGGGAATTCAGGATAAGGGCCTCCTCTCAGAGTCCTGAGCCCCATCTTTTGTGCTGTGAGCTCAGAGTCACAGGTTCCGGGATTGGGATGTGGACGTCACTGTGGGGCCACCGTCCAGCCCACCGCAGCTGGGTCTGCTCCAGACGTGGTGCCGACCCGTTTCCCTTCTTGTGTCTGGGCTCTGCTGTCTCCGCGCATTGTCTGCAAATCCTAGGGGTGCACGCTCCCCAGGCACCACGTCCCCCAGGAACTAGAGCAGAGGACCCCACTAGCTTTCACCTCGGCCTCAGCAATGCCACCGCCCACGTGCGTCTCCCCATTCCCGTGCTTGACCTTAGCCCACAGTACCGCCCAGGGCCCCTCGGCCCCTCCTGCCTCTCCTGGTGATGGTTCCCAGGTCTCTCCCTGAGCAGGTGCAGAGTCGGCAGGTTGAGACCCCAGTGCCGTCTGCAGGGTCCTTGGGGACACTCATGTTGGAGGCGGCCCACCCTGGCTGCTCCTGCAGAGGGCATGCAGGCCTAGGGGCAGTGCCCATGCTGCTCTGTGCCTTGTCCTGGCACCTCCTCCCTGGGATGCCGCTGTTTCTCTACTGTCACCCCCACCACCCAAAAGGGCCGGCCCAGCACGTCCCTCCTCCAGGTGGGGCCCTCTGCAACGCTGCTCACGGTGACATGTCCGGTGACCTCGCCTCTCACCACGTCTGACTCTCTTCTGCCATAGCTCTCTTGCCCTTGTGCCATCTCAGTTTGCTGGGAACGGGGAAGGCTCGTCGTACCCTGCACAGCTGGCCCGGTGCAGTGACTGAACTCGTGTCTGTCTCGTGGCCCCACTGAGCCAGGAGCCACGGACCACAGGGCCATCAGGGCTGCTTCCCTGCTTGTTCTGAGAGCCTGCCCAGCAGGTGTATTCTCCTGACGTGTAAATGCTAAAATCCTGAGTGCTGTACCTCACTCGCCATCCACAGGGCCTGCGTCTCTGGTTTCTCCATCCCTCAGCCTGACTCTGTCCTGACCTCCTGCCCTGCTGCCCCGCCTTCAGGTGCCATGGATGGGATGGAGGGAGCCAGCACTTTGAGGGCTGTACAGGGAGTGACCGCTCACGTGGGCGGTTGTTCAGGGTCATTAATCAGCCCTCTAATGAGGGCAGCAAGCACACTTCCCTGGGCCGACCCCTCGGCTGCTTGTCAAGGGCGCACAGGTACCTGGAGCACCATCGGGCGGATCTGAGGCTGCCCCCGGGGAGGAGGAATGGACAGGGCGGGAGCAGCAATGATGGGATGGAGCAGGATCGCCTGCTGGGGCCGTGGCACCCAGTGGTGCTGACGTGAGGCGGGTCTATCCCCCGTGCTGTCAGGGGCCATCTCTCACCGTCTGCTCAGCTGCTGACGCTCCTCGGCCAGGCGTTTCCATGTGACCATGGAACTGGAGGACACAGGTGTGGATGGTGGAACGGGGTGCGTGTGGCAGCCAGCGAGCAGGTGCTCAAGGAATGTTGGGAAGTCCTTGCAAAGCGGAGGTCACATGGGCCTCACGAGACTGTACCTTCCCAGGACAGGGAGAGGGTCCTGTCACATCCCCAGGTGTGTGTGGAGAGGGGGCCTCTTCCAAGGGACAGAACACCCCCAACACCTGTCCTGGGGGTGAGGGGATGGGGCCAGGACACCCACTGTCCCCAGCACTGCCCTGAGCCTGGCCTGCCTGCTGGGTAGGGGACAGGGCCCATGTTAGTGCCCAGGGGACAAGCAGGGAGCCCCCAGGACTCACCTGTGGGGAGTGCTGCGGGGAGCCCACCCCAGGCCCCAGCCCTGACGCTCTAGCCAGCCTGCCCGTCCTTTGCCAGCAGCCGTGGCCAACGCCGCAACGAGAGGAAGCACGAGCCGAGGGCCGTGGTGTGTGACTGGCCGGAACCTCCCAGAGCCAGTCAGAAGGTGCTGTCCGTGTCCCCATTTTCACAGCAGGAGACCGAGGCGCAGAGGGGCTGTGACCTGTCCGTGGGCAGAGGGTGGCAGGAATGGGATTGGGGCCAGGCCACCTGATGCAGCTGCCGGCTCCTGGGAAGCAGGCTGCAGGGCGGTGCTGCCTCTGTGGGGAATGTTCTGGATCTCTGCTGCCCAGGATGGTGGCCACTAGCCACAGGTGTCTCCTGAGTGCCCGGAATGTGGCAAGTGCAGAGTGGAACCCGGTGTTTAACTTCAGTTTGGTTCATTGAGCTCTAATGAGCCATTGGCAGCTGGTGGCTCCCGTGTGGTCAGCGCAGCTCAGGAGAGTCTTTCCACGTGGCCCCCTCCAAGCTTCCCACCCCCAGGCCACACCCTCTCCTGGGAAACCGAGTCCACGCCCAGGCTTCCACACTGGCTACTCCCCCCTCTCTCCAGCTCAGACTGCTCTTCGAGGTCCCCGACCCGCATGTGTAGCAGTCTGGGACATTCCCACCTGGATGACCCCAAGGAGCGGGGTCCTCCGTGTGTCCACCACTGGCCTCATTGCCCCGGCCTCCTCCCAGCCTCCTCCGTGTGTCCATTGCTGACCTCATTGCCCCAGCCTCCTCTCAGCCCCCACATCGGTGGGCAGCTCCATCCTTGGGTCCACCAGCTCCTCTTTCCCACAGACAGATGGCCGTGTCCACTCTGCCGGGAGCTCCCCTTGGGGCCACCTCTTCCCCTGAGTCTCTCCTGCAATGATCCCACCTGACCTTCAGTAGGGGATCCACCCATGGCCTCTGCAAACCACTCCCTGACCAGGGCGGGGGTGGTGATGGATCAGCGCTCCCACCAGCCAATCGTCCAGACCCTCGGTAAGACTTACAGAGTGAGCCCGCAGGGTCTGGTCCCAACACACGCGTCTCATGCCTGCCTCGCCCACCTGTGCAAGTGTCCTGGGGCGGCCGTAATGAAGACCACAGACTGGGTAATTGAACAAAACTCCTTACCCTCTCACAGCTCTGGGGCCAGAAGTCCACCGTCGGTTTCACTGGCTGTAGGCCAGGTGCAGGCAGGCCATGCTCCTTGGAGGCTCCAGAGGAGAAGCTGTTTTCCTGACTTCTCCATCTTCAGGAGCTGCGTTCCTGGGCTCATGGCCTCTTCCTCCATCTTCAAAGCCAGCATCTTGCTCCTGTGTCTCGTCTTCCCCCACCTCCTGCTCGTGAGGACCCTTGAGATTAAACTGGACTCACCCAGATAATCCAGGAGGATCTCCCATCCCAAGGTCTTTAACTTAGTCACACCTGCGAAGTCGCTGTAGCCATGGAAGGTGGCATGGAAGGGTCCCTCGGGTTGGGAAGTGGACATCTTTGGGGGCATTATTCAGCCGCCCTCATGCACACCTGCACCTCCAGCCGCACACTGGGAGGGGCCACGCCCTGAGCCTCCCCTGGCTCCTGCGTGGTCTTCACCTGCCCTGTCTCCTGTCTGTGCTCTGTGCCGAAGTGTCGCCTCCCCGTCCTCCGCTCAGCGAGGTGACTGAGCTCACCCTCCGTGCGGGCCTGTGCCAGCCGGGCGGGATGCACACGGAGCAGAGCCCAGGAGCGCTCGGAGGATGGAGGACGAGGTGGCGTGTACGGCAGCTGTGAGGCCCACGGGGCCCCGCGTGGAGTGGGTGGAGAGCGTCAGAACCTCACAGAGGGGGCTCAGGCCCGGTTTGAGGGACAGCATGGCCCCGGGCACCGAGCTGCACTGAGCAATGTGGTCAAGATGGAAGAAACACCAGCTGAAACGGATAGGAAGGCACGTTGGCAAGCGGGCCAGGAGGCAGCGCCTTTGTGGAGAGGGTGGAGGTGGGCCAGAGCTCCCGAGGAGGAGCGCAGGGCACGCGGGCCTCAGCTGTGGCTGGCGGAAGGTCGTTTCCGGGCTCCGAGGGGTGACCCTGGCTGAACAGCCACCACACTGCACAGGGAACTGGTGGCTCAGATTTGGAGCGCGAGGCCCCAGGGCGGAGCTGACGGTGGGCGGTGCTTATGCAGCCATGTGTCTGCAAACTGTCTGGGGGCCGAGGAGGCAGATGAAATCAAGATATGAGCGTAATCACATCACCTGCTCCCACGCGGCTCCCCGGGCACCGTCGTCTGCCAACCCCTCCTCACCAGGCAGCTGTCCCCAAACGCACGAACAGCAGAACTCAATTAATTCCGCCGGCCTGTGCACAGCGGGCTCCATTCTGCTTCCTGATGCTGTTTCATTGGATGTCAGTCACCTGTTTCCTCTGCCATTTTGCCCCCGCTGGGAGACATCGCCTAGTCCACCGTCGCTGGGAGGCTCCTGGAACCCCGACCAGGGCTTTCTCCCTCGCTGCGCCCGCTTCCATTCTGAGTCTTTCCTGGAGAATTCCTGCTCGTCTCTCCCCGGGACACCCCCACCCGCTCCCGGCCAGTCTGCCCAGCTCGTGCTGTAGAAGCAGAAGCAACCCGTTGGTGCGAGAGCCCTGGGCGTGACCGGGGTCGAAGGGAACCGGCATCCAGGGTTAAAGGCAAGGTCACCTGAGAGCCACCTAGAAGTTCCTGTGCTGAAGCACGTCCCCTGGGACGAAACTTCCAGAGTCCTAAAGGGAACCTCAGCAGGAAAGTGTCGGCTGCCCTGGGACCCAGGACACCGTGGCTGAAAACATGGCTGTTGTCATCAGAGACACCTGGCTGGAGCCTTGGCCCCACCCCTCCACCTGCATGATCTCAGGTGAGCATGTCACCTCTCTGACACGAGCTTCATCACCTGTCATACAGGCGGAGGGGAGCACCCCCCCCCCCGGCAGGTCCTCAGAACGAAGAACAGGTGACAAGGCACAGGGAGGCCCTCAGCAGGGCTCCTGGTATGTGCAGCAATCGCCACCATCACCATCATCGTCATCCTCAGAGCAGCAAAATGACAACACGTTCCAGAGCGCACGGGGAAAGATTTGAGTAAATGGAGAGACTTCCTAGAAATGAGCTTGGCTCAGAAAAACTGGCAGAATAGGCAGACCCCAGCCCCCACTGCAGCACAGCCCCGGGCTGACCCTCTCTGGAAAGGATGACAGGGACTCCCCTGGACACTGGGCCCCAGGAGCAGCTGAGGGCAGGGCCGACGGGGGGAGGGAGAGCGAGTCCCCCAGCCCTGTGCTGACCGGGCTCCCTGAGTGGGGCAGCTGGATCCATATCCTCTTGTTCCTTCTCTAGGAAACTGTCAGACCCTGAGGAAAGTCCGCAGAGTCCATGGGCCCCCAGGGATGTGGCTGGGCTGCACCCCAGGCTGGTGAGGCCCACCTGCCACAGGGCCTCCAACCAGCATGCTGAGAACTAAGAGGCAGCAATCCTCGGACGGTGGGGAAACCACCAACGTGAAGACAGGGGCCACATCATTAGATGGAAAAGGAGCCTGGAGGTGACGGAGAAGGCAGGGAGGAGCAGAATAAACAACAACAAAGGGGAGCCGAATCCTGCCGTCATCCTGGAGGAGGCGTCCTGTGTCTGGAGAGATGGGCTCTCTCCCCCACGAAACAGGGAGGTGCAGAAAAAAGGCTACTCAGACAGCAGGGAAAACTGAAATTAAAAACAGCAGCAGGTACAAAACTGTAAAAATGGAAGTCAAAGTTGAGGAAATGCTCCATTCAGAACAGCTAACAGACGAAAAGATACCAAGATGCAAATGGAGAAGCAGAGAACGGGAGACAATCGATCCAACAGGCTCGACGCTGGGACATGGGAAGTTCTAGAAAAAGAGGACAGGAAAACTGGAAGGAAGGTACCATCAAAGAAATAATAAAGAAATTCTCCTAGAATTGAAAGACCCAAGTTTTTAGGCTGAAAGGATAGAGATAAGAGCTCAGACCAAGAGTGAAAAGACCAGCTCCCAAAGCACGTCACTGTAAAATTTTGGAACAGTAGTGATGGAAAGAAACTCTAAAAGCGGTCAGGTGAAAAAAAGAGGAGGAAAGCATGACATGTAAAAAGGATGCAGAGTTAGGATGACATCACAGGTCTGCACAGTGGCCCTGGAGCTCGGGCAGCGGAGTGATGTCCCCTGAGCTCTGAGGGGCAGCCACTCCAGCCTACGTTTCTGTAGTTTGCCCAACGGCCCATCGAGTTTGAGGACAGACATGCAAGCTTGAATCATTTTCAATCCCCACACGTTTTTCTTCCAGGAAACTACTGGAACTGTTGCTGCAGTGGACTGAGGGGCGTCCTGGGAGGGCTGTGGTCCACAGGATGGAGCAAGGGCAGCCACCTGAGCAGAAGGACAGATGGACGGCTCAGGAGGGGAAAGAACCTACCAGAAGTCCTGGCTCGCTGACCACCCCGAAAAGAGGTTCCATTCCAGCATTCTGATAAATGAGTGATAACACAGAAAAGAAATGTCAACGTGGGGACAGCCAAACGTTTACAAGAAATAAAATACGACAGGACTCGGCTCTGAGGGCAGTTTGCTCAGCAACGGCGCTGCCGACACGGAGTGTGGAGTTAACGGTGATCTAAAGACGGAAACCCCTTTATGAGAAGGGTGTTGGGTTTGGGGGGAAGTGACAGAAAATACAACCATCGTTTTCCATAATAGGAAATCAATACGTATATAATCTAAAAAGGGAAAAGAATCAAGAAAAAGCAGTGTAAGCATGTTTTTATGGAAGAAACAGAGGTAAATACAAGGGGAACGAATGACTTGATTGAAATTATTTGCTTCTGAGGAGCGGGGAGCAGTGGAAAGGGCAGGGCAGGGCTGCTGGTTCTCGTTAAAAGCCCAGAAGTGCATTTTGCCTTTTTAATACACACGTGCATTACGTTGATGAAAAGATGAATAAGGAGGGAGCGGACGGGGCCGAGGGCCAGGTAGTGAAGGACAGGCTGTGGGGCAGACCAGGAGTCTGGCCGATTTCCTCTGGCCACACCTCACCCAAAACTGGATCCTGGGGCCCTGGAATGAGGAATGGAGGTAAAACCTCAGAATCTTCTCCAGTCCTTAAGGAAGACAATTTTATCCTCCCCGCAGAGGCAGAAAATCATGTTATAAATTATCGTCCTGAAGAACATCCAGGACACTGGATGTGAATTTGCAGACACCTCAGCCCCTTTTGTGGCAAGCAAGGACACCCCCAGATCAACCTGTGACAGGACGCCCGTCTAGGAGGAGCTTTCCTCCTTCAGCAGCCCAGGATGGACCCACAGCACACGAGCCTGCTGCTGCGTGTCAGGAGAGAGGCCAAAGTCAGGACGCCTGTTCCTGTGCCAAATCTCAAACTCAGTCAGGGGCCACGGGTTCCCTGCTGGGCTCAGACCAGTGATGGGAATTCCAGGGACATGCCTCGGAAGCTTCAGAGGGGAGTGGTGAGGCTGTGAAAGTGTCCCCTGACACACACACACGTGTGCACACAAGCACATGTGCACATGTACACATGCGTGCACACACATACACATAAACATGCATGCACACACACATGCACTCACACACATGTGCACTCACACACACACACACTCTTCAGCCCAAGCAGCCCCTGTCCCCCTCTGCACTCTGCACCTGGTGCTCCATATGGGAGTTTGTGTGTAGACTGACTCTGAGACCCTCCCAGCCCTGGCGTTCTGCTTCTGGAGGTAACAGCTTCGTCTCCTAAAGAACGAAAATAAAGCAGCTTGATGTCTTCACAGGGGGAAGTTTAGACCTCCTCTGGATCTGAAATGGACTGACAGACCTCAAACTACGCCCGCCAGTGGCAGAGCCAGCACGTCATTAGCGGCCTCATCTCAGGCCTCTGGAGAATTCCGCTGCAGCCCTGGGCTCGCCAACTTGTGCACTGACCCCAATGCACTCCCCAGGGCAGGGCAGCCCCTCCGCTCTGTGGACTGACCCCCAGGATCCTTGGGGGAAGGGACTGGGGGCAAAAAGTGTCCTGTGAAGACCCTTCGAAGTCTACGGGCAGGGCAGGCAGGTGTGACTATTTCATTGAGCATCCAGCAAGGGTCCTGGGGTCGGAGGTGGGGTGGTGACCTCCCTGACCAGGGGCTGCCTGGTGAGATCAGGGGCTGGGTCCCCCTGGGACTCGGTGTTCTCGTCTGTACGTGGACGGGGTCCTGGTTCTTGGGAGCCTTGGAGAACCCGTCTCTCACTTGGGGATGGTCAGTTCAAGGCCGTGAGGAAGGAAGCCCATGAGGGATCGGCGGCATCCTGGTTTCGTTTCCCGAGCAGGAGCAGGGTGCCACCACATGGAGCGGTGGGGATGGTGGCGCTAACCAAATATTTCCGTGGTCTGTGCGTGAAGGGACGGCGGCACTTTGCAGGAAGCATGGAGCTCAAGGCTCCCTCCCTCGCTCTGTGTGCAAACAGCATGGAGGCCAGACGGCGCAGAGAACCGGGAAGCAGATGCCCGGCTTGGCACCTCCTCTGGCAGCCCGTGGTCTCCACGCTCTGAGCATGTCGGGGCCGCCAGAGAACGTAGGCTCTGGGGCTGGGAGGGGCCTGCGGGGGACCTCCCCACTGGAGATGCTCCTTCATTCTTCTGGAGCCCCAGGGAATGCCTCAGTGCCTCTGGGTGGCTGTAACAGAAGGGCCCCTGACCCCGTGCAGCCCAGCAGCTTGGATGCTCCCTCCATGCTGCCCTGCGGGCCTCTAGCTTTCGTGCCTGAGCGCGTGTGGACTGTGTTCGTGGGCCCCGCCTGGCCTGTGTTGCTGAATCCTGGCCAGAGGCACCACTCAGCTGTCTGTACCAGAAACCCAACCCTACTGTTCTTTACTCTTTCGTTTACCTGCTCCACAAACCTTCCTGAGCCTGGCTGCCAGATGCTGTGTGAGGCACACGGGGACACAGATGGACCCACGACCTGCTCCTGAGCAGTGCACAGACTCATCAAGAGGTTGACCCGGGCCGAGGGGGCCCTGGAGTCCTTCCTAGGTGAGGACTGCTCCGGGAGGAGGCAGAGAAGTCTCAGGTGAAAGGGCCTGGGTGCAGCCTCCGCGTGGCTGCCAGCCAGCCTGTGCTGGGCTCTCAGAGGGGAGCGGGGACCGAATCTGGGCACAAGGCCCTCCCCCTCCTGCTTCACCTACGGGCTGGCACCGTCTCGGGCCAGAGTCCTCCTTTCTTCTATCTCCCATCCGTGGGAAACTGGATGCTCCAGCATTAGCGGGTGGGAGACAGGGACCCTCCCCGAGACCACTGCTCTCGACAAACGGAGCCACAGACCCCACCTCGCCCCCAGCAGGTGCAGCCCTGAGCCTCCAACGGTGCCATGGAACCAGGGCCAAGCACAGCAGGGAGCATTTCAGTGCAACCTCAGGAGCCCCGACAGGTTTCTCAGTGACGGTGACCAGAGTCCTCAGGGCCTGGGTCTTCTCATCACTCCAGTTCCCCACTCTGAGTTCAGGTGCATCAGGAAAAAGTGGCTCTTTTAGCACAAGAAATAATTGGAATAACAGGTTGTGAGTGCGGCAGGGCCGACGGCCATGTGCCAAGAGCCAGAGCGAGCTCCGTGCCGTTGCAGAAATCTCCCATGGAGCCAGGAAGGTCCAGAGAAGTGCAAGGCCCATGTGGATACAGATGGGGAGAAGGCGGGGAGGAGAGCCGGGCCACCCTTGCTTGATCTCTGCCACTGACGGGCTGGGATCCGATCGGCCGCAGCGTCCGGGAAGCTGTGATGCTCTCGTCCACCTCAGCACGTGACCTCTGGGGTCCCCCCGCGATGCCCTGACGAGGCTACAGAAGGAGAGATGCAGAGCTCGGGCTGAGCTGCCAGCTGTGCCAACAGCACACGGGTTCTCCGGAGGGACGGGGCCACTTTGCACAGCGAGGACGGGAGGCAGCCTCTGGGAATGTGGCCCTGAGTCCTCGTCGAGAAACTGAGTGAGGGCTTTTGCAGAAGATTGAGAAAAGTGTCCCCGGTACTGGGTACTGGACAGCACAGGAGTGGAAAGGAAACTGGAGTGGCCGAGGGGAGAGCCAGCCTCCCCAGACGACCACCCAGAGGAGACATCAGGACCCGAGTCGTCCTGGAGAAAGCTGTTCTCCTGATCCCAGGGGGAACCGGAGAGGATGCCCACCTGCTGAGCCTGGACTGTGGCTTATGGTCAATAACCGGCTCAGGGTAGCTGACAAGGGAGGGCGCCCCAGCTCCTTTCCAAACCTGGGTTTGGGCTTTCTTTTCATTATGTCATAAAGCCCTGAACCGCTTGGGGCAGATCCACTTCCTAGACGGTGGGTCCCGCAGCAGTGGTGTTCCGGCCGAGGCGCTCAGGCTGGAAGACGGGCCAGCCTTGCAGACGGGGGCCTAGGGGTGACTGCATCTGCGGGCACATGTGGGCAAGGTCGGAGTCTCTTAATAGGGGCCCTTAGCAACGTCAGAGTCAAAACAAGAGCTGGATGTATTAGTCTGATGGCTTTCAGAAAGGTCATCTATTTTCCTGCAGAAAACCGTGGTCCTATCACTCTGTCATGAATTTTGATCATTTTACGAATATGAGCTATATTAGGACTTTTTAAACCATTTTTAACACCACGCAGGACCCCTTTTCCTCCCTGCTACTCAGCCCCTGGGTCAAAGGTAACACAGCGCTGGCGACCTGTTGGGGCATTGGTAGATGGGGCAGCTGGAAGAGTCCCTGGCCGGCACCCACTTTGCAGGGCACGGGACCCCAGACTCTCCGCTTCCCCACAAGACGAGCGGAGGCGAGCCTGGGCAGAGCCGGCGTCCCGGGGGAACGGGCTCCGAGGCAGTGCTCTCATGGGGACTGGTGGACTCGAGGCTCTCCGCTATGACCAGTCCTCCCTCCTAAGGCCGAGATGCTTCTCCAGAGAGGGAGAGACATGTCCGTGTGAGCAGCGGTGGAGCTGGCAGGAGGTAGAGGGACAACCTGCTTCCAGGAGAGGAGCCCCCAGGTGTGGACTGCAGGAGCCACACGAGGGCCTGCCTGTGCCCCTGGCGGGTGCTCCTCAAAGTCCTTTCTATAAATGGAGCTGTCCCGGGGCTGGGCGAGGGTGAGTGCTCTTAGAGACGGGGCCCCTGCCCGCCTCTTTCTGGGCAGGCCGGCCTGTGTGCTGCACACCCAGATGCACGCTCACCATCCGCATAGCTGGTGCTGGGAGCCTGGGGCTGGCACTAGGACAGGAGCCTGGGCCCCAACTGAGCTGCCCGGTGTCGGGGTAGAAAGAGCATCAGCTTGTGCTTCTTGGGCTCAGCTGGGCCAGGCTTCCTGGGACCTCCCTCACATGCCGGGGACCTTCAGTCCATGGAACATGGGGCATCATCAGAGTGGGATTCCAGGGGGGCCCCGCTCCCCAGAGGGCTCCTCCCTCACTCGTTGAGACCTGGCCCTCTCCTGCAGGGGCTGGGACATCACGCCTTTCTGGATTCACCCTCCTTCAGCCGAGGATGATGCAGACAGAACCATCCGTCCCTATTACCACAGTGATGCTGATAACAGACATTGCAGAATCTCAGCAGCATCCGGCCATGATCCAGTGATGACAGCGACGATATGTTTGCAGCACCAGGGTCAGCCCTGGGGGCTCTGCTGGGCAGCTCTGCTGATCTTGGCTGGGCTCCTTCACATGTCCAGGGTCCACTGGTCTCATGGGGGTGACTGGGGCTGCCCACTCCGGCTCCATGTTCACCGCATCCTCCAAGAGGCCAGAGGCCCAGATGGAGGGAGCAGAAACCCACTGGATGGATTCAGGGCCACGTCGTCCTCATCCTGTAAGCTCCAGGAGGCCACAGGGGGGGCACAGGGTCTGCACCCAGGTAGGGGAGCTCCTGTGTCCTGTATGACAAGGGGCATGTATTTGTGGGGGTAAGGACTGGGTCTCCACAGAGGGGAAGGGGGGTGGGTAAGCAGAACTTGATTGCCTGGCAAAGTATAAAAACAGTAATAAGTAAATTTTGTCATAAAGACATGGCCTGTTGGGCTGCTCCCCTACGTGGAGAGATGGACATGGGATGGGGTGATCGCTGAAGCTGAAGCCGGACCCCGCCTCCTTCTACCTGGATGAACTCTGGGGGCCAGCTCCTCCATGATGGAGTGTAGGGGAGCCCACCTGGGCAGGGCCACCTGGGGGAGGAGCGATCCCTGGCCCGTCACCGTCCATCCTGCTGGCCTTGGAGCACGCACCCTGCCTCTCACTGTTGGCGTTCTAACCGGCTCCCTTTATGCTGCCTTCATTGCTATTTACATATTTTGTGAAGGATGGAGACCTGATCTGTGTTGCTAAGTAAGTATGACTCTGGCACAGAAGGAAGTCTTAAATAAAAATATTACCATGAAGAAAACCTAAGTTATCCCTCTAATGCATTCAGAATGTCCTCGCCTGGCGTGCAAATTCATGGAGCTCTTAATAGACAGCCTTGCTGGTCCAGCATGAGTACACATGCAATATCGATTTTTTTCTCAGCCAAGTGTAAGAAATATACATTTTATTTACTCTTTAAGAAATCCCAACGCCCATCGGCTTCTAGTTTACAACATGCATGGTGCTTAGCCATCAGAAAGCTCAGTAGTGTCGGGGGAAGACAGATCCCGGCCATTATGGTGATGAAGCTTCCTTGCTGCCCGGCTAGAGCTGTGGGCTGGCGGCCGTGCGGGCGGCCTTTCTCTCCGCTGATGGAACCAACTGTGAGTTGAAGGACAGAAGCATCTTTAAGGGCGTGGAGGACGGGGGCTGGTCCTGCAGTGGAACATTACTGCTGGTGACTCTGGGGAGCACGCTGGACACCCCCTCCTCACTGCGAAGAAGGTTCTCACTCTGAGGCCTGTAGGTGTCCAGGTGGCCCCTCAGCGTGCTGCACGTGTCCTGGCATCTCTCTGGCCTCTTCTAAGAGCACGTCCGCTTGTCTGGCACAGGGAACCCTCTGCGGCTGCCTCTCCAGGGCCGAGCTCCGTCTCCTGGGAACGACTGGGAGCCCCAAGAGGCATGGACAGCAGAAGAGGGTGCCACCCCCTAGAGGCTGGCCGAGTGCAGCTCCACAGATGATGGAGCCCTGGATCCAGGAGCCAGGCGAAGGGTCCTGCGTGGCAGGGAGCTTCAAAGCTTTGGGTGTGGGCCATGAAGCCCCTTTTGCCTCCTTGGGGGTTTCAGGCAAGCCCCACATTCTGTTGACTTGGCCTTTGAATGTCACTCAAATCTCTCCTGGCTTGAAGCTCTCCCTCTTTTAAGAGCCATCAAACAATGCAAAATACAACAAATTACCTAAAATCCACCAGGAAAAAAATGACAAAATAAAACAAAGCAGCCTCTCTCAGCTCTGCTGGGCTCTCAGTTACTGCTGTGCCATCTCCCTCCACTCTCCTCCTTCCTCTGCTCCTCGAAGACTTCCTGTCCATCTCCCCTCGCCAGCAGCCCTCACATTGGCTTCGGTACTCACCATCCAGTAGAATCCTTCTGCTGCTGGCCATCAACTTCCGAGGGAGTGTCTTCGAGCTCCTTTGCTGACTCTGTTGGCACGTTCATCTTCCTCCACATGCCCCGTCTCCTCCCTGAGCTCCACTCCTCTCTGGTTCCCCAGACTTCTTCACTGCTCCTTCACAGTCCTCCTGGGCATCTCCTCCTGCTCTGCCCCTCGTGCCCCCACTGTCATGTGCGGTGTTCCTTCCCCCTTCTCCTGCAACACCCTTTTCTCCTCCTCCCCGTTGTATGTCGGATGGAAGATGAAAAATAAGAATGAGAGACGAGCCCTGGGTGGCTGAGATGACGGGGGCTCCCACATTGGGTATAACTATGCACAGTCTCTGGGGCATAGCACTTCGTAACGTGCAAACAGCCTGGGGTGAGGGTTGTTATAAATCCAGGGTTTCAGATGAGGAAACTGACACAGAGACGTCATGACGACAGCCGTGGGTGTTTGCTGACACCCGACAGGACCAGTCAGTGTCCTAAGTGCTCTCCCCCCCGCCGTATTTCAACCTCCTGGCCCCCTGGGACCAGTCTCAGTCTCTCTGGTTTTACAGGAGGAGAAAGAGCTGACAGCCTGCCGATTGGTTCACCCCGATCCCTGTGGTGGATTGTGGAGCCCAGGTCAAACTCCAGGCCCACGCCATGTCCCTGCATTGCATCTTTGGAGGGCGGGGGCAGGACAGAGAGGAAGGAACAGGACAGAGGCCTCTGTTCTCTGACAAGGCCGGGCAGGAGAAAGAGCTGGCTGCCGTTTTGAAAGGTCGAAGGTGTGCGCTGCATGCTGTCCCCACGGTCCCCACTACATGCATCCTCTTGCTGCCGGAGGAGCCTCAGGGTCAGGGCGGAGGAGAAGGGCAGACGACGCCGTGGTGGGAAAGGAACTCCGCAGCGGGACAGCTTCTCCTGGTCAGGGCGGGCCGCTCCTGCTGGACCGATCCCCTGGTCCCAGGGCTCTGTCTGCCGGCCCTTCAGACTCGTTGAAGGAAGACCCGCATGGTCAGGAGTCTCGTTCTCGGTGCCCGTCATTGCCCCACAGCTTGGGCACTATTGGTCTGACTCACAGCGAAAAAAAAGGAAAAGTTTGGGGTAGGTTCTCCCCAGAGCCCCGTCTCACCCAGGCTGAGGGGTGAGCAAGCAGATGGTAGAATTCCTTATTGATAGGTCTTTATTTTAATGTCTGGACACCCCCCGCCAGAATGTGAGCTCCATGGGGGCAGACATATTTGTCTCCTTTTTTTCACAGAGACATCACACAGAAAATCCTCGTTGATTGAGAATGGAGGTCAGTTGACTGGCGGTTGGGAGGAACATGCTTTCTTTTCTTCTTCCTGTTGCAGGTGAGCCAGGATCCAAATCATTGCTCACTACCGTTGACCGCTGTGCTGCCCAGAACGGAGGCCGAGAGCTGCACGCGGCTGCTTAAAGTACATTGATTTAAATTAAGTCAAATTAGAAAGTCTGTACCAGCCACTTTTCCAATGTTCAATAGCCACGTGGGGCTGGCGGCTCCCAGCGTGGGCAGCCCAAACAGAGCACGTCCATCATCACAGAAGGTTCCTCTTGGACGGCGCTGGTGGGAGGCAGAACCTGGGGCCGAGATGCAGTCGGTGCCTGGACCGGGATGCTTTCTGTCCTGTTGGTGACTCTCTGGCCCAGAGCTGTGAGTTTCCTGGTCTTGGTGGCCAGCTCAGCTGTGCAGCTTTGGGAGTCACTCCTGGAAGGTGACGCTGGTGTCTCTTTCTTCTTCACCCAGTGATTGTGGGAGCCATTCAGGCGAATTCTTCTCGTACTTAAAATAGGTGAAGGAGGTGGTGCAGCTGGATCCTGAGCCCCGTCACCCTGGCAGGCGCTCTGATGCGCTCACGGTCCCTCCTCTGATGGGGATCCAGGGCGCGCACAGTTTGCTTTGTTCCATGACAACGAAGCTGCATCAAATACGTCTGGAGATTCACAAAACCAAAAAAACACGTGGTGATGACCTGGAGGCATTCTCCGCGGTGACGGCGTCTTTCTCAGCTTGCTTCCTGTACACTCGGTCCTCCTCATCGTCACCCCACGCAGGAGAAACCGTCCTTGTCAGCCAGGGATTCCCGAGGAGCTGGAGGCTGTGAGACTGCCGCACACTCCTGCTTGCGTGTCCTTGCTTTTGAGGGAAAAGCTCTGAAACCGGAGGATTCCGAGTCCGGGGAAGGTGACTCGCAAATGTTCACAGATGTTTCCAGACAGCTTCCGAAGAAAGTTGCCTCAATTCTGATTTTCTCCATCAACGTGAGTCGTGCCCGTCGCCCGGCATCCTCGCGACGATTGTTTTGAGGGCTGGTGGTCGAATAGGTGCAGGACCGTAAGAGGAGCAGTAATGTAGCTATTAATAGAATGAACACGAGTTTGTGCACCTGCTAACGTTTCCTCTCCTTAAATTCCCTTGGTTGATTTTGTGTTGTGCTATTATTTTGTGTCTTATTCCTTCGTAGGAACACTGGTCTGTCATGGATGTTTGACTCTGGGGCTTCTGAACACCATCCCAGACCCTTCCCGAAGTGAGACCCAGATCTTCTCTGGCCAACAGACCCACCTTCGCTTTAAACGGCCTGTGAATATACGGGGTATTTAGAAGTCGATGATCTGTTTGCAATCAGCGGCACCTGGTGACCTGGTTTCACATGCATTCCACGCGTGCACTCACACGCACACACACAAGCCTTGGGTGCCTTGATTTGCACCGTGCACACCTAGGGACTCCAGGCCACAGGCTCCAGGAAGAGTTGGCATCTGCAAAAGCCCCGGGTAGAACCCCAGTCACAGACACACCTCAGAAGGTTTCTTTCAATTGGCTTCTGAGTTTTTATCTTATCCTGTTTGTAATTGCACAGAATAAGAATATTTTTGTAACCAAATGTGGTTTTTTAGGGTGGTCGGATGCAAAGTAAACAAACAAAAATTAGTAGCTTTTTTCTGCACCAGCAGCATGGAGTTAGACATGGAAACGGAAAATAACCTCCTGTTCAAAAGTAGCCACATCAGCTACACAGATCTCATAATTATTGAACAAGAGAAGGACAGACTCCATAAGAATAAAAATATAAAACTACTGATGAGACAGGGAGACCTGAATAAATAAAGACACTTCTGCGCTACTAAAAAAATCAACATAATAAAATAGGATTTCATTCTTAGTATTTTATTCTTTAGTTAAAATATGAAGAGAAAGTCGTCCCAAGTAGAATCAAAATGCAGTTGTCTTTGACACGGAACAAATAGTGCAAAATTCACATGAAGATTAACTCTCCCTTTAGCTGAGGATATTCTGGAAAGGACCACGGTGAGGGCGCACTCGCCTGACCAGCTGTCAAGCTTAGCAGGAGCGGCTGCAATCGGAACCCTGTGGTTCCAGCCCAGACTCAGTCAACAGAGGACGGCGCAAAACAGCATCATCCACCATCCACTCTGTTTCGGGTGGTCAGCAAGTTCTGGGGCCTAATTTCACGGAGAAAGGGTAGGTTATTTCGTTGGCTCTAACATACTTGGCCATCCGTTTGGAATAAAAAGCATTTCTACCTCACACCTAATTTATAATAAATTCATGATAGATCAACCATCTAAAAGGAAAATGTAGAAGAAAATTTGTAATAACATTTGTGTAACTTTGGACTAAGGAGTTTTCTTATAACAAAAAATCAAGAAACTGTATTTTAGAATATAGAATATAGAATATAGAAATACGTTTGACTACACAAAACTTCAAAAAGGCTGAATGTCAGACAATTCTGTAAGCAAATCCAAAGGACAAATAACAGCTCAGGAATCTATTTGTAGCACATCTGATCATAACGAGCTAATATCCATTATGGACAAGACGTTCCTACCAACGGGTGTGACATATAATAATAGCAAAACACAAAATTAACAAAGGGTGTAAATCAGTAGAGAATTTAAAGAGAGGAAATGTTAGCAGATGCACAAGCTCATGTCTATTTTGCTCGCAGTGACATTACTGCTCCTCTGACTATCCCGCGGTTACTTGACGGACGGCCCTTACCGTCAGCGAGGGCACCGGGCAAGGGGCACCCATCACGTCAACCGTGGAAATTAAGGGTGGCAGCAACTTTCTTTGGAAGCCATCTGGCAATCTGTTCATGTTAGGAAGACACCTCCCCTTTGACTCAGAAACCTGAGAGGCTGACGTCAGGGGGCTGAGTGGGGGTCTGCCCACTCAGCTCACCCCCCGCTGAACTTGAGTCTGAAAGCACCCCTCGCCAAGTTGTTTCCCTCTTCCTCTGGCCGCCAGCTGGACCTCAGCATCCGCAGCACTGCTCCTCCCTCTGGCCATCCCTCCCTCTGCCTCCTGCCAACTCCTTCCTTTCCTCAAGGTGGGAAGGTCCCCTCCTCCCAGAGCCCAGCTGTCTCTCCTGTCACCCCCGCCTGCCCTCGTGTCTAAGCGTGGCCGTTGGCCTGCTCCGTGCTGCCTAGGCCTGAACTCTGTGCACATCTTCTGTCCATGCCAGCATGGGGCCCTCCAGTGATGCGGGCCGAGAGCCCCCATGCAGGGGTGCAGCACAGCACGTCACCAGTGGCTTCAGTTGGATCATGTGGCAAATTAGCCCCTGGGCTTGCACATGGGCTCCTGTCACGGGTTTACCCATCATTTCGTTGTTCCAGGTCCTGTCCATCGTGTGCTGACTTGTGAGCGGCACCAGGACAGGTGGGGAGCGGGGACACAGGACTCGAGTGGGAGGAGATGGCACAAGGACTGGGAGGGCAGAGCAGCTCTGAAGGAGGAGCAAGCAGGCACGACAAGGAGGAAGTGTGGACGCCCTCACGGAGGTCGTGAAGGCCAGAAGGATGCTCTTGGCGAGCAGGTGGAGGGGGCGGTTCCAGGAAGGGGGAGTGCTGTGAGCGGAGGCCTGGAGAAGCGGCGGCCTGGTGCCAGGATACGGCAGGGCTGGGTGGTCTGGGATGGCTGCGGCTAGAGAAGTCGCTGGGGCAGGCAGTGGGGGCCCCTCAAGAGGGCTCTGCCCAATGGCACCTCTGCCCAGCTCCGGGCCATCTCCCTGCTCCTGGAGCGGGGTTCCTGCATCGCTGAGATGGCTCCTTGTGCCATGGCCTTTTCCAGACGCTGTTCTCCATTCCAGCTGAGAGCAGGTGCTTCAGCGAATGTCCTGGAACTCTGTCCTAGTCAGTGATTTTGAGACCATGGTTTGGGGCTGTGGGTTTGCATTTTCTGGAAGGCTGGGTCCCAGCTGTTGGCAAGAGTTAAAAGGACGGTCTGGACCCAGAGGGCAACCTTTGTCTTCTTCGTGCGCTGGAAAGTTTAGCGTCCACATGACCTTGCGCTCACCAAGGATTCTCCTCCCGAATCCTCTTCCAGACACCGGACGCCCTGGGATGGCAAACCACGCAGACCTGATGACCGGTGCGCCGACCTGCTGGGTGTGTGGGGCACTGTGCTGAGTGGCTGAGGCAGGGCACACACATTGTCACAGGTCCCCAGAAACACGTCCCCAAATGCCACTCTCGACTGTGGAGGTGAAAGAAAGAAAGGCCTCTGTGGAGATCAGCCGAGCCAGGCTGAGCCACAGGCACAGAGGCAGCACCTTGGGAGGGAACCCGGCCTGGAGGGGGTCACAGGAGGGACCCAAAGCCCCGGGGCCTGCCTGTTCCAGGGCGTGGGGGGCTGGCCGTCCTGATGGAAGAGAGACCAGCTGTGCTAGAGACAGGATGCCGAGCAGGGCAGAGAGGACAATGCAGCTGGAAGGGGCAGAAACACAGACCCCAGCTCCCCCGACCCCAGGACAGGACATTCAACTCCCACCTGCCTCTTGCTCGTCAGGGGCCTGAGGACCCGAGTCTCCTTGGTCCCTAATTTCATCTTCTGTGGAACCAGGTGATGACTTGTGTTTATTTGTCGGTGTGACTGAAGCCGACAGGTGTATGTATCTCAACATGCCAGGGACACTTGATGCTGACGACCATCATCACTCATCTTTCCTTGTTTCCCACTGGGGTGGTCATGTCTCTGCATCCCCGAAACTCAGGTTGTGAAGTGCAGGGTGCCGGGGTCAGACGGACGGGCAGCTCGGGACCAGCAGAGACACCAGGGTGAGTCAGAGACAGGCCCTTAGTCCTGGCCCTGCCCCCCACCAGTCGTAAGGCCCTGAGCTGATTTCCCTCACTGTCAATGTGGGACGGACGCTCTGCCTCCCATCTCCAGGGTGCCGTGAAGCTGGGAGTGAGGGTGGTGTTTACACCCTTCACATGGGCAGCACCCTGTGGGCCCACGGCTGGACCATTCCAACCTGCAGATGGGGCAGATCCAACTCCAACACTCTCCTGGGCACCCCCCCCCACCTCACCCCGCTCCTGTGGCAGACTGTCAGCATCCCATTCTCAGTCCTGGGGCCGGAGCGCATGCTCTCCTCCAGAGGCTCTGCGAGGCCGGAGTCTGGGGAGTGAGCTGGGACGGCCACATGGAGGGTTCTGGAATGACCACGGGTGCAGGTTTGGCCTTGAATCCGTATTTCCGTGGAAGACTGATGCACTGGTCCCTGAACCTCCCTTGCTTCAAGGTGTCAATGTGGCCTTGCCAATTTCTGGAACTTTCTCCACTTCCCGGTGTGCGTGCCTGTGTTGTCCTCGCTGCAGAATCCAGGCCCCAGTGAGGCCCCGTCCTCTGCCTTCTGCCGGGAAGCAGCACTCCTGTCTTGTTGTCATTCAGCTCCATTTTATATTTAACTTGACTTCAAAAGTTACATGAAATATTAAAGCGGAAAGTTCTCAGGCGCCCTCCTCTGCTGCGGCCTATTTTTAGCATCAGCCCGCGTCCCTCAAGGAGACGCGCATGTGGGCCGCAGCAGAGGCGCGATCCGCGGTTTGCAGGGACCAGAGGGGCGTCGCGGAGGCCCAGGCACCACCCTCGCCATCGCTCAAGCCCAGGATTAAGAGCTTGAAGTTTAATTTAAATCAAAATGAAAATGAGTCAGAAGGCTGCTCCCAGGGAGACTGTCTGACATGGGGTACCATGGTTTCTCAGCGCGGCTTATGGATGACACAGGCCAGGAGGCTCTTCCTTCTCTGTCCCTGAGGAAGAGGAGGAGGAGAGAGAGGAGGTGGAGGAGAAGGTGGAGGAGGAGGAGGTGGGGGAGGAGGAGTGGGTGAGGGCAAGTGCTGAGTGCAGGTTAAACAGGTCGGACTGGAGGTGCCGAAGGGAACCTGGGTGGAAAGCTCAGTGGACAAATGGACAGACAGACGTGTGGGCGTGGAGATCAGGCCAGGACCCCCTCCTCGTCCCGGACCCAGCCCCTCTGTGACTGACTGATCAGAAGGCTCACTTTTCTGACTGCCCGTCTCCCTGTAGAAGTGCAAGCCCGCAGAGGCCCCGGTGTGGGACGAGCCACCTGGAAGGAGCTTGCCATTCTGTCTGGGCGGGAAGGACCCTCCTCCAGGGGTGGCCAGGCAGGCAGCCTGGACACCACATCCTGTTCACTCCTTCCCTTTGGAGCCTGTGGCATGGTGGGACTGCCCTCTGCAAGCCTGTCGTCCCCCAGCAGCCGTCGTCCCCACCTCGCAGCCCTCCGTCATAGGTGGCTGGATATTCCCACTGAGTCTCACTTTCGACGCTGCCGGAGGCCCCACGGACGCTGGGCAGCCCAGGTGTCTGCCCACTCGGCTCCTCTGAAGACTCTCCTGGCCTTCTGGCCGAGGGGATGGTGTGTGAGGGGGAGTGGATGACAGGCCACTGTATGTGGAGTGCCCAGGGGAGGGCCTGGGGTGTGGGGGGAGCAGTGACCTGGGGGGAGCAGAGCTCCCTCCCTCCCACGGCCTTGGCAGACTGGGTACCACCTCACTCTGCAGCTCAGAGACCTCTCCGGGCAGCCCGTATTTCCACCCTGAAATCCATCCGAATTATGACATTCAGGCCAGGCCTTCGGGCCTCACCTCCTGCTCATCCGCTCTCTGTGTTCCCCTAAATGAGAGCATCCTCTATGCCAACCCCACTGGCCAACCACTGAGCCGCTCCTGATGGCAGGATCCATGATTGTGCCTTGCTCTGCTCTCTGCCCATCCTCACTGTCCCAGTCCGGCACAAACCCCACTCGGACACCTCCTCCTGGAGGCCTTCCCGATGCTGTAGCCGGGTGCTGTGCCCGCCTCAGCACCTGTTGGATTTTGAGTGGCAGGGGGCAGCACTTTTTAAGCACACAGACTGCAATGCGTATGTTCTTATTATTATTATTCCTACATCACAGTTGGGGAAACCGAGGCCTGTGGAGTTAGGCAGCTGCCTGCGGCCAGGTGGGGTGGAGGCAGCACTCACCCAGGTCTGTCAGCTCACAGCCTGCGTGATGCCCCTGCTGTGAGAGTCAGCTCAGCAGAGGCCTAGGGTAGGAGGGGCGTCGGCGTGATTCTGATGCTGCTCCTGGTGGGCTGGGCCCCGGCCGTGCCATCCTGTGTCCTGTCTGAGTTTCCAGGGGTCCAGGGCGTCCGTCCTGTGTCTCCCGTTATCATGGAAGCGAGGGGACTTGTTTCCTTGCTCTCCTGACAGGCAGAGAATTGTTTGGATTATGAATATCAGCTCGGGGTGACAGGTGACAGACGTCTCGGTATTGACCTTGCTCAGAAAGGCACCAAAATAGAAAGTCCAATACTCTCTATTTTAACTGACAGTTAAAAATTCAATAAATCTTCCTCTTGCCAGACACCTGTATGTAATCAAGCTGAAGGAAAGCCCTCGGGCTCTCACGGACAGGCCGGCGTTTCCGCGGGAGGCGCGGATGCTCCAGGCTCCGGAGAACGGACCCTTTGAAAAGCAAACAGTACCTGTACATCCTGACTGTTGACAAAACTGGGGAGTGAAGCAGAGCTGAGGGGTAAAAGCAGCCCTCTCTCCTCTGTGCCCAAGGCGGAGGCCACAGTGGGCGTCACCAGTGGAAACCAGGTCTGTGGGTGCATCTCCACAGACACGTGGTGAAGGTACCAACTGAGGATTAGAGCTGGAATGCAGAACGGCCAGAGCATTGTGAGGACCGCGCAAAACTCAAATAGTAGAAAAGAAAATAAATGTACAACAGAAAAACAAGAAATAACGTCAAAGAGAAGACAGAAAACATCCATCCACAACAAGGCAAATATTTGAACGCTGAATAGTCATTTTTCTCTTAAATAAAGAGCCCAGCATTAAGAGTAGGATTAATATACGGCAATGTGTACCACAGACCAAGGGAAGGAACAACTCTCAAGAGGGGTGAACACAATGGAGGATGCACCCCACGTATACAAAGAACACGCACAAGTAAATAAGGAGCAGACAACCCATGGGAAGCTAGGCAGAGACCACAAACAACCCGCTTACAGAAGCAGGGGGCCGAGGGTGGACACGTGGAGAGAGGGTCAGCCACCCCAGGAACCAGAGACATTCGTCTGGACATAATGAGACGTCATTGCTGGCCAGTTTGTTCCCGTCCTGCAGCCCCGATGTCCACCAGTGAGAACAGAGTGGCCCCCACAGCTCTGGGGAGACGGACTTCCCAGCTTTGCAGCTCACGCCCAAGGAAGGGGGTCAGCTCTACAAGGGAACAGACGGCAGTTGCTCCCGGTGGTTATTCACATGATGGCGTACTTTGTCAATTAAAAAGAATGAACAGGGGCCAGTCCCATGGCCGAGTGGTTAAGTTCGCGCCATCTGCTTGAGCGGCCCAGGGTTTCGCCAGTTTGGATCCTGGGCTCAGACATGGCGCCGCTCATCAGGCCACGCTAAGACGGCATCCCACATGCCACAATTAGAGGCACTCACAACTAGAATATACAACTATGTACTGGAGGGCTTTGGGGAGAAGAAAAAATTAAAAAAGAAAAAGAATGAACTAGATCTGCATGCATCCATTACGATGAGTCTGGAAGACGCGACAGTGAAGAAGCAAGAGGAAAGAGCACGTTGCAAAATGACACATATGCTATATCTTGACTGCAAAATGGTAAAACAGAATAAAATTTGTAAAGTATACAGAAATATGTATTGGTAGAAAATTTTTAAAAATGAACGAGGAACGTATACCCCAACTTGAGGAGCTCGGCTGCCTTGGGGACGGTGGCGAGAAAGGTGCTCTCAGAGGAGGCTGCCAGCAATGCAACCACCAGCTTGAGCATCTCTTCTAGCTGTGAGCAAGTTCTCCTGACAAACGGAACATGCCCCATTTACACAGAACCAGTGAACACACACAAGATTGTCACGCACTATCCTGAGAACCACACACATTCCTGTAAATTATTCAAAACCCAGATTTGGAAAGCCTGTACTTGTGAGGGAAAGTCCCAGAGGTTTACAGATTGCCTTTCATTATTTCAGACCAAGAATGTGCTGCCCTCGTGAGCCTGTGCTGGGCGTGGCTGGTGAGCCGCCCGGCCCTGTGCACCGGCCCCCAGAGCCGCTCTGCTGGGTGGGCCATTGAGGGACCTATGCAGGAGGCCACACCGGGTGGGTGTCACGGTAGCAACTGTACTTTCTGAGAGCAAGGGCATCTTTTTTTTCTGATTTGTGAGTTTACTTTATGAGAAATATTATAAAAATGGAAAAGTTAAATCACACACATTTGGTAAATTATGTTTACCTAACAGACTAAAGTTTCACGGAATGGAATACAATATTTCATAAAATATCCATATGGCATTTAATACCGTATGGGGATATCCCAAGGGCAATATTTAAAAGCATTTGCACAGCACTTAAGATGACCTGGGAGGACTGGGAGTGCGGGGGGCAAGGAGGGGGGCAGGGTGCACGGAGACAGAGGCCTCGGCACAGGGACGGCCCCCTCCCCCCGCCTGGGCGAGCCTGTGCTGGCTCCTCACCCTGCAGGGCAGGCACAGAACCAGCCCCTCACCGGCCACGGGGAGAACCACAGCTCCGGAGCCACCGAGGCACAAGGCACGTGCAGCATTTCCCAGGGGCCCGCTCAGCAGATGCTCCACGACTGGTGTTGCTTGTTGCACCAGGTGAGTGATCACAGAGAAAACAACCAGTGAACGTCCCCCACCCTTTTATTTTCCTGCTGTGCACTTTCCAGGAGAAAAATTCAACTCCCGCCTTTCCTACGCTGTAATCTAAAATGGAAGGACTGAGTCGTGCCTTTAAGAGTTGAATCTCTGTGTAGGCCCTACACCAACGGGGGGTTGGGCACTTCAGGGCCATGGTGGAGGATCGGGACCAGAAAGGGGTACTCAGGCTGCGAGCTGGGAAGAGGGTGCTGGGCAACAGCGGGGGTTTACTTCCCCCAGAGCGGGAGGGGTTGTGGGGAGACGAGGCTGGTGGAGCATCTGCTCCTGGTCCTGTGGCACCCCAGAGGGACCAGCCCTGGGAAGGGTGCACTTGACCACCAGCTGGACACTCGGAGCCCCGGCCTTGGGGCTTGTTGCCAGGGGGCTCTGTCCAGTGGAGTGGAGCAGCCATCCTGGGGGCACTGTGGGAGGTGGTTGGACTTGGGGAGTGAGAGAGGTTATAGCAAAGTGACCACCTCCGAAGCTGGGCCCCCAGAGGCTAAAGGGCAGAGGCTTTCCCCGAGACGCCCTGGACTCTGTCAGCCCCACAGCCCAGTCGCTGTGCGACCACAGAACTGATGTGGGCTGTGTCACAGGGCCTCACAAGACACGACCAAATCTGGGCTTCCCTCCAGCGAGTGTGGCTGAGCACTGGCCCAGGGGAAGGAAGCCGAGGCGTTCTGAAGATTGCTGGCCTGGGGCTCCTCCAGCCCCGACTCCCAACTGCAGAGGCCGAAGCCGGGGCATCTGACAGCTGCACTTGGCTCCCCCAACGTCTCATGCATGCTCTGCCCTCCCTAAGTGGACACGGCCTCTGAGCCGCGCCCCCTAGGCAGGGCCAGGCAGGTCAGGACCCGGGCTGAGCACAGCCACAGGAGGCGTCCTCACCCACCTCGGGCAGCTCCCAGTGCTGACCATGGAGGCCACGCCCCCTCCTCCTCCTCCTCCCCTCCTCTCTCTCTCTGTCTGTCTGTCTCTCTCTCTGTCTGTCTCTGTCTCTCTGTCTCTCTCTCTGTCTCTGTCTCTCGGGAGGACCCTGGTGGAAATGTCAGGACCGGCCGGCACTGGCCTTTCAGTGTCTCCCTTCAGCTCTGACGTCCCGGACCGTACATTTATGATGACAATTGTAACTACTGTTACCTGTGGG
The DNA here is from genome assembly GCF_037783145.1 of Equus przewalskii. Classification (NCBI taxonomy): domain Eukaryota; kingdom Metazoa; phylum Chordata; class Mammalia; order Perissodactyla; family Equidae; genus Equus; species Equus przewalskii. The sequence goes on from NC_091859.1 coordinate 45,162,128, forward strand.
GGGCAAAGACTCATGTTTGAGATCAAGAGAAGTCAGGGGGAGCTGGACCACCTGCAGAATGCTTTAAGGTATTTTCTTGTTTATTATTGGAATATCTGTATTTTGATTTTTATGTATTTAGTCTTACCTTTCATTGTCTTACGTGTTTATTGCTGGAGTTTCACATGGCCGTTTCAGGCAGCCACACTCAGGGCCCCTGCTCTCCGGCCGGGAGGCGGGGAGGGCTGACCAGCACGGGCTTCGGCTCTGGCTCAGCCGCTCCGCAGCGCTGGGACTTGGGAAAAATCGCTCTACTTCTCAGATTTCTGATCTGAAACATAACACGGAGCTGCTCCTCACCCGGCGGGCATCTGTGAGGGTTGAGTAAACGTACAGGTGCGCCCCGCGGAGGGCCTGGCGGAGGCTGCCATCGAGGGCGGTGCCTATGATGTCAATAAGCGGTTGACAGGTGCCCCTGAGAGAGGTTTGGGGGACTCTCTCGGACCCTGAGAGGACGTGAGGCAGCTGAGTGGGTCCAGGTGAGTCCAGGTCCACTCTGTGGCCTCCAGCCCTGTGATCTGAGTCCAGTGTTTGTCCCAAAGGCCACCTCAGCGCTCAGCAGACCGGAGGGGGAGCTCTCCCCGCCCGCCCTGGCCCTGGGGAGCTGGTCCCACGCTGTGAGCCGGCTCGTCCACACGCAGGGACCCACGGTCCCCTAGAGGAGGCCCCTTTGGATTCACAATTCATCCCCCCCACCAAGCCCTGGCCTCTACGTGTGGATCGTGACAGTGCTGGTCTCCTCACCGCCCACCAGGCCTCAGTGGGATTTGGGCTCCTCATGAAACCCCCCTGAGTCTCTGCTGCCTTACAGCTGCTCTGCCGTGATCCGGGTTCCTCCTATAGTCCTCACGGAGGCCCCAGCCCCTCCTAACAGCAGCTCCCCGGCTCTGCACGCCTGACAGAAGGGCAGCTTGCCTGAGAGGGCTTCTCGATCTGGACTCCATGAAGATCACTTTTTGTGTGGCACACACAGAGATATAGACACAGACACACATAGACACAGACACACACACACACACACACACATAAAGATAGACATATGCAAATAAAGACAGACACAGAAAGACCCACACACAGACACATGCACACACATAGACACAGACATACACACACACAGAAACACAGACACACACACATAAAGACAGACACACATAGACATGCACGTAAAGACAGACACAGACATACACACACACAGACACACAGACACAGACACACAGACACATGCACACACATAGATACAGACACAGACATACACAGACACACACACAGAGTAACACACCCACATAAAGACAGACACATACACAGATACACACACGCACACATAGACACATAAAGACAGACACACAGAGACAGACACATAGACACACAGTGCAATCTTTAAAAGGGACAAAGGGACTTCTGGCTGGAAGCCGTGCCCTTGGCCTTGTCGAGCCGTACATGGTGTAGGAGATTTCTCTCCAAGACCCACCTGGGCCGTTGGGTACGCCGCCATCTGCTCACTGGCCCAGCCTCCCCGAGCACAACCTCCGGAACGCCGCATCCTGGGCCTGTGTGCCCCTGGAGGAGGCAGGAGCCGATAGCTGGCAGCGGCCTCAGCTCAGGCGGGGGCACGGCCAGGGGGACGGGAGCCACGTTCGCTCCGTGGAGGGAGACAGCTCCCAGAACGTCGGGCCGAGGGAGGGGAGGTTGATGAGCGGCAGGCGTGGCGTCCTGGGACTGAGTGCGCTGCCCCCAGGGCAGAGGCATCAGAGGTTTGTTTGTTTATTCATTATTTCCCTGTTTCTGGCTTCGGCTCCTGCACACAGAGCTTGGCTGTTGGATTCTTTTCTCTAAAAAAAGAAAATCTCTCTATTCTTGGATTTTAAGCAATTTGAAGTTTGATTTTAGTTTCTGTGATTCGTTTGTCATTGACACATCCCTTCATTCAACAAGACCCCTGGCCAGGTGCCGGCCACCCTCAGGGACGTAGTGTGGCCAGTGAGGGAGACGCCAGTGGACACACACAGACCCCAGCCCCTCCATGGCCTCGGGGGCCCCGGGCAGGCCTTCGTGAGCTGGGGACAGGAGAGGCGAAGGGGTTGGCGTTCTAGGGAACCTGAGAGACTCACAGGAGATCTGTGGTCCCGGAAGGTTGGGGAGCTGGGGGCCACGGGACACTGGAGGCGAGAGCAGGGTTGGACAAAGCAGCACTTTCCACTCACTCGTTCCCTGGTCCACTGGTTCCTCTATCGTCCTACAAATATTCAGGGGGAGCAACCGAAGCCAGGCTTCCAGCTCGCCCCTGCCAAGTTCAGGGCGGACCACATCCCTGCCTGAGGAGGCTTCTGTCCTGGCGGAGGGCAGACGGACGGAGCCAATGGGGCCAGCAAACCCAAGTCAGGGGGACTGAGGTGACGAAAGGAGCAAAGCCACGTCAGGGAACAGGTGCCACAGATGCCACGTGAGCAAGTGCCCGGGGAGGGTCCCTGAGTGGGGCGTTGGACTGGGGGCCCAAGGACAGGGACAGACTGAAAACTGCAGGGGAAGAGCTTGTGGTGGGCCGTGTGCAAGCTCTCGAGGACCCAGAGGAGCAGCTTGAGGAAGGTGGGCTCCTCTGGCCTCCGCCTCGCAGGCCCTGGCCCGTGGGGCGCACCCGGGATCGGACCTGGTGAGGGACACACCAGCTTTCCGATGCCGTGCAAACCTGGAAATGGTAACGCTGCCTGGCTCGCTGGGATAGACAATGGCCAGGAGGAAGCTGCCAGCAGCCAGAGCTGACTCCCAGCCCCGCTCTGCTGCCCGGAGAACGGGCAGGATGACCCCTCAGCATTCTTGAGCAGGACTCAGAATCAACACGATGCTGGAGGGGCCTCGGGACAGGGCGCCTGCAAAGAGGCCAGAGGGACCAGCCATCAAGGGCACCCCCACCTTGACGGGGGCACGTTGCACCCCGGCAGGTAAGGGAACCCACTGCGCAGCCCACCTGTGCCGGGCATGCAGGTGTGTGGACAACGTGTCTTCAAACATCCCCCAGCAGTCGGTGGGTCCTTGGAAGCTTTGATTCAGGGAGGAAGGTGCCGGTTCCGAGCTGAGCTTTGGGAAAACACCTCTGGGGCCAGCAGTGGAGGAAAACTGCTTTCTGTTTACAGTCCATGGAGGCCGTCGATGCCCCTAAGCCTTCAGCAGGAGAGGATCTGGGGAACTCCCAGCGTGCTTTCCTCTCTCCTCACAGATCTGTCCCCCGGAACCAGTGGAAGGCTCAGGACGAGAAGGACTAGCGACATCGAAGATTTTATTGTTTCTACTTGAAATAATAGCAGCTTCTGTACTGAGCATTTCCTGACTTCTGTTAATCTGCAAGAGGACCATCCTCAGAGTAGTTCAAGCAACTTTAGGACTCTGTTCTCAAAAACCAAGATGGCTAAGGGAGAAACGGTCCAGAATGGTGCGGCGGCTCCGTGATGCCATCAGGATGCAGCCTCCTCATTTCTCTCTGCTCCGACATTCCTGTGATGCCTCATGGACACAAGAGGGCAGCCACACCTCCAGCATCACATCCTCCTTCCAGTTGGAAGAAAGGAAGAGGCAAAGAGAAGAGCGGGGCAGCCCATTTCCTTGACAGTTTCTCTCTGAGGGTTCAGAGGCACTGCCACCTCGTTTCCAGGCAAGGACGGCTCACATAAGAGAACTGGGCAATGTGGGGCTTTTCACCTCTTCCCTTTATTTTCCTTGTAAGCTTGGAGTGGAATCTGGAAGAAGAACATGTCTGGGGTGGACGTACTGTGTTCACACAGCCTGTCCTCCCCATGGCGCCCTTGAGACTTGGGGTCGGGAAAGTTGGCAGGATTACCCGACAGTTCCATGGATTCAGATCCCAACAGGTCATTCCAGAGCGTCCTCTGTCGTCGGCCTTCTGACGGGGCTCTGGCCCCTGCCACCCCTCCCGCCTGCAGTGTCACCTTCCGCCGGGGGGCCCTGGGTCCCGCCTGGGATATTGAACTGAAACCTGCCCATCTCAACACAAACCCCTAAATTCACGTGAACCTGACACTCGGTGCTGGGTTATTTCGGCGTTTATGGTCATTGTTTTTGAATTTTCTTTAAAATGAAGGGGACAGAGAGCACGTGGTGGGAATGCAGCCGGCAGAAGCGCTGGTTGAATGATGCTGCGTGTCTTGTGTGCATCTTCTTCTCTGTGGTTGGTAGCAACTAAATGCACATCTGCTGGATTTTTAAGAAGAACTTGGTCTACAGGCTGCGTCTGCAGCAGACGAGGGACCATCCTCGCACGAACATGGCCAGTCCCCCTTCTCCGTGGAGTCTGAGAGGGTGAGGGGTAAGAGCGCCTCCCGCGGAGCGTCTGGGCGGCCGCGAGGACCCGGCAGCCAGACCTCAGCAGGCGTCAGCGAGGGGCAAACGTGGCTCCCAATTCTCCGACCTGACCTGATGGGGACGATGGAACGAGAGCCGGCTCAGAGAGGGGCGTGGGGGGCTGTCCTGGTGATGACGTCTTAGAGCCAAAAGGGACGGGAGGGAAAGCAGGATCACTGGGTCGGGTAGAAAGATGAGATAAGACAAACACCAGAGCAGAGGCTGCTGCAGGCCTGTGCTGGGTTCCACAGTGGTCAGTGCAGCTGCAGGTGACAGGGGACAGAGACCAGCACAGGAGAGGAGGGGAGACAGAGACCCTCAGAGTCACACATGCGTGCACACACACCTGTACACACATGTGCACACACCTGTGCACACGTGGACACCCACAAGACTGTAGGATTTCAGTTGTAACTAGAGACAGGCTGAGAAGGGCCGTCCCTCTTCCTCCCGCTCCCCCAGGACAGTCCTGCATGCTCCAGCACCACCCCAGATGTCCCCAGAGGACATGGTCAGAGCTCTTCGACTCTGGGGCATCACTTCCCTCTCAGGGTCTCCTACCAGCGTCTTACCTTCATGGCTCTTCAACCTGATGTGCAGGTGCCACCAGGTGAGCAGGTGCTGGGCCTGCTTCTAAGGCAGGCAGGCTGGGCGCCACAATCCAAGCAGCCTGCCAGCAGGCCAGACCTGGACCAGGGGAGGGATTGCCATAAAGGCTCCCCAAGGACCAGTGGGCACCAGCGGGGCAGGCTGGGCGGGAGAGGACAGGATAGCACAGGGAAGGATAGGGATGGCAGGACCTCTGCCCTAATGAGGGCTGAGTGGTCCAGGCCTGTCATGTGCCTCCCAGGCAGTGCCACCCCAGATTCCTGGGCTCTGCCCCGACTTGGGGTTCACCCCGCCCTGTGCATGTGCAGAGAGAAGGCCCAGGAAGGCAGAGGGCTCAGGGACTGGCTGGGTGGATGGCTGGGGTCTGCCGTAGTCCCCTCCTAAAGGAGGAATGGTCTGCCCTCTGCGGATCACAGGGTGCCCAGGCCTCAGGCCCCACGAACCTCCCCACCTCTGCCCGTCTAGAGGTTTCCTGGGGCTCAGGTGTCTGCTTCTCGTCCTTGGCGATGGTGATGGGAGAACACAGAGGTGAGGCCCTGAGTCCACTAGATTCGAGGAGGGAACATGAACAAAGCACAGCACCGCTGCGGGGATGGCTGAGGGAAAGAGCCAGGGCAAGGGGACAGGATGATGGCTGGAAGGTTTGTCATTCCGATGCCAGGGCGTCTGCAGCGAAACGTACTCCTCGCTCCCAGCAAATCTGCTCCCTTTGAGCTGGCTCTACTTTTTACAGCGACATGGCGTTCTGCCATTCGGAGCCCCTCTCTCACTTCCATCTGGGACGTCGCCGTTGGCCACCAGCCCGAGGGGACTCTTCCTGAGGGACGTCCTGCTTGACTGACGCTCCACGTGGGGAGCGGGCTCCTTCCAGATGCTGCCAGTCACTGGTCCTCCGCTGGATGCCCGGGGACGGTTGTGCCCCTCCGAGGGGCCCCAGGATTCCTGCCGCTTGGAAAGTAAAGGTCGTGAAAGCCCTGCGCTCCCTGACCCCACAGGAGGACAAGGCTAAGGTGCCACGACCCCTCTTCTCCTGTCTGTGTCCCGCTCCCTCCAGGACAGGCCCGGCCCCTCCTCAGCTGGCCTCTGCTGCTTGCTGCATTTTAGCCCCATGCTTCACAAGGCCAAGCCCGCAGTGGGGGCCTTCTCTGCTCCTGTGGGGGCCCCACTCCCTCCTGGCCGTGACTCAGGGTCATTGCAGCCCTGGCAGCTCTTTAGGGGGCCAGACTCAACCACGGGGGCCACGTGCCTCTGCCGGACCCAGGGCTCGCTGGCCCTTCCCCAGGCGGCTGGGCATCCTCTTCCATCCGCGGGACGGTCTCCCCTGACCGCAGTTCTGGCGGGGAGGGTGGCCGGGCCAGCCCCGAGGTTCCTGGGTCCCGGCCAGCACCCGGCTTCCTGCACTCCACGGCCCCTCTCAGCCCAGGGGCTGTGCTGCTGAAGACGGGGTCTCCTGCGCTCTGGGGACAAGGGGTGCTTGGCCTCTGGGAAGCCCAGCCCAGCTGTTTGTGAGGAAGGCAGTGGGGAGCCTGTCTGCGCCGAGTCTGCTCCGAGGTGACCAGGTCTGACCCTGACTCTGACTTCACAGCGTGTCCCAGCCCAGCACGTCCACCCCTCGGCCGCACAGTGGCCCCCGGCTGGAGCAGGCCCCTCTCACGGCCCGTGGGCACCTGGTTCGTTCTTTTCTTGACAGATCTCACAAAGGGAAATAAATTATCCTCTCAGCAGTCAACGGCCGCGTCAGGGGCTTGCTGGGGCAGCCCTGGAGCCTGCACGGTGCCTGGGGCGCAGCTGCCCCCAGGTATTTATTGAATAAATGAATGCTTCAGGGGGTGTTGAATGAATGAATGAATGGAAAATGGGGGAAATGAATGCATTTCAAGCTCGCCGGCTGCACCACGGCGTCTTTGTGATCGCACCCCGCCTCTCGCCAGGGCTGCTCTGGGCCCGAGGGCAAGGAGGCTGTGATCTTGACTGCGTCCCCACCCGCGGAGCAGTCCCAGGGCTGTCACATCTCCGCTGTGATGTCTCTGGGACTGGGTAGTCATCCATGCACACTGAATATCAAGGTCAGTATTTTTAGATGCAATTCTTTAATTTTTGAAAACCCTCCAAAGAGAGTTTAGGGATGGGCACACAGTTGATAAACATAAATAAATTCAAGAGCTATAAAAATAAACGTCTCTAAAACTCTCTGTTCCATTTCTGTTTCCTGGAAGCCCACACACGTACCCTGGAGAGAGAACGAGGCCCTGGCCCTGCCGTCTGGATGCAGGATGCTGACAGCAGGCCCAAGGCCCTCTCCAGCCGGCAGGCATGACCCAGGGCCCCGAGGCCTGGGAGGAAGGTCGTGTTGAGATCCAGGGTAGAGTTGACACAGGATAGGCCTGAGCCGGCTCCTCTCCTAGGCCCCGAGCCTGCACTGGGTCCTCTGGCCAAAGCCCCAAGGCCCGTGGGGCCCTGGACCGTGTTCTTTGAATGAGCTTGGAGACGCAGAGGCCTCGGAGGTGAGGCCACCCAGGTGAGCGACACTATTCTCAACGCGCAGAAAGCCAGCCCATCAGTGAAGACGCAGGTGCCACTGTGCAGCTGTGGGACTCTTGGCCCTGCAGGTGGACAGGTGACTGGGAGGTTCTGCCCTCGGAGACACGAAGGCCTGAGGGCCAGACACACGACAGTTGCATTGCTGAGTGACGAGTGCCGAGAGAGACATGGGGAACATTAATCACAGGCCCCTGGTCAGGACCCTGGACCTTTTGTCTGAGAGCCGACCTCTGAGCAGCACTTGTGGGGTGGGAATGGGAGAGCAGGCCTGACAGGGGAAACAGCAGCACGTGCAAATGTCCTGAGGTAAGGTGTGTGTGCACCTTTTGGGAGCAGGACCTGTGTGGTTCAGAGTGGCTGGGCCATCAGATTTAGGTGGGAAGAGAAAAGGTGTGCGGGGCCAGGGCAGGGGGATCCAAAAGGCAACGGGGGGCTCCTGAATTCTTCAAGGAGAACTGTGTCCTACCCAAAAAGAGAGCTTGTCTGGAATGAAGCTCCTCCCCTCCTTCCCACGATGGGCCTCTCTCCCCCATATCCTCACCCCACTCAGAGCACCAGCGTCCGCCAGCGGCCAAGGCAGAAACCCAGGACTCCTCCCCAGACAACAGCTGCCCCTTCAGTGCCTGGTCAGCCACACACCCGGGGCCCTAGCTGCCCCGTCCTTTCTGCCATGACTCTAGTTCAGACTCCAGCCTCCTTTCGCCAAAGCCCCTGCCTCTCCCCTGCCTCCCGTCCTCAGGTGGAGCTCTGGCTCCCACTCACTCAGCCAGACCATCCTCTGCCCGGCATCGGCACCTCTGCCCAGCTCTGTCTTTCTCCCATCACTATGACCCAACCTATCCTCCTCCAGGAAGCCCCCCCAGATGCCCCCAACCCAAAGTGGACTCTCCCTCCAGCCCCTGGGGCCGCTCCATACCATTCCTGGTACAGCTGCCATAATCAGCCTAGAACAACCAGCTCTTCTTGACACACAAAATGAACTATGAAGATTTATGGAGACAGTGAACGAACGAATGAATATACTGTGTTATCATTACCGAGGTGGGGACCGTGGTCCCCCCACCCCCTTACCCCAGCTCTGGTGGACAGGGACTCGTTCCGTTTGGGCTGCTGTAACAGAAATACCACGCAGAGCGGGCTTGTCACCACAGACACGTTTCCCACAGTTCTGGGGGCTGGACGTCCGAGCTCGGCCGCCTGCAGATTCCGTGTCTGCCGAGGACCCTCCTCCTGGTTCACAGATGGCCGTCTTCTGTGTCCTCACACAGAGGAAGGGGTGAGGGGGCTCTCTGCGGTCTTTCATAAGAACAGTCTTGGGGGCTCCACCCTCCTGACCCCAAAACCTCCCAGCACCCCACCTCCTAACCCCATCCCCGTGGGGCTTGGGTTTCAGCGTGTGAATTTGGGAGAAGATGAGCACTCAGTCTGCCTCAAGGGTCCGCAGGAGACAAACAACACATACATTTTTAACTGAATGAAAGTAAACCTCAGACTTTTATCCTGAGCCTCACGCGTACATTCAGCAAGTTACCTGTGGACATGACAAAGTGCTAAGCCCTCCAGGGTCGTGGTGCTCATTGTGCACGAGCCACCTCGTCCAGGAGCGGGGTCCTCGTGGGGCGGCTTCAGGGCGGTGGGAACGAGGCTGCTTTACACCCTGTGGTGCCCACGCCTGGGAGGGGGGCCCATTCCCCTGCCTCCCAACGCCTGGCGTCATGTGGATAAAGCCTCTGACTGACAGGGCTGCGCTGGCCGCTGTGACCCGCAGGAGGAACAGAGCCCGCGGGGATTGTCCAAGGCCGACAGGGTGGACTTCCGCGGCTCGGCTAGGAATGGAAGCTGGTCCCCCGCAGTCCTCTGCCTGAAGCTACTGGTCTCTGTGGGTTTTGGCAGCCTCCCTGCAAACCTGCACAACCGTTTTAACTGCTTCATCTTCGCCCTTTAAATACTCCCATCTGCCCTGCAGGCCTGGAGAAGTAGCGCAAACCTCGCCCGGCCCACCGCCTGCCAACCCTCCCCGGCGGGAGGTGCGGGCGCCTCGCTCCCCATCGGCAGGGGGCACACGCCTGCCAGGACAGAGAATGGACTGCAGCCACCTTTCTGTTCCCTGTAGCTCCTCTTCATTCCATTGAAACCATCTCGCCCTTGTCCCTCAGCCATCTCCTGTGCTGGGTGGAGCATCTTTCTGGAGGTGGCTGAGCGTCTCTGGGTTCTTATGTCTGTCTCACTGTGTCCCTGGTCCCCTAACATCCACCTTGTCGACATCACTATTTCTGTTTGTCCTGCTCTCTGCCTCGCCACACCCTGCACTTCAAATATCCTTTCCCCTTGCACCTGCTCTCGTTGGTTCCGTAAACCTCATTGAATATTTTATTGTGTATGTTAACTCGGCCCTAATTAATCTCAATCTCAGACCCGACCCGGTTCAGTTGAAAGTTCTAGACTCTTAAACATCACCAGTTTATCTGGGGGTTCCAGAAACTCGACAGCAGGAACATTGGCAGTGTCATTTTCGTGCAGACGTCCTCATTGCTCTGCCTCTTCCTCCAGGCAGACACCATGCTTTACTCTGTGACCCTCCCCCCCCCCCCCTGTCTGGAGTGGAGCTGGGCAGCAGGCACCGTGGTCTGCTCCCCGCCGAGGGCCAGGAAAGCGAGGAGGCCTTTCAATAGCCAAGTGTTGTCACAAATCTGCACTTGGGCTCCTGGCCTTTGCTTGCAGACAGGGCGCCCCAGGAGGACCCTGACAGCCCCGTGTCCCCTGAGTGTGCACAGGGAGGACAGGCCTGGTGGCAGGTTGCTCGGTACCAGGCAGATTAGGTGACCGCAGGGGAGTCTCCAGGAAAGCCTGACCATGAGATGGAGATTTGCAAGCCTGGCTGCAGAGACCTGACCGAGCCGGCACACCCAGAGGCACTCAGGCACGCACAGTCACGCACACACACACCGAGCGCCCCCGGGGGTCAGGCACCGAGGATTGAGCAGTGGACACCTGCTGCAGACAGTGTCCCTCTTCCTGTGGACCTCATGTCGACAGAGGGGACACGGTGAGGAGAGCGGCTATGGGGAGAGGTGGCGAGAGCAGGCCACCAGGCCAGGGCATCCGACAAGCGACCTGAGGAGGTGAGGACGTGACTCACGAGCACAGCTGGGAAAACCCTTCCCCTACAGAGAGAGCCAGTGTGAAGTCCTGTCCAGGTGTACAGCCTGGTCACAGACACACCGGGACACACGCACACAGTGGGCACGTGTGTACATGGATCAGCCACGGCTCCCCAGAGAAACAGAACCAATATATAAAGAGATTTATTATAAGAAATTGGCTCACGGGATTTGGGAGGCTGAGAAGTCCCAGGATCTGCCACCTGCCCGCTGGAGTCCACGGGAGCTGGCGAGTGCTCCAGTCTGAGCCCCAACGCCTGGGACCCAAGGGGACCTGTAGTGGATTTCTGGTCCAGGTCAGACAGCCTGAGACCGCACGGCTGACGGTGTAAGTTCCGATCTGGGGACCTGTGTCTCAGCCAGTTCGTCCTGTCCAGGCCTCCAGGAGACTGGACGGGGTCCACCTTCAGGAGGCCGTCTGCTCTGCTGGGCCCACTGACTCCAGTGTTAGTCTCCTCCAGAATCACCCGCACAGACACACCCAGCAGTAACGTCCAACCAAACACCTGGGCCCCCGAAGCCCAGGGAAGTTGACACATGAGATTAACCTCGACAGCACACGCACACACGTGCACAGACAGGCACATGCACACACACGATGAAGTGTGAGCCACAGGAGTAGTCCGCGGGTCTCAGTCTGGGGCACCAGCCCCCTGGCCCCCAGGCCCTGCTGGGCAGAGACAGAGACGGGCAAGGCTTTTATGGGCCGAAGCCCCAGGAGGCCTCTGTTTAGCATATAAAAAGTATGTCATCTGACTTTCCCCAAAATGAAGTGTTTCAAACCAGAGAAAAGTCAATGAGACACCAAGCAGCCATTTCCTACAGCTCAGATTTAGTCATTTTTGAAATATTTGCTTTAAATATTTTCCTAAGAAATAAAACCTTGCAACCCGGTTGAATCCTTGCGCCGAATCGCTGACTGTCCCTGTGACCTCCACCTGGCGCCCAGAGACCCCGGAGGCCAGGATTATCCACAAGTACACGGTCACCTCAGCGCCCTTCCCTGCAGGCGCCGCGGCACACAGGTGTGACCCTAGGCCGGGTGGGGTTGGCTTCTGTGTGTTTACGAAACCGATAAATAAATGGTTTCGTGTTGTGCTTTTCACCACACATTCTGCTTTTTTAAAATTCAACCTGCATTTCCGATTTAGCGAAATTGTTACACACACGCCCAGTTCGTTCATTTTACCTTCTATGTGACTCCCACTGGAGGAAGACACCACATTCTGGTTGGTGTCTGTTTTCTTTATGACAACGAATTCTGCGGGAACATCCTTGGCGCGGTACTTTATCCGCGTGAGCGAGACGCCCTGAGCCTCTCTCCGCGGGGCCTCGCCATCCACAGCCACAGCCACCTCCGGGGCGCCCTGAGTTCCCGGCTCCGCCAACGCCTGGCACGGGGAGCCCGGCTTCTCGCTCAGCCCGGGCTGTGACGTGGCGAGTCTTTATACTTCAATTTCCTTTAACAGCGAGGCTGAGCGTGTTTCCCGCGCAAGATCTTCAAGCTCCCCTTTCTAATGCTCTACCTTATTCTTTGCTCAGGTTTCTGTTCAGGCAGCGGCCTCACTCTAGACACTTTATAGAAGTCCTTTGCATGTTTTCAATAAAATCTATTGTTTCTTATATGTGTTGCAAGCGTCTCTCCATGTGCAGCTTGTGTTTTCGTTTTCCTGAGGGTATGTTGCATGGAGCCGGGTATTATACTAAATCTTCCCCATTTTTCTTTCCCAGATTCTGAATAAGAAAGCTCTCCTGCATTTAGGTCATAAAGAGAGTCTCTATAATGTCTTACGCAATTTTAAAAGTTTTGCTCAAACATTTAGGCCACTCACCTGCCCTGAATACAGTGTAGACGCCCAGGTGAGCTGCGGCTGGAGTTACGACACAGGTGCCTCCTGTGGCTGGGCGTCCTGGCAGCACGGCGCACGGGGAAGCACGGACACCCGACAGGTGGGACATGCTCTAAGTGAGTCAGCAAGTCTCCTGGTCACGTCACTCAGGCTCTAAGTCAGGGTCACTCAGACCCCAGTTCAGGGTCACTCAGGCTCTCCGTCAGGGCCACTCAGGCCCTAAGTCAGGGTCACTCAGACCCTAAGTCAGGGTCACTCAGGCTCTCCGTCAGGGTCACTCAGGCTCTAAGTCAGGGTCACTCAGGCTCTCTGTCAGGGTCACTCAGGCTCTAAGGAGCTACGCCTCTTTTCCTCGTGTGGTCTTGGAAGTAAGTTGGCCTCTCCCCGTTCCCTACGCCAGGTTACAGAGAGCTGCATGTCCCCACATTCACGGAAGAAGATGGATGCTCTCCTCTCAACATGATGAGGGTCAAAGAATTTGCCACCTTGTTTTTTAACCTGCCAGAAGGACTATTTCGACAGTTTTTAGTCTCTCCTCTGCTTCTCTCTATGTTCAATAGTTCTGCTGTGTTTCCATCTTGCGCTCCCAGGTGGCCCAGAACCCAAGACCCACCATGTGGGTCTCGCTGTTCACTGGCATGGTCTGTTTGGGTTTCACTGTCTCCCCTGCCTGGCTGGCCTGCACGCCTGGGTTGAGATGCATTGGGTTCCTTCCTTGTGCCTTCCATAAGCCCAGGCCTGGCCCCAGGGAAACCCAGTTTCTGTTAACCAGGTCAGTTTTGGTAGCGTGGTCCACATAGCCCATCCCCGTCCCCAGAAGCGGGCCTGGCCCTCGTCCACCCACTAATGAGGAGCCCTTGCAGTGCGCCTGCCGCCTCCCGCACCCACAGGGCCCCGCGTGCGCCCCACCTAGCCGGGGTTCATGCAGAGCCGAGTCTGTCCACAGCCTCTTATTCTCATGTGTTTTCTTTTAAAGTGTTTGTCACCAAAGCCACGTTGCGGGTGGGGGCACCATCCTGAGCTGCACGCACAGCCTCTTTGCCTCAGGTCTCTGACTCTTCACCCGACAGTCGCGTCTCGTCACCTCCCCCATCTCGCTTCTGAGGAATTAAGCCCTGGAGACGGTAAGTGACTGACCACACTCACCTGTGTGGTCCGGTTCTCAGTGGGCGCTCAGCTGTGGGACTCTGAATCCCGTGACCCTCCTAGGACACCGAGCCCGCCTGGTTCTCCGAGTGGCCAGCGAGTTAGCGGGCGAGACCCTCAGTCCTCGTAGGAGAGGCTGTTGGGGGCAGATACTCAGCTGAAAACGATCCGGCAGGGCCCCAGCTATTACGGGAGAATCTCCCTAAGTGGTTACAGCGAAAGCTGGCTTATAAAATGTAAACGTGCCTTTGACAGAAGGCAAACATCTAGGGAAATTCTCGCAGCCAGCCTTCACAGGGGCTCTTCCCGACATGCTGCCCCTCACTCGCCTCCCAGGAGGAGGACGCCCATCAGCCGGCCTAGCAATTGAAATAAAGTCGCTTCCCAAAATGGACACCGAAAACCTGAAGCGTTCTGTGCCCACAGCAGGTCAAGACATTTTAGCGACCTCATGGTCAGGAGGGACGTACCCGCCAGGCCCAGGGCCCCGGGACTGTTGGAGCCAATGAAAGTGGTTTCTAATCAGAAGAAAAAGAAAGTTTAGAACAAAGAAAATGTTTCAATATATAACGTGGTATAAATTAAATACATAACGTATGTGTCTTGCTGTCGTGCAGGCGTGAGAGTCTGGAAGGAGGGAGGGAGGGAGGTGGACGGACTACGGAGGAAGGACCCAGACAAGCAGAGCGCCCCGCGCACGGAAGCCGGAGGCAGCCCTGATCAACACGGGACCCAGCCCTGTTAGAACTCTCCAGTGCTAAGTGGAGCTGAAGTTTCATGGGTTTTTTTTTTTCCTTTTGGTGAGGAAGACTGGCCCTGAGCTAACATCTGTTGCCAATCTTCTTTTTTTTTTTGTTTCCTTCTCCCCAAAGCCCCCCAGCACGTAGTTGTACATCCCAGTTGTCCTTGTAGTTCTTCCCTGTGGGACGCTGCCTCAGCACGGCCTGGTGAGCGGTGCCATGTCCGCGCTCAGGATCTGAACTGATGAACCCCGGGCCGCGGCAGCCAAGCGTGTGGACTTAACCACTCGGCCTCCGGGCCGGCCCCCTGAATTTCCGCATGTTACATGCTCGATCCTAAGCCCCTTCGCAGTAACCGCTCAGGTCAGATGGGATCTTGTCTCATCTTCAGAAGGTTTTTGCGAATCAACAGAAACACACGGCTTTGTTTCTATCCTGGAACCAGCCTGGGTGTGCGCCTTGGTCTGCAGCTTCCCGGCGTCTAAACCTGGCCTGGGGCTCACGGTGCAGCTGCTGCAGACTCGGCCCCTTCCTCACGGACCGCACCCATACGGGTGTGCCCGCCGACCCCTCGGCCACCCCGCTACCGAGGGCCACCCCAGCCGCCTGCTTACATTTGATTGTGGGGGAGGGGCACCAAGAATAAACGACAGCGCGGGTGCTGAGGACGTGGTCTCCGTCGTGACGAGAGATGTGGAAAGAAGGGAATGGAGAATGGCCGGCTGTTCAGCTCATGTGGCCAGGGACAGCACCTGGGAGGGGTGACATTTCAGCAGAACCATAAATGTGCCTGTGTGTCCCGAGGGCAGGAGATGAGACATGGACTTGGAGGGTCAGTGTGCATACACGTTATTAAACACTAATCTTTAAAAACATTATTTTAATTATGAGATGTTTAAAGCATACAGGGAAACTCAGGAAATAATTTCGCGGGACCTGTGTGTACACATCAAGAATAAGCCGTGCTGATATTGGCATATTTGCCTCAAAGCTGTAATATTCCAGCTTCAGCTGGAACCCCCCAGCCCATCCCTTCACTCCCTCTCTCTAAGGAGTGACGACTGCTGTGAGGGGGGTTTCCCTCATGCCCACACATTTCTCTGCATTTACATCATGGATATGTGTCTAGAAATACGATCTACAGCGATGTATGCATTTAATAGATGTAATAAATTGCATATTATCATATCTAATCATCCATAACTTCTGTTTCTCCTTTTTTTTTTTTTTTGGTGAGGAAGATTGGCCCTGTGATAATGTCTGTTGCAAATCTTCCTCTTCTTGCTTGAGGAAGATTGTCAGTGAGCTACCTTCTGTGCCAATCTTCCTCTACTTTGTATGTGAGATGCTGCCACAGTGTGGCTTGAGAAGTAGTGTGTAGGTTCATGCCCAGGACCTGAACCTGTGAACCCCAGGCCGCCAAAGTGGAGCATGCAAACTTAATCACTATGCCACCAGCCAGTCCCCGTTTTTTTCCTTTTTATCACTCCAAACTGTTGCTCTGAATGCTATCCATGTGAGGACATGTGTACCTAGTGTGTTCATTTTCAATTCTGTCCATTACCTATCGCCTAAATAACCTAATTTAGTTTTCCATTTTCCAGTAAGGGATGTTGGCTTGTTTCCACTTTTGCCGGGTTCATGGTCATTTGGCCGTGATCATGCTGTTTCCCATGTGTGGGTAGCTTGGCTGAGTGCTCCTGCAGGAGAGCTCCTGGAACTGAAGCAGCTGAATCACAGTAACAGGTGGGTGTGCACCTCTCTCTCCAAGTTCCTTCTGCTCAATTACCCTTCGAAGCACTTCGACCAATTCCGCTGCAAGCCCTGTGTGAAGAGGCCCCATTTCTCCAAGTCTTCAACATCCGGGTACCACCAATGCCAGCAATTCCATGATTCGTGGGAACTGGTTCCCACTGATGCTTAAAGTGACAGTCTACCAGTCATTCCCGCCGTGGGCACCTCGTCTCTCGTTGTATGCTCATCCCTGCAGTGGGCATCTCCTCTCTCGTACCGTTATTCCTGCAGTGGGCACCTGCTCTCTGGTTGTACCGTCATTCCCGCAGTGGGTATCCGTTGTTATGCATTTATTGGCTGCCCTTGGTTCTTTCTCTCTGAATCGCCTCTTCCCGCATTTTGCCTATTTTCATTGCATGCTGATCTTCTTCTTATTAACATGCCGAGTTCCTTTCTTTCAGATCCTAATCTTTTTTGGTCTTAGGTGGTGCAGACGTCTTCTCCAGCAGGGAGTTGATATTTCACTCTGTTCATGATGTCATTTGTCCTTCAGCAGGTGTAAAATTCAATATAATAAAATTCATCATACAGTTTCTTGGTGGTTAATGCTTATTGTAGCTTGTCTAAGAAACTCTTCCTTACTCAACACCATAAAAACAGTCTTCTTGATTTTTTCTAAAATTGTGGTTGTTTCTTTTCCCATTTAGATCTTTACTATTTGTGTACTGTGGAAGGTATGAAACTGGAAACAAATACAGCGACACTGCAACATTGTTGTGTTCACAATGCGTGTGCATGTGTGAGGCTAGCACACACACTCTCAAAGAGAAAGCTACTTTTTTCAGAATGGTTGGCCTGGTCGCTCACCTCCTCCTCCGCTCCCGTAGCCCTGCCACTTGTGCCTCGTAACAAGCTCCCGTTCCTCTGGAGGGGAGAGGGGGAGTTCTCTGTTCTGTTCCAACGGTCTGTCTGTCCATCATCTGCCATCAATTGGAATAACTTTATAATAAACCTTAATGTCTGCTGTACATTTTCGTCATCGTCTTGTGTGTTCTTTGCCCCTCACTTTTCCAAATTGAATTTAGCCTCTGCTTTCCCAAACTCTTGAAAAATCCTGTTAGCACGTTCATAATAATTTTGGCATACTTATAGATTAATTTTGGGGAGAAATGCAATATTTTTGGTATTGATTCATCTGATCCATGAACCATTTATACAGGTTTATTTCCTAATGGTTTTTGCAAGTTCTATGCTCCATTTGCTGCATATATTACTAAACAATGTAGAGATTTTTCTACCTATGATAAAGGATATATTTTAAAAGTTATATTTTCTATTTTTTGTGGCTTGTTTATAGGGACATCACTGATTTTTGTTTATTCATCTATATCCTGCATTCTTGAGCATTTGCCTATTATCCACTTAACATGCTCCTTGAGTCCCTAACCTGTTGGTTGGTGTTGGGCACTGCTAATGGTGATGGAGAAATATTTATGAACAAAACAGAAGAAAATTCATCGTGTTTACATCCTAGGGGGAGGACTCAGTAAAAGATAAATTCATAAATCAATGACTAACACGTATGTTTGTTTTGATCATTTTTCCATAGGTCTTTTGGGTCCCCTCAGCAGATAACTAAGACGCCTTCAAATGATTCCCCAAGTCTCTGCCTTGTGTTTGTTTTACCTGTCTTATCGTCCTGGCTGGTATTTCCAGTACAATTTAGACCAATAATGGTTTATGTTGATATCCTTATTTGTACTCGATTTAAAAAAATATATCTAACACTTCACATGAAGTTGAGTAGTCACCCCTGTGAGGTAAGGACGTCCACCCTAGCCCAAGTGGACCGAGAGTCCGCCTGCCTTTTCTGTTACCACGAGACGAGGCTAAATCTTATCACACACTTTCCCGTGTGGACAGAGGTGACCCTATGGCTTTTCCCATTCCATCCCTTAGAACGAGAAGTGCACACACAGCGCTTGAGAGCGGCGCTAGGATGACGCTCATGGAGCACTGAGCCCGGGCCCAGCGCAGAAGAAATGCTACATAAATACCAACTTTTGTTATTATTAAAGTGGGAGGTTGATATAAAGGTCTTCTCACATGAAATCATCTTTGCATTCCTGGGGTTAAGCTTTCTTGAATAGCACAGTACTTTTATACATTCCCTCATTAGGTTTTTTTTATATTTTATTCATGAATTTTGAATTTATGTTCATAAGTAAATTGAACCTTTTTCTTTCTCGTGTAATTGACATCTAATTTTGATATCAAGGATACAGTAATTTCATCAAAAGAGTTGAGAATATTTCCACTTTTTTTCCTAATTTCCTGAAAATTTGGTGTAAAATGGGAATTTTCTCTTCTTTGAGAGGAAACTCGAGAAGGTTTTTCTTTCTTTTTTGGCTGGGAGACAGAAATGCCTGTTGACTTTAAAGCACTTTTTACGTTTTTTAGTGGTTATAAATCTATATACTTAGTCAATATCTGTTTGAAATGGTTTTGCTAAATTACATTTTAAATTATCCACTCTGATTAAGTTTTTAAATTGTTGGGTAGACTTGTTCACAGTATTCTCTTATTTTTACACGTTCATTTTGTTTGCTCTGATGGATTTGTTCACTCCTTTGGTGTTTATCTGTCCCCCTATGTCTGCTGCGTCGATAAAACAGCAACGTGTGGTTTTCCCGTCTCTGCTTCATTCCTTTGTTTCCCGTTTCATTAATTTAAACACATCATCATCTGTTTTCTGTTTACTGGCTTCTCTGACTTTATTTTATTATTCTCTTGTGTTTTAGCAAGTCCTGATTGTCTATTTTCCTTACTTTCTGATGTCTATATTTCAGTTTCTGCAAACTACAGCCCACGGGCCAAGGGGTCCCCCCACCTGTTTTTGCAAAGCAAGTCTGAGTGGAACACAGCACGTCTGTTCATCACCTGTGGTCTATGGCCGCCCCTCACCATGACAGCAGAGAACACTAGATGCAATGCAACCACCCAGAAGCCAAAAACGCTGGCTCTCCGACCCTTTACAGAAAGTTTGCTGAGCCCTCCAAGCACCCTTTATCTGCGCTCGACAGTCTTGATACACAGAGTTTGTTGTCAGTTCTTTTTAAATTCGTTTAGAAATAGGTTTTTATAGTTCCATATTTACGGGGCTCTTTTTCTAATTATTTCTGATTTTGATGTGTGTTATACTCTGTGAGTGTATTCTGTCAATACTGACTCTTTAGTAATTGTTGAAATTTTCCTAAATATCCCACAAGTGCTTGTGTATTCTTGATTTCTTAAGTGTGTAATTTCTAAGTAGTTATTACATCAAGTTTATGAATTACACTGTCAAAATCCATCTCTACTAATTTTTGGTCTGTGCGGCCTGTTATCAAGGGTTGTGTTGAAATCTCTTTCCATGATTTTGTATTTGTCTTTCTCCTTGAGATTTTCATTCATTTTGAAATCGTGTTTTTAGGGACATGTAAGTTCAAGATTGTTATATGATCCTAAAGGATAATAATTCCTTTTCTTGTGATGTAGTGACTCTTTTATTCTTGACAACGTGTTTTGGCTTAATATGCATTTGTCTGATAAGGTTCGCTCTGCCAGCCTTGCTTTGGTTGGCACTTGTTAGTTACTTTCTACATCTTGCCTACAGTCTTTCTGAATCACAGTCTTTTTGATGTGTCTCTTGTCAGTAGCATATGCTGTCTCTAATACACTTATTCACTCACATTTATTTTAATTAATGATATAGTGAATTCAGTCATACCACCTCACTGAGGGTTTTGTATTCACTCTCCTTGCACATCACACTCTGTTCCTTGTTATTTTTTTGATTGATTTGCTCCTTTTGCTGTCTTAGGTATGATGAATCATTTCTGTTCTTTGAGCAATTATATATAAAGGTTGTAACATCTATGCTAAACCGAATAAAGTCTAAATATATTGAGTATCTTTAACTTCCTCTAAAACAATACAAAAATTGCACAAAACATCAGGGCCGGCCTGGTGGCATAGTGGTTAGGTTCACGCTGTCCGCTTCGGCGGCCCGGGGTTCACAGGTTCAGCTCTTAGGTGTGGACCTACACACGGCTCATCAAGTCAAGATGTGGCGGCATCCCACATCCAAAATAGAGGAAGACTGGCAACAGATGTTAGCTCAGGGCCCATCTTCCTCACCAGAAAACTTAAAAAATTGCACAAAATGTTAATTCTGACAATCTCCTTCCCGTTTTACAAGATGTGTTTGTTGCAGTGTCATGGTGGCCCAATAAATAACACCCGTTGGCCCAAGCAAGACTTGAACCAGTTAAAAAATAAGTCAAAATTAAGGCATCTTAAGAGAAAGTCTGGGGGAAATCCGTGGAGTAATTCTGATGAACTTGGAGAAGGTGAAAGGACTGAGGTGGGGTGATGGGCGAGTGGGGATCAGAGGAGGGGCAGGGATGCGGAGTGAGAGGGGCCGGGAAAGGACCCTCCCACTTCTCTCTGTGCGATTGCTCCATCACCTACGGCATGCGGATCAAGAGCCGTCGTGCTGGAGCCCAGGCCAGGCGCTCCGGACACAGCCCTCCCTTCTAGGTGCTCATGTTCCCCTGATCCCGTGGTCCCCACGTGGCAGGGCAGATGCACACCTTCTGACGACGGAGCAGCTCACCAGACGGAAACTTAACACAAGGCTGCCTCTAATTCTGCTCCACCTGGACCCTGTAGCACACGGGGAGGCACGTCCGTGAGAGCCACCACCGCCGGCAGCAGGGGCGGCCCGCTCCCCAGGCCCTCCGTCTCGTTTGCCTGAGCGTGAGGGTCTGTGCTCTGGGCTCCACGATGCTCTGTCCCCCTTTCCTCAGAAACAGAACATATGCCCGGGGCTGAGGAACCAGATTTTTGTTGATTGGATTTCATGGATGACGAGCTGGCGTAATCAATCAGGTTGACAGTGTGTAAACTGAACCTCTCGTTAAGCAAAGGTATGGAAAGTGAGTTACCCCATTAACCCAGCACTGCTTGGAAAGAAGGGCCCACATTTGTTCACTGCACATTATATGTTAAGTTTATGTATTGACTACCTCCCTCCCTCCCTAAACCTCCCTCTTTTTCTCCCTCTCTCTTCCTTCCTTCTTTTATCCTCGCTCCCTCCTTCTCTCCTCCTCTCCCTCTCTTCTTACAGCTCTAGCCATAGATTTGGATAAAACATCAGTCATTTGGCATGTAACACAGCATCATCTCTGGGCTTCCTAAACTGCAGAGATTAAGCCTAATCTGAATCTGTGTGCTGGGCTGGGACGCCACCGGCATCAACGTCACTTGTTTGTTTGCTGTGAGGAGATGCCCCCTGCAGGGTGTGCTCGCTAAGCATGAAAGGCTGTTCCCCATGCCAAACCATTCCAGAATACTTTCCTTTCCTGCCCATGAACAAAATTTTTTAAACCAGCACCCTCCTTCCTCCCTCCTCTCACCTGACTCTTCCCGGGAAACGACGCCGCCGCCCGTTGGAACCACACTGGAGTCCGAGCGGAGGCTGCTGTGGGCTCTGTGTTCCACCGTACACGCTCCGCGAGGTCAAGCTCAGAAGAGGCCCTCCCTGCCCCCACCTGTCATGGCTCCCCCAGGATGAGCGTCTGACTTAACCACGGTGGTTTTGGGCTTGTGAAGAATGTCATTGTTCCAGCAGCTGAAACTGAAGGAGTAAACTAGGAGCTGTCGGCTGCTGCACTGTTGTGAGAACGAAGGCTGATGGCTGCAGAGTGAAGGCAGCCCGGTGCTGGTGGACGGCAGCCAGTACCTGGATCCAGCTGTTCCTGCAGCCACCTGTATTCTTGCCCTTCCCACCGCTGCCTTGGGCTCTATGAGACAGTAAAGTCCTCTTACTTGTATCCCAAACAGTCTTGGTTGACACTTGCCATCTTCAGTGTCTAGACTTTGAACATTTCTTTAGTCCGCTCAGAAGCCGTTTTTTGAAGTTTTTAAACAAACAACCTACAAATAAGAGACATAAGTCAGGACCCATGATTTTGCAATCTAGGTTTCCCTATTCCCTGGGGTGGGGCTGTTTCCTAAGGACATGGAATCAGGCAGCACATCACAGAGAACAGGTGATCTGCCCTCTAGCACGTACTTGCCGTGTGCCCTGTCAATCAGTTCCCTGAAACAGAGAGCGAGACAGGTGAGCTTGTCCACGATGTGATCAGGTGAGGGTCTGGGGGTCTGGATGGTCTCTTGGGGTCTCATACGCCTAACTAAAGAAGGAAAATGGAAGATCATGGAGTCCTTTCCAAATCTTGCTGTTCACCCTCTACAGCGTGCCTGCCGCATTCTGTCTCTTTCAGTCCAGCCGTCGGGAACCATCCAATCACCAGGAGTCTCCTGAGGCTCGGCTGGGACCAGGTTGGGGTGAGAGACACTTCTCGCTTCCGACGTCCTTCGCTATGGAGACAGCTCCTCAAGCTTATGCTCTTCTCCTTGCCCCCCACCCCCGTCCTCCACAGAGGGAGCCACGGGCTTCCTGGGCCGTTAGGAATAAGGAACTGGGCAGTGGAGTCCAGCCCTTCCGTCTGTCTCCACTTCTGTGACCAGCGGCTTGTGTTCGCTTTGCTCCTGGCGGAAGAGCAAGTTTTGAGCGGGGAGCCGTCCCCCAGGTCTACAGTGCCCACCACGGTCTTGGCCTGGGCGGCTGGGCAGGGAGCCCCTCTAAGGACATGCTGGGGTGCTGGGGTCCCCGGGCCACCCTCTCAAAATTCAGCGGCGCTGTCAAAAGGACAGTAATTGGTCTGCAACCAGCAAATTCCTTTTCCATCTTTAATTGGCGTGGACTTCAGTGGGGGAGGAGTGACGGCCCCTCCCACACGTGAGGCCCGGCTCCGTGCTGGGGGCCTGGAGACCGTGGAGACGCTGAATGGTCAGCAGCCAGGAGGCCTCTGCAGATGCACTTCCTTATCCAATTCAGGAGTTCATGCCCCAAAACACAAATGTGTATTGACAGCGAACTCAAACATTTCTCGCATCCTATAGCAAGTCCTGCCTGCCTTGTTCTTCTGTTGACGAGCAGAGCTCATTCCAGGGGGTTTAATGTCTGCAACGAAGAGGTGCGTGACTCAGATCTCCTTCTCCGAATTGAAACCTCTGACTCCTCGAGTGGTAACTTGCAATGCTCACCCTGCTCCTTCCATGGACATTTTCTAGGCTATGAGCTTCGGCTCCTTATCTGAGCGCAGGGCTGTGGACCCCAAGGGGGCAGGTCTGGGAAAGCCTGACGCGGGGCCTGATCGAGGTTGTCACGGTCCTGTCATCGTGCCTGTGTGACCTCGGGGCTGGCCACGTGTGTTGGGGTCTGGAGGGGACTCCTTCCCCCACAGCGGAGGATCGGTGCTTTCTCCTGAAGTCTCGGCCAGCAGGAAGCCGCCTGGTGCCTTTCAGGGAGCGAGGGGAGGGCTCTTGTGCCCGAGGGAGGGGGAACCCTGCTGGCAGGGGACATTCGTGGCATCCTTGTGAGTCAAACAGCACTGAGCGCTCGTGATTTCTGATTCACTTCTCGCTGCTTGGAAGGAGAATGCCTCATTACTGAAGAACATCTACCGCTAACACAAAGCACTTGGAATCTCTCAACCTGCGGTGGAGACACACGCCCGGCCCCCTTCTGCCCCTGTGATCTCTGCGGAACAGCTCTAGACGCTTGTGGCTCCCGAGCTGGGGCCGGTTGTCCCCTCCCGGCAAACCTTTCCTGGACGCGGTCCCCCAGGGGATGTTAGTGCCATTTCCTTCTGCTCTCCAGCACCAGGTGTTTTGAAAGATGTTTTTTATTTGGGAAGAAGACTGGAGACAACCTAACCTGGCCTAAGGAATGAATATCCAAAACCCAGAATTACGCCACAAAGAAGCAGATTGCTGGCAGAGCGGTGGGCTCCCTCACCCTTGATGTCAGAGCTGGCCGCTGCTCCGTGAGCTGCCTGAGGGCTGGGCGTTGCTTCCTTTCGTCCTCCCCTGGACCTGGCCCAGGGCTCTGAGCCCACAGCACGCCCCAGGCCACGGTTGTGGATGAGCGATTCTGGGGGATGTTTGCACAATGCCCCCATCAGACACTATGAGGAAATTAGCAGGATTAGTGTTTACGTGCGTCCATACAAGGTTTCAGAGTGGCATTTCGGTCCCTTTCTTTGTCTCATCTCCTATTGGTTCAGGACTCAGGAGAGGAGAGGGATGATGTTTCCAGGACCACCACAGAGAAAATAACACCCGCACCCGAGGGTTTCTGTGGTCGTCAAATGCCTGGTGTCCACCAACTTCTAGCACAGTGCTCTGCAGGTGGGAGTTGCAAAATAAATGAAAGTTACTCTCATTTCTAGACAATCTTGATTTAAGTCCCTGTTTTTAAAAACAATTTAGCCTTTCTGTGATCAGGACATGCTTTTAAAACTGATGAGCACATTTAATGGGATTGTTCGAATCCGCAGTCAACCCCGCCAAAACCGGGCTCAGATTTGGGGTGCGTCTTATGTCAGGGCTCTCAGAATGGAGGGGGCAATGTTATTGTTATGTTGAAATGCTCACACAGTGAGCAACAAGGCAAAGGTCTGAGACGTTTTCCTAAAGTCATCCTTGGGTGCCAATGACTCGTCAATCTCAGATCTTTTCTAAACGGCTGAACTCAGCAGGACCAGAGGAGACGCCGCACCAGGCCTCCTGAGCAGAGAAAAGACACCGCGAAGGACAGTGGGTAGGAGCCACGTCACGGATGATTGACCCACAGAATTTACCACAGGTTTTCCGAGACCCTGTGAACCACAGCTGAAAGAGGGAGTGACTTTAGAACTCTCTAGAAGGACTTTAGTTTGTGTTATGATTGTAATCAGAGAACCGACCAGCCATTACTAATATTCTCCAGACTCACTGCGGCCAGATTTAATGCCAGACAAAGAGATTCGGGTGTACGACATGGACAGACCACGTTTTAGGAAGGCGCTGGCGTAAGATCGAGACGTGTGTGACCTCGTGGCAGTGGCTGTCTCGGAGTTCTGGGAAGGATTCCTTCTCCCATGAAGTGAAGATGCCCACCCCTGGAGAGGGAGGCACCGAGACCTCCCGCGGGCGCCTCCTGGGCAGAGAGCACAGCTCCAGGAAGTCTGTTCCAACCCTACTGGTTGGAGTGAAAGAACTCAGCTGGCCTGTTTTGTTTGAAAGGTGTAGAAAGCGTCACAAAAGGAGTGGCTGAAATTCTTGAGAGCCTCATAGTTTCAGACAGAACAAACCACTGAAATGACGACACGGCTCCTTAAAGGCTTTGCAGTGTTTGAGGAAGATGGAGTCTCCCTAAAGAGTCCTTTTGCACAGAGCATCATGGGGGAAAATTCTCTGCAACGTTCATGAAACTCAACCAACGCCCTCCTTGCAGAGGGGGTAACGTTTTATTCTATCTCCCACAATTTTCCGTGTTGTTGCCCATCACGTTTAGAAAAAAACGTTAGTAAGGGAATTTGCAAGAGATGAGACTGGATGAAAAGCACATCCTGCAGGCTGTCTTTATTCAGAGCAGACAGCAAAGACGACCCACCAGCCTCCTGGGGACAGGACTGGAGGGGGGCCCTTTGCAATGGACCTGGCTCAGAGTATTTTCGTGCCTCTTGCTGCTAAATACTGAATGCTTTTTAGCTATTTAATTACGTTGGCGCAAGATGGGGCAGGATGGGAACAGGGCACTGGGCGCTGGGTTCAGCTCCACGGAGCGGAGCGGGACAGCGCTCCATCCCTCTTGTTTCCGGGGAGAGTGTTAACAGCTGAGCAGCATGGAGGCCGACAGGTTTTGCATTGTTGGATGGAGTCCTTCCTTCACGTGGCCTGTCTTCTGCCGTGGGGGGAGGATCAGCGTCGCCAGTTGTGAGGCCTCCACCCTCTCGTGTCCCCCTAAATGGTTCACCTTTTCTCCTTCCACCCCCTGCACTCCGCTCCTGGAACCAGCGCCCTCCTCTTGCTGAGGCCCACCCTATGTCCCCTGCTGAGACAGAGCCCAGAAGGCTGTCTCTTTGCAAATGTAAACTCAGACCTCGTGATTGCATAGGTATAGTGTGGAGACTCAGATGGTTTCCTACAAAACGTTGACTATATCTGAACACAATCTCACAGATCATTTATGTTTTTACCGGCTATATCAGAAACACACTTGGCGATCAATCACTGTGCGCTCCATCATCATTTTAAAGGGTCACGTGGTACAGGATTACGTGAGGGCACGGCCATTTCTTCAACATTCCACCAGTGCTGGATATTGTGTCGTTTTCTAATTTCTCACTGAGGAAACGTACACTTATAGAAACCTCTCTTCACACTTATCTGGTTGTTTCATAAATCCCTTGGAGTGAACTGGCTGAGCGTGCACTTACTTTTAAGCACAAAGTTCTCCACGGCCAAAGGTGCCCCGTTCACCGCCCGGCTCTGCATCCTGCCAGCACCGGTGGGGGCAAGGGCAGGCCCATTCCCGGGTTTGTGACCGCTGCTGATCTCACGTAGGAGACCCGCATCCCTTCACATGTGGCTTGGACACATGGTCCTCTTCATGTAACTACTGCCACTTACGTTTCCTCCTCTGTGAAGTGCGGGTTCATTTTCTTCATGGATAGTCTTCGTTGCCCTTTTAGAGGGCAAACGTATTTACACTGAACACTTTATCTGGGCTGCGGTAGCACGGAGCAGAAACTCAGTAAATGTTTGCTGGGTCCATCCACTAGCACCTCCAGGAGTTTCATTTTAAGGTTTAGTTTTCCTCCCAGATGCTAATTGTGCCGTTTAATAATGATTTCTACTAATGAGGCCATTAATTTTCTGAACCTAAGCCCTGGGGCAGTTGGAAATGGCTGCTGTCCTCAAATGAAGCCCACAGCGTTGACCTTGAGATTCAGGGAGACCGCAGGGACCACGTGGAGGGAGGTGCCTCCAGGCTGAATCGCCACAGGGCAGAATCAGGCTCAATAACCATTAGGAGGTACCCATAGTGAACTCAATGATTTTAAAGGTTTTGGATAAATTACTCCAGAAAAAAGAAAATCTCCAGTACATTTTATTTTGGAAGGTTTTTTCCCCCTCTGAATATCTGATCGAAGACGTTTCAATAGCAGCAACGTAAAATAAAAAGAAAGGGAGAATTTGATGATTTCTCTTATTTAACTTGAAATTTCATTTAAAGTTATGATAAAATGGGATTCTATGATTTTATATGCACATTCTATGCATTAAAAAAGTTGAAGACTGTTTTAAAAACTTATTATTAATTTTATCATTAGTTCATTTAAATTTATCAACAGGGCATTCTCTGCCTCCCTGAGCCCTGAAACCTAGAAGGAAACCGCAGCAGTGAGGGGGCAGCATCTGCCGGGAGTGGGCAGAGATGTTCAGCACAGGTTCACCCGCAGTGACCGTCCAGTAGGATGACCATGACCGCTTGGCAGTAGGGGCAGAAGTACAGCTATGAGTCGTCCACTTTGACCCTGAATTCGAACCTCAGAAGATGGACAGATGGACGGATGGATGGATGGATAGATGAATTTCTGTGCCCACCGTTCTCTCCTCCTCTGGCTCAGAGATCTGATCGGAAAGCTCTGCCAGCGGTGGAGGCGGCCGACCCTTCTCTGCAGGTTGCACCCCCTAGTGCCTGCGTCTCAGGTAGAGAAGGTACGGGCTCCTCGAGATCAGAGCAGGACCCCCAGGCATGGTCATGCTGAGAGATGCAGATTTCATGCAGCTGCCTGTAAAGATAAACAGCGCCGGGCACAGAGTAACAACACACTTCCACAACAGAGACAATGACCAGGGTGGGTGGGTCAAAAAATTCACAGATGGGGATGTGTGTTATTAGACCGAATAGATGTGGTGAGTGTGCTTGTAAAATTTAATGCAAATAAAACAAAAAATAATATAGTAAAGAGAAGCTTAGTATTTTAAAAACTCAATCCCAGTTACAATTCACGGGAAAGGGATGGGGGCCTGGTGAGCTGAGCTCCTTCGCTTACACGGGGCTGTTCCAATAACACAATCTTCCTTGTGAGTCTGGGAATGGAAAGGGAGGTCCAAGCCTGGATTTCAGGACCTTAAATGCAGCCTCAAATGGAAACAATGAATTGGATGTAACCGAAACCATGACAGAAGACTAAACAAAGTACCTTTTATGTGTAAAACAGAGAACATGAAAAAGAAAATCAGAAAACAAGAGTAAAGGCAGATGTCAGCAGGAAGAGGGAACACAACAGTTGTGCCCCAATTTAGATGTTTTAAAGGCCCCAGTTGAGAAATACAGACTCAGATTCACAGACAAACTTCCATGGAGTGCTATTTAGAAAGGATAAAATTAGGCAAAATGAGACAGGTTAGAAATAAGAAGATGGACAGTTATAACCCGCACTTCCTGAGAGACGAGGAGTGTCAGTATTGTCTCGAATTAATCCAAAGGACAGGGTCAGCTGATCTGAAGTTCTCCTGACCGAAGACTTCAGGGGGACAGCCTTCTGTGCTGCAATTAACACGTTGTCCACCTCCCAAAAATCAAGTTTTATTTCAAATACTTGTGGAAATAGTCAGAGAAGATGCTAACACGCGATTATTATAAGAGTTGATGTTGGGTCACGTTGACAAAAGCAAAGAGGACATTAAGGACACGAGGACGTGGGTCTGGAAGCTTCTGGGCTGCAGCACCACCAGTGACGGGGGGCTGGGGGGTGACCGGCCGTGGAGGGATCTTTGGAAGCGCCTGGACTCCCCCCACTGGGTACCACCGGCATCGTTCCAGTTGTGACAATAAAAACGTCCCCATCTTTGCCAAAGGTGCCCAGGGGACAAAATGGCCCCAGCTGGGAACCACTGCGCTGAGGTCATGAATAGCACCAAACTCAGACTCTAAAGACAGGAATCGTCTACGAACACGTGGTAAGGATTCGTCAAATAGTGGGATGGATTGATGCATATTCTTTCTCAAATAAAATGCTTAAGAAAATATCAGCAAGAAAATTTCAGTAAGTCAAAAACCAGAAATTACACAAACAACATTCACTTACCAAGATATAATAAAATTTAAATCCCGGACGCGAGCCATTGGAGATAAAGGAACATTACGATAATAATACCACTACTTTTAAATAATGAAAAAGAATAGTGTATCTCCAACTGTAGCCGAGGTGGCCAAAGCTGTATCTGGAGGTTAATTACTTTTTTCTTGGAAAGAAAAAGCTGAACTAAACATTCAGCATAAGAAACTGAAAAATGGAAATAAAAACACTTAGTTTCTGAGGAGATTAGAAAACGTTAATTATTTTTGAGAAAAAATTAAATAAAAATACACAGATTTCCTGTGAATTCAAAACAAAATCAAAGGACTGGGAAGCAGAAATAGCACAGAGAGTTTAAGCAATAAAGGGGAGCTCTGTGTCTGAGGAAAAACGGGATCTCGTGAAATGACTGACCCTGGTTCGTCTCTTTCCTCCTCTTCTCTCTGACTGTCTCTGAACACACACACACACACACACAAGGAAGGGTAGATTCAAAACAACCCAAATTAAATATTCTGACCAGGAAACTAAGGAGGAGGAGATGGAGGATGCAATTTTGGCATGTCTCCCTCAAAAGCATTAGGATCTTATAGAAAAAAAAATTAATTTCTAAGCAATGAATTATCTCCAGGTATTTGTTTGAAAGCATAGAGAAGGACAGAAAATGGACAACATGATTCCAAAACCATAAAAGGACAATAAAATGATATAAAGAAACAGAGAGCTCTCATTTACAAATACAGATATAGACAGTTCACAAAAATAATAGAAAATCTAATTCTGTAGCATATTAATGTTCCACCACTGCCAAATAAATCCTTCTCTGGTAGTAAAAAGGTGTCAATATTAAAAAAAAAATCTGTTCAACAGAATGTTAATAAGGTGAGAAATAACAGATGATTACCTTGATAGATACCGAAATGGCTTTTTTTTTTTTTTTTGCCAAGTGTGTCTACATTTTACGTGTGTGTGTCTTTTACTTTTTCTCTTGATTTGTTCTGTTTATTCTAATAGGCTTCCCCACTGCTCCCCAGAGAACTTTGGAACTTCCTTGGCTTTGCTTTTTATGTTTGCACGTTGAATCCATATGAAGTTTACGTGCATGAGCTTTGAGTGGTGACCTAAAGCATTGGCCACTCATCTCAGGACAATGCCTGGAATTCCTTTTTCTTCTGGTGTAGAAAGCCCCGTGTGATGGTCCACACAAGCGTACATTTAGATTTCTCTGTAAGTTTCTGTTTATACTTTTCTATTTAGGGTTTCGTTGTTTGGTGGCTTCTAAGAACATTCTAAAGGCCTCTCTTCTCAAACAACTCCAGGACTCTCATTACCGTAGGCCAGCAATTAAATAATTTAGTGATTAAGTATCTGATATATTCAGTCCCTCTTCATTACTCTCTTTTCTCCCCAAAATTTCCTACCACAAAAATTCTTCCAAATAATATTTAGAATCATTTTTAGTTCATTCAGTTTTTTTTTCTGTGGCTTGTCTGTGTTCTCCATAGGATGCACATAATCTTTCCGTAATGGTCAGTTTCATGTGTCCACTTGACTAGTCCGTGGGGGGCCCAGATATTTGGTCACGCTTCATTCTGGGGGTGTCTGTGCAGGTGTTTCTGGATGAGAACAATTTGAATGAACAGACTGAGCAAAGCAGATGCCCTCCCCAGTGTGGGTGGGCAGCATCCAGGCCATTGAGGGACTGAAGAGGATGAAGATGCAGAAGAAAGAACCCTCTCTCTGCCCGACTGCCTTCAAGGTGGGACCCGTCTTCTCCTGCCTTTGGGCTCGGGCTGGAGCTACGCCACTGGCTTACCTGGGTCTGGACTTCTCAGCCTCCATAATCACATGAGCCAATTCCTTATAATAAATTATACGCGCAAAAAAATGTGCAAACACATCCTATTGGTTCTGTTTCTCTGGAGTGCCATGACAAATACACTTAAAGTAGGAAATTTTAATAAAATCTGGTCATGAACAATAGGGAAAACATAATCTCAATTTTAGGGGAAAAAAATGATATATTGTCATCGAAAGAGGCCCCAAAGAACACATGCCAGATGTTAACAAGGCTGCTCATTACTATTGATTTATGTTTATTCTGTGTATAATTCTGCATCTTAAAGCTTTTCTAGAATGAATACGCGTTTCCTTTCCAATTAGGAAGCAATCGATTTCTTTATGATGAATGTTAAAGCTCTGTGTGAAGATGTAGCACATGAAAACGACGTCTGAGGAGGTCAACCAATGGTTGAATGGGGCACTTGCAGACGGTTCAACCCGAAAGTGTAGATAAATCCAGGTGAGATGCCCACAACCCAGAACCATGCCCGTGCATGGTCAGTCCCGGGCACAGTCAATCCCATGCACAGTCAGCCTCAGGCACGGTCAGTCCCAGACACGGTCAGCCCCAGTCCTGGTCATCCCCAGGCATGGTCATCCCCGTGCATGGTCAGCCTCGTGCATGGTCAGCCTCATGCATGGTCAGCCTCGTGCATGGTCAGCCCCATGCACGGTCAGTCCTGTGCACGGTCAGCCTTGTATGTGGTCAGACCTGGATGGGGATTAGGACCCTCCGTGTAAAGCTCCATAGCAGTTACAGTGGCCACCTGGGCGGGAGTGGAGGCCTCCATGGTGTTTGAAGAGAAGAGATCTGGGCGGGGTCTGATCTCTGCCCTCTACTGATTTCCAACATTTCTTCAAAGCTTGTCTTACTTCTGTAAGGAGGAGGCAGTTAGAGAGTTCTGACCAGATCGCATCCCTGAGCCCAGTTCTGGCCTCTCTGTGTGGGGCCTGTGAAGTGGACCGTTTTCAGGAGGACTGCACACAGATACAACAGACGTGATCCGTCTAAATAACCGCAAGAACATGGGTGATAGTAAAACATACTGAAAAAATAGGAAGTGATGAGTTTGAAGCATTGCCTTTTAAGTTTCATTTATGAAGGTAACATGCACGTATGTAATATGAAATATATATAATATAAATTTAGTC
The DNA here is from genome assembly GCF_037783145.1 of Equus przewalskii. Taxonomy (NCBI): domain Eukaryota; kingdom Metazoa; phylum Chordata; class Mammalia; order Perissodactyla; family Equidae; genus Equus; species Equus przewalskii. The sequence continues at coordinate 45,194,317 of NC_091859.1, forward strand.
ATTTTTAAGTGGATGATTCAGGGGCATTAAGTACATTCAGAACGTTGTACAAACATCACTACTCTTCATCTCTAGGACTTTGGTCATCATCCCAACTGAAACTCTGTCCCATTAAACACTGACTCCCAATCCCCCTCCCCCACCCCCAGCCCCCACCGTCTACTTTCTGTCTCTGTGAATTGTAGCATGTGTCAGAATTGCCTTCCTTTTTATGGCTAAATAATATTCCACATGTGTACAGGTCACATTTTGTGTATGCATTCATCAGTTGATACACACTGGGGTTGCTTCCACCTCTGGCCATTGTGAATGACACTGCTATGAACACAGGGGTACGGGATCTTTTTGAGTCTGTCTTTCAATTCTTTGGGGTATGTGCCTAGGGGTAGAGGTGCTGGATCATATGGTAATTCTATTTAACTTTTTAAGATACCACCAAACTGTTTTCCACAGTGGTTTCGCCATTTTATATCCTACCAGCAATGTATGAACGCTCCAGTTTCTCCGTATCCTCTTCAACACTTGTTATTGTCCATTTTGCTAATTTTAGCCATCCTGGTCGGTGAGAAGTGGTGTCTCACTGAGATTATGATTTGTTTCCATAATGACTAACAATGTTGAACATCTTTTCAAGAACTTATTGACCATCTGTGCACCTTCTTTGGAGAAATGTCTATTCAAGTCCTCTGCCCACTTTTGAATTGGATTGTTGGTGTTTTGTCATTGAGTTATAAGAGTTCTTTATGTATTCCATTACCTTTGTCTTTAATATAATTTATTTAGTTGTAAGCTTACACAATTGAATGCTTAATAACAGCTGGGTTTCACAATCAGCTCACAGAATTCCCGGAAATTTCAGGTTGCCTCTCACATGTTCCTGTGAGCCAGGCCCAGCACATGACTGTTCACCCTTCCCTGGACTTTGTCAGGATTAAAGAAAAGAATGTTTATGGCACGGTTTTGAAAATCTAAGGAAATACCATCATATTACTTACAGCTGTTTATGAGTCAACACGTAAGCCCAGGAAACTCACTAGCATTAACATATCTTTCTTGCTAGCAGAGATTCAGAGGGCAGAGGAGGCTGGAGGGAGTGTAGGATGACGTGCTGGAATCATCTGTGAGCCGACGTTCTGCGCACCCCAACCCCCTGGACAGCTGACAAATCAGAAAGGAGACACCAGTTTCCTCCCACAGCTTTTGAAGAGTCTCAGAGCATTTTAAACCCTTGAAAAGCACTTAGCCGATAAAACCCATTCTAATAAATAAAAGACAGGCTCTTTCGAGCTGCTCGGCCCGTTTAGACAGTGATGGCAAGACTCCCTGCCCCTCGAAGTCCAGGAGACTTTGTCCTGGCCATGGGGCTCTCAGGAGCACTGCGCTCAGCATTCCTGCTGGCCAGCCCGCCTCCTGCAGGGTGGCAATTCTTTATTCTTCTTGTGTTTTGTTCTTGTTCTGAGTAAGAGAGATCGGAGAACCGTTGTTGAAGGCAAAACAGGGGGTCTGCTGAGAACCTAGCATGAGAAACCCACCTCCAGCTGCCCTCTCTTGAGGGCAACACGGGTCCCCACTCTGGTCACACTCTATCCTTTTGTCCTGTTTTACCTGGAACTGTCCTATTTGTTCCCTCCCTCCCTCCCTTCCTTCCTTTCTTTCTAGTCCATCTCAGGTGCAAAGAACAGGATCCATCATCTTTAACTAATCTAGGAAGGGCCCATGGACCCGCAGCCCACGTGACTGCTAGGATCTCACTCAGAACCTGTGTCTGAAAACATGGTCCACCCAGCCCGGCCTGGGGGCCTCCACACCCCTGAGGGGAACGTCCTCCTGGTCCAGCGCTCATCACTGCCTTTTTTACCTTGCATGTATTTTATTATATTTATGTGTATTTCTGAATATGTATGTATGTGTTATATTGTTGGATTTACATTGTTTTTTAACTTTATAAAAGAGTAACACACAGTGTGCAATCTCACTTTTCCACTTCATATTAGATTGCTAGTGTTCGTCAGTATGTTACACAAATGCAGATCATTTGTTTTGACGGCTGAGTTCTATCTGGGGCCAGCTTGCCAGTGCCCATGGGCCGAATCTCCCACCTCCTGTTTTTTGTTAATAAAGTTTCATTGGAACAAATGCCGCTTCACATATGCGTCATCTGTGGCCACTTCTCCACTACTGTGGCGGACTCAAGTGTTTGCCACAGAGCTCTGTGGCCCGCAAAGCCTGAAATACTTTATTTTTTTAAGTGTGTTTTCCTTTTTAAAACCACTTTATGGAAGTATGATTGACATGTAAAAAGCTGTACATATTTAATGTATACAAGTCCATGAGTTTGGGGATAAGTGTACACCTGTGAAGCCATCACCTGTCAAGGTCATAGACATCTCTATCACCTCCCGGAGTTTCCTCTTTCCTCCTTCATTATTATTATTTGTGTGTGTGGTAAGAACACTTAACATCAGATCTACCCTCTTAGCAAATTTTAAGTACACAATACAGTGTCCCTTGCTATCTGCATGGTGCTGTACACTGGATCCCAGAACTCACTCATCCTGCACACTGACACATTGCGCCCCTCACCGTCTCCTCCCCAATCCCCCTCCCCCAGCCCCCGAAACCGCCATTCTCCTCTCTGCTTCTGTGATTTTTGACTATTTTAGGTCCCACATAGTAGTGAGGTCAGACAGTATTTGTCTTTCTGTGTCTGGATTATTTCCCTTTGCATAATGTCCCCCAGGTTCATCCACATAATCACAAATGGCAGGATTTCCTTCTTTTTAAAGGCTGAATAATGTTCCATTGTATGTATTTACCCCATTTTTTAAATCCATACATCCATTGGTGGAGGTTTGGGCTGTTTCCATGTCTTGGCTGTGGTGAATAATGTTGCAGTGAACATAGGAGTGCAGGTATCTCTTCAAGAATCTGATTTCGTTTCCTTTGGGTACACACCTAGAAATGGGATTGCTGGATCCTACGGCAGTAATATTTATAAATTTTGAGGAAACTCCATGCTCCTTTTCATAATGGCTGTACCAATTTACACTCCCACCAACAGTGTAACAAGGTTTCCTTTTCCTCACATCTCCGCCAACACTTGTCATCTTTTGTTTTCTTCATAATCGCCAGCCTGACAGAGGTAAGGTGAAATATTGTGGTTTTCATTTGCATTTCCCTGATGGTTAGTGATGTTGAGCAGTTTCTCATGCATCTGTCGGCCATTTGTGTGTCTTCTTTTGAGAACTATCTATTCAAGTTCTTTGCCCATTTTTTAATCTGGTTATTTATTTATTTATTTATTTTTGCCATTGAGTTACATGAGTTCCTTGTATATTTTGGACATTAACCCTTTATCAGATATGTGGTCTGCAGGTATTTTCTCCCATTCAGTAGGTTGTCCTTTCATTCTGTTGATTGCCTCCTTTGCTATGAAGAAGCTTTTTAGTTTGATGTGGTCCCACGTGTCTATTTTTGCTTTTGTTGCTTGTGCTTTTGGTATCATATCCATAAACCATTGCCAAGACCAATGTCAAAGATAATTTTTCCTATGTTTTCTTCCAGGAGTTTTGTGATTTCAGGTTTTGCATTTAAGTCTTACATCCGTTTTGAGTTGATTTTTGTGTGAGGTGTAAGATAAACGTCCCAGCTCATTCTTTTGCCTGTGGACATCCAGTTTTCCTGGCACTATTTGTTGAAGAGACTGTCCTTTCCCCCTTGTGTATTCTTTGTGTCCTCATGGAAGGTTAGCTACTAAATACATCCTTGGGTGGATTTCTGGGCTCTCTATTCTGTTCCATCGACGGCATGTCTATTTTTATGTCAGTACCATAATGCTCGATTACCATAGCTTTATAATACAATTTGAAATGAGGAAGTGTGATGCCCCCAGCTTTGTTCTTCTTGCTCAATATCACTTTGTCTATTTAGGGTCTTTTGTAATTCCATATGAATTTTAGGATTTTTTTCTATTTATGTGAAAAATGCTACTGGAATTTTGGTAGAGATGGCATTGAATCTGTGGATTGCTTTCGGTAGTGTGGACATTTGAGAAATACTCATTCTTCCAATCCATGAGCAAGGGCTATCTTTCCATTTATTTGTGTCTTCTTCAATGTATTTCATCAATGGTTTTTAGTTTTCAGTGTATGGCTTTTCCACTTCTTGGTCAAATTTATACCTAAGTATTTTTTTCTTTTAGATGTTATTGTAAATAAGACTGTTTTTAAAATTTAGGCTTTAGATAGTTCATTGTTAGTGCATAGAAACATGATTTTTGTATGTTGATTTTATATCTTGCAAATTCACTGAATTTACTAGTTCCAACAGGTACTTTTGGGGACTTTTCTAAATACAAGATCATCTCATCTTATATTTGGAGAAAAACAGAGACAATTGGACTTCTTTTCGATTTGGATGTCTTTTCTCCTTTTTTCTTATCTACTTGCTCTAGCTAGGATTTCCAGTACTATGTTGAAAAAAGTCGCGAGAGTGAGTATCATTGTATTGTTCCTGATCTTAAAGGAAGAGCTTTCACTTTTTTACTGTCAAGTATGTTGTTACCTGTGCATGTGTTACCTATATACGCCCTTTATTGTGTTGAGGTACATGACTTCTATACCTAATCTGTTGATAGGCTTTATTGTGCACAGATGTTGTATTTTGTCACAGGCTTTCCCCGCATCTGTTGAGATAATCAGATGATTTGTATCCTTCATTCTGTTACTGTGATATGTCAGATTTATCTATTTGTGTGTGTGGAACCATCCCTGCATCCCAGGAGTCCATCGCCCTTGATCACAGTGTATGATCCTTTTCATTTGATGCTAAATTTGGTTTGACAGCATGTTGGGAAGATTCTGCATCTATGTTTATCAAGGATATTAGCCTGTAATTTTCTTTTCTTGTAGTGTCCTTGTCTAGCACTGATATCAGGGTAATGCTGACCTCATAGAAGGAGTTTGGGGGGTTCTCTTCAATTTTTTGGAAGAGTTTGTGAAGGATCAACATTAATTCCTCTTTAAGTGTTTGGTAGAATTCACCAAGGAAGTGATCTGATCCTGGACTTTTCTTTGTTGGGAAATTTTTGATTATTGATTCAACCTCCTTGTTTATTATTGATCTGTTCATATTTCTATTTCTTCATGATTCAGTCTTAATGGGTTGTATGATTCTAGGAATTTATCTGTATCTTCTAGGTTATCCAGTTTGTTAGGTATAATTGTTCACAGCATCTCATGATCCTTTGTGTCTCTGTGGTATCAGTTGCTATGTCTCCTCTTCCATTTAAAATTTTATGTATTAGAATCTTCTCTCTTTTTTTCTTAGTCTGGCTTAGGGTTCGCCAATTTTGTTTGTAAGCCAGGTCTGGTGGTGATGAACTCCTTCAGCTTCTGTTTGTCTGGATAAGTCTTTATCTCTCCCTCATTTCTGAAGGGCAGCTTTTTTCTTTAAGCACTGTGATTATAAGACATCTTGGTGAAGGCTTCTTTATATTCAATTTATTTGGAGTTCTTTGGGCTTCATGGATCCGGATGTTCATTTTTCTCCCCAGATTTGGGAAGTTTTCTGTCATTATTTCTTTAAATAAGTTTTCTGCCCCTTTCTCTTCCTCTGCTTCTTCTGGGGCTCCCGTATGCATATATTTATTCTTTGATACTATCCCATAATTCTCATAGCCTATCTTCACTCTTTTTCATTCTTTTTTCCTTTTGTTCCTCTGACTGGACAATTTCAAAGGATCTGAGTTCAAGATCACTGATTCCTTCTTTGGGTTGATCAAGTCTGCTCTTGAATTTGTCTACTGGATTTTTTAGTTCAGTTATTGTTTTCTTCAGCTTCAGAATTTGCTTGGTTTTTTATTGTTTCCATCTTTTTATTGAGCTCCTCATTTTGTTCATATATTGTTTTCCTGATTTTGTATAGATATCATCTGTGTTCTCTTGTAACTCCTTGAGCTTCTTTAAGGTGATTTACTTTGAGTTTTTATCAGGCATTCTGTAGAGTCCATTTCTTCTGGGTCAGTCACTGAAGCTTTATTTTGCTCTTTTAGTGGCGTCATGTTTCCTTAATTTTTTATGTTTTGTGAGGACTTGTGTTACTGTCTTTGTGTTTGAAGAAGCACTCGTCTCCTCCACTCTTTACTTGCTGACTTTGGGAGAGAAAGGTCTCCACCAGTCAGCCCGGCTGGAGATGGGGGTTCTGGGGTCTCTCAGCCGTTTTCTGAGGATACACTTACTCCACTTCTTTTGTTCCTTGTTTGAAGGAAAGTCCTAAGATTGTATTTTTTCTCTCAATCCTGCAAAGACAGGCTGGTTGCTGAAAGCGTCTCGCCTATTTTCCTGAGGGAAGTGCCCTGAAGTGCTCAAGGCTGCACGCCTTCTCCTAATCCAGCAGTCGAGCCAGCTGCTGCTATCTGTGTGCTGTGTGTGGAGATTTGTGCACACTGCTTGTGGGGGAATACAGGGCCCAAGCTGTGAGGGGGCATGTGGGGTGCTGGGGCTAGAAGTGGGGATCCACAGCTGCAGTGACTTATGGGGTTTCTGGATGGGCTCTTGGTGGAGGTTGCATGCCAGTTCCTAGGGTCTGCAGCTAATCTTGAGATCTGTGCAGTGGTTGCTGCAAACCTTTTCCCCCGTTGCCGTCTGCCCTGGACTTTCAGCTGTGCTGGTTGCCTCAATGTTCTGGGCAGGGTGAGACCAAAGTGAACCTGCTGGGAAACACCCCACAAGATGGGGAGCCCAGTGCCCACTCCTCTCTCACTTTACCCATGAGAGAAATCATGGGCCAAGGGGGCCTCTTGGCACTGAGCTGTGCCACCTTGGGGAAGGGGTGACAGTGGTGAAATGAGATCAGTCTTCTCACCCTCTCAATGCCACTATTCTTGGATTTTTGGTCCACCAGCATGCTGGCACCTCTTAGCTGTACTCTCAGTTTCCCATGAAGGTCTTCTCATTTATGGGGGTTGCTACAATCAGTGTCTCTCTGGGGGTTTGAGGGCTAGAACCTCCTATTCCTCCATCATGTTGATGTCATCCTAAAGCCTGAAATATTTCCCATCTGGCCCCTTACAGAAAAGGTTTGAAGATACCCGCACAGTTGTTTCTCAGTTTTGGCTGCTGTGAAGGATGTGTGGAGGGTCTCGTCTGTGTCTCCTGGTCCATGTTTAAGAGTCTCCCTTGGATGAGTACTTAGAAGTGTAGTTGTGAGTCACATGGTGGTGACGTTCAACTTTGGGAAATGATACCTGAGAGTTTTCCAATGTTTTGCACCAATTTATGTTTTACTAATAAAGTAAGAGACCCTGGGGGGATTCTCGTTCTCTCCAACAATTGTTATTGTTAGTCATTGTATTTTATTGCCAATTGAATGGGTGTAGACATGTTTCACTGGGGAGCCATGGCAGATATCTTGTCAGGGGTCTCCTGTAAATTCAGTCTCTCCCGGGAAGCAGAATCGGACCTCTCAGCTCCTGCTCTCTGGGTGCTGCGGCCCCTGAGATGGAGCTTCTGATGGGGCTGCTGGGGCGGCTTGGTGAGCGCAGGAGGAGGTTTATCATGGTGAGGTAGGACAGGCAAACGGCAACTTCATGCCTGGTCTTGCAGAAGCATCGAGTCAGCCTCCCACACCTCAGAGATTTTCTTGGGAGTGACTGTAAGGATTTGGAAGGTTGTGTTTGTGGGTACATCTCCCAGTGTGCCTCTGATGCTCAGAGGGAAGAGCACTAGACCTCAGACTCTGCAAGCTGATACCTCTTGGTGTCTCAGGGGCCCTAAGCCACTCTCCAGCCATTATTTGGGGGTGTTCAGGCTCTGCTGCTGTCCAGCTCTGGGGAAGGTTTGGGAGTAGGCTGGCATCAAGCTCTGCAGCTTCCTCCATGCGATGTGGTCACCACACAATGACCTGGCTATGCGTGGAACCATCACACTTGAACAAGAGAGGGCACAGACTCTCAGTCCTGCCCTGGCCTGGCCAGACCTGCAGCGTTCCCTCCTTTCTGTGCTTCTGGTGTTAAATGAATGAATGAATGAACTAGTGAGAAGGAGCTTGTACCACAGTGATGAAGAGACCAGGACACCCAGCGTTGGTGGGGATGTTGCAGAGGCTGTGGATGTAGCCTAGAGGAGAGTCAGGTGGGAGACATTCGTGCTGTGAACATTAGAAAAGCTACTGAGTGAAGAGGACTCAGTTTGCTCCCCGTGGGCTCAAGTGGGAGAAATGTGGCCAACTGGGGTGTGCTACAGGGGATGGATTCAATGCGGTGTAGGAAGCGTTTGCTGAAGTCCAAGCTCCCCACGGCTGCCACAGGCTGGCTCAGTGCTATCACTGCTGTCCTCCTGCTGTCAGCATCGCCATCACCACCAACATCACTCTTTCACCTAGGTGAGGAATTTTATGCATCCACTTGACTCGGCCAAGGGGTGCTGAGATATTTGGTTAAACATTAATTCTGGGTGTGTCTGAAGGTGTTTCTGGGTGAGACTAGAATTTGAATTGGTGGGTGGAGTAAAGTAGACGGTCCTCCCCAGTGTGGATGGGCATCATTCGATGAGTTGAGGGCCTGAGTAGAATAAAAAGGTGGAAGAAGGGAGAATCCGCTCTCCCCTTCCCTCTTTCCCTCTCTCTGCCTGACCGTTGAGCTGAGACGTCAGTCTTCTCCTGCCCCTGGACTGGGACCTACACTGTTGGTTCTCTTGGGGTTGCAGCTTACAGATGCCAGATTGTGAAACTTCTCAGCCTCCATAATCCTGTGAGCCAATTCCTCATAATAAATCTCTTTATGTATCTATATCTATATCTATCTATCTATCTATCTATCACCTGTCTATCTTTCTGTCTCTCTGTCTGTCTACTTCCTATTGGTTCCGTTTTTCTAGAGAACCCTGACTAAAACAGTGACTTTGGATAAAAATGCTGACAGGAGAGGGGTCCTGGGGTAAACAGGGGGCTGGGGCCGAGAGTCTGCTTCTAGCCCCACCCTGCCACGGACCAATGGGGAGGTGGGGAGCTGGGCCTCCTGCCGGTTTCTTCTAACAGCCTCCAAGACCTTTCTCAGAGCTTAGCTGGACCCCGATGATCGCCAGTTGTCCTAGCATCTCCCTCACAAAGGCAGGCTTCCACGTGAGCCCCGATTCCTGCAAACTCAGGAGTTCTCTTGGGGAAAGTTGTCAGAATGAGACACCAAACTGTTGAGCGCGGCTCAGCAATTCTGAACTCCGAGTGACCCCCAATCAGAGTGATTTGTCTAGCAAACAATAGCAGAGGATTGATAAGAGAGGTAGAGGAAGGCCCCCTCTTCGTGGTTAATTGCCTCTAAGCCTTGGAAGAGAGCCTGGCGTGTTTCCCATCGTGCCCCCTCAGGAAACTGTCTCCTTCCTAGAGACGCAGGAGTGAACCCCAGAGCTGCAAAGCCATGTTTTTGGCAATATTACAACGCCTCCATTCACCCTTTGAAGTTGGTGGTGTGCCGCTTGGCCTGAACAGTTCTGCTCTCGGGGGGCAAGGACGTGTGTGCACGTGAATTTGTGAGATGCACAGAGAACCGTATTATGTCTTATTACGGTCTCGTTCCTAATTCTTCACACATCAGAGATTATCCAGAAGGTGGCAGAAGCAGAAGAAGCCATTCTGCAGGTTAGAAAGAGGCCTCGCAGGGAGCGGCCCAGCGTGCGCCCCGGCTGTGGCTGGAGCAGCGTCCCAGACAGGCCACCCCCCACATCAGGACAGAAACCGGACCCCGAGGAAGGCAGTGATGGCCACTTTTCCTCACAGCGTTCTCCGCACCGGGTTTTGCCCATCACAAGCCACACGTGATCATTTTGTGTATTCATCTCTCCACGTACTTATTCATTCATGAAAGAGCACTTTAGACACAATCCATTCTGTGAAATGGGCGAGATGCCCCTTGAGATGTGACAAAGGAGGGCAGGGCACAAGGCGAGCACAATGGCCGGAACAGAGGGAGAGGCAGGGTGAGACTGTTCCACAGGATGAGTAAGGGAGAAGGAAAAAGACAAATCCAGAAATTCAGTTATGTTAACTTATCTCTGCTGTTGATCCCACATTCCTACCTGAAAAAAAGGCCCTAATTACTGTACCTTTAATGACTGAGATGACAAATCGAGGCACGTTGGGGCTGCTGACGGTGAGAATTTAATTTAGAAGCCTCTGTGTGGGGGAGGATGTGGGACACTCAGTGATTTACAGCCAGAGCGCTCTTTCCTGGTTCTTCAGGTCATTAAACATACACACCAAATACCTGTGACCACCTGTGCAGGCGTGGGCTTCTGCCACCTCTGTTCTTTCCTTGTTTCCACCCGAGGACGCCAGAGCCTCTTTATTCTCGAAGTCCCGAGGGATGATATTGTGTAGTTTCTTCTCCTGAAACCAAAGATTGGCCGTCTGGGAATGGAGAAGGCACCCCCGATGTCATCTGGGTCCCTCAGTCTTGTGGCAGCTTTCCGAGGCCATGTCTGCCCTCTGTGCACACATTGTCCTAAGTATGTCCCAAAAGACAGCTGGAGTAACAGTCGTGTCACCGCTGCTCTCTGCAGACATAATTATATAGAGAATGCATTTAACGCTTCAGTGGGCAACTTGGTATAACAGTTTAATTTTTCACTGAAATCTAAATTTGCTCCCAGACTGTATATTTTTCTATCACTTTAGATAATCAATCTGAGCAGAAATCCAATTTTAACTCAATCAACACCTCTCTGGAGAAGGTTCCACAGATGCTCAGTCCCCCCACCTCAGGTTGCTTGAGGCTGGGAGTTGGGTGGTGGTGTCCGGGGTCTGCATGGGCAATCGGGGAGGGGTCCCCAGGCTGACCGCAGCCTCTCCAAGACCGGCTGGTGGTCCCCGGGGAGCTGGGACCCTCAGCAGAGACTGGGTGGAAGCACGGAGCTGCCTGGTGCACAAGGGCACTGAGGGTCCGAGCCACTTCCCCTCCTGCATCCTCCTGGCCACGACAGGGAGGCCAGTCTGCAGAGAAGTGTCTGGACAGGTGGGGACCTCAGAGTCTCCCAAAAGCCTTCCTGTCTCTCCTCAGTCACTCATTTATTGTAGTGCCTTCCATAGAAAATACTGGAATGGTGTTAAAGGCTGCTAGACCCTCTGTGCACAGGAGTTCCAGGAAGCTGCCTGCCCACTTGTAGAGAGCATTGTGTCCCCAAAGTGTTTGGGGACCCAGCTCCTGATCTTGGCTGCAAGCCTTCCATGCGGACTCAGCGTGGGGCGGACGCATCTCTGAGGTTTTCGTTCGTCTCCTCCCTGCCTTCTCCTCTGCACAGGGAGGGAGCGTTTACTCAGTGGCCACAGACATGTGGTTTGGGGGATGGGGCAGTGACCAAGACAGATAGACAGATGAGGTCCCCCCCAGGCCACCTGACACTGAGCCAGTGTACCCTCCAGTGGATTACAAGGAGCTCTGTGACTGCCACACCCAGAAATAATTGACTGCAAAGAAACACCGCCAGCTGTGAATGGCAGTTTTTCTTCCCTGAACAGGAAAGACTCACTAATTAGGCCAAATGAGAGGGAGTCTGCTGGAATTTATGAAAATATTTTATTTTTTGAATTATTGAAGAGCAGTCCAGCATTATTATGTGAGGTTTAGGCAGAAGCTGGCAGAGCATCACAGGGTCCCTTGCTCGGGCATCCTCGATTGGCGAGCCAGCCCTGCGATTTCTGACAGCATCTCAAGCTAGCGATGGGGAGAAGACTTTGTCCAGCTGCCCTTCGCCGGGCGCCTGCTCAGTCCACCTGCAGGACGACGTCTGGGCGTTGGCTCTGCTTACAGACGGAGGGTCGCCGCGCTGGGCCCACAGCAGGTCACAGCAGCACCAGTGTGTGCACCAGGCTTTCCCAGCACAAGCGACGGCCGCTGTGGAAGGATCCAGGGCAACATCTTCTCGACAGGTGCGCGCATTAGCAGGTGTCCTGGCACACTCTCCACTCAGCCACTGTCCCTGCCAATCCCCTGGGCCCCTATAGCCTCATAGCCTCTGCCTTCGCCGTGGTTTAAGCGTCCTCTGAGCACATTGGCTTCTGTCAATGCACACGTGGACAGAGAAGGGATCCCAGGGTCCACGTGACGATGCTCCCATCAGTCCTTGGGATCCAGGGGAGGGTGTGCCCAGCCCTGGGACAGGCGGTGTGAGTGATGAGTAGGGCCGGTCAGACCTGGGACTGACAGAGCCAGACTCTAGACGGAGCAGTAGGGATGGCACCCAGGGGGAAAGCAAGACAGAGGAGGAGCCCAGAGTGGAGAAGCACCCAAGGCATTGTCTTAACCGTGTTTTCTGGTTTCTGTGCCTGATGCTGTCACACATGGGGCCTTGCTGACAAGGAGGGACTGCCCCTCTTGAGGTTAGCCAACTCCTAGACTGCAAACCCCTCTCCTATGAGCGTGCCTTTCATATGCAAACTGACCTCCCAGAGCCCACACCTCCACCGCCCCATCATAGCTCATCACTCAGGCTGCACTGACGTCCCAGGGCAGGGGTCAGACAGCCACGGCGGCCCCACACCTGCAACCTGCTGAAATCACTCCAAGCTGCCATCCCAAACCCCGTTAGCTGCTCATCCTGTCTTGCCCTTCTTCCTGCAGAGACCACAATAATAACGGCCCCCTCGCTCTCTCTGGCTCTGACAGACCCGGTGCCTCCCTGCACAGCCCCCCACGGTGTGGCATGCCCCTCCTCTTGGGAGCTGTGAGTAATGAGCTGTCTTTTTGGTGGCAGTCATCTCCTGAGCCATTGGCCTCATGACCTGAACAGCAACAAGCCCACATGTCAGGACAGGCATAGAGGGCCGTCCCTGCGGTGCCAGGTGGATGTCAGGCGGGGGGAATCCAGCAGGGTGTGCAGGGTAAGCAAACGCCATGATCGGAAGGAAATCCCAGGCCATTAGTGGGAAAGGAAACTTTCATTTATCTTGACCCCAGTGGTGGTCAGCGATGAGGCCAGGAGACTTCTGTTGGTCGAAGTTCAGGCCCCACCTTGGAGGGCGGGCTGTACTCAGGGGGCCCCAGCCTGGCGGTGGGTGTAGGGAGGGAACAGTCGGCTCTAGCCTGGGGTTGGCTGGGAGGGGTCAGAGCTGACACGGAGGCCAGTCCCCTCCGTCCGTCACAGGTCGGTGGGCTCCACTCTGGGAGCGTTGTCCACGTAACACTGAGGGCACAGCTTTCCCCAGGACCCCTCCTGACCCGGTTCTAGTTTGCCATCTGTTGAACGGGGCTCAGTCCCCCATTTCCTCATCAGTAAAGTGGGGCGATGCCGGGGGTCTGTGCAACAGTGCGACAACTTCTGGGCACTTCCAGGGCGGCGGCTGGGACGGGTGCCCCTGCCCCCGGATCCTCAAAATAGCGCCCGTGCTGGCATGTGGCTGATTTGAGGACGGTATGTGGCCCAGGGGCCCCTCCTCGAGCTGCAGTGGGCCTGGGTGCAGGGCAGACTTGCCGTGTGTGGCCTCCAGGTGGGGGTGGGGTCCCTGCAGGCAACAGGGAAAGCTGGGAGAGCTCTGGTCCACGACCATCAGGGCGGCCAGCAGCGCCTCCAGGTGGGCTCCGGGAGACAGCCCCACTCTGTGATCTTTGCAGATTTTGATTGACGTTGCCAGTTTAGGAGACAGATGGATTAATTTCCCTGCCGTCCCAAAGCTGCTGCCACCTGACCCTCGCCTCGGCTGAGCGGCTGGGCGTGCACCTGGGCCCCCCTCCCGGTGGGGCCTTGCTGACTCCGGTGCTCCGTGAGCCTGCGTGAGGAGGCTGGGAGGGGCAGGAGCAGGAGGTGCTTCTGTCAGAGATGCACAGAGGGGCTGCCCCATGGCGGGGACCTGCTGTGCATGTGGAACGGAAGTCTGGGCAGGTGGGAAGCACAGGGCTGGGTGGGGACCCGAGGCCAGGCCCCAGACCGCTCCATCACAGAGGGACATGTGGGTGGTCACTGGGCCCTCAGACCTCAGTTTACTCATGTAGCAAAGGGTTGTGGGCACAGGGTGACCATGGGTCCTGTCCGCTCAGTGCCCCACCCACTGATTATCTGACCCCCAGCATTCACTGAGCAGCAACTCAGAGCCAACTAGGCAGAGGCAGGGCCAGCCAAGTCCCCCACCTCCAGGCATTGGATGACGGGCTGATGGACGCCCTGTGTGCTTGTCCAGGGCCCGCACGGACACCGAGCTTCTGCTGTGAGATGGGCCCTGGCCCTGTGCCCAGCCTTCCTCCCAGACGTCCCCCTGGATTTCACTCCCGACTCTGCCTACAGGGAGTGTGTGCTGTGAAGCCCCGAAGCCAGGGCAGAGCCCGGGTTAGATTCCCGTCTGCATTTACAGGCCAGGACCGCCGCCCAGCCCCCTGAGCCTGTGTGCCGGCCTGTGATGAGTGATCGTCCTCCTCTGACCTTCGTCACAAATGCCCTGAACAAACGGACGCTGAAAGCGTTCAGACGCAGAAAGGGAACCGCCAGGTCTGCTTTATAGGGGCCCACCGAGTGCCACGGGCTGCAGCCCTTCCTCTCCCAGGGTCTAGGGCATCGGAGTGCAATCTGGAGCCCCCAACGCTGCTGCCCCCTTCCAGTGGGGAATCTGGGCCCAGGAACAGGGGCAGGTGCCTGGACTGCGGGCCAGGAAATCTCCAAACTGACGCGGGCCTCGGCCCTGACCCTGCCCGGCCCCCAGGTCCTCACCTCTGAGGACCACCAATAACTGACACCTCCCACAGCCTGGACACGCCAAGCAGGGGGCATGGCCACCTCTGGGGGACGCATCTCATCCACTGGCCAATATTTCTCTGAGAGGAGGACACTGGAGCCCAAACGGAAACGCCCATCATAGACGGGTCTTGGTACGTTGTGTCAAGGAGCCCAGGGTGGACACTAGAAAGAACCAGCTGAGTGCGCGTCTGTGACCTGGGAAGATGGTGGCGACACTTGTCGGGTGGGGAGAAAGCAGAACAACGGCAGTGCAGAGCACAGCGAGGAGCGATGCGACAGAATTGATGAGATTAAGACGGCGCCGTGTAGCCGTGGGGTTCGGCAGCCACGTGGCGTAAACGCCAGGAGCTGGGACGCTGCGAAGAAGGAGTCTCTGTCACGTGAGGGCAAGGCTGGGCCCTCCTGGCCGAGCCCGTGTGGCGGCACTCATCCTGGCTCGGGGGTCTCTGCCCTGAAGGACAGCGAGGCGACGCAGTAGAGCAGGCCGTGGTCCACGCCCTACATGCGTCCAAGGCCATGGCTGACGGCGAGGGGTGTGCTCGGGTGGACCAGAAAACACTGGACATCTGGACGCTGTGGGCTGAGAAGCTGCAAACACAGAAGACGGCAGTGGGGATGGTGGTCCTTCTACCCACAGGCGACACCATCTTAGCCACACAAGGAGGGGGCTCTGGGTGTGGCCAGGACCAGGTGGGCACCCACTTCCTCCTGCGCCGGAGCACGTGGGCATCTCTGTGCCAAAGGGACCAGGTGGGGCAGCCCCCACCCTGCTCGCTTGTGCTCATTTGCAGAAGGCACCAGCATGAATTCTTCTCGGCTGTAACTCTCTGTTTTGTTTCCTCCAATGAGTCAAGCCAAGCCATCTGGGGAAAAGGGTTCTCTGAGCCAGTCTCCACATCCACAGGACGGAGACCCTCCCTGCTCCTTGTAAGGTCATCAGGAGACGAAGTAACCCAACACCCAAACTACGCCCAGCATTGTTATCGGCCGAAGGTGACGTGAATGGAAGCACGCAGCAGTCGGAAGATGTTGAAGAGACTGTTTATAACTGAGGGGCAGGCTAGGATTTCTAAATTAAAACTTTAAACCTAGAAGTCATGAAAATATTTGACTCCATAAAAAAGTTTCAACCGTGTTCTAACGAAAGCCGCCATAAATTAAGTGGGAAGACAAGGTACATGCAGCAGAAAATATTACAGCACGTAAAGCAGAAAGTAGATTAACACTCAGAATAAATAAGGAGCTCCTATCAGTCAATAAGAGACACAAACTGGAGGCAAAGCGCACGGATTTATAGAAGAAAAAATGTGCACACACATGGGCACGTGAGAGACGCCCGTCCCAGGAATCAGGTGGCTCCAGCAGAACGGAGTGACATCGTGCTTTGGCAGGTGGGCCACCGCTTCCAACTGAGGCCGATTAAACTGGGAGGTCTAAGGGGAGGGACCAAGAGGTGATGGGCAGAAGCCGAGACTGGCAGAGCCGTTGTGGAAACAATTGCATGTTGACATAAAAAGCGACAACGTAATTACTCAGTGAGTCCACTGGTAGAAAAATCTAGATTAAAACATGAGAAGTCAACTGCAGACTGTTGCACAGAAGTGCGTGTGCACGTGGACAAAGTGTCTGCACAGCCACACTCAGCACAAAGTTGCTTATGGAGCAGAACTTAATGTCCATCAGCAAGGAAGTGGCTGAATAAGGTCAAATTGTAATGCATTCATGCGAATGGTTCTAGGTTCATACATATATATACTTTTTTTTTTTTTTTGGTGAGGGGGATTGGCCCTGAGCTAACAACTGTGCCTGTCCTCGTCCACCTTGTACGTGGGACGCCGCCACAGCATGGCTTGATCAGTGGTGCATAGGTCCACACCCAGGATCTGAAACCATGAACTCCAGGCCGCAGAAGTGGGGTGTGCAAACTTATCCACTATGCCACCGGGCTGGCCCCTCTAGGCTAATATTTTAAAAAAGAGAGAGAGAGGGAGAAATATGTTTGTTCTGACACAGAAAGAGCCCAAAAGACATTTTCAAGTCATGAAAGCCCATTGCAGAGCCAAGCCTGGAGTGGTCCCCATGAGGCAACTAAGGAGAAGGGGTGGGGGTGTGTGTGTGTGCATGCACATACATGTGTGAGTGTCTGTGTGGTATGTGGGTGTGTGTGCATGTATGTATGTGTGTCTTTCTGTGTGTGTCCGTGTGTATGCTTTTGTGCACACACACGCACACAGAGGCAGCCCTGCTCAGGGGGATGAGGACCCTCAGGCAGAACACTCTGGGATGGATGTGAACTCTGGGGTCAGGGTGAGTGGAGGGAGGCGTCGCACTGTGCAATAAAAGAAAGAGCAGAAAAATAAGAAACAGACAAAAAAGAAAGAAAGAAAGCAAGCCTCTGGGCCACACCTTGTCCAAGATCCCCGACCACCCTCCTGGTCAGAAGTGGCCAGCCGGGCCCATCTGCTCCCCGCCACGCCCTCCTGGTGACAGAGGCTGCGAGGGGCCCCTGGACCTCCTTCCATTTGTCCCATCTGAGGCAGAGGCTTTGGGACACAGGTGGGGCAGGTGAAGGCCTGGAGTCCTCATCCTGCCTGCCCCTCCCAGGGGCCATGTGGAAGGTCAGGCAGGCCAGTGTCCAGCCTCCACCCGCCCCTCCATGGGGCTGCTTCCGTCAGGAACTCAGCCCAGCTTCAGTGTCTTCCTCAAGCTGTGTTCTCTCGGTAAGCAATAAAATAAATTACAGAAGGAATTAGTTTACGTTTTGCCTGTGGTGACCTCGAGGGCTGGCTCAGCCTTCCTGGCCCCAGTGTCTCTATCTTGCACGGCTGAAATATCTTCACTGACCAGAGACATTTGGGGCAAAGCACAGTCAAAGAGCTGGAGAAGTGATGCTGGGAGCAGGGACCAAGCCAGCTGGATCAGATTCCTAACCGTGGCTCCTTGGTGCCGTGGATGCATAGCATCTGCCATCCAGGGCCCAGTGACCCCTGCCCAGCGTCGTCCCTGGGCCCGTGGGCACTGCTTCCCCTATAAGGCCCTCTGCCCTGGGCCTGGAGACCCCACCCAGACCCCCAAGGTGAAGCCGCCTCTCCCCACGGTGTCACATGCACAGATTCTAACTGGTTGCTGTTCTATTTTCTCCTTTAAAATATTCCCTGAGAACTGGGTCCCCCAGGTGTTTCTAAAAGACCCAAATGTGACAAAGGAAGATGGACGTCATGGACAGAACAGTTAACCACGCAGGAGACAAGTAGGTCAGGATGGTAAGAGAAGCGCAGAAAGGCAAGACTGAGAGTCTCCTGGCAGGAAGCAGATGGGGCAGGAAAGGCTGGAAACTTGGGCAGTATTTGATTGATTATAGAAATCTGGCAGGAAAAGTTTGCAGGACAGTACGGATCAAATCTCATGTAATGTGGGAAACGTGAATGACAAGATAGGACATGAGAAGGGCCCTTTTGGGAAAGGTCAACACTCCAGTGAGCAGAGACACAGAAAGAGGATGGAGTGATGAGGAAGAGCCCGACACAGTGCCTGGGAGTCAGGGGTCCTGAGGATGACCATGCAGGACTCCCGTGGACACTGCCCAGTGGGGGTCAGGACATCGTGATAAAAGTGTCAGATGTGACCCCAGGGACGGACCAGCCCTCACTGGGATGGGGGACCCCTTCTCCTCCGTAACCCTGAGTGCTGGGAGAGCACTTGAAGTTCCCGAGAGCTGGGGTAGCACCTCTCGTGCCCTCAGGTAACAGGGGCGACAGCAACTTCCCAGGTGGGTCAAGTCGTTGGCTCAAAGCCACCTTCTCGTGCGGTTTTCTCACCTCCTACTTTAACGTGCACCCTCTCTGCATTCATCCTCTCTTCTGTCGCCTCGCTTGGCCCTTCTGCCCCCGTGCCAGTCACCCCCAGCCAAACCCGACAGGCTTCCCCGCCCCATAAATCTCTGCGGCTGAGTGAGGGGAGGGGAGCAGACACCCCGATCTTCCTTGGGAAAGTCACTGAGCGAATGTTCCTGAGAAAGGAGACACCCGTCAAACAGCAGGAACAAAGATGGGGGTCACTGTTTGGAGTCCCAGCATGAGGTCGGGCAGGTCAGAGTGGGGGCGGGTCCAGGAGGCAAGTACGCGAGGGACCAGCAGAGTCGTGGGCAGAGAGAATCTGGGAAGCCCCACAGGTATTAGAAGCAGCTGAGGGTGTGATAGAAAAAGAGGAAAACAGGCTGAGAAGACCCCAAATGCCCTCGTGGGACAGATGATGTCATTGTAGGGCCTCCCCTGGCCCTGGGTCTGGAAATCTGCATATTCGTAAATGAAGTTGGCACAGGCACCTGAGTTTCCTCGTTTAGAAAACAGCTGAAACTCAACAATGAAGAACAGAAGGCCATGCCGTCAGCCTGGGCCGGGAGCTGGGAGAGCGTGGGGGGAGGCAAGCAGGAGTGGGGGGGTCTTTGCAGACGCCAACCTGCGAAAGGTGGTCGGAGAGTCCACCTAGAGCAGACGGCGCAGGAACGAAGGCATACGGCTCACAGGGAACGGACGTGGGAATTTGGAAAAGCACCTGACCCCATCACAGGGGCCGGCCTAAGTGGGCCGAGCGATTTCATAGCAGAAAGTCAATATTCGATGTCAGAAGCCGGTAAATGAAAAATCAGCAGATAAACCTCTCGCGTAAGGAGATGGCAGGGACCACAAGAGGAACAAAGGAAGGGCTGAGTGCGATCAAGTCGCCTCTGAAGAACAGGTCCCGGGCCGATTGGCCCATTTGAAATTCTGAAATAATCACACATATTCTTTTGATAAAAAAATAAAATATGTAACAAATAAAAATAAATACGGTGCTCTGAAAACTCCTGTCTCCATGGTGCAAGGGAAAAGAAGTGCCCCCCTTAACCCCATCCCTGCCGGGCACGCCCCCCTGGTCATCGAGCAGCACGGGCTCTGGGTCCTGCATCCTCTCCTCTCCCGGCAAAGAGTTACTCCAGGAGCCTGTCCGCTGTCCCCACAGCCCTTCCAGGGTGACCGCAGCCTCCCTGCGGGTGGCCTGTCATCGCCTCTAGAATAACACACACGTCCACACGCAGCCCCGGGGAGGGAGGATGTCTCTGGGGATGGCTCCCATTGGGACTTCTGAATCCAGAAGAGGCTCCAGGGCAGGCTTTGGGGGATCTCAGATGGAGGGTGGGGACCCTGCAGGGCTGGGGCGTCTTCTTGCCTCAGTTCTTACCTGAATTATTTTCATGGTTTGAAATTCTATAATCTGGAGACTCCTTCCTTCCTCCCACCGCCAGCCTCTGCTGAGATCCAGACCTGAATACCCACTTGCTGGCAGACATCTTTGCCCCGTCGCCCTGTAGAAAAGCTGCCCATCCAGTGTGGGTCTCTTGATCTTTCCCTCCATGACCCCCTTCCATCCACGCGGACAGGTGGGCAGAAAGGCTGGACAGAACTCCTCCACCTCCTGGGTCCTGGGCAGGTGGACATCTACCCTCCCACCTTCATAACCCGTCTCCAAGCCCCTGCTTGATTCTCCCAGCTCCCGCCCCCCGGGAGGGCCCCTCCAGCTGGCCTCCTGACTCCCCTGCTCCCCACTGTCCTCAGTTGTCACCACAGAACGTCCCTCGGGGGCCTTTTAAGGCGTCAGGCCAGATGGCCTCACCCTGCCTTGCAGGCGCCCCTGGTGATTTTCCCCTGGTGATGCCCCACGGTCTCGCCCCCAGGGCTCTCCAGCGCTGTCTCAGGTGCCCCTCGATATGCCCAGGCTGGATGTTTCATTTCCTCACAGGAGCGAGTGCTTTCCTGACTCTGCTGAGAAAGCTCTTCCCCCCTCGCTGCCATGGCTGAGCTTAGGGACACTCGAGGAGTCAGGTTGGTAAACCCAGCAGTCCATCCCAACCAGCTGTGCCCGTGCCCCGCCTCGTAGCGCCTGGTTTTCCACTTCATTTATTAGCATCTCTGAGCGAGCACTGGTGCGTGCTTGCTGTCCCCCCAGCGAGGCCGTGAACCCCGACAGGGCCTAGCCCATCCCACCTTGTTCTCTGCTCCATCCCAGTGCTGAGCACGTGCCTGACATAGTTGATGGGTTGCTTAGTAAATATGGGCTGAATGAGTGAGTGAGTGAATGCACAAACCCAGGCGAAGTTAGTCACTGTCCCTGGATTCTGGGTTGCCATCTTGGGGGTCCTCTCTCTCTCATCATCTGGTGACATTTCAGAGCTTGAGGGCTGGCATGGCAGCCTATCTCTGATTTCCCCGAGGACCTCAAGCCTTCGTGAGCACAGCCCCTGGGCAGTGGAGAGAGGACAGCGACTGCTCTGGTGTCTTTGCTGACGGTGGCCCTCCCGGGGCCGGGGCTCTGGTCTCCGTGATTGAGCACCATGTCCTTCTGCTCGGTTGTCTGTGCAGACGTGCGCCCCTCCCTGGAAGGCTACTGTCTGGAACTGGAAACCAAGTGCCTGGCATTTCAGTGAGAAGTCCAAAGCCCGGCAACCACTACTCTGACTGCCCCTCCAGGCCTCTGGATGACCCTGGGCCCTACCGCAGGCTCAGCTCCTCTCTGATGCTCCCATGGCTCCGGGCTTCAGAGTTCCACCTGGTGGTGGTGCACACAAGTCAATAGTGGTCACCTGCATCATGCCAGGTCCGACAGTCTTTATGTGCTACACGTGTTGTGGAGAATTTTTATGGCAAGCAATTTCTATTCTTCTATTGATTGATCGATTCTTGCCTGATAGATCTCCAGGACTCTCAGTTTCCTGTCTGCCCCTCTCTTGCTTCTTGTTCAAGGAATATATGAATTTTAAATAAATATTTGCATGCACAGGACAGCTACCATTCGAATAAAGCTCACGTGCGTCCTCTTGCAAATATAGATTTCTTTGCTTCTTTGCAAGATGAATAATGTCCCCTAAATGTATCTGCTTTGTAAATCCAAGTTTTCATACATCATGTTTTCCTGAAGTATAGCTTTTAGATAAGTAGATGTTTCTCATTCCTCCTTGAAGATAATGTTCTAAGAAGGAAATACATCTTTTGAGAAAGCAGAACAATTTATAATAACTCGGACAAGGACTTTTCCTGCTCATCCCGTTATGACCCAGACATGGGCTCAGAACAAAGATTTTATTGAGAGCACAGTGCCCCTCGGCTGGGACTCCGCGCTCCGAGTGCACTAATTATGACCGGCTGCTTATTCTTTAAATCTGGTCCTCATGTGTGACCCGTGACATTTCCTTCATGCTGCCATGAGTCCTGCCAAGCAGACTTCAAGAGACCTTAGACCTGTCACCTCGTTAAACGGACACAGAGGGGCCCTAAAATGTCCCAGCACCACCAAGTGCTGCCCAGACTTCCCGCTCAGGGGGCAATGACCGGACGAAGGAGGGAGCGCTGGGGCCCACCCGCAGCTGCCCAACGGCCAGGTATATCTCAGAAGTGCGGGAGCCTTCCCAAGCCTGGGACTCAGTTTCCCCACCTGTCAAACAGAGGGTTTTAATGAGACTCTGTTTAACGATTCGATGGCATTTCACGCCTTCACACTTCTGTGGACAATCTTTTAACTAAGCCATGTCACGTCCCCCCAGTGCTACAGGTATTGAAAGCAGCTTTTGGCAGATGTGATCTGGAGCAGAACTCCAAGACGGAGCACAGACAACGGCCGAGATTCTCAGCTTGAGGGAGGCGGGGCCTGTCCTCCCAAGGAGGCCTCACAGGACTTTGGAACTCTAAGCCCCACATTCCAGACTAGCACATCCCAATGGCCTGAGACATCTGCTAGTCTGAAACTCTGTGGTCTTAAGGCTCTGGTACAGTAGCACCTGCAGGAAGGGCTGGCTCCCCACAGAGCCCTGACCCATCGGAGGGTCTCTCTCTGGGGCCTGTGTGTGAGGACAGAGCAGGTAGGTGGTGCAAGAAGGGGTGTAGCTTTTGCAGGCAGGTTTGAAACAACCGTTATCCTCTCTCTTTGGGCTGCAAGGGATGCATTTCCGCAAAACATCCAAAATGATTGATCCTCACAGACAAGCATGACTTGGGTCCCCGCCCTACAGGCCGTTGGGTCTCACCTCACTGTGGACAGACTGTCTCCGGGGTTGTGTTGACTCGTCAGTTCCACAGAGACATGGGCAAGCCCTGGAGTGGCTGGCAGGTGATCAGGAGGCAGGGACTTGCAGGCACCGTGCATCCACAGACCAGACATGAGTCAGGGCTAGCGACGCACAGGGTGAGGCTTGATCCCCAGGCCACTGGCCAGACAAGAAGCGGAGAAGTGGACGTGGACTCAGAATGAGAGTGGCTGTCTCCTGGCGGGGGGGGCAGTGCTCAGGCACCAGTGGGGTGTGGGGGATGGGGGAACACCTGTGTCAAAGACGAGGCACGACCTCGTGCCACTCCTGCATGGCACAGAGAGCCTGCAGACACACACGTGTGCAGAAAACTGTCCTCCCAGAGGGTCACGACGAGGCCACATCACAAACAACCACGCTGTGAGAAGGCCGGCTTCCCAAAGGCTCTCAGCACCCTGCGCTCAGCTTCTTTTTAATCTCGGCTGGTTTTCTGGGAGGGGAACCTTCCTCCTCCATGGTGATTAAAGTTGAGTGTCTTTGACCACTATTTTATACTTATCTCTGTACTGGTGTTTACAGTCCTTGAATGATAGCAACTGGAGTCCTGTGGCCACGCGCCAGAGGACCACTCACCTCCCCTCCCCGCCCCACGAGCATCACACTCACACATACACACACACTCTCACACTCAGTCACACTCGCACACACTCACACATATAAACACACACACACACTCACACATACACACACACTCTCACACTCAGTCACACTCACACACACTCACACATACACACACACTCACACATACACACATGCTCACACACATGACCCTGGGATTGTGTGCGTGCTAGATATTGGGTAAATGCTGCCTGTGTGAACACATGGTCTTCTAATTGCTTCCCTCACACTAAGAATTTCCACCCCAAGCCTGTGCGTCTTGTCCCTCGTTTGTGCAAATCCTATTTCCTGCGATGCCCCAGCCACACTGCAGGCTCCGTGGACCAGCGTCCTCCTCTGTTCCTTCCCGGGTCGCCCAGGCTCCAGCACAGAGCTACAGGGACGGAGGCCTTTTCTGAGCAGGCGCCAGGTCCCGACAGCACTGCTGTTTGGCGAGGCCGCCAATGCTGCTCCACCTCGGGAGTCGCTTACCTGGGCCAGAGGGGCCCTCCTGGCTCCTTGACTCTGGGTCCAGGGAAGACCCCAGGAGGCCTAGGATGTGAGAGTGTCATCCATGAAGCCACGAGTTTCCCGTTGCCACAAAAAACTGGCTTCCCGGAGATGTCGGTCAGGCCAGCAAGGAGGGCAGAACTCCATCCTAAAGGGGCAGCTACAATTTCTTTGCAAAGGACCCTGCTGGTCCCCCACAGCCCCCGGCGAGGTCAGCCGCCACAGCTGGTTCCCTCCGAAGCAGGCTGTGTGCACCATCTCAGAGTCCACGTGGGCAGCCATCTGACTTTGGGAAGCTTGCATTGGAAGAATTCTCTTCACAAGGAGAAACACAGAGCAGACCTGGCCCTCGCCACTTCCCCGTGACAGATGGGACCCCTGGAAAGAAAGCCCGCATCCCCCCACCACAGGGACGGCATGGTAATTAATGGCCAGCTGAAGGAACCTGATTGCTGTTCCTGGGTCTAAAAATGGATAAACAACCATTATTGCCAGAAAAGCCCGAGCCGTATTCATCACCATTACGGGGAGTAATTCGGCTCGTGCTTGTTAATCAATCATTGCTCTCGCTGGGCTTTGGCCCGGCTGGGCCCTGGGAGTGGACAGCCGTCACCAGCTCTCGGGCCAGAGGCCAAGCATGATGGATTGCAGCTGCCGCAGGCTCCAATCTGGACAGGATTGTTGGGGAGCCCGGACGGCTGCCCACAGCATCCATCCCCCAATGCAAACAAGCAAGTGGGTGGGGGGCTGCAAAGCCCTTTGAGCTTCGGGTGGAAGGAAACCGAGGCAGGTGTGCAGGCGAGAGGGAGAGTCAGGCTCTCACTCTTGGGTCCTATTGGTGACGGGTGACAAGGCCTCATGGAGACACACCCTCCTGGGGGCAGTGGGCCCTCCCGTCTCAAATACTGCCCCTATTCTGGGTACATGCTGGTGTTGGGGTTGAGCATAACCAGGGTCGTGTTCTTGATTAAAATAATTAAGTGTTCCATGGAGGAAGGAGCATTTTCAACAGGGTGCCACGTCCATCTTCTTACAAGAGGTGGGAATTCATTCATTGAAGTGGGAGGACAGGCGGGGAGAGGGAGGCCCGGAAGGTGAAATAAGTGGTCAGAGTCTGGAGAGCGAACGCGTGAGCCACGCCAGAGGAAGAGCACAGCTGAGCTCCTCAGTCCGCAAGTCCTTCTGTGGCATCCATGCCACAGATGTCACTCCTCATCCTCTCTCCACCCTGAGAGCAGAAGGCTGACGCCTGTATGAACGGCCACGTCAGGACCTCCCTCCCCTGTCCCCACTGTGACCATCTTCCTGCAGTGACCGGTCACATGCCTTCTGTCACTCCAAATGCAGCGCCAGCAGAGGCTCCTCTGACATTGACTCCTCTCAGGGTCCACACCTGGGACCCCGCCTGCCCTGGAAAAGAGAGCTGCTGCTCACCACCCATCAGGGTGGGCCCAGCTCAGCTCATTCCAAAGTCCATGCTGCTGCTCAGCCAGCTCCCTGAGCCAGCGTCATCCCAACCAAGTCGGCCAGCCCAGTTCAGGATTCACACCAGCCTAGCTTGATGTCCGCCTGGACCAGGGCACACACTGCACAGCCTCTCTGCACAGCATCCACTGCGTGCTGACCAGCGTCACAGGGAGCTGGATAGAAACGCAGCACCTGGGCCCCTCCCTAGTCCGATGCACTGAATCGACTTAAACAAGATCCCAGGTGGGTCCGGAGGGCTGTGGGGTTGGGCAGCTCTGTACAGGTGCTGACCCTATATTGTCCTGTGCCATCAGTCTGCTGCGTGTGAGTGTGGTCCTGTCTTGTCCACTTGGGTGTGTTCTTGGCACAGGGTGATGCTGGTGCCTCTCATCTCCCTCTGCGGGGATGTCTGGATGGCTGACGAGCACCGGACACAGGAGTGTGAACTCTGAGACCAGGGGTAGCACTTGCATTTTCTGAACCTCAGCTTCCTCATCTGCAGATTGCGGTGGAAGTCACAACTCCATAGGTTGGAACAGTGGGTGTGGACGTGCCCGGCGTGTGGAGCTGCTGATGGAAGCAAAGGCAGTTTGGAAGCCTCGGACTGCACCCTCCGAGTGCCTCGTGTGGTGCAAGAGGCTGGGCTAACCCTCCGAGACTGGAGGGGTGGGCAGGGCCTGACTTCAGGCAAGAAAGCTGCGCCTAAGAAGGCGGGAGCAGGGGCACCAGGCTCTGGCTTGGAGCCGGGCAGATCTGGGGGTGCAGGAGCTGTACCCTGGAAGGGGCCCCGGGTCTAAAGGCCCAGCCAGAGCCCCAGGTGGGTCAGCCTTAGCTCCTGATGCGCTGAAGGAGGACAAAGCACAGGGAGCCTCAGGCAGTAGCTGGGCTGGAAGCAGCCCTGGGCCACGCCCTGACAGACTACCAGTCCTGGAAAGCACCTCCTTGTGGCTCTCCCTCCCACCCTGACATTCCCAGAGGTCCATTGCTGCATGCGCATCAGGTAGGGGCTGAGTGACCATCAGCTGGGAACAATGGACCAGGAGATGTGAAGAAGTGGGCAGAGCTGAGGGCCTTAGGGGGCGGGTTAGGGCACAGTGGGCGGGAGAGAAGCAGGAATCATGGGTCACTCAGGGTCCTGCTGTCTTTCCAGGGCATGGAAGGCTTTGCAGAGAAGCAACAGGCCAGGGAGGAAGCAAATGGGTTTGGGTCTGGGCATGCCTTGTGCACAGACTTGTGGCTGGCAGAGACCGTGCATTAGGAATGAACCAGCTGCATCCGATGTCCCCCAGCCAGGCCGGCGTCCTCCCCATGTGCTGTCTGTGAGCCTACCCCAAAGTGGACAAACCTGCTGGGACATTAAAGGACACCGGGCAGCTGTCATCTCTGTATATGTAATTTCTGGTCAGGCAAGCTTTCCTCCTGGATCCCCTCTGTGTGTTTCCCCAAACATTGCCATGTTGGCACAACCCGCTGCACCCTACATGTCCAGTGTGGGCCACAGCTCGGGACGTCAGCCTCAGCCACAGTGCAGAGCCGACGCCTCACTGTCATATTTCCAACGATGCGATCTTCTGCACACCCTATTGAGGACAACGTGCCGTCTGGCTGGACGGGACTGTTAGGAGTGCCCTCAGAATGCTGCGTCATGGTCCTAGAATGAATCCAGACACAAGCAGGACTAATGTCTTTATTAATTGCTGCAGCATGAGGACAGCGGGTCCGTGAGATGGGTTGCCACTGCCCCTCCCTGGCGGCCCGCCAGCCTGGGCAGCTGGAACCTTGGACAGACACCTGGTGGTCATCAGCACCTCCCCTTCCCACCTCCTCCTGCTGCCCCCTCTCCCGTGATTGTCTGTCATCTTGGCATCACCCAGCCTGGCACAGCCCAGGCTCATCCGGTGGCTTCTGCTGGGAGGACGGCTTGTCCAAGGGGCTCCTTCATCACTGATTCATTCGTTCCGCAAATGTCTGATGAGCCTGGCCGGCTCCAGGAGCTGCAGGTGACACTGAACAAAGTGGGGTGTCAGCCCTCCGGGGTTCCCGGCAAAGGGATGCAGGTGGCCCCCACGCCTGCAACACAAGTGTGCATGCACACATACACACACAGACACACACACACTCCTTCTCTCATCCTCTCATGTTGCTCAAAGTCCTCGATACCACACTCCCCCCATTTGCAATCGTGTGTTTATCTGCCCATGGGTTTGCTGTCATCTGGATCCCCGAGCAGAAGGCACGCCCCATGAAACAGGACTCGTTTTTTGCTGTTCGTCCAGAGAAGAATTACCAAACGAGAGACAAGACACCCAGTTAAATCTGAATTTCAGATAAACAACACGTCTGTTTCAGTACAAGTAGGTCCCGAATACTGCAATTATTGTATGGGGCATGCTGATACTAGAAACTTATTCCTTGTTTATCTGAAATCCATATGTACCTCGGTGTCCTCTACTTACATTTACGAATCTGGCAGCGTAGTAGGAGCTCAGACCGTGTGGGATGTCACCTTCGCCCCTGGAGTATCATTC
The DNA here is from genome assembly GCF_037783145.1 of Equus przewalskii. NCBI lineage: Eukaryota > Metazoa > Chordata > Mammalia > Perissodactyla > Equidae > Equus > Equus przewalskii. The sequence continues at coordinate 45,222,249 of NC_091859.1, forward strand.
AGGGCTTCAAAAGGCCAGCCAGAGGATGTTTCCATCATTTTAAGCCAGATTTTTTATTGAGATCGTTGTAGATTCACAGGCAGTTTAGAAAATACACAGCAAGGTCCCAGTCTTCTCCCATGCTTTCTCTAAAGGCCCCGTGGCAGAGCGACGGGACATCCCAACCAGGACACTGACATTGACAGGTTTACTCACCGGGCTCAGGTTCCCCCGTCACACGTGCTCATTTGGATGCGTGCTATCACTCTGCAGTTTCTCACACCTGCCATCACAGGGCGCCTGGGACAGCCCCCCATCCGCACCTTCCGCCATCCACCCCGGCCCTCCTCTGGGCCCTGGATGAACCCATGCCTGCTCCTTACATTCTGCTGCAAGGCTGGTGGCCTCTGCCTGACCCTGGAGGCTCAGCCCCTCCTCCGAGGACCTTCCCTGGGGCTCTCACTGCCCCACAGAGACTGTGAACACCCCACGTCCAGATGTCCATCAGCCAGTATCAGCCCCTGTGCGGCGGAGAACTCCTGGAGGAGATGGCAGTTCATTTGCATCTTATTTGCATCAATTTGCATCCTATTTACACCTCTGTGCCTTGTGCTCAGGACCAGCCCAGGATGCTCAGAGAATGTTGAAGGAGATAAATGGATTTGGAGAACTGTGCGGGACTTGGGGAAGGGGAGCCTCATCAAGTCCAAATCCCAAACTCGGGAGAAGGCCACGGGCAGGGCCCACATGGGGCCGCACCCAACGCCTTCTCATAGTTCGCACAGAATCAAGAGCCGGCTGTGTGGATGCGGCTCTGAACCTCTCTCCCACGGGCTCCCCCCAGAAGCATCCCCAGCAGAGGCCTGAAGGAAGGTCAAAGGGACACAAGGGGGAGCAGGATTAGGGGAACCACAGAGCCCCAGTGGGAAGACCTGGGACCCAGACAGGAGCGTGGTCGAACCTGGACGGCACGGCCAGGGCTCCAGGGAGAGACTCCTCCAGCAGACGGCCAGCTGCCGAGCTGCATCAGGAGCAGGGCTGGTCAGATCTGCCGGGTGGGTCTCTCAGAAGGACTCTGTCGTGGACTGGACCGTGAACCCTGTGGGAATAAGGGTCACCCTGGGCTCCGGGCACCCACACAGCACTGCAGCCATGAGAACTCTGTGCCTTCTGAGGAGTGAATCGCTGAGCCAGGGGCCGGGCAGGGACAGAGCAGAGGGGCCGTGATCTGAGCTGCCGAGGTGATGGGAAGTGCGGGGGCTGGGTGGTGACCTCCCAAATTCATGTCCACCCACTTATGAATGTGGATTTATTTCGAGAAAAGGTCTTTGCAGAGGCAATGAAGGTAAGGATCTTGAGTTGCCATGATCCTGGATTACCTGGGTGGGCTCTAATTCTAAGGACAAGTGTCTTTGTAAGAGAAGAGGAGCCCCGCGATGACAGAGGTGGCGACTGGAGTGATGCGTCCACAAGCCGGGGAGGGCCTGCTGTTGCTGGGGACACCAGAAGCCTGGAGAGGCTGGAACACCCTCCCCCAGGGCCCTGAGGAGCCGGTCCTGCCCACCTTGACTTCCGACTTCTGGCCTCAGGATCATGAGAGAGCAAACTTCCATTGTCTCAAGACCCCCAGTTGGTGGTCATTTGCTGCTGCAGCCCCTGGGAAGTCACACAGGAAGTGGCAGAATGGAGAGAGTTTGGGGGCTCATGGGACTCGGGGATGACAGCGCCTAGGGGCGAGTGGTGAGGAGGGGGACACCAGGGAACCACCTGGGACCTGGCTGTGTGCAACCACGGAGCCCAGGACCACGGGTGGGGAGGCGGAGGGGGCAGTCTGGTTTGCGGGTTTGCTCATGGATGTGGCGCCTGGTGGAACCATTACAGAGGGACAGAATCCACCCCCGTTGGCTCTGGGGCTGGACGAGCCTGGTTTGAGTCAGGTTTTACAGCCGACAGGCAGTGAGCTGAGCATCTCCCCTCGATGAGCTCCTGTCTCCAGGCCTGTAAAACGGGGTGGACATCCTCCTGCCTCAGGGGCTGTGCCTGGCACCCAGGAGCCCCCGACCAGCGGTGGCTTTGTGTGGAATGGGGCCCCACTCTAGGTGGGAGCTGAGGTGCTGAGCCAGGCGGAGCAGGTGCATTGACCTCTTCATGTCCGTCTTCTGCTGCAGCCGTTAGGGAGCACCTCTTCCCCCTCCAACAAATCTAATTTCGGGGGACTTCATGCAAAGCAGAGGAGTACTTTTCTGTCTCCCCCGTTCCATCTCCATGTCTTGATGAGAGGAAGCGATAATTCCGTTATCTACCACGAGCCTATTCTTTGGGCATGATGCCCGTGGCAGGTGTCGTTAGCTGCCTGGGAAGTGAGTATGGGCTGATGTTCATGGGTCCCCTGGGTTCCCACCAGGCCGACGTGGCTACGCAAATGAGCGGAGCCGCTGTACTCCCGGTGCGTGAACAGAGCAGAAGATGCCGTCCCCCCATAATGCCGGTCGTGAAATGGCAGAAAGTGTGGAGAAGTGCCTTTTTATGACGTTTCAGGTAGAGAAGAAATAAGTTCATATAATACATAGAAGGATATTAGAGAGTCGGGAACATTCCAGAGATTATCTGAGAAGAAGATAATTGTTCCCTTAGAGCCCTCTTAATTTCATTGCGTCTCTTGTCCCCCTGCCTCCTCCCCATTGAAGGAGAAGTTTCTGGGCATCTGTGGAGATGGTGACAGCCCGGGCCTCTCTTGTCCCTGAGATCGGTTACCTGGGGGTGTAGTAGTTACCCCTGGATCGCCCCAAATACTCGCCTGCTGGGTCGACTGTGAAGACCCTTTTGTTCTTCATCCTGACAATGTGTGGGGTTTAATCCTGGTCCCTGAGAGGTCCCTGGGGGGGCCTGACCCCAAAGAGGCTGCAGCTTAGGAGGAAAAGCAAATGCACCCAAATTACACGTGTGTCGGACTCCACACGGGAGTTTAGGGGGTGGCCACAGCACCCTCCTCAGAGCTTTCCAGACCCGTTGGAGCTGCAGCCATGGCTGTTTCCCAGATGAAGAGCAGAGGCCTGGAGGGGCCAGCGCTGTGGACGCTCAGGCCCCAGAACCACCCACTGGGCCCCACCATCCGCCAGGACAATTCCAACCCAGACCCCATGAGTATGGGGCTGCCCACAAGGCCAAGGCCAGGGCCTTACAATCTGCGTCATGCTCTGTGCTCCTGTCTCGCGCCATCCTCATGTGGACCACACACGGGCCTGCCCCGACCCGTCTCCTTCTCAGGACCAGACCATCCCTGACCACTGCACGCCCACTCCCAGCACGGCTCCTAGAGCACTGCAGGAAGCCATGGATGCCCGCGAGCCCCTCTACAGACCTGCCCTCCTGCCCGATGGGCAGGGGCGCCCCGTGGGACACACACAGTAGGCCCTCTCATTCTGTGCTCATGGGTGCCTTGGTGTTTGAGCAGTAGTGACAGATGGAGCTCAGTTTTCTCCCAAAGAGAACATTTTTATTTTTGTTAAAAATATCCAAACACTCCACATTCTGTTTCCTGTAGTCTACAGCATCAGATGTCCTGAAAGAGCAAAGTCAACGGGAATTTAATAAGAGGAAGCAAAGAAGGAAAGAACGAAGGAGGGTGGGAGGAAGGAAGGAGGGAGGAAGGGCAGGCAGCGTCCTGGGTGCCACCCTCTGGCTCACACAGGGACAAAGACGGGGGCACAGACAGGACACATCCATCACGCCTGGGCTGCACCAGCGGCCTTGTGGCTGGCCCCTGCCCTGGCCCTCGGGATGCTGAGGGCTCGGACTGAGCCCTGGCCCAGCAGTAGCTCTGGGCTACTGGCTGCAGCTCGTATGAATCATTCCTCCAGGCCTGATGGACATTAATTAAATATTCAATATTTGTCTCAGAGAAAGCGTATTGGAGCACATCTCAGTCATTTCTGATTAAATTACCCGAGAAGGGCTGCTCAGCGACGCCTATAAATGAATACATTTTCAACATCTTTTTCTTTCTGTTGAAGGTAATTTTCACGGCTGGTTTAACTTGTAAGGATGATAGAAAATATTAATAAAACATTTGATGTCTAAGTTTGGGTGGAAGTTTAATAAATTAGATGGGCATATTTCACTTTTGTTCACCTGACTGTAATTGTTTTAAAAGGGGTTGTCTGAGACAGGAAGAAGCCTCAGTGAAGTTTTGGAGTCATTGATTGTCAAGACGCCGGGGGAGCCATCTCCGCCCATCCCCCTCACCGGGGGGGGTCACTGGGCTCCAGGGAGCAAAGGGCGCCGTCGGGGTCACTGAGACAAGATGGGATACCCGTCTCCTAGGAGGAGGTCTCGTAGGGAAAGGGCAGTGAGCACCTGCACTGTCACCAGACAGGGAAACTGAGGCTCAGCCAAGCAGGTGGCACGTCTGGGGTCCCCAGGCTGTGTCACCTGCAGAACCAGGGTCCTGGCTTCTTGTTCCTGCCCTCTGACCTTGCCCCCTGGGGCGCACGTGGAAAACTTCAGCAGGCGGCAGCGCTGAGTGTGGCCGGGAGGGGTGTGGAGAGCTGGACCCGGCTAAGGCCTCGTCCAGGGGGGGCCTCCCCTCCCGGCGGGCAGAGGTGGGTCCCGAATCTGCTGCCCCTTCCCTGTGACACCCCGACCTTGAGGAATGACGTTAATCCTGGCGACGTCCACGGGAAGTAGAGAACCGAGAACTATTTATAAAAATAAGTTTTTTCAAATGAGGTACTGACTTTGCTGAGAAAGGAAGGCAGAGAGAGGGAGAGGCAAGGGACGCGGGGCTGCTCACAGGGAGACCCGAGATGGGTCCATCCAGGAGGAGCAGCGGCTCACCCAGCGCGAGGGGCACCGAGCTCAGAAGGGTCTGCTCTTGTGTTAACTGCTGGTGCTGCCCTGAGATGCTTAGGAATTTGTGAGCAAGGGGCCCGGCAATTACGCCATTGCCCCCACTGCTGTGCAAAATCAAATAGCATCTCCTTCATCTCAGCCCCCTGGGGACTCGGGGACCCACAGCCCTTCACTGGTCATCCCGTTACCTGCTCCTAGAAAGGGGCCTCCTGCACGCCCCTGCACACGAGCTGCCTTCTGTGCTTGTCTGAACCCAGAACACGAGGCGGGGCTAGACTTATCATCCCAGCTCGTGCTTCCTACATGTAAATGATGATCTTATACAGGAAAGTTCATTACATGTCGCTCTTACATAATAAATTGATTTTATAGAACATTTTCATTCATTTGAAAAATATCTGGCCGTCTACTGAATCACAGGACAATTAGACTCAATATTTAAATAATCAGCTTTTGCTGGGCTGTATTGGAGTGTCACAATTTACAAAGCACTTTTAATTATTTGAAAGAATTACATGCCGGTTAGTTCGCTTTTGCAATTAAAAACAACACCCACGTGTAAATTTAGCAATCACGTGGATGTTAAAACTTAAGGACACTGTACACTTCCTGCCTCTGCATCCTGAGGAGGTGGCACCAAGTTCTGGACACAGACGCACCCAGGCAGCCCAGGGGCAGCTCTGAACTGCATCCTCTCTCCCACGTGTCGACCATGTTCTAACCAGCTTACGGATCGGCTCCCTTCCCACCGAGGGTCACCTCCTCCTTCTCAGTAGGGGCGCCGTCAGGCAGGAAGGCTCCCGCGGGAGAGGTCAGGTCTGAGGCTCCCCCTGCATTTGGGGCTGTGCCCACTGGACGTGGGCCTGGGTAAGTCAAGGCCAGGGGTGCTGGGGGCCGAGCAGAAGGAGCTCTGGGCCCAGCTCTTTGGGTCGTGACACGGAGGCAGAGCAGGAGGATTCGTTGGGAGTCTCCCATAGTGGACTTCAGCCTGCGGTACCCACGTCGCAGTATTCCACGCAGCGCTGCTTCTGATGGAGGAACTCACTTCACAGGAGAGGAAGTTCGGCGATGGATCTGCTCTCACAGAATCCACCCATTGGACCATGTTCCACCGTCCTGAAGCAGCTGGCTTGACAGGACCGTGGAATGGCCTTTGGAGACTCAGTTACGGCACCAGCCAGGTGGCTTTACCTTGCAGGCCTAGGCAGGTTCTCCAGGAAGCCGTACAAACTCCGAATCAGCATCTGATACATGGTGCTCTTTCTCTCCCGTCCAGGACTCACAGGTCCAGGAATCGGGGCTGGAAATGGGAGTGGGATCACTCATCATCACCCAGTGACACACGAACAAGATGTTTGCTTCCTGTCCCGTCGACCCGATGCTCTGCTGGCCTGGAGGTCTTGTTTCCAGAGGGAGGAATCCTCCCACCAGGGGACAAAATGAAGATGCCATTAAGACTGCCACCCGGCCGCTTTGGGCTCCTCATGCCTCTGGATCAACTGGCAAAAGAAGGGAGTTCCTTTGCTGGCTGAGGTGATGGATCCTGACCACCAAGGGGAACCTGGACGGTGCTGCACAGTGGAGGTGAGGAGGGCACATCTGGAAGACGGCAGCACCTTACGCCTCTCTTAGTATGGCCATGCCTTGGGATTAAGGTCAATGGAAAACTATAGCCCCGGCAAGACTGGTAACATCTCAGACCCTTCAAGGGTGAAGGTTTGGGTCCACCCAGAGGTAAAGAGCCACAGCCAGCTGAGGTGCTACTGAGGGCAAAGAGAATAGGAGTGGGTAGTGAAGAAGGTCATTATAAATACCAGCCACGACCACGTGACCAGTTACAGAAATGGGGACTGCAATTGTCATGACTATTTCCGCCTTATTTTATTACAAGTATGCTTGCGTACGTGTGTGTGTGTGTGTATATGCTTCTAATATCTCTGTTTCCCACTCTCTGATCAGTCACCATGTAACACAAGGTGTATTGACGTCATCCCCTAGCATGTACGTATCTCCGACTTTGCATCCTACTATTTGTTACAGCATGTCAGGGAGAAGAGGGCACATCACCCAGGGACCTCGCCTCCCCTCCTGGGGAAGGCGTTGGTGTGTTTTTGGTTGTATGCAGGATAGTTGTGGCATGTTGGGGAGAAGCCCGACTCTGTTGTCTTTGCTTGGAGATGTAAGAAGTACGTGGTCCCACATTGACTGGGGTGGGCCGTGATGGTCAGTTTTGTGTGTCAGCTTGGCCAGGCCATGGTACCCAGGCATTTAACTAAACACTAGTCTAAGTGCTGCTGGGAAGGAATTTTGTGGGCATGGCTGACGTCTACAGTCACCTGACTCTGAGGAGAGAAGACTCTTCCTATTGAGGGTGGGCCTCCTCCACTCAGTTGAAGGCCTTCAGGGGAAAACCTGAGGTCTCCCTGAGAAGAAGACATTCCAGCTCAGGACTGCAGCATCAGCTTCCACGGGAGTCTCCCCCGATGGCCAGGACAGTGGATTTCCCTCCTGGACGTCTGGGTCCCCCTGAGGCCCGAGCACGATAAGGCGCTTATGGTACTTTTGCCACAATGAGCATGAGCAGGACTGAGCATTAGCAGCTCCTGAGAGAGTGGAGACGCTGGATGACCCAGGTGCCCCTGTGACGACGGCAGGAGGGCAACCACAGGAGTCCACAGGTGGGCATGCAGCACCGTGCCATACTCGGTACCGTTCTCTTCCTGACTGCATCACGGCAGGTTTCTCTGCTCCTGGGCCCCCCCGAATAGCCTGTGAGCTCCTGGAAGCAGAGGGCACATCACATTGATTATTTTAACCTGCGAGACTGAGGACAGAGCCCAGCTCCCTGTGGACACTCTGCGGATGTGCGTGCCACACTGGGATGGAGGGATGGGTGGATAAGAGATGGATTTGAGTCCCTTTGAGATGCACCTGGGCTATGTAATTGATAGAGAAGCAGGTGGCACAGGCACCCAAGTCACCAGACGGGCTGGAAGTATGGCCCAGGCAGGACGTGGAGCCCCGGGCTCTCCCTGGAATGGGGCCAGATCCCCCAGACCACCCTGCTCTGCCTGTTCATGAAAACAGATGTTTGAAGCAAGAGGAAACGTGGCCCACTGTTTACGTAAACCATCATAGATTCTAAAATAATGAAATCTGTGTTAGCCCCATTTTTATGGTAAATAGTTTGAAAATAATGTTCTGGTATTTGGTGCCCTTGTGCAAGCTTGTGAATGAATGAATGAATGAATGAATGCTGGGCCTGCTGTGCTGGGTACCGAGCCTGCATGGTCACTCTGAGGAGGCTCAACTTTGTGGCCGGGGAGACTGAGGCTTGGAGAGATCACGAGGTCAGCCTCGGGTCACTGCCCACAGGCTTTCTTGGGCAGCCCCCTGGAGCTCCAGGCCTTGCTGAGTCATGCTGCTGTGCGCACGAGCCAGGATCCAAGGACCAGGGAGGCTGGATGTGTGCGGTAAACAAGAGGCATTGAGAACTGAGGGGCCTGGGCTGGAGGCCGCCTGCCCCTGACAGGCAGGTGCAGTGGGAAAATCCCCAAAATCCCCATTAGCTTGACAAGAGGCTGGACAGGCTGCAGCATCACCTCTGTTCCGTTGGCAGCATCGGAGGGCACCACCAGCTCATCCCTGCCCCTGCCTTCATCAGCTCCCCTCGTAGGACAGCAGGGGCCCAGGGTCTCAGAAGGCCCCCACGTTTCTGTTTCAAACAGTGCTTCATTCTCTGGATGGCCCCAGTGACTGAATGCTCCCCTCACCTGCACTGCAATTACGTGGGGACCAGTGGGGCCACCTTACCTGCTGCAGATCCCACACTCAGCTGGGGAGGCGTGGGGCCAGATGCCCCCAGCTCGTGGCGAGCATGGAGGTGCACAGCAGAGGAATCAAGGGCAGAGAGAGGACCCAGCCCCCTGCGTCAGATGGGGCAGGTGGAGCCAGAAGCAGCCCCCAGGCAGGCGGGCAGGACCACTTCCCACCTTGAGAGCCATTCGGTTTCACTCACTCATCGCCTGTCTCCAAACTAAGGGCATTCATTTGACCTTTTTGGTTTTGTTTCCTTGATTATTTTGGTATTTAATTCATTCATTAACTTGGTTTAATGGTTGCATAAAAGCTGGAACCCTATGGGCTTTATACCTAATTTGGTAATACTGTATGAAAGTCATCAGCGTCAACGCATGCATTCTCAACCATTATTTTTTCCTTTGAGGAGGAGCTGCCTGTGAGAAAGCACCAGCCGGCCAGCACTCTGCTCGAGTCCACCTGGTGCCCAGCAGCGGGAGAATCATGATGGGCTTGGGGCCGCCGCCCTGCTGGGGCAACCAGGTGGCTGGGCTGTGGGCGCCGCCCCTCGTCTGCAGGTCCAGCCTCCTGGGAGCCCGCCTCCCCACTGAGGCTGATGGGGTCCCGCCAGGAGGAGACCCAGGACCCAGGCATCGGCAGCTCCCGCCTGCTCTCAGCTTCCCCCCTGAGCCTCCGGGAGGCGAGCCCTGGTGCGCCCTGAGGCTTGGGGCATTAATTTAAAACAGCTGATTGCCAGTGAAAGGTCTCATCAAAGATTAAATAAGCATAATTTAACTGAGGGAATGATAATAGATTTAGTTAAGAAGAGAAAAAAAAGGAAAATTGAATTAGAATGCATATTTGAGGGAAAATTGGAGTTTAATATAATTACACTTAGAGATGAGACAGATTACAATTACTATGTTTCAGAGGTGGAATTTTTAATTGTATTATTTAAAATCAAGGCTGCATCTTTGCTTTGCAACAGGTCAGGGAAGGGTGTGCAGGCAGGGGAGGATGGACTCAGTCCTGCCCGCGTCCTCCCCCTGGCCCAGGAGGCAGCAGCAGGTCACCGTCTCCCAACCATTTGGGGGACAGAGTGACTGCTCCAGGCCCTGCAGCCCCTCACTGTGCCCACCCCAGTCCAGACGCCCCACCAAGGGGACAGGAGGGGGCTGGCTCATTGCTCAGACCCAGGGGAACCCACAGCCCTGCAGGAAGGCAGAGAGGCTGGCTGACAAGCGTGGTCCCCAGATTAGATTACCCTCAGAACTGATCCAATCGCCTGGGCGGAAATGAACAATCACAGCAGCCAAAACCCTCGATTCCACCCAAAATCAGGTTTCCCAGATGGCACTGTCACTCTTTAGTCCTGAACTGCTCACCTTCACAAGATGTAGCCGTTTGCCTCTCGCGTGTGTGGAGCCAAGAGAGGGTGTCCGTGACGGAAAGGGCAGCTTTGGGAGTGAACACGTCTGCGTGACGGCTATGCCATGAGGCAGGGAGGGGAGCATCTCAATGCCACATCAAAGCCATCAAGGCACCTGGCACGCTGACCAGTCCTGCCTGTGGACGCTGCTCGTACAGCAGGCCCAAGGAGACCCTGTTCCGGAGCTCAGCGTGGAGGGGGACCTGCCCTGGAAGAGGACACCTCCTGCCTCCTCCCCGCAGCCGGGCGCCAGAGCCAGCCGCTGCCCAGATTGGCTCGATGGTCTGCCCCAGCCTTGCGGCCCTGCTCTGAAAGGCAGGGTGGACATGGCACCTGGAGCCCGCAGCCTCCCTGACCACCCGCACCCAGTGCCGTGCTTCCTCCAGCCAGTGCCCTGTCGCCTGTGCCCCGTGGGCCACGAGCCGGTCCCCTGGGATCAGTCAGCTGAAATGCATCAGCAAAGTCAGTGGTGCCCCTCCTTCACCCACAGTGTCCCCCTGGGACCGTCCAAGCAGCCTTGACTCGCAGCATCCCCCACAATGCCTGAGTGATCCGAGTCGTTGGTTTCACAGTGGCCCATGCTCTGACCAGAAGAGACAGGTTGCATGCATGAGGACACAGCGCACACAGCCAGGTGCAGACCCTGCCCACCTCTCAGGCGTCTGCCCTCCTGGATGCTGGCGTCTTCCCTCGGGTGCAGGACCTGGAGTGGAGGGTGTCGGGGTAGGGGGCTAGCAGGAGTAGGATGACAGGGGAGGCACACCATCCGAGAGAAAGACAATGGCCACCATTTAATTAACAGCACAGTATCCTCCAGGCACGCGCTGGTTCTTACCTTATCAGCTCCTATTTCCAGAGTCTCTGCCGGGCCACATTGACCCATTTCTCAGACGGGGACAGGGATGGGCAGGGAATTGACCGAGTTTTCTTGACAAATAAAAGGAGGAGAGTGTGCTGGGCAAAATGGTGTCTGTCTGTCCATCACCGCAGGCTGTGGTCCGTCCCTCTCTGCTTCGGAGATGAAATTCTGGGTTGAAATGCGACCGCATGCTCACCGTGGGGCCTTGGGAAGGCAGCTTCCACCCAGGCCTCAGGCTCCTGGCCTGCAGGGCGGGAGTGATGGCAGCCCCTGGTGGGCGTGTGAGGAGTGAAGAAACACTGTGCCCACAGCCCTCACCAGGCCCGCCCGAGCACTCAACTGTCATCGCAGCCTCCCTGGCAGGTGTCACTTTCCAGGCATGACCGTGACAGAGGCCGGCGAGGGGAGCCCTGGGACTGGCCGGCTGGACTGTTCCACGTGGAGGACTCAGATTCTGGCTTTAGGACTGTGGTGTAAGGGTTAAATTAAGGCCCGATATTAGGTGTTGCCTTGACACCTAATGAAACCAAGAGGCCTCCCATGGCCCAATGCAAGGTCCCTCCCACTCTACTCCCGTGGGCGAGGTCCCCAGCCAAACCACCCTCCTCACCACAGGGACCAGGCGCAGTCCCCGCCTGTCCCAGAGGAGTGAGCTTCACTTCCCTGTCAGCCCGCGGAATTATTCTAACAAGCCCATCACGTCCTCCCAGGGGGACCAGGGGCACCCCCACCCCCGTCACTACAAAGCCAGCTCCCATCGCCCCTGGCTGGTTGCTCTGTCCCCGAGCACAATGATTGTGGGGCCCCGTGTGGCAGGCAGCATCCTCGTCCCCGGGGCTGTGGATTACATGTGACTGATAACCCACTCTCGCTCTCATCTGCTCAGTGTCGGCTGATGCCTTGGGCCATCACCCATAACCCTAGCTGGGATCCTTCCCCCATCAGTGGGGTGAAGAGGAGGTGATCCAAACAAGGATCCTGAGGCCATGGAGCTCGGCGCCGCCGTGCTCAGCCTTCTGGCCTTATCACCCAACGGCAGGGACAACAGGTCCACCCACCGGGAGTCGGTGGGAGTCATGGCTTCTGTCGGCTCGCCATCCCTTGTGCAGAGACATGGCGGGGGATCGTGGCTCCTCCCACGTGGAAGTTGATTTTCCAGCCGCGTGAAGACACTTTCCCAGTTGCAGCACCGACATCTAGAAGCCAGCCTCCTCTTTCTGCCTCTCCCGGGAGAGCGCAAACTGTTCAGGGACTGCGCGCCTGTACCAGCGGCCACAGCTCTGGGCAGGGGCTCTGTCTGGCTAATTAGAGCAGGTTTCCAGGTGCAGAGTTGAAGTTCCCATCTCCTGAGACTCCAGGAGGCTTCGGGCCTGCGTGTCAGAGAACTGTAAATCTTCAGGGAGATTTCCTAATGCAATTTTCTTCTCATGATGTTATTCCTGAGACTTGCTTGGCTTGTTAATCAGTCAGCTCGAAAGGAATAACCATAAATAGCGACATGGTCATAATGTCACAGAAAACCATTCCAGCCCAAAATGGAAGGGCAAATTCTACAGCCCCAGACATCAAGATGAAAAGAGGAAGGAATTCGTGAGTGCACCCGGGAGCTGGACATTGTGCAGAAAGAGCTCTACTTCCCACCAACAAATGCAAGGAGAAAGCAAGGAGGAGCAGCTACGAAACAAACCCACCTCTCGCCAGACGTTGGAAAGACCAGAATGTGGCAGCCAGAACATTTAATCAGAACAGAGTAACAGCGCTCTGTTTAAAAGTTACCCGTGCAAAAGTTAACCACTTTTGAACTTAATCCAGAGGCTAGTCAGTGGCTCAGCCAAACAGCTAGGATACTGACTGGCTCTTCTCTTTGTCCCATCCCACATGCTGTCCACCAGGGCTATAAGCCCTGGCCCCAAATCAACAGGGATTGTGCTCATTTCTCTCTTCCTCCACTGTCGCAACCCTGAGTTGGGAGCAGAGAGGAGGCCCAGCTGGGCCTCATCTTTCCAAGTTCCTGGTAAGCCGGCCACCAAGGCAATATTCCCCTACCCTAACTCACCCCAGGGCCAGGTGCAGGATGACCACAGACCACCCTGCAGCCCAGAGCCCAGGGAGATTATCCCAACTATCCAGTCCTCAGCTCCTGCCCTGCCTGCCCGTCCCTTCCCGCAGAAGCCGCAGTGAAGTGTTTGCACTGTGCTCTCTCCTCGCTCCTGCTCCTGACGGATGCTGGTGCTTCCCCACGTGGCCCTGCGTGGTGTGGCGTCCCCCTCCTCTTGGGAACTGGGAATAAGCACTAAGCTCTCCTTTCAAGGTGGTTGCCTCCCCGTGTCTGTCACCTCACTTCACCTGATTAAAACAAATCCTGGGGACAAATCTGGAAGCAACAGAGCATCCTGAGGCCCCAATAATGCATAAAGCAGAGTCTGCCACTCCCTGTTGTGTTCTCAAGTGCAGTTAAGGTCTCCAGAGATGGGTGAAGCCCACTCCCCCTCCACTCATCCCTCGCGCCTCACCCCTCTCCACTCACTGGCCTCACGGCTCCCCCTGCTTTCCTGGACTCTGCCAGCGTTCTCCCAGCTCAGGGCCTGGGCGCCTGCACTCACGCATGGAATACTCTTGCCCTGGAGGTCACTTTGGCTCATGTCCTCACCCCCACAGGCCCCTGAGACTCTGGTCCTGGCACTTTATCAACAAAGCCTTTCCAAACCGGTAGGAAAGTGGCCCAGGCAGCTGGGAGTGCCTCATCCATTCTTCAGTTCAGGGCTTTTATACTATCGCTATTGATGTGTTATTAAGATGCTAATGACACGAATCTGACACCTGGGTCACCGGTTGCACTCAAGGGGCCGTCCTGAGTCCCAGCAGGCAGCTGTGGGCAGGTGGAAAGCTCACAGCAGAGCCTGCTGCAGGCCTGGGGCCTAGTCTGCATGCACCGCCTGGGGACTTCTTGTCTGAGTTTCCAGCCAACTGACGGCAAAATGGGGATGCGCTCTTCCTTGAAAATGCCCCAAAGCCCACTCAGCCAGAGGCAGGGTCAGGTCCTCCTAGGCCACTCTGACTGTCCTTGCTGTTGTCCCTTGTGGCTCACTCGCCGTCCTTCACCCCTGTGCGTGTGTGAGCTGCTGGATCCAGGCTGTGCTCTAGGACACAGTGACCCGGTCTGCTTCATTTAAGGTTGGACCCTCGAGGCCATCAGGCCCCCAAGGGCAGGAGCTTCTGGCCCTTTGTGCTGTCATTATTCTGCAGGCCGTTTCCATTTCTGCCCACCACTCCCACCCAAACCACCGTCACGCCTTACACCAGCGCCCCCTCCAGGCGCCAAAATCTGCGCCACCAAACATTCTGAAATGCAGTGACCTGAAATTGTGCTGTCAATCAAGTTATAGCTCGACTTCGTGACCCCCAGGGTGGGAATTACATTTATTTTGCTCATGACTCTGACGCCTGGGCTGACTCCGTGGGACGTCCTGTATCTGCTCTTCTTGGCATCAGCTGGGGCAGCTCACCGGGTAGGGGCCAGAGTCCCCAGGGGCCGGCTCATTCGCAGATCTGGGGCAGGTGCTGGGCGTCACCGCATCTCCACCCAGCCCTGGCTGCTGGGTGTCCTCACAGTGCCATCCTGGGTCCTGAGGAAGAGCGACCCGAGGGAGTCAGATGGGGACTACATTCCTTTTTGTCACTTAGCCTCAGATCACCCGGCACCATTTCTGCTGCTCTCTGTCTACTGAGGTGATCACCAAACCCTGTCTGTCCCCAGGCTCAAGGGGAGGTAAAGGAACACATCTCGAAGGGTGATGGCGAGGTTCTGGAAGGGCATGTGGGACCATCGATGTCGCCATGGAGCTTTAGGAACACTCGGCTTGGTGCAGTCAGTGCTCAGTGCTTGTTTTTTGAAAGGCTGTTCATGCCTTCAGGAGTGAGATGACGATGGGGCCAGCTCGCTTGCTCATAAGCAGTCTCCTCCGGAACCTGATCTTCAGGAAGCCCCGCTGTGGGGAAGAAATCGAGGAAGCCTCAGTTGAAGCAGGGAAGATGGCATCTCCAAGGGACAGCTGAGGTCTGGGTGCCCAGAGTGCACAATGGCAGCCGGCGGTGAGGGGCGGTGAGGGACAAGGCAGCGCCCAGGGTCGAGGTCGGGAAAGGAGGAGCTGACAAAGTGGAAGCGACCAGGACATGCATGGGGGGGGGAGGGGGCGAGATGGATGCTGAGTGTGGAGGCTGACAAGTGAGGATGTGGAAGTCAACAGCCCAGAGGACCAAAGTCTCTCCTTAAAACTATCATCATTTAAATAGTGAAATATTCCAATGATACAGAAAAGGACACTCGTTTACTCACATTAAGATGAATCAGACGTTAACATTTGCCATTTTTGCTTCAGATCTCTCTTTTGAAAGAAAGAAAACACTGCAGATCCAGCCCTGCCTGCTCTGGCCGGTCTCCCCTTCACTCCCCAGATACACACCCCCGCCACCACGTGTTGTTTAGTTGCTAATTCCTTATGGCGCACCTAGATATGGTGGTTAGAATTCCCTGGTCTCAGCTTCTTCAAAATGGTCTTGTCTACTCTTGCTGTTGAACTTGATCACGTGGACTTTGGCATACGATTGTCAAGTTCTGTGAAAAATACTGTTGGAATTATGTTTCAACTTTATAGCTTTAGAATATTGAGATTTCTAATCTGCAAACAGTGTTTCTCTCTCCATTTCTTCAGGTCTTCTTTTATATCTGTCATAAATTTTGTTATTATTTCCAAAGAAACTATGTACATTTTTTTGTTAGGTTAATTCCTGGTCCTGGGTGTTTTATTGACATTGTAAATAACTCAGGTAATATCAGCATCACATACTAAGCAAGAGAGAAAGGGGCAGCATTTTGTATATCCTTTGTGAGCTTGTTTCAAAGCACTATGCCATCAGGCTTTTATTTTGCCCTATACATCTTCTTTTGTGCTGTATCTTTATACTTAAGAATAGTTTAAGTGCAAGATAACTATGACCCTAAAAAGGTTGAAAAATGGTGAAGAAAATCTTGCAGAAGCAGGGAGCTATCTTCCAGAGATTCAACCCTCTGAGATGCTCCTCCACCAGACAGTAGCAGCCATCAGCTCCTCCAACTCGGGGCATTTTGTAAATATGTTGTGCTTCTCTGTTACAGTTTCTAATTTATTGCTAGTTGTGTAGATGAATAGTTTGCATTTTGTGCACTGATTTTGTATCCAGCAATTTTTTGGATTGACTTTTTAGTTCCAATAATTTCTGTACATTCCCTAGGATTTTCTGTTGTTCATTATCTGCAAACATGGTGAATTCAATGCTTTCTTTTCAAGGCTTATAACTTTTATATTTATTTTTCCTGTCTTATTGCTTTATCTAGGATCTCCCTCTCCTCCAGCACAATGTTAAATTCAAAAAGCCATGGCAAGCAGCCTGTGCTGTTCCTAACATAAGTCAAAATGCTTCCATATTCTCATCCTTAAATATGCTACCTATAGTATGTTTTTTGAGTGCTGTAAAGTTTGCTAACAGTTATCAGGTGTGAGTGCTGGATTTGTCACATGCTTTAGCCATGCATGTTGAGAGGAGCTAATGATTTTGGTCTTCTGGTCTTAATTGATTTTCTGATTCTGAACCAATCGTATTCATTGGCCTAAACTCATTCACAGTATTCTCTTTGAGTTTTAAATATCTTTATTCTTCTTAATTTATATTCACTTTTTTAAATTAATGTAAGTAATTTTTTCTTTTCCTTATCAGTCATATTTGCAAGTTTCTTTTTCTTAAATTAAAAAACTTGTTGGGGCTGACCCAGTGGCACAGTGGTTAAGTTCACATGTTTCGCTTCAGTGGCCCGGGGTTCGCTGGTTCGGATCCTGGGTGTAGACCTACACACTGTTTGTCAAGCCATGCTATAGCAGGCATCCCACATCTAAAGTAGAGGAAGATGGGAAGGGATGTTAGCTCAGGGCCAGTCTTCTTCAGCAAAAAGATGAGGATTGGTGGAAGATGTTAGCTCAGTGCTGATCTTCCTCAAAAAAAAAAACAAAAAAACAAATTGCATTCGTTGAACTCGTTTTTTCTTTGTAAGATGTTATACTAATCATGCTCTTGTCTTTAATATTTCCTTCTACTTTCTTGAGATTTATTTTAATTTTACTACATCTTAGACTTGAACATTTATTTATTTTTATTAATATATCCACATAAGGTGGAAAATTTCTCTATAATAGTACTTTAGCTAAATAGTGTAAGTTTTGATATGGTGAACTCTCACTGTCTCTCAGTCACAATTATGTTACTTTTGCATTGCATTTGCATCATTTAGAAGCATATTTTTAAGTTTCCAAAATCATGATACTTTATACTTCCATTTTATTTATTGCATAGTAATCAGACAAAAATTATGTCAATTAAAATACTAAGATTTCACTAGTGTTTATTACAGTGTTAATTTTATAAATGTTTTGTACATACTAGAAAACAGTATATTAAGTATCTGCATATAATATATATATATATATATAAATGTATTGCTGTGGATACAGCCTCTCCTGTATATCTATTTCATCAAGTGTGTTGATTTTGTTATTCAAGTCTTCAGAGGCACAATTATCTTTTATTTGTTTAACCTAAAAAATTAATGTGTGTTAAACTCATCTTTTACAATAGTGTGTTCAGCCATTTCTTCTTATAATTCTTTCAGGTTTTTGTATATATTTTAAAGGTTTTATCAAATAAATATGAGTTTATAATACTTATATATCTTGTTATATTTTGCACCATTTATCATTACCTTAATATACGTTCATATCCCTGTTACTATTTATCTTAAATTTGGGTTTATACAATGTTAATATTGCTGCTTTCATATTACAAGGCATATCCTTTCAATCCCTTTATTTTTAAACTCTGTACTTTTGTTTTGTTCATGCCTCTTGTAAGGTTCTACAAATATTCAATCATGTAATGTCCGTTTTCACAGCCGAGCTTAACTGGATTATATTCATGGTGATTACTGATCTACGTGTGCTCATTTCCCCCATCTTATCATGTGTTTTCTGATTACTATTCTTCATATGTCCTTGATTTCTGTTCTCCCCTATGTTTTCCCTCTGCATTCACTTCTGTTCTTACTAAAGCACTTCCTTTTGACCATTCTTTCAAGGAAGTTATGTAGATAGTGAATTCTTTAGTCCTGAAACACCCAAACGGGCCTCATTTTGCTTCATACAAGAATTATGACTTGGGCTGGTGTAAACTTTAGGGTAACAGCTGGGTCCCCTTCCCCACACTTTGAAGGTGTCGCCCCACTCTCCTCGTCCCCCCATGATTTGTGGAAAGGATCCTCCGCCAGTCTCTCCCACCCCTCCAGGTGCCGTCTTTCTCTTTCCTCTGGCAGCTTTTATTTTGTCCTTTTACCCTTGATGTCCTGTAGCTTCACCTTCCTGTGTGTGGAGTGGGCTTGTCTTTCTTTACCCTCATCCTTACTCGAGCACACTTTCAATCTGGTATTTGTGTCTATCTTCAGTTTTGTGAAGTTCTCAGTCATGCACTCTGCAAGTACCACTTCTCCATCACTTTTATCATCTTCTCCTGCATACCTCATCAGAAGAATATTGGACTCTGTAAATTTGGCTTTCGTGTATCTTCACTCTGTTTTCTTTCACATTTCAAACTCTTTTCTGTGCATAACACCTTCTTTGGAGGGAAGCGCTGGCTCCATCTCTCCTTCACTACTGTACCCCCGGGACTGTGTCTGGTCTACAGTTGATCCCACCTATTGAATTTCAAATCAAGGTCTATATTCCTTTTCTAACATTTCTAATTTCCAATTTTCCTAATATTTCTAATTGCAAATTTTTCATAAAATAACTTTTTCTGCTTTCATTCTTTTAAATAAAAGTTATGCATTCATTTATTCTTTGAACATCCTCAATATATTTATTTAAAATATTTGACAGATAGTTCTAAAAACTAATTTCAGCTAAAGTCTTTTAACATTTCAATGGTTGATTTTTTGTTTACTCTCTTTCCTAATATTATTTTCTGTATGTATTCTGGAATTTTAGGATGAAACTGTATTTTGAGTGGAGAGTGTTGTTTAGTTTTATTTCTGATCTCTCCCTCCTTCTTTCCTTCTTTGCCAGTGCCCCAACCACTGAGCCCCTGATCCGGACTGATGTCTCATAGTAGAAAAGCAGAGTTTCTGCCCTTGGGAGACAGAGATGAGGCCAAGCGGCACAGAAGAAGCAAGGGCTGGGCTCCAGCCCTGATCCAGGTGGTGCTTGGCAGCAGATGTTGAGGTTCCCATGGGCGGAGGGGAGCCTGGCCCCTCACCCACATTGCATGGAGCACGGCCAGTGCCGAAATCTCCTCTAACAGAACAGGCAGCAATCTGGAGAAGCCCATTCCCAGAGGGCTGGTAAGAGCTGATGTTCTAAATCGGGGGTCACTAAATTTTTTCCATAAAGGGCCAGATAGTAAGTATTTTCTGCATTGTGGTCCATGAGGGTCTCCGTTCCAACCCCTCACCTCTGCCATCATAGCTCAAAGCCACCGTACCAAATGTGTAAACAGGTGTGTGTGGCTGAGCTCCAAGGTATGTCTACCGACAAAGCAGGCAGTGGCTGAATTTGGCCCGAGAGCTATAGTTTGACAATGCCTATTCTAATGCATGTTGATACGAATACTAACTTGAATTGAGTGGAGATTCCCACATTGCTTTTGCATGTAGAATATGTGCAAATGAGAAAAGAGTTTAGTAAGTATTTCCTAGCAACAGCTGGAGTGTCTCGCAAACAGAGATTTTGGTTACTTTTGTACAGAGTCAAGTGGAGAGCAAAACTCACAATTCAAATCTTTCTGTTAATGTTTTATTTATATACATTTACATATTTTGTGTTTCAGTGGGTCCATTGAAATTATTTATGGAAGGATTTTGTGGGAAATTCGTAATGCAATGGGTTCATCAGAATCCCAGTTAGGGATATGGGAACCAACATTTTTTAATTAAATTTTTTATATAGTGATAATTGCAGATCAACAAACAATTATTAGCAATTCTACAGAGAGATTCCAAATGACCTGCACCCAGTGCCCCTGTGGTAACATCTTGCAGACCTGTAATGGAACGTCAGGGCCAGGATGTCGACGTGGATACAGCCCACTGATCTTCCACAGATTTACTTGTTCTCCTGTGTGTGTGTTTATTTATTTAGTTCTGTATCAACACTTTGTTTTTAAACTGAGAAGATGTTGGAATGATGTCCAGCGACCCAGAAGAATGAGGCTCTGGAGAAAGTCTGGTTGCAACAGAAGGGTTCCTAGCCAACTTCCCTTCGCTTTTATCCACACTGATATCACCAGGACACAATTATAAAAAACAAACTCACTTAACCTGGGCTAATGACAGCAGGAGAATTGCTCCAATTCTGTATTAATGGAAGTCAAACGGCGGTGAGCTCGATGGTAATTATGCTGAGGTTAAAAGCTTTCCAAGCAAGCCTTTCCATAACTGACTTTTTCAAAGACCTCGGGGACCTAAACAAACTCCCAATGTTTATTCAGGCTGAAATTCTGACTCTCATTTGGACTGCTAAATTAATAAGCGTGAAGACCTCTTCTCTTCCCCGACCACGCTCTGCCTTTCATTTATCCCACAGAGATGCATTAACATTCCGTAATACCATCCATTATTTGGGATTATTAATTCATCAGTTACTCAGTCGAAAAATCTGATGAGTCAATACGGCGAATGGATGGGAAAGTGTAAGACCCAGGGAGAAGTTAGCAGATGGCTTAGAAAATAAAATTCAGGGAGCACTGTTTAACAAATGAAATTCTTTGTAAAGAAGTCGAAGAAGATCAGCATCTCCTTAAGAAGCTCGGCGGTGGGGGGTCCTGGCAGTAGGACACTGTATTACTGCTTCACCTTCACTCAGAGCACAGGCCTCGGCTTCCTGGGCAGGAGTCCCAGTGGAGGACCCTGGGAGGGGCTGTGGGGGCCAACAGGGAGAGGAACGGCCCAGGGAAGGGAAGGGGTGGGGGCGGCAATGGTCAGGCCTTGCCGACTCTGACAGCACAGGTACAGGAGATCTCAGCTTCCCCCTCTCCCCTTGCTGCTGGGAGGGGGCAAGGCTTGACAAGGGGAAACAGAAGTGATGCCACCCACAGCCGTGAGCAGCATGAGTGGACACTTGACCCCCAAATACACTCCTCCCCCAGCCGCCTCTCCCAGGAACCTCAATTGGATGTCTCTCTAATTTAGAAAAAGCTCATTGCAAATGAAGATTAACTCTAACAATGGCAAGAGGGCTGCTGACAGAGTGTGGTCACCTTATGGTGGGCAGTGTCTGAGCCATCTTTCTAACCCGTGATTAGTGGGTGTCTGCAGAGAGACACTTAATTACCGCTTGTTCAATTGTACCGAAATGTCTCCCTGACAGTCATACACCTCCACTGGACCTCTGGGCTTCCCAGCACAGGATCCTGTAATGAACCGCCTGGCGGAGGCGTCAGTCCTCAGGGGCACCTGTCAGCTGCCTTCCTCTAGACACTGCGCCCCACGCCACCCAGCGCCCTGCGCTCTGCCTGCACAGTGGTCCTCTTTTCCTGACTCCAGCGGGAAGCAGCCCCTGTTTAATGGCCTGAGCGCAGGGCGGGGACCTGAGAACTGAGTCGAATCATCAGCTCTCTGGCCCTTGACCCTCTTTCACAAGCATTCGCTGCTGCTGCCAACAAGTGAGGAGTGTCTGCACGGCAGAAAATGCCCCTGGCGCACATTAGCCCCACCAGCTGTCCACAGCCCTGCCCTTCAGGCATCTCCCTGGGGTGGGATTCACAGGGATGTTGGGAGGGAGCCCAGGCTTCCTCTGCTCTTTGTTTACCAGAGGCCAAAAGGATTAGGGCCTGAGCACAGAACTCCATCAATAAGTAATCGCGCCTTACAGATGGGGCTGAGGACTGGATGTAAGGAAGCCTGTTTTTTCTGTCATTTCTTGACTCTCACAACCTCACCACACGCATGACACTTCTGACACCAGATGTGGGCTGGGGGGAGGGTAGTTCTTTCACTGCTGACCACTTCTGTGATACCAGCTGGGTGTCCTATGATTCAACACAGCTCTGACTCTGTCTTCCTGGGGATAGCCTTAGATCCCACAGGTTGAGGGCTCAGTCCCAAAAGACTGTCCCCCACTTCAGATGCCAATCTCAAGTCCAGGTTGTCACCTGTGCCTCTGAATGACTGGCTGTGAGTTGGAGGTTCCCACGACCCCCTCCTTGGGTTGGATTAATTTGCTGGAGCAGTTCACAGAACTCAGGAAAACAGTTTACTTACTAGCCCTTGGGTTTATTATAAAGGACACAGCTCAGGAAGAGCTAGATGGAAGAAACGCCCGGGGAAGGCAGAGATCCCATGCTCCTCTGTGCTCACCACCCAGAAGCTCTCCAAACTCCATCCCTTTGGGTTTTTATGGAGGCTGCATCCCTAGGCATGACTGATGAAATCATTGGCCACTGGTGATTAATTCAGCCCCCAGTCCCCCTCTCCTCTAGGCAGGCTCAGCCTCCAAACATCTGAAACTTGGTGGAGCAGCTGTGGCATTGATGCCCATGGTCAGTCCCTTCCCCTAAAGGTTAAGCATCCACATGCTGCGAGTCATGTGTATGTCTGAATTTGCATGTTTTCTCCCGTCTACACAGAGAGTGATAAAACCACACTGGGGTGTTCCAGGGGTTGTGAGAAACTTAGAAGACTAGCCTCACTTATAAATCGGAAGGGTTGTCTGTTGTCATTACCCTTATTGATTACCTTGCTGGTCACAGTGTGCACGTGCAGGCTTCTGAGTGTAGGATGGAAAGCACTCTGCTCCACTTTTGGAAGGAGCACTGGGTGAAGGCATCAAGCTTCTCTCTTCCTCTGCTTCATGCCAATGTCATGCCCCTCCCCCTCGGTGCAGTTATAGGATTCCCCCTGCTTTTGGGGAGGCCAGGCAGCAAGCACCCCAGAGCCAGGCTGGACAGAGGGCCCTGGCAGAGCACACAGCTCAAAGAGTGTGCCTTAACTATATACCAAAGGGGATTTGTACCCACCAGTCCCATTAGCACACGAGTTGCAGTTGCACTGCATGTGTGCAAACGACGCTAAGTCCGCATGTGATTGCTGTCCTTCCTTCCTCCTTCCCTCCTTCTCTTCCGATAATAACTGTCAGGTTAGATGTGGAGCCATAAGCCAGCCACGCAGAGCCTCTGTGGCCATGGTGGCAAATGGCTCAGGGGGACTGTCCGTGGTGCTGAACCCCCGGCATGCAGGACCCCAGCAAGAAGAGCTCCTGCCGTCTGGTCCTCTGGGAGCAGGTGGCCTGCAGTCCTGACCAAAGAGCCTCAGTGGTGGGACCCTGAAGGCTGCTCGGGGCAGAGTGACTTTGGGGCATGTGGATCAGGGGACAGACTGTCTCTCTGCTACAGGCTTCAGGAGGAACTGAAGACCCAGACCACATGTCCCAGGGAGCCTCACAGCCATCCTTCTGAAGCTCCCAGTCAATGCCAGTGGTTCTTCACACATGCTTTTCCCGCCCCCATAAAACAGTAGCCCTGGTGTACGTGGGTGTACACCCTGGGAGGTCTGTGGGTTGGACCCAATGCCCTACTGAGCTAATACATGTTGACAGTCCACCTTTCACTGGGCTTTTGGGCCATGTCCTGGACGTTCTGGTGAGGAGGATGCAGGCTGCCCTCCGGAGCTGATGTCCTGGTGGGGGAGACTCACGCATAATCCCCAGTGCAGTGAGTCCTGTGATGGAAAAGACAGGCTGGGGAACTGGGACAGGTGGGCCTTCTGTGGTGCTGGGAGAAGCCTCTCTGGTGGGTTTCTAGGGTGAAGGATGGAAAAGGCCTGTCATCAGAAGGCCCTGGAGAAGACGGGGTGGGGGCAGCTGACACAAGGTGTCTCTGCTCTCCCTGTGATGGGCAATTCCTTTAAAAATGAACCAAATATGACATAATGGTTGGCTGTATTTATTTTGGGTGGCTCATTACGTAGATCGTGTTCTTCTTTAACTATAAAAAAGGAGAGAGAGAGACTGGAGGAACTTCCCTGTGGGATGAAAGTCTTGTGCAAAAGCAGGAAGGGGCTTGGCTCCTCAAGGACTTGAAAGAAGGCCAGTAAGGCTGTTGGGTGAGGAGGAAGCCACTGGAGCAGGGGTTGAAGAGGGACAGAGCAGAAGGAGGTCCAGGAAGGGTATTGGGTTGCCATCCGTGTGCCTGTGGAGGTGCTGACGTTCCAGAGAGCGTGGGGGTGCTGGATTCACGTTTCGTAAGGAAACTGCGGCTGGGTTGAGAGGGAACAGAAAGGGCAGGAATCGAAGGGAGGACACAGTTGACAGCCAGTAGTGCTCGTGAGAAACCAGCCATCCTGGTCCCAGGTGGTGTCCCGGAGAAAAGAAGATGGAGAGAAGCACCATATTTTGGAGATGGAAATAAGGCTCACCAGTGGGTCAGACTGGAGAGGGTGTGAGTGGGGGAGAGAGAGGAAGGAACCACAGAAATGCCTGGTTCTCAGGCCTGAGGAATGTCAGCAAGGGCTTGGGAGCCCGTTGGAGCTCTTGCCCTCCCTGTGCCTGGCTGGCAGCATTGGTACGTCCTCTGCCTGTCGAGTGGCTTTGAGAGGAAGGGCAGGGCTTGGGGGAGCTGGGTGACTGGCTCCATCTCTCCCCATCTGAGAAATGAGCACCTGGAAGAGACGGTGAGAGTGAGCAAGACGCTCTGATCCTCCAAGTCAGCCGTCCAGCTCGTTTCTGCTCCTTTGTAACTGGACCAACCACTCAGGAAACTGCAAGGTGATTCCTCCCAGACTTCAGCCCGGCCTGACAGTCAGTGGGGTGGCCGTGTGCACAAGAAGGATGTGGGCAGAGGGAGTGGGTCCTTCTCCGTCGTGGACCAGCCCCACCCGTGTCACCACACATGTCTCCTCTGAGTCTCAGGATAAAGGCAAGGTCCTCGTGGGCTCTGCACCTTTCACCTCCTGTCATCTCGGCAGGGTTTTCTCCCCACCCGTCAGGTCTCTGTTCTGACATCTTATCACGGAGGCTGCCCCGGCCATCCTTCCAGAATAGCCGCCCCCTTCTCTCCATCTCCCTGGACCCTGCTTTGTTTTCTCTCCAAAGCAGGGGTCGCTGCTCGACATTTGATTGCATGGTCCCCCCACTGGAGTCCTGCTCTGTGAAGCAGGGTCTCAGCTGCTTTGTTTCTGCTCCAGCCACAGGGCCAGGAATGGTCTCGGAACAGAGTGGGTGCTTGGGAGATTTCAGAGCAGTCAGAGTCTTTCCCTGGTGGTGTAGGTGTTGAAGCCACTCAGCTGCGTGCCACCTTCATGAGGACATCTGAGCCTTCTCTGCCCTGCACATTCTCCCCTGCCCCTCCCTATGGAGTCTCATTTACGGGGACCCGAGGGTCCTGCCTCCCATCCCACAGCAAGTGGGTTCCACTTGGTCCATCCCTGGAGCTCTGGGCTGAAATAGGAAGCAGGTGAGGAAGAGATCTGTGCCCCTGTGGGTGGTGGCTACTGTCCCCCAGGGAGAACCTTGCTCCTACCCCCAGGTCTGAGCTGAGTCTGCCCGCTGCTCCCTCTAATTGACAGGCCAGGAGCCTCATCACAGAGGCTTATCTGAGTTCTGGCCCCTGGCTGCCCCGCAGCGTCCAATTTCTCACAGGCCTAAGGAGGATAAAGAGCTGGATTCTCTCGGCCGGCGCGAGCACATCCCCCATGCAAGTCGCCTCTGTGCTGCTGGCTGGCGAGGCCCCAGCCCAGCTCCCCTGCAGCCCCCTGCCACCTCCTCCACCCTGGGCATCTCTATCTTGCCTGAATGCGGGTGGCTCTGGCGTGCCTCCCTTCTCTGTCAGGCACCTGAGCCTCCGGCAGCAGGCTCCCTTTCCTTCTGGACAATCCACCTGCACTGTCTGGGCTGCGCCCTGCACTCTGTGTCTCACCTACTGAGTGTGTCAGAGCATCTGTATGTCGGGATTTTCAGGCAAAGATGGTCTTCCTTCGCCCTCGGGGAAGTCAGAGCAGTCAGCCATCCCAGGCCAGGTGAGACCCTAAGCTATGGACAGACAAAAGCTGAGGGAGGGGACAGAGAGAGGACGCCCCCTGCGGGAGGGGGCTGGAAGCCGACCGAGTCCTGTGGATGGTGGGATAGGACGCCCAGTGGGAACAGTGTGCTCAGACTCAAGTCAGTGTCAGAAATGGGTCAGCAGCCAGGCAGGAGAGGGTTTGGGGCCAACACTAGCACTTCTGCTTTGCAGCCCCACAGCCCGTTCCAGCATCAGAGAAACGTGTTCCGCTGGTTGGCTCAAGTGAGTGATGGAAGTGACACTGTGTTTACACCCCTGCGTTCCAGCCACGAGGAGCACAGCTCAGGCATACACTCGTGCCCGTCCTGCTTGCTCAGAAATGGCACATTTCCCATCATGGAAAGACATGGGAGCGTTTATTGTGAGCACGCCAGCAACAAAATTAAGGATTTCTGTTCAGCGAAGGTCACGGTGGACAAATTTTAAAGGGAGGTAACAAATTGGGAGAGTTATTTGTAAAATCTAAAATTAATAAGCAACTAACAGCAAGAGGAACAAAAGGAAGTTCTGTGAAAATAATGGGGACGAATGGAGAAAGTGACACGGAGACGACCAGGGAGGGCAGCCCCAAGGGAACTCTCGATGACGGAGGAATGGAATTAAGACCCCAGGAGCGTCCACTGCCCCTAGGAGCCTGCAGGTGTTTAATGTTGGACGACGTGGAGGGTGGCAGAGACACAGGAGTGCCGGCAGGAGGTGGACTCGGTGGCCCTGGGACCCCAGTATCACAGGGTGGGCGCTAGGGGCCGTGGACTGTCCCTCCCGGGGGATGGACAGGCAGAGGGGCTGCACTTCCCAGAGCTGCAGAGGAGGGGCTCCGAGGGCTTCTGTCAGAGGGTCCGGGGTGGATCTCGAGGTCAGCACTGCAGGAGGACGGTCAGAACGAGCTCTGAACACCGGGGTGATTATTGTCAACCTAACACACGCGTGGAAAACAACGGTATGTAGTTTGGCAAGAGCTGTTAGAAGATTTGGAAGAGAGGTGTTAAAATATTACTGTGGTTGCCTGGGGTGGGGTAAGGCCTGAAGATAACGCAGAACAAGTAAGTAACAAGGACAGAAGCCTGCCCGAGCCCTCAGGAGCGTGGGTCCCCCACTCCTGGGGAGATTAATGTAACACACACACCTTACGTGAAAATTAAAAAGTCAGTTCCCTTTGGGCAGTCAGGACAAAATTTAATTAACCAATGAAAACAATAACAAGAACATGATATACACAAAATGTTTCCAGAATGTACAGTTTAAAGTGACACTTTAATCAATAAAGCTGGTTCCATTCGTCAAGCATGGTGTGCCAGGCCCTCGCTGAGAAATTCACACCCATTTTCTCCTTCAATGTTGGACCAATGCTGCAGAGATTTCACTTCCATTTCTACGACGAGGCCTCTGCAGCCCACGGAGGGAAAGGACTCGCCTGGGATCATCGGTGTACCTATAAAGGCACTTGACTCTCCAAGTTACTAAATCCCCAACAGAAACTGACAATCAGGAATGTATCATCTTACATAAGTGAAATATACAGACAGAGTGAAAAGCTTCAGGATTGGTTTGATCCAGCAACTCAATACTTTCATAAAGTATCTGGTTTCTTTTCCTCTGCCAGCAGCTCCCAGGACTGCACCATAGTTCTTCACCCAAACCCAGCGAGCGAGAGAGAAGCAATGGGCTGCACTCCACTGGACACTTCGGGTCAGGCGTTTGATCCCCAAACAAAGCACAGTGCAGAAGGCCAGATTACACAGGTGTGGCCACCAGGACTTGTAACTGGTGCAAAGTGGGTCAGGGGCCTGGGTATCAGGGCCATCCACGTGTCCACCACAGTCTGTGGTTTGAGCCAGGTCCATGTGACTCACCTTACAGCTCCTCTTGAGCTTTGCCACGGTGTCGGGAGTTACTCCCCGCTGCTCTCTGAACCCTCAGCGGCCAGGCCTGGCCCCCCTGTCTCTCCCTCTACATCCCTCTGCAGGCTCGGGCTCCCAGCACACCTCCCACAGCAAATTCCAGCAAGAGGGCCTGACGACTAAACGAAGAGAAGATGAATAAATGGGGAATCCTGGTCAGGCGGTTGGGAACCAGTGAATGTGTAGATAGAAATCGATGAATGGGCGGCCTTTACTAGCACACCTAAGAATACAGAGGTCCCACTAGGATCCGGGCGTTTTCCCCTCCTGTTACTGCTGAGGGTGGATAAAGACGATGGACACCCGTTGCCCTGGGCTCCGGGTCCTCTGCAAATCTCCAGCTGACAACGTTGCTGGTTTGGAACCCGGTGCAGACAGCCGGTCCTTGACAGTCAGTCCCTGCTCCCACTCCAGTGAAGTCTGTTTGATGAGAAACCAAAGTGGATGTTAAAGGGAACTGGCCAAAGTCGCCAGCCGTGTCCCCTGTTCTC
This sequence comes from Equus przewalskii, assembly GCF_037783145.1. Lineage (NCBI taxonomy): Eukaryota > Metazoa > Chordata > Mammalia > Perissodactyla > Equidae > Equus > Equus przewalskii. The sequence goes on from NC_091859.1 coordinate 45,250,686, forward strand.
AGCACAGTCGGTGTCCGGTAATTCCTATCTGTTGGAGGTGCCGCTCGGGGGCCGTGACTGCCGTTTGAGAGGTTGGGAGGAACAGCCTGCACGTCTCCCCTGTTCTCTCCCTCCTGACGAAGGTGTTAATGCGACATAATTAAAATCCACTGGCACGGTCAAGGGGAGTGAACCTCCAGCACCTCCGGAGAAAAATTATCCCGTCCGGGGCAGTTTCCATCTCCGCGGTCTGAAGCAGCTCTTAGAAGAAGCTCCCAACATTTGTAAGATGGAGTGTCGTTTTTGCTTTGTTTTAGAAACGTAGAAGGCACTGGCACCTCTACCGAGAAGGAAAAGCTCTTCAGGTGCATAGAATGGAGTTGTTTATGTGACGGCAAAGAGGAGGTCGCGTGACTTAACCTGGCCAGGGAGGGTGACGGCAAAGCTCACGTGCAAATGCTTGTTTACCCTGCGGATGTTCGGCCAGCGAGCGCACACTCCGTGAAGCCCTTCTCCAAGCCCTGAGAGCCTGGGAGTGAAGACCCACAAAATGCCTGCCCTCAGGGCCCCGAGTTCTAGTGGGAAGACACAGGAAATGAGCGGAACTAGCGTTTGAAGAGAGCCTGCACCAAGTGTCTGATGGCAGCACGTGGTCTCAGGAGAACGAAGCGGGGTGAAGTTTACAGTCTGCAACAGGGTGACTGAAAGGACGGTCTACCCGGGGACCTGGCGGGCGTGGGAGGAGCCCTGTGGCTCCAAGGAGGCGGCACCTGGTGGTGTTAGCACCGCAGGAAGGCCGGTGGGAAGACCCCGGGAGGAGGAGGAGGTGGTCAGTGAGCTCCTAGGGGCAAGGCTGAGTGGGCCCACCCAAGGGCGGGGTTTCTCTGTTGGAGGACAGAGCCCTTGGAGGGTGCTGGCAGCCTGGCCGAGCTTGTGAAAGGGGTGAGGAAGAAGCATGGAAATCCACTGGGACCATCCAGGAGCCAGACAGGAGGCGGCAACAGAGGTGGGAGAGTGGTCAGGTCCTGGCACATGTTCTGGGCCTGGCCTGCAGCTGCTGACAAGACAGAGGCAGGAGTGAAGGTGGCCTGAGGCCTTGGTCTCCAAGAGGGGAAGGACATGGTGCATTTACAAGGGGAAGAGCCTATGGGTGGAGCTGGTTTGGGATGTGCCAGTGTTGAACGTCGCGTGGAGCATACAAGTGCGGGACATATCTCCATGACGGGCCATTCAGGTAGGGAATTCCTGGGTCCAGGGAACCTGTGGAATGTTCTAGAAGGGGTGCAGGGACCGGCGCATAATGGCACAGGTCCAGCGGGCATATTCCCTAGGCCTTGTGCACACTGTGCCCTGAGGAGGTGCTGAGATGAGAGGCAGTGTCAGGGGAGGGTGTTCTAGCCCAGGAGGTCACAAGCTGAGGGGGTGCTCACACCACCCCTCCAGGAACGGCCGAGCAGCCATTGTGGATGGAGCAGAATGAGAAGGGGGGTGGGAAGGAAGGAGGCCAGAAAGTGGACAGGGCAGGCACAGACCACTGCAGGCCCAATAGGACCTTCTGGGAATTTTGACGTCACTGACGTTGAGAATGGAACCACTGGAGGTTTTGATAAAGAGTAAGTCGCGTGGCCCGTCTCAAAGGCCTTGGCTGTGGGTTGGTTGGCCAGAGCGGAGGCTGGTGAAGCGGGTCTCGGATGTTTGGGTGAGGGGTGACGCTGACTTGGCTCCGTCTCTTTTGGCTGGGTCCCCCAGGCAGGTATTTCACCCTCTCTGAGCTTCGTCTCCTCACTTGGAAAGACTGGGTTCCAGCAGGCCGGGATGCCTGTGTGCTCAGCACCGGGTAAGCAGTAAGGCTCCTGTGAGTGAGACTCGGGGCCTCTGTCAGGTCTGCACAGTGGTGGCTCCCTCCCCAGGTGGGATGGGAGGGCCTGGGCAGTCAGACTTGGTAACCTGTCAATCAAATGCTGCCAGAAATTTGGGGGCTAAGGCAGAGCTGGCTGAGCTGCCAACAGAGGCCAGGAGCCGAGAGGGCACCTGGGGAGAGCATCCCTGGGAGATGAGATGACATGGTTCTTCGTGAGGAGGGTCCCGGCTCTGCCTCCTCCAAGAGAGAACTAGGCACAGGCAGCAGGTGCTGGTGGAACCGGGAACACGGAGGTGGGGATGGCAACAAATTGCCTCCTCGGCGGTCTCTCGTCATTTTGGAAACATTTGGAGAATTAATTATGACTCAGTGGAGGCAGTCGTTGCCCCATCCTGGGGGAAATGGATGCGCAGGTGCAGCCGCCGCACCAGTAACCCTGGGCGAGGCCCCTGCCCCTCGGCTCTGGCCCACCTGCAGTGAGGCGTTCCGGCCAGCCGCGGGTTTACACTGTCCACAGGTGGCTGGGCTCCCACAGGGCTAAGGAGCTCTCATGGGACAGCCTCTTGGGATCCCAGGAAGGGACAGAAGAGACAGCTTCCCATGGTGTCCGGGAGAGAGGGAGCCCTCAGCCCTCGGTCCTGAGTCACATTGTGGCTGGGACTCCCGTCTCCACGGCTACTCGCCCACACCATGTTGCTCTGGCCGAGGCCCCCAGGGTGGTCTGTGCCGCAGCCTCCTGCCAGGGAGCTTCCAGATGGAGACCCACCCACAACCATACAGCCGTCCAGGGCGCAGCACGTCGGAGGCCTAGGTGTGGCCCGCGTACCTGCGGCCCCTGGTCTCTTGGCTTCCCTGCTGGGTACTGACCGCCCAGTGCTCAGGCTTCCTCTGGAAGCTACTGTGCATCTCATTTGTGCTGCAACAGGCAGTCTTTGCGGAAAGAGCTGTAGATGTCTAAGACGACGCACGCTTCTGTGCTGAGGACTCAGGGCGGAGGCGCTGCAGCACGGGTGTCTGTCTAATGACAGTCACGTGAGGCCTTTGCTCCGGGGAGCATGATGCTCCTCTCCACGTGGCCCTCCTCACCTTCCCAGCCAGCCCTGGGCTTTGGATAAGCTTGGGGACTTCCTTCTTTGCCCCTTTGCTCCAGCCATGCCCCAGTGGACGGGGGTCCTGGTGGTGCCCTGTCCCTCTGGCCCCAACTGTGGTCTCCAGGGCTGGGCGGGTCACACTCCTTCTGGGACCCCCTGCCTCCCTCCTTCTCAGAAACTCAGTACCCAGTAAAGGGCCCTCCCTAACAGCTCCCTCCTGATCCCACTACCCTCCCATGCGCCGCCCGCTTCCCGTGGGGGTTTTGAGATGGAGCGAATGCCTTGTGACCCACTCTAGTGGATAGACTCCATTCTGCCTTGATTTGTTTCACTAGCTTGCTTTGGCCAACTTTGCCGTGCCACATGACGACCCCGGTGCACATCCTGAGGAGATGTAGCCAGGCCTCCCAGCCGGGACCATCAACAGGGCAGGTTTGCAGCAATGCTCGCACCTCCAGGGTGATACAAATAACAGCTTTTTTAAAAACTGGTTTTAAACAGTGATTTGAGCCAATTGTGCATGGTGAGGTCTAAGAACCCCATCAGTCCTGCAGCCACTGGTCCTACATCCCATAGGCTGCCCCCCTGAACCCGCTGCGAGGGGACCGGAGACGGATCCACGGCTTTGAGGGGAGGCTGGTGGGAACACATGATACCAGACTCGCCCGGGAACTTTTCATCAGCTTTTCTGATTTTCAGCACACGCCCTGTGCATGCTTTGTTCAGCGTCTACTTAAGTATTTCACTTTTTTGTGACAGCTGTAAATGGTGTTGAGTTTATAGTTTCTGTTTCCACATGTTCATTTTCAGCACACAGAGATGCGATTGATTTTTGAGAGTCAATCTTCTGTACTGTGACCTTGCTGAACTCACTTATTAGTTCCAGGAGGTTTTTTGGGGTTTTGTTTGTTTTTCTTTCGTTTTTGTAGACTCCTTGGGATTTTCTACCAGACAATTGTATCATCTGAAAATAGGAAGTTTTATTTCTTCCTTCCCTATCTGTGTGTCTTCCATTTATTTTTCTTACGTTATTGCGCACGGCAGAGCTTCCAGGACAATGTTGTACACAAATGCTGAAAGAGGGCGACCGAGCCTCGTTCCCCTGTCAGCAGGAAAGCGTTCGGTCTCCCCCGTTAATGAAGATGTTTGTGGAGGTGAGGCAATTCCCCTCTTCCTAAGTTGCTGAAAGCTTTGATCATGAACAAGTCTTGCATTCTGTCAAGTGCATTTTCTGCAACAATTGACACGATCATATGCTTTTTCTTCTGTAGCATGTTGATGCAGTACACTACATTGGTTGATTTTTGACGATTGAACAAATGTTGCATCCCTGGGATAAATCCTGCTTGGTTATGATGCATAATCCTTCTTATACTCACTCTTATACGTTGGAGTCAATTTGCTAATGTTTTATTGAAGATTTTTGCATCCAAGTTCATGAGAGAGATTGGTCTGCAGTTTTCTTTATTATTTTTGCATTGTCTTTGTCTGTTTGGTATCAGGTAATGTTGACTCATTTTTTAATTTACAAAAACTAAATGAGTATCAAGGCCACAATATAGTGTATCTGAATTTAATCAAGAGGAAAAACCAGCTTTAATAATGTCTCAATGGGCACAATATGATGAGCACTTGAACACGTCTTCCAACCAGTGAAATCCAGAGCAGTAGAAATGATGTCATCATTTTCCTCAGCATCTTCATCCTCAGCATCGTCCCCATCCTCATCCTCGTCCTCAGCATCATCATCATCCACACCCTCCTTCTTCTCATCGTTATCCTTATAATCAGCAGCGTCAACAACACCATCGTCCTCGTCCGCAGCAGCAGCAGCAGCAGCAGCAGCAACATCCACAATTGTCCTACGTTTATCCACTGAACTTTCTCTGCAGCAGTGTATGAACCAGAATTTTATATATGTGAATAATTGTTTTCCCATCTATAAGGGTGATGTCTGGAATGTCTAGTTAATCATTGCTATCCCAGGACTTAAATGCGATTCTGTCCAGGATATTAACTACCTGTCTTTTGCAGTGACAAGACTGCCGGTTAAGGGTGAGAAGTTAGTCACCCCATAAGCCTCTAAAAAGCCTGAAACCAACCATTCTGCATAACGACCCTCTGTTCTAGCCAGACAGCTCTGCTTTAATTTCATGAATGCAGAGTAAATGCAGCACAGTCATTTCCAAGTCATAAACCCCTTGGAAAGGCCAGGCGGAGATCTGTTAATGTGCCAGGCAAGGGATGGAATATTCTCCATCGATTGAAGACTTCGGGAGTAAGCCAGCCTCAGAGAGCTAAAATGTTTCATTAGTGGCAGAATCATTTTGTGCAATTACACCCCAAGTAGTGAGCGGTGGCTTCTCCCGAGTTTGAAAAGAGCTTTACTGTCGGTGTTATCCTGTTGTTGCGAAACAGTCAACTTTCTGGAAGGAGAACTGAAGTCCTACAATTTGGCCAGGTTTGTCTCTGATGTCGTGTCTAACTGGCCGAGGAAGGAGGCCCCGGCAGGTGTCATGGTGGACAGAGGATCGTGCGCCACCTCTGCTAAGGGAATTAACGTCACTTACATTCACCTATATTTCATAGGAGTGACTCGAGGTGGCGCCACAAACATGCACATGGACACAGGTGACTTTTAATTCACTCATGGGTGCCCGGCTGGGGAAGTCTTCAGGGTCCCCTCCACGATGGGGTGGGGTGGCTGTGCCGAAACCATGTTGTCCAACCATCACCTCCAGGGAGATGGGGCTGGTGTCTGAGTCCAGCTCCCTTTGGGCCTCGTGTTCATCCAGAAAATGAGAAGCCTGAGTAAAGCCCATTTCCTGAAGCCCACTGTCCACACACCTTGGTCACACGCCTCATCCCAACCGACCGCCACTCGTGGGACTGTTGCTGGCCAACGTTTTTCTTTGCAGTGACCTTAAGTTGACTCACTTTTTAAATGACGCTTGTCTTCAGTGACAACAGCTCTGAAATTAGCTTTGGGGTCCTACTCAGATCTGTCTAATGCACATTAAAGTCACACAGACATAAGCATTAAAGGAGGAGCCACTCTTAAAATGAGAACCCGCCCTGTTGGCTGCACTCGCCCTGTGACCGTCTGGAGGCCGCACGCACCGGGCTCCACACCAGGAGGCGGCGTCTCTCCTCCTCACAACCACAGACGAGCATCTCATCCCAGCTCCCCCGAGGAGACGGCTGAAGGGACCTCGATGCCCTGGTGTGCGCTGAAGAGAGGGCCTGGTGCAGCTGCCCACCTGGGGATGCAGGGAGTTGGCACAGCTGAGTGCCCCACAGAGGGGGGCCTGTCTACCCCCGGAAATGGGTCCCAGCCTTGCAGATCCCTGGACACCTGCGCTCAGGGCCGTGGAAACAGAAAGCAGAGGTGATGATTCCAAGTCCTCAGGCTCCTTCCTTCCAGGCCAAGGCCAGCTGGCACCCCGCATGGTCTCTCCTGACCCTGGGGGTTCGGAAGTCTGTGCTGAAGGAGGGAATCTAAGAGGTGCTTTCTGAGAAGGCCTGAAGCCTGTGGGATGGTCCTCGTCAGAGGCCCTGAAAGAGCTGCCTGACCCTGTGCTGGGGGGCAGGGCCGGGGCAGGGAGCATGGTTCCTGCTCTGACGCCCCAACACCCTTGGGGGGAAGGATCATCTCCTTTCATCTTAAAAGGCCACCAGAAGTTTATTCCCTACTCCCAAACATGAGTTTAGGATTAAGCATGCTACCTTGCTTACCTGCAACTCGAACGCTGGCTTCAGGTGTGTGGGTGGACCTGCACAGGCCCCACCAACCAGAGACACACTCCCCATGGAGCCCTTCTCTGCCCCTAGGGTTTCTCAGTGTCCATCTGGACACCACCGGCATCAGCTCTGGGGCATGCCTGATCCTGGAGCCCATTCCAGACCCGGGCAACTGGAGCCTCAGGGGTGGGGGCTGGGCACTGCATCCTGCTGGGCTTCCCGGGCAGTGTCAGCTGTGAATCCAATAACTGCTGCCTGGGCTGAAGCCCTGGGCCCTCTCTGTGGGCCCTTCAGCCACCTCACCACCAACCTGTAAGTAATGTCCAGTGTGCCAACGCTGTTCGCCCAGCATCCACCGGGGAGGGGCTGCTGGCAGAGGATAAAGAGGAAGCCCCCAGGGTAATGACTCCAAATGATAAAAGCACACACAGGGCGACAAGGTCGGGTAATTATAACGTGTCCTCGCAGGCACTTTGATCTCCTAATCAATTCTGGGCTTCGTGGATGGCTCTCTGCTTTTCATAATACGATTTAATTTTTATGTACAGATTTTCCTGAAGGGCATAAATGCATTTTCACTTTATGCCCCAGTAATTCAGTTTTAAACCAACCATAAAAACTCAATAAACAGCAAAGAGCTAACTGCATATGCCAGGCCCGTGACCTTTGAGTGTTATTTTTGAATAAATAAGAAAGTGGGTAAAAGTCACATATGAAGTCGGCTGAAGATTTTCCATCGTCTGTTAGAAAATCAGCCAGAATTGACAATAATTTGATAGTTCATGCTTGAGAGGGCTCCCAATTGGGGATGTGCGCTCTGGAGATTGGCTCTCCGTGCAATCATTGGGAGACGGGGCGGGGTGCGGGCCCTCCTGACCTTGAAACCGTCCCCCCACCCGAGACGCCGTAATAAATGCAGACTCCGCACCCAGAGTCCCCAACTCGGATAAGCAAAGGCGAAAATGAAGATTCACGGAGCTATCACGCAAGTGGATTTTTCAATTGGCTTCTCAAGTGCCGCCTAAGCGGGGGACGCCTGGGGCTGGAGCCATGCATAGTGCATGAGGCGCTCCTGCAGGAGCAGAGGACAATTACCGGAGGGATCTGAGCAAAGCCGCCTCTTTCATGGCTCCGCTGCAAGATTTCTTGTGGGTGATAAGACCAGGACTCCCTTAATCCCCCACACAGAGGACCAGCACCTTCGAATGGGACCAGACTCAGAAATTGCAGCCCCCAACCACCCCCAGCATCCTGCCTTGAGCTTTTCACCCGGGGCTTGGACACATCCATGGGCAGGCACTGACCCCTTTGCAGGAGAACGTTGGGGAGTTCTTCCATATGGAGCAAAAGGGCCCCCCACAGCTGTCTTCTGGGGCTCCCGGGCCGCAGTGAAGCGCATCTGCTCATCATCTTTGTTTTCTGTGATTCCAGGCTCTAGAAGTTTCCTTGACTCTTGTCGTTCTGCCCTTTAGTGGTCGGTGGTTGAAGCTCTGTGGGTGTCCTGGGGTCTTTTGGGGCTGGCCCACAAGGACCCAGCCTCCTTTCCCTCTCTTATGTTTCTCCCCTTCTTCACGATGTAAGCTGTGTGCCCAGTGGGTCTCACTTCTCTGTGTCTACCCACTCCAGTTTACTGAGGCTGTCAGCCCCACGTCACCTTGTGAGGGACACCTGGCTTCCTTAGTCCTGCACAGACTAGCAGAGGGCAGGGTGCGAGCGGAGAGACCCACACAGGCAGACAGGCCGTGTCCCTGGGCTCCGTCAGAGGGAGAGTCAGGTCCCTGGGCTCCACAGAAACCACAGGGCTGGGGTGCCAAGCAGTGCGGGAGCCAGACAGAGAATCAGGCCAGTGTCAAGGCTGTCCCAGTGTCGAGGACGGCAGGGCAAGGACAGGAGGGCCCTCGGAGAGGCAGCGGATATGCCAGGGGCTGAGGAGACAGGCAGGAGCCCACTGAGCTGACCAGGACTGGGATGAGGAGAGAGCAACACTCATTCTTGGGTCCCCTAAGTGCTGGGCCAGCCCTTATTATGTCTGCACCCTGACATCTTTCTTGCCCCTCCCCGTCCTGCCCTGCTGGTCTCCCCTGAGGCCCACAGCCTCCACTTTCACAGCTGGTGGCACCAAGGCCACCTGACCCAGTTCAGGAGCTTACCCTCTGACTGGTGAGGGGTTGGGCCTGTGAGTGGGGTATATATGCACATGTATGTGTACGTATGTACATGTGCATGCACATACACACAAGGGCTGGGAATCAGGTGGTTGCAACAATGCTGTCACACAGAACTTCCATTTGCCTCTGTAAGTTTTTGGGGCCTGTCCCCACTTTGCACCCCGGCCCCCAGCAGGGTGCATCATCATCAGAAATGGGGGTGTTGCTGTTCCCGTGTTTTGCATGCTCAGAGCAACCTGTAACTGAGACGCAGGTGAGAGGCCGCACCTGTTCGGTCTCAGCTGACTGTTCTCTTCCGATCAAACCTGAGTGTTCGTGGCGCCCTGCTGCTCCCAGGCTGACGTGCGGCCCGCGGGGAATGAGGGCAGGGTGGGCAGGAGGAGGCTGCCAGGCTGGGACACAGCAGGTGCCCTGGTGCCAGGTGTTCCAGCTGAGGAGACGCCAGGTAAGCTGCAAGGAACACCCGGACGGGCAAGCCAAGCTGTGGCACCAAAGGACCTCCCTGAGCACAAGTGGGGCAGCCTCAGCTGCAGCTGCAGAGCCGTCACCTTTGGTGGCTCCTTGGTGGAGCCTTTGCTCTGACAGCAAGAAGAAGGAGGCCCCCAGGGAGGGATGAAGGGCAGCTGCCCAGCAGGGCCAGGGCTGGGCCGGGGTGGAGCTGCCAGGGAGCAATGTTCAGCTGCCACCGCTGAATGGTGTCCAAAGGGCCTCATCGTTTCGTTCCCTGAAGAGTCAGCTCGTGCCAGGATGGAGGACACTCGGGTCAGATACTCGCTGATGTCATGCTGTCCTTCCCACCGCTGGGGTCCATCTGCCCCCTGACCTGTCCAGTCTGTGTTCTGACAGCTGCAGGAACACGATAATTGCCCCTCAACTTTCTCACCTGCCCTGGTGCCCACTCCTGTTTGTCCTCCACCTGCACGCAGGCCCACCCAGGGCACCCTGGCCACCCCAGGCTGTGTGGGTACGACAGTGAGCAAAATGAATTCTGCCCTCCCAAGCTGACACCTAGAAGCCTCTCCAGGTCCTCTTCATCACCCCACAAATCCAACCCAAAACCAGCCTAAGCAGAGCACTGAGGGGGATGACCCAGCCTCAAAGAGCAGTGGCATCGCTTGGCCCGAAATGAGGCCGGTCCACCCACAATGTTCTAGGCAGGGAGGCTGGCGATGCCTCCCGGAGGCACCCACAGCCCCACTGAACAGACAAGAGCGCGGTGACGTCTCATGCGGACAGGTGGGGATTTCAGATGCTGACAGGTGCTCTGTTTCTGCCATCACAGGGTACCAAATGCTCGTGGTCATGTGACTTCTAGAGTCAGAGTCCCTTGCCCAAGAAACTAGAAGATCTAAGATTAATGGGAGTAGGAATGAATAAGCTGGAGGGAGCCCTGGGGGTGAGGCAGGGGCTGCCAGGCCTGGGTGACCTTAAGCAAGTCCTCGTTGGGTCTCGGTCTCCCCATCTGTGAAATAGGGCATCAGGAGAGATACTCGCGAGGGCTCCTTCCGCTTGAGATTCAGCAGGTTCTGCACCACCGTCTCCCATCAACCTTGTGTATGCAGAGGAGACACGTCTGGCCCCTCCGCTGCCTCCCTGAGCTGGAACTTCTCCTGCCCAGACCTTGCGCATCCAGCGTCCCAGGGCTCCAATCTTCCTGCAGCCCACTCAGATGCATAATTGATGTCACAGAATCCATCTGCATCAATGTGTGAGCCCCAAAGAGGCTCCTGGCACTGAGTCTTGGCCAGAGGAATGGGAGTGGATGGTGAGATTAGTGGAGGAGAGAAAGGGGCTCTGAGTCACCGCCTGTCTGCCTGAGGTTGGTGCTGGCTCAGCCCCTTCTATCATCTTCACCCCACAGGGACCTCAGAGCCCTGGCTGGGCACCATCTGCCCCTCACGGGTGGTACCCAGAGGGCAGGGAGTTGTGGCCAGCTGCCCTGCATCCCTGCCTCCTTGCCACCCTGAAGACCATAAGTAATCTTCCCCCGAACTCCCCTGGTGTGAAGCGCAGAGGGAAGTTCAGTGTGACCTGCATTCCAATGAACCGATGGTGCCTGGACCGACGGTCTTTCCTGGGGACAGGACCCCAGGTGAGTGAGGGCAGATGGAATTGTGTGTGCCCACTGCCTCTGTGCTCCGCCCTCCGCAGGGGCTCTGTCCTTCATTTGGATGGTACCCCAGAGGCAGTCCAAGGGTCCTCTGCCCTGTCACTCCCGGAGCAGGACCCGGTGATGCTCTAGGACTTGCTGTTCTGGCCCATTCAGAGGCTTCCTCCTCCAGCCTCGTAGCTGCTCTCAGATCCCCTTTGCCCAGAGTCTCATCACCGAGACTCACCTGGTCAGGAAGGGGGCTTGTGCAGAGGCCGATGCTCCAAGGACGGACCCTCAGGCAGAGCCAGGGGCTGGGTGGGTTGGAGCCCTGGGATGGGGAGGCGGGGTCAAGGCCATTGTCCGTGGCCTGCCCATCAGCTTATTCCCACAAGTGGTGTGTAGACAGTGTGTGGTGACCTGGTCCCCAGGAGCTGAGATGAGGCAACAGCCGCTGGCTGACGTGGGGCGTGCGTGCCTGTTACTGCTCATCCAGGTGGATTATCCACCTACTCCTCTTGAGGTTCGCCAAGCAGTCAGACCCAGTCAGAAATGGGGGGTTCAGAGGTGAATCAGATCAACTCCTCATACCCTCAAGGCACCTCCATCTGAACCCGTAAAACAAATCCTCTGTCGCAATGAAAGTCACAGAATGAAGGCGTTGATGCCATTCCTGAGCCTCCTCTGTGACTGCCCAGCTCCGAGGATCCACAGAGCTTCACCAAAGGCCCATTCGCTGGGAGTTTGCGTGTAGAGGTGCTTTGCTGGGACAGCAGCGTCCCAGATGCCCCCTGTGGGATGGGGGTTATGGCGGGAGAGGGAAGCACTTCCTAACACACCTGCTGAGGCCCTACACCCCAGACCCCAAGTTCCAGGAGATCACACTGCACAATCCCATGGCTGTCAGGGAGCCGCACGCACCCTACTGGGTCTTTCTAGTTCAAGAGTTTCCCTCCGGCTTTGTGAGTGTTGCAAGGATGGCTTCTTGAGTCAGGCACATTTCTTCAAGAACTCTAGCATGAAATTTCATTGTCGTAATGCTGACTTGCTGCTAAATCTACAGCAATGAGCAAAATCTCTGTTCCCTCCTCCATTTTCATCCAGTTTAGTTTCCTTCAACACCGTCAACCTCTCAGTCTCTTTAATGACAGATGAGACAGTAAATGTCAATCGAAATTAAAATGAAAGTCCTCTGCCCTCTATTTGTGCTGCAAATATTTACCATGTGTGAGCCATGTGCAAGGCATGGCGCCCACCCACCTTGGTTTCCAGGCCAAATAAAGCCCAGGACTTTAGCTTCTGTGCATGCGTCTTTGGAGCAAATAGGTGTTGTGCTCCTGCGGCAGGCCAGGCGGGCTCTGGGCATCAGGGCCACACCAGGAACAAAACCAAGCCCTTCACCGAATGGGTGGAGAAGGACAGTAAACCAATCAGCAGGTAAATGCACCACACACAGGTGACAGTAAACTAGGGCTGTGAGGATTAGTGGATCCGGGAGGGGCAGGTCCGATCAAAGGGGACTGATGGCGAGTGGGTTTCTGTTCCCAGAAGGAAGGGCTCCCTGATGAGCTGATATTTATAGAGACCCGAGGGCATCAAGGAAGTGAGTCAAGCAGCTGTCCTAGGGTCACCTGGCCTTGGTGTCCACCATCCTGCCTGGACAGGGGCCCTGAGCTCAGAGCCCAGTTCCTGTGTGTGATGGACAACAGGTGGGAGAAATAAGGAGGATGGATCTCAGAGGTCACTGGGGGCCAGACCACGTAAGAACTTGCAGGCCCCAAACGACGTTGTAGATTGTTCTGAGTGAAGCAGCAAGCAGAGGAGTGACAGGATCCCACCGAAGTTTTACCAGGATGTCAGGTTGAGAATAGACCGTGGGAGGGAAGGGGCTGTGGAGGGCGGTGCAGTCAGGAGGGCTGTTATGTCCCAGACAAAGAATGTTGGGGCACTGGGAAGGGGTGCAGTGACAGAAACCAGGAGAAATGGCCCAAATCTCGATTTGCTTTGAAGGTAGAGTTTATGTGAGTTTTCTGGTAGATTAAGCGTGAGGGAGGACAGCTGGAGGAAAGACAAGGATGACTAAGATTTCTGACCAGGGCCCAGTGTACAGTTGGAGTTGGCAGCTCTGAGATGGTGACGATGAAGGAAGAGGGGAGTCAGGAGATGGCTACGAGCGAATTTATGAAAGGACAAATCAGTCTACACACGCGGTCCTTCCACTGTCTGCACCGAGGAATGAAGTCACATGGGCAGACCACACCCAGGATCACAAGGTACTTTCTCACTGGGGATCTCGCATCACGCTCTCACTTCTGAGACTTAAGCATTATCAGCGCCATTTTATGGGGGAGGGAGCTGAGACCCAGAGGGGTGGTGAGGTATAAATGCATGTTATTGGTATTATTGAGATGAGATTGGACCCCAAGCTTCTGGCTTCCCTTGTGGTGAGCTCAAGGAAGCAGCTGGAAGGGAAGTCACTAAAGAATTGGTATGAGTCCTGCATGGCCATTCAGGTCTGATCCTAGAAGAGCCTTTCACTTTGCTCATCTCAACAGGCATTAAGAGGCATTTGGGTGGTTTCCAGTTTTTGGCGATTATGAATTGAGCTTCTGTGACCATTCACGTTCAGGTTTTGATGCGAACGGAAGTCTTCATTTCTCTGAGAAAAATGTCTAGGAATGCAATTTCTAGGTCATATGGTAATTGTGTGTTTAGTTTTTAAGGAAACTGCAGTGCTGTTTTCCAGAGTTCTGAGTGAAGCAGCAAGCAGAGGAGTGACACCCTTTAACACTAGCACCAGCAATGTTGGAGGGATCCAGCATCTCTGCATCCTCGACAGCATTTTAGAGAATTTAGCCATTCTGATAGATACGGATATCGTGTTGTGGTTTTCACTTGCGTTTCCCTGATGGTTGATGATGTTGAATATCTTTTTATGTGCTTCTTTGGCATCTGCACGTCCCCTTTGGTGAAATGTCTCTTAATGTCTTTGTCCGCGTTTTAATTTGATTGGTGTCTGTTTTTGCTGTTGGGTTCTGAGAGTTCATGTATATTCTAGACACAGTCCTTCGTTGAGTATGTGACTGACGAACATCCTCTCACAGTCTTGTGGTCTTCTCATCCTCTCCACAGGGTGTTTCATACAGTGAAAATTTTTAATCTTGATAAAGTTCAATTTGTCAATTTTTCTCTTTATTGACGGTGTTTTTGGTGTTAATCTAAGAACTTGCTGCCTCGTTCTAGGTTCCAAAGATTTTCTACACCTTTTTCCTAAAGGTTTTGTAGTTTTACATTTTGCACGTGAATCCATGATGCATTTTGAGTTAATGTTGCATAAAATCTGTGGTTAGGGCAAGGTTCATTTTCTGCCTGGAGATATCCATTGCTCCAGCACAATTTGTTAAAAAGTTTAATTTTCCTCTATTGAATTGCTTTGCACCTTTGTCAAACATGAGTTGGCTGTCTTCGTGTGGGTCTGTTCCTAGCTTCTCTGCTCTGTTCCATTGATCGATGGGTCTGTCCATATGCTGACACCACCCTGTCCCGATGAGCATGGCCATAGCCTTGAAACTGTGTTGACTGGTTCTTCCCACTTTATTCTTCTTTTTCAAAATTGCTTTTTCTTATAAATTTTAAAATAATCTTGTCTATATCTATTTAAAAAAAGCCTTGCTAGGATTTTGATAGGAATCATGTTAGTTCTGTATATCAATCTGGGGAGAATTAAGATCTTACTATGTTGATTCTTCCAGTCCATGAACATGGCATGTCTCTCCATTTATTCAGGTCTGCTTTGATTTCTTTCACCACTATTTTGAAGTTTTCAATGTATGAGTCCTTCACATTTTTGTTACATTTACACTCCAGTGTTTCTCTTTTTTTTTTTTTTTGAGGAAGATTGGCCCTGAGCTAAAATCTGTGCCCATCTTCCTCTATTTTATATGTGGGATGCCTGGCACAGCATGGCTTGATAAGCAGTGCATAGGTCTGCACCCGGGATCCGAACCAGCGAACCCCAGGCTACCAAAGCAGAATGTGCAAACTTAACCACTGCATCACTGGGCCAGCCCCTGTTTCATTTTTGAGTGATTATAAATGGTGTTGTATCTTTATTTGATGTCCATGTGTTTATTGCTACTATAGAGAAATACTGCTGAATGTTGTATTTTATTTGTGCCCTGCAACCTTACAGAACTCCCTTACTTGTTCTAGTTCAAGGAGGTTGGTTTGTTTCTGTTTTAGACTTTTTTTCTGTATTCCTTGAAATTTTCTACATAGACGATTTTATTATCTGCAGAGAGGGACAATATTCTTTCATCCTTTCTCATCTGTATGACTTATTTCATTTTCAAGGACTTACAAATAGAAAAGCAAAACAACCCTAAATCAAGCAGAAGGAAGGAAATAATAGAGATAAAAGAAGAAATCAAAGAAATTGAAAACAGGAAAACAATGAGAAAATCAGTGAAACAAAGAACTCTTCTTTAAAAGGAGCGACATGCTGTAAACACTCTAGGAAGGCCGACAGTGAAAACAAGAGAGAAGACACAAATCACCCAGATCACCAATATCAACAGGGAAACGGGGTGGCACCACAGACCTGCAGGCGTAAAATAATAGTAATAATAAAGGAATATGACAAACGACTCTACACACGGGGATATGTCCACTTAGACACAATGGACCACTCCTAGAAAAACACAAGCTGCCAGAACTCCAGGGTTTCGTTGGTTTGGATCCTGGGCGCAGACATGGCACCGCTCATCAGCCTATGCTGAGGTGGCATCCCACATGCCGCAACTAGCAGGACCCACAACTAAAATATACAACTATGTACTGGGGGGATTTGGGGAGAAAAAGCAGGAAACAAAAAAAGATTGGCAACAGCTGTTAGCTCAGGTGCCGATCTTAAAATAAGAAAGAGAAAACAGAACTCTAATCCTTAGAAAGAATTATACACCACGACCAAGGGGGATTTGTTTTGAAATACGGAACTGGACTTGCCGGCTGCCCCTTTCCTGGTCCCGGGGCTGGAGGGCACGAGGGCTTGTGGGGGGCTTTGCTCTGGTGGGCATTTCTCAGTTGCTGACTTCAGCTCCAGTTCCAGGATACATGACACAGAAAGAAACCCCAGGGAAGTCCCCGGCATGTCCTTCCCGGCTCCCGATCTCCCTGCTCGTCTGCCGTTTTCTCTCCACCTTGGCGTCTTAAGCTGGTTTTACAGGTAACATCCGGGGTTTTTGGTGGTACTTTGCAGGCGGAGCCGGAAGAAGCACGCCATCTTCCCCGAAGTGACAATTTCAAACCACAGATGAAATGAAACACGTAGCCAACGAAGTTCCCAGCGGTTTGCGATGTAGGTGGGAATCGCTTTCTGTCTCTCTACCCCCGGAGACCTGCGCGCCGCCCTGGGATCCCCGAATCCTGGCGCGCGTTTCTGGAGGGGCTTCACCCATGCAGCAGCATCGGCTCTCACGGGGGAAGGGGGCAGCTTGCAGCTCCGATGGTGGAGCCCCCTGGGTGCTAAATAGGACCACGTGCGTTAGGGACACACTGGCCTGACTGTCGGGAGCGTCTGGCCCTGACGGGAAGCACCCTGATTCGCTTCAAGAGCAGATTCCTGGAGTGAGCACTGGGGTTTGGGATTTCTCCAGGGATCATTCCGCCTGGAGAGGAAGAAGGCTGCCCTGGCCAGGCGGCTCCCTCTCCCACGGGGTGAGTTCACACAAGGAGGATGAGCTGGCTCCGGTCTCCAGGGCTGTCTGGGGAAGCACTCCAGGAAAGGCGAGAGAAAAGAGCTGCAAAGAGCCCTTTGTTGTCACTTCCGTCGCTCTCCTGCGTGTGCAGTGGAGTCACACTGTGACCTGCGTTTTCCTCTCCCGTGACTGACGGACTCCCTTGTGTGTCGTCATGGACACTCGGACGCCCTCCTTCAGGAAGCACTAGTTCAAGCCGTCTGCACATTTTCTATGGGTTATGTTCTATTCGTGGATTTGCAATTAAAGAAAAAGAGATTCCAGATAAGAGGCCTTTGTGGACCTTTGCACTGTGAGCGTCTTCTCCACTCTGTGGGTGTCCTTTTTGCCAATGTCTAGGTTTCTTTGGATGCACAGAGCTCTTCTTATCTAGTCAAATTTTTTTCGTATCTAGTCCAAGACTTTGTACCCTGTTTAAGGAATCGTTACCTAGATCAGTTCATGAGAGTGTTCTTTTGTTTTCTTCTGTGTTCCTTCTGGAACTGATTTTTGTTTATGATATGAGGCAGTGTTTATTTTTTCCATTGGAAAATTAACCCAGTCCCCACTTCGCTGCAGTGCCCCCGTCACTAACCTGGTGACAGTACACGTGTGGGGCTGTATAGGTCCTGATAGCCGGCAGTCCCGCTCCCCTGTGTGAAGAGTTAACACACAGGTGTTATACCCAGTTCTCGCTTATCTTTCAGCCTTGGCGATGGGCCCTGGTTCATGCTGTCAGAATTTAACTTTTGGAATATTTGCAGTGGGTCAAGGAGGCCCCGACTGTCAAATCCTTTAATATAAACATTCAGATTCATGCTGTGCGCCTGAACTCTTTTTTCCTGTCAACACTTCTGACACCAAATGTATGAGAGTTTTTTTCCCCACACCAGGCAATTCTCCAACTCTCTGACGCCAACTGGGTGTCCAAAAATTCAATTCAGTTCTAACACTTCCTACCCAGAGTTAGTCCAGACCCACAGGTTAAGGGCTCAGCCCCACAAGACTGCCCCACTTCCCACCCTGGTCACAAGTCCCAGATTTCCACCTGTGTGCTGACCAACCAGCTGTAAACTGGGGTTCCCATGACCCCCTCCTCAGGCTCAATAATCTACTAGAATGACACCTAGAACTCAGAAGCTTTACTCCATTGCTAATTTATTATAAAGGGCACTACTCAGGAACAGCCAGATGGAAAAGATGAGCAGGGCAAGATACGGGGGTGGGACGAGCTCAGAGCTACCAGCCCTCTGTGGGTTCACCACCCAGCCAGCACCTGCACATGCTCACCGACACAGCAGCTCTCTGAATCCTGTCAGTTAGGGGTTTTGGGGGAGGTTTCCTTACAAGGGCGCGACGGCTTAGGGCACTGGCCATGGGTGATGCACTCAACCTCCTGCTCTCGCCTCGCTGGAGGCCTGGGTGCTGGGCTGACAGCTCCAACCCTCTAATCCTGCCTTGATCTGTCTAGGGGCCAGCCCCCATCCTGAAGCTGTCTAGGGGCCCCCCATCGGTCATCTCACTAGCACACCAAGACACTCATTGCCCCAGGGATTTGAAGAGTTTTAGGAGCTGTTCACCAGGACCCAGAGACAAAAACCAAGTATTTCTTTTTTATTGGATCAGAGCACCGGTGCCAGGGCTGGCGTCAGACCACTGGACCCCAAGACTCAAACGGGCTTCTGAGGATGGAGACGTCTCACACGTGTCTCTGTGCTTCCTGACCAGAGAGAAGAGCAGTTGTGCGGCCGTCGCAGAGGGAACATGCTTGCGGTCCTCTGGCTTCCCTCTCTGTGCCCGATTTTCTGGCAGTTTCCGTGTGAACCTTTCACTGGAGAAAATCTTCACTGTAAGTAACCTGAAGTCATGCCATGCGCATCCCTGCAGTGAATCACCAGAACAGGGGTGGTCGTGGACCTGAAACACCTGCCTCTTGTAGGCTGCCTGGCTACTCTGGGCTCTTTGTCTCGCCATACAAATTTTAGAACGAACTTGCTCAATATCCACACAAAGATATGGCAAGAATTTGGACAGCGCTTGAGTTCAAACCGTTGATTAATTTAGGGAGGAATTTGCATTTTCACATTGCTAAGCCTTCCAATCCACGAACACGGCATGTCCTTCCATTTATTTAAATCTTTCTTAATTTCTTTCAACAATTTCTACTATAATATTTTGTACTTTTCAGTGTAAAAGTGTTTCACATTTTTATTAGATTTATTCCTATGCAAAACAACTTGAATGCGTTTTGACGTTATTGCAAATGATATTGTTTTCTTGATTTTATTTTCTACTTGTTTGTTGCCAACATAATAAAAAACATAATTGAGTTTTACATATTGAGCAGTATTCAAATGACCTTGGTAAATTCGTTTATTGATTCTCATGGCTTGTCTGCAGACTTTTAAAGTTTCTTTAGATATGTAATCATGTGAAAAACGGAACCTGTCTTTCTTCCTTTCCAGTCCCTGTATTTATTATTTATTTTCCCTTTTTACGTGTTTTTCAGCACAATGCTGAACCGGAGTCCTGGTCTGTCCAGAGTGTTCCTTCCTCAGTTGATTGCCCGTCTACGACCTGTGACGATGCGGCCTCTTCTTCTCCATTGTCCCGTCCACTGGCTCTCTCCTAACAAAACAAGACAAATTCTCATCCATCGCAAATCTCCATCTTACTGTGACGCATTCCACTGAGAGCTTAGGCAAGAAAAACTTAGGGTGTCAGCACTTTATTTCACCCAAGCCGCAAAGTCAGGAAAGGCACCGTGTTCGGTCTCTTCTCCCTCCCACTCCTCCAACTCCTTCTTCTCCTCCTCTCTTTCTCTCTCTCTCTCTCTACCTCTCTCTCTCTCTCTTTCTCTCTCTATCTTTTCCTCTTTCTCTCTATCAAAGCACCTATCCTAGAATCAGAACACACAAGTGTGTCTTGACAAGTTCATTTAAAAGGTCAGGCTTTTCTGACATTAACTGTTTGACTTGCCTAACAGGTTTGAGAATGACGACTGACTTTGCCAATTATGGTGTTTTCTGTAAATCCAACGAATGCTAAAGGAGGCTCGGAGGAAACGCGCTGAAAGCATGTGAACAGAACACGACGTCACAATTTACCTTCTATGCAGCTATTCGACACACGACTGCAAATTCATATTTCAACTCGAAAACTTGTGAGACATTCACAAATTTTCAAAGTTCATTTGGAGGAAGAAGAAGAAAACATTTAAAGAGAACTAACCTACAAGTGGTCTCAGGAAGAAACACAGACAGGAACGTTTATGGCGTAAATGATAGTGATAAGAATAACTGGAGAAAACCCCGAGAGAATGGAGAAATGAGACCTGCTCGTTGGTACAAGACACCGCACATCACACTAAAACACGACTAAAATCAGCCCATAGGATGTTGAGGGAAAGAAGAAAGTCCCGAAGAGGCTATGCTTTATGTTAAAATGTAAACCACTACAATAGAAGGTGAAGTGTTTGCAGGGACATGGAGCCAAGTGTCCCTCCGAGGGAGGAGCACAGCCAACTGCACAGCGGCTGTTGCCTCTTTAAAAATAGCTTCTTAGCACGAATCCAAGGGAAACACGATTGCATGTTGGCACGGTGTGTGTGGTAGTGGACACTCAAGTAGCTGTTATATTTTTCTTGGTTCTTTTTTGTCTACTTGAAATATGTCATAATTTCTCCCCAAAACCTGCCTGATGCTACAGACAGAGCCATGAATCCGGGGCCTATTTCTAGAGGTTTATATTCTTGTTTTCCCTGGTCTTCTTCCCTTTCGTCATCTCTGGCCAACTATCAGGGCTATCATTTTTTTCCTGATCTATTTTGAAATTGCTTTTCTTGAGGTACCGAATTCTCTATACTGAGTGAATATAAGCAAGCAGTGAACTGGGCGGGCAGACGTGAATATTCACGTCACACAGTGAGATAAAGTGCCCTGCGTTTGAGGGGGCGTTCTCAAGAGTTCACTAAATGGTACTCGCGAATGCAAACGCTGGGTCAGGCCCAGGCTTGGTGAAGGGGCTCAGGATGACGACAGAGTGGCTTCCAGGCTCTGCCACCAGGAGTCCTCAGTCAAGGCGGCCTCTCCTGCCCGCCTCAGTCCTGCATACCAGCCCCCGACCTGGCTATCCATCTCCCTCCCAGTGACCAGGGCTCAGAGCCCATTGGGTGTGCAGGCTTCAGAGTGGCCTGCTTCATCCCTTGACACACACTCGTATGCACACACACACATGTACGCACACGCACACGCATCCACACTGTTGGGGAAATATTAAAAAACAAAACCCAAATCTTCTCCCAACCCAGAAAACTCCTCCAAATCGGTGACAGAGAAAGAAAGCAGGTTTATTGTTAAACAAGCATTAAGCCAAGATGTGATGTGCCTCCGGGGGAAGTCTGCTCAGGAATCCCAAAGACAGAGAGGAAACCCATCCGTGCAGAGCCAGGCAGATGCGACCCCACCATCCATGTTCTCACTGTGAACACAGCTAGCCTGCAAGGAGAGGGCTCGCTCTCACCTTTTGTCCCACAGTCTGTCCTAACGTGATCATGGCATTGGGGAGACCACCTGGGTTGGCTTCTCATATCTCCAGGACAGCAGGTGGTTTTGCAAACTGAAGCAAGGCACCCACCAGTTAGTCTCCCTGCCCTCCCACAGGGCACCGAGATGGGGGTTGGGGGCATCTTCCTGGATGTTTGCATTTCAAGAAGACGGCTGCCACGTCCTGGAGGAAATGCTCCTGAGCTGTGAGGTGGTGAGAGGGTTATTTAGTCATTACAAAGACTTAGAACAAGGATTAAGCCTTTTATTTTCAATTTGCATCTGCCCTTACAAAGCACATACACACGTACTTGTACACGCAGTATACACGCATGCACGTATGCACACTTGCACGCACACATGTACATCCCTTGCTTTCTGACCCCTTATCAGGACATGTACACGCCCTGCTCTGTGGCCCCTTCAACACGTCCCTGTAACCACCATGTGTGCTCTCCTTCAGGAGGGGTGACATGCAGAGGCCAGCTGTTGATGACAAAGAGGCCACCGTCCTCCTGGGTCCTCCACCCTCTGCCCAGCTGGCATAGGACCTTGCCTCCTGGTGCTTCTTTGCTCTCTGCCCTCTCATGAGGTGTCACAGCCAACACCCAACCAGTCCCTAAGTTTTCCTCTCCCTTGGCTTGCTTCCAAGTTCCTGTTTCTCCTGCTGCTGGGTCCAGTGTGGCAACCCTTGGAGTCCTCCCTGTTCTGAATGTCACACACACAGCCTTCAGGCTCTCTGGGTGCTCAAGATTACAATGCACACAATCTCAGCGACATCTGAGAAGCAGCCTCTCTTCAGGGCAGCTCTCCAGCCACATGCTCATCGAATGCCATCTGCGGAAAGTGTTTCTAAGGAGCTTCAGTGTGGGCGGCTGCTTCCCAACCACCGAAAACCAGACCTGTGACTCTCCCTAGTGACGGAAGGATAGCTAATATACACTGAGTTCTTATCACAGGCTGGATACCAGGCTCAGGACTTTATGTGCATCGATTTGCAATTCATCTCCATCCTGCTCCTTTCAGGAAGACGGATGGATTGGTACCTGTGACCGCCCAGCAGAGGCAGTGACAAAGATCCGGACCAACCACAAGAGCTGGAATGAAGTTCCTTGATTTCGCTCCACTTTGCATGTCTAATAAGCTACTATTGCTTTAACACTGGGGAATCTGGGTGTTGCTACATTTGAGTTCGGCCACCAGCACGACAGAATATTAATTCATGTGGGGGAGGGGAGGGCACCATGTGGTTGGCCACAGGACCCTGGGCCCACTCTTTTCTCCTACTCATCAGCATTCCTGCGGGCACTGCCCTCCCATTCCACATCCACATGACACCAAGAACATTGTTTCTCCTCTGAAACACGGCCTAGGGATGGACCATACGTAAGACACGTGCGTTTTATGGATTAATAATAATAAAAGCTGAAGTGCACCCGCCATCTCGCTTAGAAAGTAGATCATCCCAGAACTTTGTGCCTCCTGGGTGCCCCTCGAGCGTCGTAAGCCGCTTCCTATCTACAGGAATAAAAACTGTCCTAAAGTTTGTGTTAATCATTCCCTGCTTTTCAGATAAGATCATTTCACACATACAACTCATATCCGTAAGGAACATATTATTTAGATTTGCCTTGTTTTGAAATTTAAATGACTGCAATGATACCAAATGTGTTCTAGTTCTAGGCTTGGTTTTTTTTTCCTCCAAATGTCGTGTTTTTGAGTCACCAATGATTGATACGTGTAGTTGAAACTCATTAATTTCACCACAACAGGAGATCACGTTTTCTGAGTGTGGTGCTGTCGACGGGCACACTGGAGGGTGCCTTGGTTTTTGCTTCCAAGAACGTGGCCACCGTGCACATTCTTGTACACATATGTGCACATGCTAGATTCTCCAGAGCACGGGCCAAGACATGGGCCTGCTGGTCTGCGGGAGACGCACACGTCCACTTGTGCGGTGATGCCAGACCGGCTTTTAGAGCTGGACCGGTTCACACTCCTGACCACGGCGTGCGGGAGCCCCCATTTCCCACGGGCTGCTCTGTCGGTATCCTTGGCTGTGTGCATGTGTGTGTGTGTGTGCATGTGTGCGTGTGTGTAATGGTCTCTCACTTCATGACGTATTTCCCTGCTTATGGAGAATGTTTGCATATTCATTGATCACTCAAATTGCTCTTCCATGTCTTCGGCCCATTTGTGTGTGGACTTTCCCTTTTTCCCTCTTGACGTGTAGAAGTTTTCTACTTTCTGAGGACCTGTCCACTGTCAGTCACATGGTCTGCAATGACTTTTCTCCACCTCCGCCATCTGCCTCTTCACCGTCCTTACGTGTCAGTTGCTGACAATGTCGCTTGATTGTAACAAAGTTAAAACCACCTGTCTCCTGTTTCCTAGTTTGTATTTTTTGTGTTGTTTAAGATCTCTTTTCCTACCCCAGGGCATGAAATCGTTCCCCTGTACCGACTTATAAAATTTGTTAGCCGGTCTTTTACATTTTGGTCTTTAATCCAAATAGAATTAATTTTTGTACATGGTGTGAATTGGGGTCAAATTTCATTTTTCTTACTATGAGAATATCCAGCACACGTTATTGAAGTATTTGAGTGATTGCTGCTTCTTCCCTTCATCAAGTGACTCTACACAAGTTCTGTCTCTACTCTCTATTCTGTCCCATTTCAAAAGCAAGTGGACAAGGACTCTTTTCTTCAAAGAAAAAAAAGCTAGAAAAGAAAAAAGAAAAACATGTTTGGATTGTAATTAGAATTGAATTGATTTTATAACTGAGTTTAAGGGAAATCAGTGTCTTTCTAGTAGTATCTTACAATCCATGCATATGGTGTATCTCTCCCAATTTTGCCTTTTTTCAGAAATTTTATAATTTTCTCCAAAAATGTCTTATGAATGTTTTCTTATTATTGCTGGTACTATAAACTTTTTGTATTGTAAATATTTTTCTTATTTAAATGCATAATTTTATCAAACAATTTAACTGAGTTAATTGAGAAAAGTATATCATTTTGCTCCTTCATTTTATTAATGTGGAGAAATACAGAAATTGACTTCCACTGCTAAAGCCCCCTCGTATACCTGGGATAAACCCAATTCAATAGTGATATGATTTCTTTGTATACATTGTTGCCTTCTCTTTGCTATTATTAAGATCTTTGCGTCTATAGTTATGGATGAGATTGTCCTGTTCATACTTTCCTCTTAATGTAATTGTTTTGAGATCTATGCTTTTCTGCAATCAGGGTTAGATCAGCCTCTGAAAATGAGCTGGGAATGCCCGCCGTGAACGGGATGGAAAATCTGTATTTTGTTCCATAAACATTTGGTAGAATTTGCCTTTTAAAGAGCTGGTTCCTGTCCTTCCTTTGTGGGAAGAATTTTTATCTCTGGTTTGTTTCTCTTTCTTCTACTTCAATTAGATCTGTTGTCTTTCTTACAATTTGTCTATTTCACCTAATTTTTAAAACTTATTGGCGTTAAATTATTGATACTATTATCTTTTTAACCTTGGCTGCTTCTGAAATGATGATCTTTTTTATTCCTAAAAATGTTGGGGCTGGCCTCATGGCCGAGTGGTTAAGTTCACACACTCCGCTTCGGTGGCCTGGGGTTTCGCTGGTTCAAATCGTGGGCGTGGACATGGCGTTGCTCATCAGGCCACGCTGAGGTGGCGTCCGATACAGCACAACCGGAAGGACCCACAACTAAAAATATACAACTATGTACTGGGGGTCTTTAGGGAGAAGAAGAAGGGGAAAAGAAAAGAAGATTGGCGACAATTGTTAGCTCAGGTGCCAATCTTAAAAACAGATAAATGTAAACTGTGGTTTCGCCCTTTTCCTTCCTCAGTCTTGATGGAAACGTGCAGTTTGACTCATCTTCTCCAAGAGCTACTGTTTGACTCGGTTGATCTTCGTCTTCAAGTTCATTGATTCCTGGATCTTATTTCCTTCACACTACTTTATTTTTTATTCTAATCTGTTTTTTAATTTCTTGGTTTATGCATTACGTTTTGGTTTATTGAAAATTTAACTAAATTATTACCTTATGTGATGATATGATACTACCTTATATAAGAACGTGCCCTGTCGTTCAATTTGTTCAGACTGTTTTCTTTAAAGTTTGTCAACGGGTGCTTTTATTTATTTTTAAATTAACAGACGGTAAAAAAGGACTTTCTTTTTTCTTAAATGTGTACACAGTTATGAGTTTTCACGTTTGCTCGGATTCGTGTGACCGCTGAGTCCGTCAGGATGGAGGGGAGCTCCGTCAGCCTGAGCATCTCTCTCGTGATCCCCCGCAGCAGTCACACACACACACGCGTGCACACACATGCACAGGCGCACACACACACACAGCCGTCCCTACCTTCAAGCGGCGCTGATCTGCACCCAAAGACTTCCTTCTGGGAAGGCATAGACCTCATCATTCCCCATCCAGCTGTGTCCCCCCAGCTGCGATCCTGGGACACCCTGATTCTCCCTGGGCCAACAACTGATTCTTTCTGAAGGGTAGTTCTAAGGCGCTCCTTTCATCCTTGGATTTCAGGAATTTTTCCAGAACACATACAAGTGTTGATCATTTGCTCATAATCCCACCTGGGATTCAGTCAGATTGCACGACCAGGAAACCCGATTCCCTTGTCACCTGAGAACTGACTCTTTACTTATTAGTTTAATTATCGACTATCTTCCATCGTCCCCCCAGAACGTCCATCCTCGGGGTCTCTGGTTTCCTAAATCTATTCTCTGAGACTGCTGTTTCACTAGAGGCTTTCTTTTTACATTTTTTTTCAGTGTTTTCTTCTGTTTCTCCCACATTATCTTCCAGGACATTACTTTGAGGCTCAAGAGTGACTGTCTCTCTATTGATTGGCTTTTGGTTAGAAAACCTTATTCAGTGTTTCCAGGAAGTCTCTTTTCTGGGACACTTGACCCCTTAAGTGCTGTCTCTGGACTTTCCTTCCAGTTCCATCTGTCTTCCCAGTGCCTCCCTTCCACCCGGGCCTGTTCCGAGGCCTCTCCGCCTGCCTCCCTCTGGCTGCCCACGTGGGAGAGGCTGTCCGCCGGGGAGGGGTGGGGGATGTGTGTGGGGTGGCTCAGCTTCTGGGGACCTTCCACGCTGGTTGTCCCGGGGCAGCAGAAGGACCAACCTAGTGGCCTCAGCGAAGCTTCCTGGCTGGAGTGGGCTGGGTGGGTGGACAGTAGGTTGGGGGCAGTTGGAGGTGAGTGGACTTCATCATGTAATTCTCGAATCCCCTGCCCGTGAATCTCTCTGCTCATCATTTCCAGTGTTCTTGCCAGCCCACCGTGTACTCGTCTTGATAAAATCCTCTAATAAAGGCCACGATGAATAAACGGACCTCGGTCTTGCCTTCTCACCTTGCTGCGCTGCTCCCGTGAGAAGGGCCCCTGCCCTCGCTTTTCCAGACACTGCTCTGCCTCCAGCCTCTCCCCGCCCCCCGCCCCCCCACCCCCCACCGCAGCCTCCTTGCTCCACCAGAGACCTTCTCTCCCACTTTACCTGCAGCTCCAGTTCCGTTGTGCAGAGGTGGTGCTGGGGAGGGGGTGCCGGATAGAACCTGTTTCAGGAGAGGGGCAAGAGGGGCTGTGGACCCCCATCCCCAGGGGGGTGTGAGCAGCTGTGTCCTGGGCTCCCTGGGGGCTGAGGGCCTGGAGGAGCCACAGAAGGCAGAGTTGTCGACCTGGCTCGGAGCTCTCGGGGGGCCCTCCCTCTGCACACCAGCCCCGGCAACCCAGAGACCCCACCCCCTAGCTGTGGGCCTGAAGGAGCCCACTGGGCCCCCTGAGGCTCAATGTATTCATCTGGAAATTGGAGCAAGTAACAGTGTGAGCCTCTCACGCAACTGTGAGGCTGTTCTGAGCCGATGTGTACAACACACTGCCGCCTAGGGCAGTGACAGTGCTCAGCGTGCGGGGACACTTGCTACGATGGATGGTTGTTACATTGTATCCCTGTTTGGTATTAACGTGTCTTAGCTGTTACGAGTCAGCCCCCAGAGAGCCTGGTCAGGCCCCAGAGATGGGTGTTGGGTCGACAGATGATGAAAGGACAGTCGACGGATGATGAAAGGACGTGCTGACCCCACACCTGCCTGGCCTAGGCTCCTCCAGGTAAGGGCGTTGACAGGCTGCATGCCCCTTGAATGAATGAATGAACAAGTGAAGTGGTCTCGCACAGGGAAAGGCACACGCGAAGCTCTTCCAAGGCAGGTGGTGGGTGTTGGTGATTTGAGGCAGAGGACACGGAGCCTCCCCCTGGCTCGACCTGTGAAAGCAGCAGCTCCTTCCAGGGAGAGAAGCTTCCAGAACTTCTGCCTGCTGCCAGGTCCCAGCCTGGCATGAGGGCCAGCCTTCAGGTGAGTGACAACTCTGCACGAATGCCTCCTGGGCAGGTGTCCTGCTTTCCCTCTTCCCGGCCTGTGTTCCTGTTCAGTTGAGAGGTAAAACCAGAGGAAGACGCCACCTTTGTTACTGACGGGGCTGGAGGAGGGGGCTGGGGTCTGTCCACCAAGCCATTGAGGGATACTGAGTCACGGCCCGAGGCAGGCTCGCCCCAGGGACATGCAGCCCCCGCGGGGTGGAGTGAGCCCTAGGAATAGGTGCTGGGTCTTCCCTGCAGGGTGTGGGGGCCAGAGAAGATGGAAGGGGCAGAACAGTTGTGCACCCAAGTTGTGCACCCAGTCAGGCCACTTACTCCCTTCCCTTCCTGGGGGCCGAGAGTGAGCACGTGTCACCCCCAGGGGACGTGTGTCAGCGTGGAAATGGCCCTTCTCCAGAAGCAGGGCCAAGACGGTGCCCTCCTGCCTGGTCTCTTCCTCCACTTTTGACTTGGCATGGCCTCTGTGGGCCCCACACGCGGGGACCAACAGCCGTGCGCCTGGGCCGGCATGTCCTCCGAGGGGCAGGGAAGGAATTCGGGCATGAGGCCAGGTGGGCCCCGTGCACAGCAGTGACTGGAAGCGTGTCCCGTGCTCCTGGGCTCACCTCCGTGGATTTCTGCACCACAACCCCTGCCCCATCTATACAAGGAAACAGTGGAAGCATTAACTGCAAAAGCCATTTCAAACTCTGAGAGCCTTTGATTCTAAGTCATATTCATGGAAAACAAACACGTTTACAGTCAGATCATTTTAGCAAATTGTTTCCCGGAGCAAACTTTATTTTAAAGGCACCTGTAGCTCACTGAGCCATACTTTTCCTCCTCCCCAAACCACTGAAGAGAAGACACTGAAGTTCCTTCCTCAGCCTCTACCCCGAGCTGCTCAGATTCCCCGGGACAGGAAGGACCACGCCACACTCCTCCAGGACACCGGGGGTCAAACGCTGGTGGGTGCTGGGCAAGGAGAACTCTGTCTGCAGCTGTGTGCTAAGTCTTTTTTTTTTTTTTTGAGGAAGACTGGCCCTGAGCTAACATCCACGCCCATCTTCCCCTACTTTGTATGTGGGACACCTGCACAGCATGGTTTGATAAGGGGTGTGTGGGTCTGCACCCGGGATCTGAACTGGCAAACCCTGGATGGCAGAAGCAGAGCATGCGAACTTAACCACTGAGCCATGGGGCCAGCTCCTGGGTGCTAAGTCTTGATCCTCGACCAAACCCTTTGAAGAAAGGGGGCAATAGTTGTCTCTCCGTTACCAGCATCCATCCATCCATCCTTCCTTCCATCCTTCCATCCACCCCAGGGAGACTTGCTGAATGCCTACATCCTGATAGGCACTGTTTTTGCACCAGGAGCCAGAGTCCTTCTGGAGCTCGGCTGTGAACAAGTAAACATGGCATATGTCACGTGGTGTCACAGGCTAGAGGACAAAAAGAAAAAAGGGATAGTAAGGGGATAAAAAGAGAGGAGAGGAAACCAAGGCTGAGAGGACTCAAGTGACAGCCTCTAGTTCACTCCAGGTCTGAGTGGTGTGTTCTTCAGGTCCAGCAGACAAACTGCACTTGGAGAGACAGACAGATAAACAGACATAGACAGGTAGACAGTCACAGGTGGGCTACCTGAAGGCGGGATGGGGTGGTCACCAGTCCCCAGCAGCAGGGAGTACGTGGTGGAGCAGGGGCTTGACCAAAAGACCCCAGCCTACAGCTCAGGGCTGAGGTCACAGGGCCTTCTTCACCCTGACACTGACCTGCATGGCCCATTGTGACCCCAGAACAACATCCACCCTGCACCCTCCAATGGAGAGATTCGGGCACGTGTGGGGCCACTTCACTGTGTTGTGGAGTCTCCTCTCTGGGCACCTAAATTGCCCCTCTGCTTCCGTGCTGACTCTGGGGACACCTCCTCCAGGAAGCCTTCCTTGACTGCCCAGCCCCTGGCAAGAGATTCTTTCCCGGTTCTCTCTGACTCTGGACCACCGTCTTTCAGACCCCTGAACACGGACAGCCCTTGACTTCTGTGTCTGGCTTATGAGGATCTGTGATTCTTGAAGACAGAGACTGTGATTGGACTCGTCGGGCGTCCGGCAGCAAGTGCAACGTCTGCACAGAGGAGTAACTCAATGCATTTTTTTTTGGTCTAATTTGCCCAATTTGGTCAATAAAAACGAGCTATTCTCCTGTACTAAAAGTCTCAGTTGAATTAGCTGCCTGTATCCACACTGGAAGGAAAAATAGACTCCAGCTTCTTAGTCTCTGCGGACCACACAGCCCTAAGATGACATAATTAACTTTTCCATCCTCTAAGGTTCTTTGATTCGAGTCTGATTTTATTATATTTCAGAATTTCCTCTCAGGTTCTTCTTTAACTTCTCAGCTTCATTCAAAAATAGTTCAGAGATGCAAGTCTCGACAGGAGAAGCTGGAGTGTCCGTGTCTGTTATGCTTAAATTACAGTGAACTGTTTCCTCGCACGAGGGCCCCGAGCCCCCACGGCAGCAGAGCCAGCCCGGCGGGCGCATCTCAGATGGAGATGGAGCCAGACGCTTTTCCTCTCAAGCGTTTGTCCGACCTCATCGTCCCTACAAGAGGGTTGCAGACTGAGCACCTCCTGGCCGCTCTGGGTACTTCCATCCTCTTGAAAAGATTGTTTGCTGAAATGCCCGTGGGAAGAGGAAATTGGGCTTTGTTGCTGCTGGTGGAGCTCACATTCGCGGTTTTCAGTCAATACACAGCCTCTCCGGTGGGCTCGAGAGCTGCCCCAGGGTCCTGTGCGTTTCCGCTAGAATCACAAACAGCAAATACAGAGAGTGGACCAGACATGGCAGGGCCCGCTGCTGTCGCTCCTCAGACACGGGACATGTGTGAGCTCACGATGCATCAGACCCCGGGCGTGGCGTGGACCCCTCTGTGCCAGTCTTGGTGAAGCTTAGGACCCGCTCGTGGGCTGTGGGACTGTCCCTTGCCTTGCCTCGTGAGCCAAGAACTGAAGATTGGGTATGAGAAGCCTTGAGGGAACAATGGCTGGACTCTGGTTGTGGGTGTTTCCGGGACATCGTCCATCCCTCAGTCTAGAAACTGTTAGTCCTATGACTGTCACCTCCTCTCTTCCTTTCACTCGACATCCAATACATCAGCAAGCTTTCTCTGTTCGACACCCGGCATAGCTCTCCAAAGCTTTGCTTTCTCTGCATCTCTGCCCCTGGGTGACTGCAGAGGCTCCATCCACAGCTCGCCTCAACTGGCCCACTTGGGGGACAGAAGCACAGTCTCTCTAACGCTCAGACCAGAAGCCTGGGGATCACACCCAACTCCCTTCCTCCCCAAGTCCTGCTGATCTTACTTCCCAAGTGCTTCTCAAATTTATTCCCCTGCGTCCCTCCGCAGTCATTAATTGTAATTCACGATAACTCTCCCGCACACCCTCCTGCGGGGTCTCCTCACCCCCAGGTTGGCCCGGTAACTTTCTAACATGCAAATGCCCCCTGTAGCTCTGCCCGCTCCACCCGCAGGCCTCCTAGGCACGGCCGTGCTGGTTCCTGGCCTCTGTGCCTTTGTTCACACTGTTCCCTCTGCCCCATCACCGGCTCCTCTTCTCTTTTTGCCTCTGTCCCCTGTGCCGAGCCTTCCAGACTCAGCTCCCACGTCCCCTCCTGCAGGAAGACTTCCCCAACCTGGACTTCGTCTGTGCCCCTAGGGCATTGCTGTGCTTTCCCAGGTTACATCAAAATTGTGTTTTCGTTTCCTCCAGCAAGATAAATAGCAATTGAGGAAATAATAAGTAAAGAAATGATCAGCATATATAAAAGCGTAAAACTCAATCTATGTATGAAATGGAGATAACCAACTGCAAAGACTAAAAATAAGCTAAAGATCCCATCCACAGAGAAAGTGTCGAGGATTGATAATCACACGTGGATATGGAAAACACGGACACGGTGATGGGAGCATCTGACAGGAGACACGCGCAGTGCGTGAAGCTGCATGTGGAAATGGCCTCTTTGACCAGGAGTGAAGGACGTCAGGGCCCAGAGGCGCCCTGGCTTGTTTGTTGGTGCATTTCTTCATCGGTGAAGACAGGACAGGTTACCTACCTGCACACACCCGATTCTGGGCAGATTATAGTCACATGGATGTTCCCCTATCGTGCTTGGTGGAGGGCGTGGGAGTGAATTTCTAGAACATTCATACATTTTGCCTCAGTAATTTTATTCTAGCAATAAATACTGAGGTTATAATTTTAAGTTGAGTAGAGCTTTTATTCAAAGCTCGATTTAAAGTACAAAAATTGGAAAAATCTAAATGTCCACAAACATAGAAAAGCTATGTGACGTGACCACTTGGCTGTCTATGTGTCAGGTATAGGACATCTCTCTTCTACTTTACTTTGGCTTCCGGTATCTGTAACCCTTAGGCTCTGCCCTGAAGGGCCTGGTAAGAAACAAAGACCCCACCTCATATAGAAGCCCCAGCCCCGATTCCCCTCCTGGCAGGTGGAGTGGGGTGTGGCTCAGGCCCTGCGGGCAGACACTCTGGGCAGAGCTGGCCCACAGAGGGGCTTCTGTGGGGCCCAAAATCCTAAAGGTCAGAGGGCTACACAGGATCACATATCTTGGCCAACTGGAGTTTATCCCAGGATCGAAAGAGCGGTTTAATATTCTAAAAATCCACCAACGTGATTCAACACCTTGAGAGAAAGAAACCCAATCATTGTCCCAATAGTTCATAAAAATTGTTCAATGAAATTCAAAGTCTGTGTTTGATAAAAACTCCCGACAAACTAGGAATAGAAGGAACTTCCTGAGCCTCACAAAGGGCATCTGCAAAAGACCAATTGCAGAGATCAAACTTCACGGTCAAATATTGAAGGTCTCCTCCAAGCCCAGGCCTGTTCCACCATCGCTGCTTCTGTTCAAACATCGTCCTGGAGATTGCCCACAGTGCAACAACTCAAGTAAAAGCAAAAAGACACTCAAATTGAGAGTGAAGAGGTAAAAATGTCTTTATTTGTAATAGTATGGTTATGTATAAGGAAGAACCAAAGGAATCTGTAAACAAATCGCTAGAATTAGTCAGCGAATTCAGCAAGATCAATCTAAGATTTCCATATACTAGCAGCAAACAATTAAACAATGAGTTATGAAAATACTATTTACAATAACATCAAAAAGTCAAATACCTAACAACAGATGCAAGACATCGGCACAGAAGAACGAGAATCATTGCTGGGAGAAATTGGAGACGATCTGAACAGACGAGGAGACGAGGCACGTGCGTGGGCTGGAAGGATCAGCACTGTCAGTTCCCTTCACGCTGATCTATAGATTGATTGTAATTCCATCTAAAACTCCACTGGTGGTTTTTTGTGAAAATGTACGAGCTGATTTTAAAATTGATTGGGACAGTCAAAGGATGCAGGCAAACTGTGGGAGGAAAAGCTACTGAAGGGCAGACCCCAAATCCCAAGACCTTCCGTGAAGCTGCCGTAACATGGTCTCCGTGGTTGGGGCACAAAGGTAGACAAACGGACGGGGAGGAGGCCGGAGTCACACGGGCAGTCATCTGAGTTTTGACACAATGTGGAGGGTTCACTGGCTGGAGAGAGGGAGCAGCTCCGTGAGTTGTTTCACCTAATTTGATCCCCTTGAAAACAAGGAATCTCCTTCTCCACCTCACACTGTTAATGGGAGACGATCATTTTCCTAAATGTAAACAAAACCTGTACAGTGAAAAGTCTACTTATGTATTTGTGGTGTGTAAAAGATTCTGGAAAGTCCCTCCAGTCAAAAATAAGGCACCCAGAGAAACTACAGCTGGCGGCCTCACATGTCTCCTCTGAGTGGAGCTCAGCGTTCAGGGGCCGCATCCACCTGTGGGTCTAACGGCCCCCATCTCAGGGCTCAGGGCGAGGGATCAGCCTGGTGACCGCAGAGGTCCCGGTGCTGCGTCCCAGGTGGGTGCAGCCACACCACGACATGCGAGGGAAGCTGCCCCCCATCTGAGCAGGAGAGGTTGCTCTTGTCCTGTCCTCAGAGACCACGTGGAGGAAGGACACGCCAGCCAGGGGTCTCCGCTCCCAGCAATCCTGGTGGAGAGCCGTGAGGGATAAAGGTGGCGGAGGCAGGGGCCTGAGGGAAGATGAGGTGCTAACATCTGTGGTTTGGGGTGTCGCGTGTGGGCTGGACAAGTCCTCCTGGGACAGTGGGAGTGGAAGCAAAGAGGGCTTTGGGGCAGAAAGGGAAGCAGGGCTTCTGGGTGGGGGAGGGGAAGTGTGGCGAGGTCAGCAGGAGGTCCGGGGCAGGATGCACTGGGGAGAGTCAAGGACAGACAGGCCGAGAGGCCGGGTGTGCACTCTGGGGTCATGAGAAGCCCACAGAGCAGCTTGGATGCCAGGTCCTGGGCAAATGAAAGCCAGGAAGGACCCCAGAGTGGGGGAAGGGGACGGTGTGGTGGTTCAGGCCTGGACCCCAGGCTCAGGGCAGCTGGGGGAAGGGGCCTGCATGCCTGACCCCACCCTCTCCCCTTCAGGCCCCAGAAGCCAAATCCTGGGGAGAGGTGGGGACTTGGGGTGTGAGGGTGGCAGGGGGCCGGCTTCACAGGGTCGTCCTGACTGCGCATAGACGTCCAGCTGGCTGGTCAGAAGATCCTCATGGACAGGAGCTCATGGGAAGACGGGAACTCGGTTTAGAAACTGAAAACAAATCTCAAGAAGCAGGAGAAAATGACCAATTCTTGCTGCCATAGTAACAAGGCTGATTTGGAGGAAGAGCTGGGGGAAGAGTCTGGAGGCCAGAAGCAATTATCTGCCGTCTTCTCTTCTGAGGTCCAAGACGCTTTCTGGGGCTGTTCTCCCAGCCTGGCGGGGGCGAGAGGAAAGATGGCTCTGAGTCCAACTCGGTGCCTCCTCCCAGGCCTCGGGAGTGTGGATGCCCTCCCCGTGGAGCCCACGCCAGGCACCAGCCTGTGAAATTGCGGCCCAGCCGGGTCGGAGGCCCTGCAAATTCCAGGCCATGAGGAGGGGAGGGGCTTTCAAGGTAGGGAGGGTGCTCGGTTCAGATGAAGAATGGTGGGCTCAGAGTCCCGCCAGGGGCACCGCCCGGGAGGTTCAGGGACGGCGTCTGGGGAAGCAGGTGAGATGGAGTCAGCCGGGGGAGCAAAAGGAAGACTCTTCCAGACATGCAGATCCATGCAGCATCCAGTGGGGACCAGGGCAGATGACGGGGCCAGCCGGAGCTCAGAGCAGACAGAGAGGGGCTCGCGTTGCCCATCACATGGACACGGCACGCCCACTGGGAAGGTAGAACCCTGGGCCCTGGTGAGCGTTGGAGCATCTGGGACTCTGTGCTCTGCTGGGTGAAGCGTGAATTGGGGCGAGCACTTGGGAAAATTCCAGGCATTATCTGCTTTCTGTAAACACACACCTTACGGCCCAGAAGTTCCACTCCTGGACCTGTACCCAAAGACGCGCCCGCCGAGAGGGGTATCTGGGAATGTGCGTAGCAGTCCATCCACAGTCGAAAACCGGAACCTCCTCCCATGTGGATTCAAAACAAAGAGGAATTTCGTTTAAAAAGGAGAAAAGATGATCCGACAAGAGCTGGAGACGTCAGGGCTCAAAGAGGACTGGAGTTCTAGGACATTGCCATCTCTTCCTACAGTCAGAGCATTTGAAATGAGCATCGCCTGTCGCCTGAGCCCTGGATGTCCAGAGCCTGGGGCGAGAGAGCACTCATGTGCCAGGAGCTTACAGCTAAAGACGGGTGGCCCTCCTAGGTCCAGGGCCAAGGCCCAAACCCCACAGCTGGTGAAGGAAGGGACAGCCGTGCAGGGTGAGTCCCTGCCCGGGGCCCCCGGGGCAGCCTCAGGTCAGCACCCCACCTCCCCGGGGAAATGCAGCCGCCCCTCCCACTTGGAGCTGCCACAAGCGAGCGAGCCAGCCGTGCCCTGGTCCAGTGTGAGGTGTGCAAGGCTTGGACTGGAATACAGCTGCCGAGTGAGCTCCCACGCATCAAGTCTGCACAGCCGGGGCCTGCGCCCCTGAACGTTCCACCAGCGAAGGGTCAGAGCCCAGGGGCCTGGGAGAGGGACGACCTTGGTGCCCAGGCCTAGGGCCGTGTGCAGCACGGCCACGGTGGAGAAGGCCCTTCCTGGGTCCTCTGCTCGGATCCAGGTGTGGAGGCCAGGTGGAGTGTGATTGCTGACAGAAGTGAGTTTTTCCCTGATCCCCCTGAGATTGTTCCTGGGGGAGACGCTGGCGGGCTGGACCCTGGGGCGGCGGCCGCTTTGCTGGAAGTCCAAAGCCCCAGGACCCTGGGCAGTTTCAAAAGCAAACGGTGCAGGTTCTCTTGGCCGGCATGAACCCAGGGGAAGTCTCTGGGCCTGGGGTCCCTGAGACTCGAGAGTGGTGGGGTTCCCTCCCCACCACCGTAAGTGGCCCCTGGAGAAAGTCACTGTCCTCACTGTGCTGTCACCTTCTTGTCCGAGCTCTGTCCTCATCTCAGCCTGGTTCTTCCCGGCTCCTCCTTTTGTTTCAGAAAAGGACAGAGCCTTCCCCAGGCCCTCACACAGGGCCCAGAAGGAACCGCGCTCCTCCTGCCCTCGCCTGTCCCGGCCAGCTATGCTCTCCCAGCGCTGGGACAAGAGCACGTGACGGGGGAATGTAAACAGCAGCAAATGCAGATGTCACACAGCACACCGCTAATTACCGGCAACGTGTAGGAGCAAATTGAGAAATGATGGATTTAATAAATCCCTACATTTTTTGTTTACACCAACAGTGATTGGGGGACGGGAGGGCGTGGGACGTGCTCCGCATGCCGAGCCACACCTGCCTCCCGCGCCGGCAGGCCTTCGGGGCCGAGCAGAGGAGAGAACAAGTGGAGAATTGCCTTCTCCCGGTGTGCGGCCGTGGGGACCGCTTTAAGGGGGGGCCTTGTCCAATCCCATTGGACCTCGGAGACCCGCGTGGCGCTGGGGATGGGCTGCCTGTTAGCGGGTAAATCACAGACCTTCCAGCCACGCGGGTGTGGGCCAGGCCCCCCGGCCTCGGCAGGCTCAGCTCTGTCTGGGTTAAGAAGCAGAAACTGAGCACCATGGCGGACAAGGGGTGGGGAGACACCACCGCTGATCAAACAGGATCAAGGCGGGCTCGGGAGACCCCACTCTGGGCCGGCCTTGCCCTCCACAGGCTGCATGATGTTGGACAAGCAACAAGCTCCCAGCTTGGTTCCCGCAGCAAATGATGAAATCTCGGCTTGGGGAGGGCAGGGATCCCAGCCTCCTGTCCACTGCGCCCCTTCCCCTCGTGCCTGGGACCGGGCCTGATGCCCAGCAGATGCATCAGAGGAGCCCAGGAAGGGAGGCTGGAGGGCGTGAGTGAGGGTCTGTTGGGGCGATGAGCAGAAGTGGGCGCCAGACGCCGTCGCTACCACCCATCTGACGAAGATACCTCTGCCCTCACAGCCGTCTGCTTCCCAATCCCCATCTCTGAGCACCTCTCCTGGTTGCACAAGAACCCTCCCGCCCCCAGGGGTGCAGCAGCGGATCCCCGGAGGAGCTGGAGGATTGCAAAGGCCCGGGCGCTGTGTCGGTGGAATGAGCCTGGGAAACCACAGGCTGCAATGGGGATTTGAGGCAGCGAGGGCCATCTCTGCTGGTTAAGGCCCGCAGCTGCCTAAAGGCATCATTTGCAAACATCAACCATGCAGTTTGACACAGGGAGCTAGCAAGCCAGGGTTGGGGGCAGGATCCCGAGGCTGATGGTGGCATCTTGACGGAGATGGGCATCTGCTCTCTTGGTGGGATGCTGCAGCCTCAGGGCCTGGGCCCCACAAATGACCAGACCCTGTTGGGAGATTCGATCCTGTAGCATAGTGGGTAGGCTGTGCCTGGATGTGACCATCGCTGTGACTGGGTGCCCTGGGATAGCTCCCTTGCATAAAATGAGGATGACCAGACAATGGAGTTTGTGGGTGAAGCAGAGTTCTCAGGGAATACTGGTACTTATGGGGATGGTGCTGTCAGGCCCCAGGAGAGAGGTATGTCGTGGGGCCAGCAAAACAAGGATGCACGCCCTCTGTCCCATGCTGCATTTAAGGGACCAGGGAGGTTTGAATGGTTTTCACAAAGCCTGTGTCAGCCCCTAAAACCCTACTAGGAGAAGAGTGTCCAGGCCCTTTGGAAGGCAGGACATCAGAGATGGGAGGCTCCCAGCCCCAGCGGCTCTGCAGCCTGCATCACCGTTACCCTCTCTGTCCCCCACCCACCTATGTGAGTTTGGGGCTGCTGAGGCTCCCACTTTTCAGTCGAGAAACCGGGGCTTCATGACGAGTGGGGGTCACCTGGCAGGTAGCAGAGGTGGGCTTCCAGCCTGCCAGGCGGGAGCAAACCCATGGAGAGCAGGGTGGGGCCACAGGGGTGGGTCAGGCACTCCTGAGTCTCCGAACTGGGACGTGGAGGCCCCAGAGACAGGGTCACAGAGGACTCAGCCCTTCCTGCAGAGAGGTCGCCTGGGGCAGCCAGGGAGAAGGGGGCTGAGAACCGCTCATCCTGAGTCCCATGACGGGGTGGCAGTCAGGACCTCCCCTCACGCCACCAGGAGCCCCCTCAGCCTGGCGGGGTTATCACTCCAGGACCAGCTCTGACCTGAGCCTTTTGCCTCCAGGGTTCTCCATCTCTGGTTCCTACTCAGACTCCGGGTGCCCTGGTCAGGACGCTTGGGGCCACCGACGCCACTCTCCAGGCTGGTGGGCCTCTGAGTGTCTCTGCTCCACCTGCAGGCCCCTGACCCAGCACAATCCCTGGTCTCTGAGTTGCTGTGGGAGGAGATCCCGTCCCGGGGACCCCCGTGGGGCATGAACCCCCATGCTGGCCACTCGTCCCAGCAGGCTGCTGTCCCGCAGGGCCGTCCTCCTGCGCTGCCACAGTGACCAGCAGACGCCTCTTCTGTCACACGTGAGATGTAATGATGCTCAGGGGGAGAGGCCCGGCTGCACCCACCAGCAGGGGCAGATCCGTGGCCGGTCTACGGGCCGAGCGAGCCCTTGGCTGTGGCCACGTCGCCCTGCAGAGCGATTTTCGGGGCTTCTCCTCCCTCCCCGAGTGTGGGGACCCAGCAGGACGCGTGGTTAGCATTCCAGGCGCCCGGCCCATTGCTGACAGTGGCAGCCACAGCACGATTTACAGCTTTATTTCCTGTTACAAACTTGAGCTCATGGATGATAAATTGGGGCTGCAGAGCTCAAACCAGCGATGTCACATTGCAGGAAAGATCGAGCACGTTCCCCTGCTCAGACCCGGCGTTGGGAGCTGTCTGCGGCCGGCCGGTCAGAAGGCTTTGCCTGCATTAACCCGCTCGGTCCCTCTATGACCCTGTGAAGGAGGCATCCCTGCTGCCCCAGTTAGAGGGGAGGAAGGCAAAGCTCAGGAAGCCAGGATCTCCCCAGGATCGTGAAGCTCGAAGCAGGGAGCTCGGGGGCCAGACCCCACCAGTGAAGCCTCAGCTGCAATGTGACTGTGGTGACGGTGGGGCCGGTCAGCCTGTCCCCTGTCATTCTCAGCCAGCCCCGTGCCTGGCACACAGTGGGTCATCAATGGCAGCTACTGGTAATAGTCAAGGATTGTTGGTGGCAATGGCGGCTTCATGAATTAATCGATGCACACTCTTAATACTGAAAGTGAGATCGACTCGTTCCTGCTTCTGCTCAACACCCAGTTCTCTGCGGACTTGTTCCCGTAGAGCTGCCGGTCTTCCGGGAGCGGCCAGGAGGATCAGGTGCGTGCTGTGTGTGCGACACTGAGGGGCCCGAGGTGAAGTGCAGGGCGCGGCCACACGGCCCCCATCTTGCGCCTGGGGACCAGAGCTGGATCTAAATCTGCAAGATCAGGCCGGACACACCAGGTGCGCTCAGGGTGGTTTTGGGGAAAAGTGGGTCACAGAAAATCCCCTGGCGGAGGGGGCTCGGTGAGAGCACAGGGAGACCAGGTGTGTGGGGGGACAGACGGGTGTGGGGGGGGCCCAGGGGAGGTTCGTCAGGGCTGGAGAGGAGAGAACCCGGCAGGAGGAGGGCCTGAGGGCTATAGGGGGGGGAGGACATCCTGCAGCCACCTGGAGGGCCCGGCAGGTGATGTGGACGGTGTGCTGCCAGCAGAAGGATCAACACAACCAAGGCCTGCATGCTGGACATGGGCCTGGACCCACGGCTGGAAGGCACTACACAGCTTTGGGTGACAAAAAAAGGGGCTGTCTGCCCAGTGCCGGCAAGGCACGATCGGCTCAGACCCAGACACCCTGACAGCTGCTCACCAGAGCTGGGAGGACCTCGCCTCCTCGGGCCCCAACCCCTGACCCCAGCAGGACCAGTTACCAACTACTGAGGCTGATCCCGGTTTAGGGCCCAAAGAGGAGCCAGTCTGGGGATACAGATGGTGGGGTCCGTGACTCATGGGTGGCGACCTCATTCCTCCTTCCCCTGATGCCAGGATTTCATGACTCTGGGGGTTGCGACTGTCTCTGGAGGTTGAGCCGCAGGACCCACGAGGCTGGCCTCAGACTGCACGCCATCGGCCCTCGCTGCTTCCCAACCACCGGGGACAGGGCACCCCCGCCCCCACCCAAGCCATCGGGAACTGAGCCTGGGCCATCCATCTGAGTTTTAATTTGGAAATTAGACAGTGTTCACATTCCATTATGTGGCAGAATTAGTTGCTGAAGCCAGGGGAGCTGGCGGGAATGGGGAGTGATCTATGGCTTCATTAATCAGAGGAGACGGCGAGGGGAAGTCGGGAGGCCAGCAAGGTCATCTGAGGAGGGCAGCGGCCGGCAGCCTCTGGGCTTGGTAGCGCCGGACACCTGGGCTGTGGGCTCTGCCCTAGAAACCCTCGCCGGACTTGCTCCCTGAGCCCAGCAGCTTCCCAGGGCTCCCCTGCCCCCGAGGCTGGGCTGTCTCCTGGACGTCCCCAATTCCAGGGGTGGATGGGCCACCGTGGGGGAAGTTGAGGTGGGTCCCATGGGGTGGGATGCCTTCCCAGTGCCGTGGAAGGAGCCCACTCCCGGCCTGAAGGTGCTGGGTCTCTCAGGCTCTCTTGGGTTCAAGAGGCTGACGTCTCCTCCCCCAGGCTCCTCCGAGGATGGAGCTGCAGCGATGGGGGAGCTGAGCCTCGAGATGGGCTGGACAGAAGAAGAGAGACATGGACTCAGAGGAGGAGGCCACATGGAGATGGAGGCAGAGACTGGAGGATGAGGCTACAAGCCAAGGGACGCCTAGAGCCACAGGAGCTGGAAAAGACAGGAAGGACCCTCTCCTGGAGCCTCCAAGGGAGAGTGGCCCTGCCCACACTTTGATTTCAGACTTCCAGCCTCCCAGCTGTGAGAGAATGAATGTCTGCTGTTTGAAACCCCCCCAGTGACAGCCACCCCAGGAAGCTCTTCCACACCCCTGCAGGCCTGCTCTCCCCAGCACTGGCCATTGACCCTGCTGCAGAAAGGGTCCCCACACCTGGGAGCCGAGTCCCTAGGGCACGCCAGGCCCTCTGCAGCAGCAAATCCCCCACACGCAGGCCGGCTCTCCTCCTCCTGAAGTCAGGTCTGTGTGGGGAGGGTGGGAAGACACCTGCAGGCGACGATGGAGCCGAGCCTTGGGGCAGCCTCAGGGGCTGGTGGTCGGGAGCGGAGTAACTTAGCAGAGGAAACCTTCACCCCAAACCCAGGGCCTGGTCCCCCTCAGCTGCCTTGGGTCACGTGCCCATTTGTAGCCTGTACCTGGGGCCAAAACCAGAGCATGGTCACTGCACTAAAGCCACATGGACAAGGACAAGGTCAGAGGTGAGCAGGGGCTTCCGTCTGCAGTGGCCCCTGCGTCTGCAGAACAAGATGCTCTCGGGGGCTCCTGTGAGTGCCAACACCCTCCGGCTTCAGAGGCCAAGATCTCTTCTTTCCTTTTATAGCAATTTTAATTTATTTTTAAAAACTTATTAAAGTTTCTGTTTGACGTGATGAGGAAGCTCTGGAGACGGACGGTGGGGATGGTTGCACATCATGAATGTACTTAATCCCACGGAACTGCACACTTAAACGTGGTTAAAATGGTAAATGCTATGTTATATATATTTTACATAATAAAAATGCATGACAGTCACACACGCATGAGGCTAGATAACAAAAAATGAAGAGGAGGGGTCATGCACCCCCGCAGCCGCCCCCCGGGCAGCCCGGATCACCCATTTGCCTCCTTGTGTGAGGGCCCCGTGCCTCTCTTGGGTCAGCACACAGTGCCCCCACCCCCCCCCCGGCACCCCTCCTGACTTTGTAAATAAAGTTTTATTGGCACACAGCCATGTTCATTATCTACCGGCTGCTTTCAAAGCCACTTTGGCTGAGTCTTGGGGCCGGGACGGAGAAACTGGGACCATGAAGCCTAAGACACTTACCAGCCGGCCCCTTGCAGGAAAGCTTTGCCGCCCTGTGCTGGGCGCTGGGAGCAGCTGATCCGCCTGTTTGTCTCCGACTGACTGTGAGCCCAGAGCTCCCACTGGCTCCTCGGGAAGAGGGCTGTGAGCCCTGACCCCTCCATCTGCCGGGAACACAGTCCTACCAAGAGTTCCAAACGGCGTTGTCTTCCTTATGACTTTAAACTGTGGTCTTAGGTCTCTCGTTGCTCATCTCCTGTCGTGTTTCTCTCGATTCTCCATGTTTGGGAGGTCCCAGCCCCCACCCAGCTCCCCCTGGGCTTCCGGCTGCCTCTCAGGTCCCGTAAGATGCACGGGCTGCCATTAGCGGTGTGTCTGTAAACAAGCTCTGCTGGTCCGCAGGGACCACCCAGGTGAAAAAGCAGCAGGCGGCGGGGACACTGTGTGGCTGTGGGCCTCCGCTCGGACCACCCTCAGCGTTGACTGGATCTTGGGTGGGCTGCAGCGGGCGGCTCGCTGGTGGTAGGGGCGAGGAAGGAATCAGCTAGTCCTGAAACTTGAATTCCTCCCCCCGCCCACTCGGGTGGATCATTTGTAAGTCAGGAGCCAGATGTCAGGCTGGCCCACGGGCAGGAGAAGGAAGGAGGGTGACATCTGATTCCTCCAGGCAAGGACTCTGGGTGCTGGGGCAGCAGCTGTGAGGGGTGGGCCAGGCCCAATGTGGGGACCCCGGAATTCAGGAGCGGTCTGCCCCACACAGGGAGCTCAAGGCCGGGGAGCAGGGACCCAGAGCCACGACATGGCTTTACCTCTGCTGCTGCCCTCTGCCACTTGCTGAACCGAAGGAGCCTTGTCCCCACCAGCTGGGTGGGTCCTGGGAAGCCCCTCCTCTCTGGGTCCCAGGCTCCTCTCTCTAACAAAGAGGGTGGGCCCAGCATTCGGCACAGGCAGTCAGGAGGTGCTGGAGTCCCACCCTGGACCAGGAGTGGAGTGGAGCCGTGTGACCCTCCTGCAGGAGTGACCGAGAACAACCTGGCCCGGGTGCAGATTCTGGGATGGCTTCCACGAGGCCCCTTTCCTTATGTCTCTCCTAGGGCTGCTGGAGGAACAGGCAGAATGTGTGCAGGCTCCCCTCACGGCCTCTGTGGCACTGAACCTGGCCCACACCTGTGCTCAGTGTTGCAGCTGGAGAGCCCACTGGCTCCCAGGCCAGGACCTGAGCCATGAGACCTCTCCATGGTTTGCAGGATGACATTGCCCCTTGTCAAGCTCACGGACCTTGCTCAGACCATCGACCAGCTCCCAGACCCACCTCTGCCAAAGGGTTGTGGGTGTGTTTGTGTTTCGTGTTTGGACAAATGAGATGATGGAGGATGAGCACTCGTCATAGCGCCAGCCAAGGGAAGGATCAGAAGTGGGAGCTTCCGGACTCTGAACGGTGTTCCATCCTTAAAGATTGGGCTCCTCTGTCGGCGCAGCAACCAGGACCTCCTCACTGGGGCCCTAGGATCCTAAGCATCAGCTTGCCGGGCTCAGCAGCCAGTAGTCATTCCTCTAAAGTATTTCGCAAGAAAGGAATTCCAGCAGCAG
The DNA here is from genome assembly GCF_037783145.1 of Equus przewalskii. Lineage (NCBI taxonomy): Eukaryota > Metazoa > Chordata > Mammalia > Perissodactyla > Equidae > Equus > Equus przewalskii. The sequence continues at coordinate 45,294,301 of NC_091859.1, forward strand.
AACTTCAAGTAGGGAGACGCCTTAGAGGTAACTGCCCCTGTAGGTCTGGTAACTGGCCCAGGGCCGTCCACGGTTCCCTGGTTTCTGTCCCGACTTGGCAGTAGGTGGGTGACCCTGAGGGAGGGGCGGGCAGATGGATGTCACCCAGCATTTGCCTCTGGGTCCTCCCTGATCCTGCCGGCCTGTTGCTCCCGAGGGGACCCTCACTGTCCCAGGAGGGCCCCAGGGACGAGGAACCTGTGGGGAGGGTGGAGTGACCTCAGGAAAAGGCGGGACCCTGATGGGAGCACGAAGGGGTAACGGCTCGCTCTCCATTCCTGTCTGTCTCTCCCTTCCCTTTTCTCTGTTCCTTTGCAGAACCAGGTGCAGGCAGTGGGATCTGAAGGATGCCTCTGTGGTGGTCTCACCTTCTCAGGAGGCACCTGCCCTGGAAAGAGGTGGACCCTCAAACTTGGGAGAGGGGCAGCTCAGGACCAAAGGGACGCTAGTCACCCCCTCACTCTGCAGGGTGAGAAGGACACGCCCCGGTGATGGGTAGGCAGGGACACGCAGGCGGTGGTCCTGGCAGCTGTGAAAGGTGTGGGATTCAGACACTTCCTTTGCTCATTTAGGGGCAGAACAAGGGTCCACATGGCAGAGGAGGAGCGGGCACATGGCCTTCGTGGGGAGGGTCCTGAACACTCAGGGACGGGAGTGCAGGGTGGGGCATCCCACTTTTCAGGGGCACCAGCCAGGGCCCAAGACCCCGCCTGCACTCAGGAACCTCACAGACCAATATAGAATACGTCATGTTCAATTATTCTGCGAAAGAAAGCCAGAGGTTTCTCACAATTCAACACCCCATTAGCTGATAATTCAGCACAGATTCTCATCTAATGTGACTATATTTTATACAAATTATTTCGGACAAGAATTCAGTCCCTAATAACATTGATCTTCATAAAATTGTCGCCGAGCATCTTGTCTCGGGCCCAGTGCTGTGGCTGCAGCTGCAAATCAAAGCCGAAGATGGTCCAGGGATGACCTTGCGATCCGGAGCCCGTGGCGGCAGCTGCAGGGGTCAAGGCTTCCATGGATGTCGTCTGCAGCGCCCCTGAGAGGGCTTTCGGATTCACACCCAGCGAGGACACCCCGCAGTCCCCACCCTCCTCAGTCGGACGGCGAGTGCCCTTCCAGTCGGCTCAGCTCCCCAGCCCTCTACTGCACAGATCGGGGGCCCTCTGGTTCCCAGGACGCTTTGGAGACGGACTGACGGCCTTGTCCAAAGGCCAGTGGAATTGTGAGTGTCCGTTGATGGGCACCCACTGGCTTTGACGGAAGATTTATCGTGTGACTCTGCGACACGGCACGGCCATTGCTCTAATACGTTATCAAGCTTGTTGAAATATCAATTTTGCACATGGCTTCACACGGCTGCCTGCGGCCCTGCTCAGACTATTACTTAATTCTTCTGTCATTAAGAAATCCAATCTCTGATTCCAGCGGCATCGGAGGGGGCGGGGGGCGGCGCTGGCTAATAGACCTCGAACCATCTGCTAATTGCGCTTCCTCAAACCCAGAGTGAAAATGAAAGGGATGGAGTGGGAGATGGAAATCCGGGCTGGAGGAGCAGAGCCGGACATTGTCAGGCCCTCCGACGGCCGTCTTCCTCCTGGCCTTGACCGGCTCCCTTTCCAAGCCCCAAAGCTGAAGTAGGGTATCACAGGCACCATTCGCACAGCTTCTCCCACTCTGACCTCTTCCTCTCTAAGTTTCGTGGCCATTGTGGCTTCAGAGGTGCCACAGGAAGGTGCCCGCTGCCCTTTCTGTCTCGGTGGGCGTCTTCCCCAGCATCTCCTTCCTTCCTTCCATTCAAGACGCCCTTGGAGTGATGGACGACTTTGTAAAGTTCAGACACTTCTCCTCCTCCAGAGGGAGGTTTGTTGACAAGACTTTTCTATATCGCAAGCCCCTTTGTAATTGAGGACATTAATTTATTTCTCCGTCCTGTTTGCTCCATGCTAAGCAGGTCCCAGTCCTTACCCTATAAAGTTCGTGTTTGCTGACCATTAATCATTTCCATCTCCCTTCGGAGCCCCTCCCAGTACAGGGGTTCATTTGGAACACCTGGAGGGAGTTGTCCACCGTCTCATCAATGTCTATTCACAGCCGAGTGAAACAAGGCAGATTTTTAAAGAATAAGTCCCCACCTAAATGACCGTAAACAACTAATTTTCTCTGCAATCCAGCACGCAGCTGCACCCCGCCCCTGGCAGGGACCACGCTGTGGCTCTTCCAACCTACCCTCTCCGCTCCCCACGGTGGCTTGTAAGTACTTGGCCCACGTCCAAGCCCGCGTACCTGTTTTGCTTCCAACTTAAAGTTCCCATTTGTATTGTTTGTAGTTTGCAAATAAATGCACCTAAGACAATGAGGAGGAGGCTGGCTGGAAGGCTAGCACAGGGCTGGCCCATGTGTTCCCCGTGGAACCCGCCTTCATCGTCAGGGTCTTAATAAAGCCCTGGGACTCTGAGGCACCAGCTCCCCGCAGGCAGCACCCAGGCCCTAGACAAGCTGCTTCTTCTCAAGCCAGACACAAATTCAGGGCTTCAGTTGTGCATTATCAGTGGGCCCCATAGCGTTACTCAGACATGGTAGGAACAGGGCCCTGACTTGGAGTGCTTCTTGCAGCCAGTGGAGACAGCAAGGAGTGCTTGGGTGCTGGCCCTCAGACTCCAGAGGCTGAGTGGGCCCAGCGCACAGCATGCCCATCACATCTGCCTATTTGTAGAATCAAGACATCCAGGGAAAACTATGAAAAAGACCTCATTTAATGAGAGATTTTATCAATTGTTATTTCCAAGACCAAGAGAACTGGAGAGAATGTTTTGAAACTCCTTAACTTTGGCTATGAGAAAACATAACAGGATATGAAAAGTAAATATGGGAAAAGTGGGCTGTATGATTGACCTTCATTCATTTACCCTCCTTTCATCATTAGCTCATCCACCCTTCCATCTATCCATCCACCCACATTCATTCATCCATCCAGTTATCCATCCACCCATCCATCCATCCACCCATCCATCCATCCACCCATCCCCCATTCCTTCGTTCATTTACCCATCCATCCACCCATTCATTCATCCATTCACTCATCCATCCATCCACTCATATGTCCATTTACCCACCCATCCACACATCCATCCATCCACCTACCCACCTATCCATCCACCCACTCATCCATGTATCCATCCACACATCCATCCCTTCATCCACCCACTCATCCACCTATCCAGCCACTCATCTGTCCATCCATCCGTCCACCCATCCATTCTTCCATCCATCCATTCATCCATCCACATGCTGCCTTCTCAGTGTCAGGCTTCCAGGGTGGCTGTGAACAGAATCCAAGAGGCTTGTAGCTGGGTGTGCTCTGGATCTCTCTGACTTTCTCTGGACCTTACAATTCCAGCAGCTCCCACCTTAGGGTTTGGGGCCCAAGAGAGTCTGTTCTGCTGCCTCCATTGCAGGTCTGCTTCCTGGGCACCCCACCCCTGCCCGCTGCCGTGGAGCTCTCCAGGGTGCTGGAGCAAATTTGCTGCGACGACTTAGGAGGCCACTGCAGAAGTGCATGTGAGAAGAGATGGTGGCTTAGACCCATGAGATGAATGCACAGAGCTTTTGTAGGAGAAACCATCAGCCAGAACCAGGATGGAGCAGTTGCAGTAGCAGCGGAGAGAGGAGCCCAGCTTATGCTCAGGTGTTAGACTTGGAAGAATGGTGGATGTTGGTGCCTTTGGTTGGGATAGGGAACAGAAAAAAGGGTTGATTTCATGTGGGAGGTGACTGATTTTTATTGGACTGTCAGTTCACATGCTCAGGGACTGTCTGTCTTGTTTCCAGTGTATTCTGATGCTGGCACAAATTTCAAGACATAAAAATTGAAATGAATAAAATTGATTGTATTTGCACTGAATCTGGGGGCTTGTGAGTCTCCCAAACCGTACAGCTCTATGTGGCCAGTGACGACCCCCATCAGGTTCACAGATGAGGCTGTTTGCAAGTAGCTACATCAGAAGATCTCCCACCAGCACCTCTGGGGTGGGACATGGCCCCATGTGTCCCTCTTAAAACTCAAGGTCAGTCACCTTCAAATTCCTGATGAGAAGTGTGTCTTCTCTTTGGAATACCCAGGATCAAGATCCGTCCTCTCCACCGGTGAGGGATTATGCCAAACCATGCGGATGGCACAGGCGCTGGGTCCACAGTCCTCCTGTCCTGGAGTCCTGGCTCCGTTGCTGAGCACTGGGAGCCTCAGGTTCTATGTCTCAAACTCTGGAAGAATCACACGTGTCACACAAAGCTACATGAGGAATAGATGGAACAAGGCATGTAACGTGCGCAGCACCGTGTGTGGCTGAGCGGGGACTTGAAATGCCTGTGCTGTCACTGTCATCGGGAACCCAGCAACAATGGACCTCCCTGTGTCCTGGCAGCAACAAAGACCTCACCCTACATCTCACCCCACCCCACCCTGAACATCATGTCTTGCATACAGGGTGCACAGCAGGAGCTGGCCTAAGGAACCGGCCTACCCACCAGGAGGGCACCTGCCTGTGGCATTTGTTGACTGCAAGTTTCCACACTTTTCTGTCCCCTGGCAGATGGGGAACGTCACAGAGTGGGTCCCGTGGGTCTCCCCCTTGCCATGGAGCCCTCGGTGTAAATTGGGGGGAATGGAGAAGGGCCAGATCATGGGGGGCCTGCGTGCCCGGGGTAAGTAGAGGCACTGGGGGGACAAGACTCACAGCAGGAGTTGGGGTGGCTGGTGACTGAATAGGGGACGGAGCCGACACTTGTGTCCTGCTTCGCCCCGTTTGGTCGGTCACTATGTCAACTAAGCATCATGGTAACTGACAAAAGAGGCCACTGTCTGTACAGGCAAGGGACCTGGGGTCACAGGCATTGGGTGGCCTCACCAGACTGTCCATCCCACAAGGGACCAACTGGAGGATGAAGCCAGGGCAGTCTGATGGCAGAGCCCAGGCTGGTCTCAAGAAAGTCAGGGGTGTCGGCTGTCCCAGGCGGGTGGGCCTACTTGTCCCAGGAAGGTGAGTATCCCGGAAGGATCGGCAGGAAATCCCAACCACCGGGACTGCCAAGCTCTCCTCCCTTACATGCACCGAGGGGCGTCGGCTGGCGGGCACTCAGGTGCCAGAGCAGCCGGCACACAGGCTCCTCTCCCACCTGGGAGTCCTCCAGGTTGGTCCTCAGAGGACCCTGACACCAGTTGCTGGAGAGATGGAGACCTTTGGACTCGGCTGGAATTTCAAATGTGATCTGAGCCTTGGTGGTCGGCTTTGTCCGAGTTCAGAGGCATAAGGCTGCATTTCAGCAGGAAATGCAAGGGCTTCTGAATAATAGAAGTGGCCTCATGTTCTGTATCTAATTTATCAGCGACCTGGGGGTAAAGGACTCAGATGGCGGTGCCGCCAGGGTCCCCTGACGCGGCGGCAGATCCGCCCTGGCCAGTGCAGGTCTCATCAGATATGTACGTGGAAGTCCTCTGTGTTAGGAAGGCCACGGCTCATTTAATTAGCTTGTTTCACCTACATTCTTTGACCTTTGTATTTGAAAGAAAGAAGCACTATTTCTTTCCCCACTGGTTTTATTTTAACCCAGACATGGTGTTCCCACCACTCTCCCGGCTGTGGGATTGCTCTGTGCTCACAAGGGCTTGGAGCAGCTTCCTTGCAGCAGAGGCTGCACAGGTGCCAGGGGCCCGGTGCCAGGTGTGCGCCACCACAGCCCCATCCCTCCCCCTGCTGTCAGGCGGAAGGGGAGCCCACAGCCCTTTCCGCCCAGGAGCTGCAGTGTGACCGCGAGCTGCCCTCGGCTTCCTGCTCGTGTGGCTTGGGAAGCCCAGGGGTTCCAGGTGGAGACCTTGCTGGTCCTGGCCCAGGTAATTTCCACAGACTGGGCAGCCGTTGGGCAGGGATGCTGGCAGCTGTGCCCCCGACACATTCCCAGATTAGCCCCTATGCCTGGGACTCCCATTCTCTGGGACCCTGACCCTGCAGAAGGCATACATCCACTGCCTAGGAGCCAGAGGCACGATAAAGACCCTCTCACTCCCCTGTGAGCCCCCAGAATGGAGAAACGGGGTCATTCAGGCTGCAGGGCACTGCTCCCATCGCCCCACAATAAAACCCCAACAACCTCCCAGGCTTCCAAAGCCCCGAGAGATCCAGCCCAGTGGATGGGAGGATGGACAGATGGACAGATGGACGGATGAGCGGATGGACAGCCCTCCCGCTGCCCACCTGCCTCTCTCCCACCTCCCAAGTTGTGCCCACCCCCGCGGACGCTGGAATTTCCCGTTCCCTCCACCTGGAATATGGGGGGTCTGCTCCTGGCCTGTTCATCTCTCTGTGGGGACTTCCCCTACCCAGATGTGTCCTCCTTTCCCCCAGGGCTTACTGCCCCCCAGTGCTTACTGACTCACCTGCCTTGTCTCCTTCGCTATCTGAACTCTTTCAGGATTTTAAGCGTTTTTGTTTCATGTTGTTCACTGTGTACCTCTCATCTCTAAGCCTCACAGAGGCTGACCCTCTGACTTGTTCCTGTGGTTTTTGGACGGCCTGGATGGGAACCTTGCACATGGCCCCAGCTGCGAAATTCCAGTCTGTCTGGAAAGGGGGTACTTCTCGTCCTCAGAGCAGTGACAGAGCCGTGAACTTGAAACACATCCTCCTACCTGGCCACGCGGCTCTGTGTAGCACAGCCTAAGGAAGGGTGAGAAAACTAGGGAACGTCCTGCACAATTTCAAGCTGTAGATGGTCCCCCCCAAGGAAGGGGCGTAGCCCTGATCTCTCAGTGTGGCTGCACATTGCGACTTCCTTCTAAAAATGGAGCGTGGAAAAAGGAAAAGAGGGACGTTGTAGCGCAGACGCTGTGCAGACACGCCTCGGCCAGGTGACCCAGGTCGACATCACGGGGATGGGTCCCGGTGACCATGTGTCCCTGGTTGGATGGGATGAGGAGGGCACATTGCCTCTGTGGTCTTCCTCCCCAAACCCGACAACCCCAGTCTAGCGCTGAGAAAAACAGCAGACAACTCACAACTGAGGGACGATCTGTAAACTGCCTGCCCAGTGGTCCTCAGAACAGCCAGGGTCATCCAAAGGAAGGAAAGTCCAAAAAACTAGCCCCGGAGAAGACAGGACAACTAGAGTTATATGGATCCTGGATGGGGTCCTGGGACAGAAAAACGACATTAGGGAAGCACTAAGGAATTCTGAACACCACACGGACTTAAGTAGTTGGTAACAATGTGTAGATGTTGCTCCTTTGTTGTAACAAATGCACAATAACAATGCAAAATGTTAGCAACAGGGGCAACTGGCCGGGGCATATATGGGAACTCTGTGCTATCACAATTCTCTCTATAAATCTAAAACTTTTTAAATGAAATGTTAATTTAAAAATATCCATGCACCGGTATGTCCACTGACATGTCATGTTTACTAAGGGGACAGCTTTTCAAAGTATGAGACATCATCCATGCTGTGAAATACTATGCAGCCATGAAAAAGGGCTACCAGAAGCTCCATGACATCCCAAATGCTCAGATTTTAACTTTAGCTGGAAAAGTAGAATTAAGCAATTCATAAAGAGATAATCACAACTCTACAAATATGCTATGTCTAGAAAAGTGGACAGAAAGAGATGAACCAGCATGTGCCCCGAGCTCTTTCCTGGCGGTGGGAGTCTGGTGCTCACCAGGCACCATTAATTGCTTTGCTGACAAAGGAGCACTCACGTGAGAAGGTGAACACCGTGGCGGGACAAGAGGCTGGACGAGAGGGCAACTTACGATGGCTAGGCGGTGGCATGTTATTTCAGGAGGACGAGGCAGACGTAATATCCTAGAACTGAGCTACAAGAGAACCTGTATTTATTGCCGTTGCCATCGGATGCTGTAAATCTTCTGGCCTAATTTTGTTAAACACACCGCCTTGCAAACTGCGAGGCTTCCGAGCCGAGCGTGACCGCCAGGCCCCGAGGATGAGAAGCGGATTTGACACCGAGCCAGACGCTGCCTGCTCTGTGCAGCTCTGCCAGGAGGAAGCAGTGGAGCCCCCCGTGGCCAACAATAGGCTATCGCGTGCCCATCCTATTAGGAGGCGCGGCCTCCTCTGCTCTGAAGATTAAAAATTTCAGGAGTAAATCCAGGTCTTGTCTGACATGACATTTTGGAAGCAGAAGCTCAGAAACTTTTGTACTCCGTGGTAATAGGATAACATGCTACAGTAGTTACAGTAATTGCCCAGCTCTTCCTCTCCCGGCTCCCTCTCCTCCTGGAGACACCAGTCCTCAGAGCTGCTACCGCGTCCAGAAATGAGCTCGGAGCAGCCAGCGGGCGGCAGGTGGGGGCAGGGGCCATCGCTCGGAGCCAACGCTGTTCAGTGCGACCAGCACAAGGGGATGAAGAGCCGGCTCATCTTTCTCGCCTCCCCATCTTTCCTTCACCAAAGCTGGGACACCTGTTATAAATCCCCCAGCCAAGTGGAGTGGGGAGCGGGGGTCCCAGGAGAGCCCTTCGTCTCTTACTCCCCGCGTGGCCTTGAATGGGGCTCCTGATTTCTGAGCTCCAGGCTTCTCCTCTGGGAGTTGTTGGCAGCAGGTGATTTATCTTCAAGGTCACTGTCCGACCTTGTGGGGCAGCATGTGAAGGACCATTGAGACCGTGAGGCCCCTGGAGCTGGGCCTCCCCCTACCAGGTTCACTCTCCTTGGAGCCAGCACACGTAAAGGACCCCCAAGGAAGCCACACGTGGGTCAGTGGTCACCAGCGAGACGACGTGGGTTTTGAACCCAGATGTTGCCACAGGGTGTCCGAGTCCAGGCCCTCCTCATGTGTGGACACCAGCAGCCCGGAGCACCCCCATGGAGACCGTTCAGTGCTTTTCCAGGTGAAAAGATTGAAGGGCAGGTGCGTGTCCAGCGTTGTGGACCAAGGGGCCCTCAACAAGCCCCTTCCTCAGGGAAGATGGGCACCCGAGGCTTCCAGAAGGGGGAGAGGTGAGCGACGGTGAAAACTCTGGTTGGAGTGGAGTGGAGGGAAGCAGAGTGGAGGGGAGGATGGTGCCCGACTGCTGGCTCTGAGCTGCCAGGAGCCGCTGGGTGGAGGAGGCGAGGCGAGGACCCCGGCCCTGCCCCCGTGAGCGTCTGGGTCAGTTGGTCACCGAGTCTGTACTTCCTATTGTCAGGAACCAGAAATTCCTGGTCATCTGTCCACCCACAGCCCCCACGCTGGTCCAAGAGCCTGTTCCCTCTCCCCAGACCACCGCCCCACCGCCCACCCCAGCACTGTGCCCCTGTGCCTTTAGGGTGGGGCACAGCCCCGTCACTGGTCAGGGCTTCCCGAGGTCTCCCAGGGCCAGGTTGGCCCATCTGATGGACACGTCCAGAGCTGCCCGCACTCATGTTGTGGGCCCGTCCCTTGGCTTGTGATGACCGGGATACTGTCTGTCTGCCTATAAGGTCAGATACTGTGAAGGACAGAGACCACGCTGCCTTCTTCACCTCTCCCTCCACGTGACCGAGCATCTTGCTGGCACATGGCAGGGGCACAGAGTGAGCTTGTGGGGAACGTGTACGGGGCCCTTTTCTGATTGTTCGAGATGGAGGTGGGAGAGGTGGGTGACAGAGAGAGGTAGAGAGAGAGTGAGGAGGTGAGGACAGAAAGGGAGGGAGAGAGACAGAGACAGACAGACAGACAGACAGAGAGGAAGATGGAGGGAGAGAGAGATACAGAGAAAGAGAGAGGGAGGGAGAGAGTGAGGGGAAGGGGAGAGAGATACAGAGAGGGAGGGGAGAGGAAGGGAGAAAGGACTGAGACATCATCCTCAAGGGGCTGAGAGTTGGCCTGTTCTGCTGGTCAAATCAGAAAAAGGCCCCAAGAGGGGCAACAGCGAGGAGAGAAATGGTGCTTCTGTGCAACGAGGAGGGAACACAGCTCCAGGGACACCCCAAGATGCTTCCAGCAAACACAACCAGGAGCTTCTTTCACCAGCTCTGTCCTCTCTCATCTCCTTCCCAGCTGTGCTGTGCATCTGACATCATCATTCTGAAAACCCCCTGCGTGCTGTGCTTGTGTGGTGGGAATCTCCCTCTCGCCCTCCTCTCTACCTCCCCGCCGGGGAGCAAGAGCCAGGTGGAGTGAGAAATCCCAGACTGGCCCCAGCAGGCCTCCAGCAGAGTGGGTGTGGGGCTTGTGTGCTCATCCTGCCAGAGTAGGGACAGACACGGCCCGAGTACAAGGGGTTCCCTGAGTCCAGTCACCGCCAGCCCCGCCTCTGATATTCTGCCCTGCTCCAAAGAGCCAGGCCCTGGTGTTTATCAGACAGAAAGACAAAGTAAACAGGAGCGAGGGAGAGAAAGATCAGAGAAACCAAACAGGAACAGGGTTGTGTGCCCCCAAACCCCCTAGTTGAAGCCCCCACCCCGAGTGGGACTGTGCATGGAGAAGGGCCTTTCAGAAGGCATTCAAGGTAAAATGAGGCCGTTTGGTGGGCCTAATCCAACCCAACTGGGGTCCTTATACGAACAAGAGGTCACGACACAGACACACAGAGAGGGCCGACCGTGTGAGGACACGGGGAGAAGACAGCTCTCTACACGCCAGGGGAGAAACCGGCCCTGCTGAACCTTGATCTTGGATCCCCGCCTCCAGGCTGAGAGAACAAGCTTCCCTTGTCTCAGCCGCCCTGTGGGTGGTGCTTGGTCGCGGCCGCCCCAGCTGACCGGTGCAGGCACAGGAATGCCTCCCACCACACCAGCACGTCCTTCCCCCTGGAGAGCATAGAAAGAGTGGCCACAGTGGGATCGAAGTTTTCTTCTTTGTGACCAAGAGAAGGACTCGGGGAGGGAGGGTGGTGAGCAGTGTCCTCCTCGGCCAGGGGACGGGCAAACCTTCCGTGAGACCACTCGGCAGAGGGTGGGGCCGTGTCTCCAGGGTCGGCTTTAAATCAAGTATTTGGCCACACCAGAGGGCCAGCTGCCAGGGCCATTTGGCCCCCAAGGGCAGGTCCAGAATAAGCAACATCATGGAGCAGGTCCCCCCGGGGCACACGATGGAGCAGATACACCATAGAAGATGGGCGTGTTCACACCCTGGGCTGGCTCCTCTCAGCTGGGGTTTTTAATCAAGGATTCTCAGTGTCATTAGGATTTCTTCCCCACCCAGAGTTCTTGTGTTCATGGCAATAAAGCTCATCCTCACCCAGGATATCTCTGCTGGCACTTTTGTGACCCCCAGGGCCAGAGGTCTCCTCAGCCAGGGGCAGCCTGGTCAGCCCAAGAGGAGCAGTGGCCACTCCAGTGAGTTTCCTCCCTCTGTGATTATGTTTTCAAAATCTGCTTGAAGAAAAGCTGCAGGACCTTAGCACCTGCACAGGGGGTCAGTCTGCCCAGGGCTGCTCCAGGGAGCCCTCAGCTCTGCTGACACCACATAGGGGCAGGAGGTACAGGTTGACCTCCACCCTAAGGTCAAGCATATCCCACACTTTAAGTCTGAAGAAACTAGGAGCTCCTCAGAGCTGTGTATCAGTAAGCTGTTTCCACAATAATGTTGGGTAACAAGCATCCAACTCTCAGTGGATGAGACAAAACATTTGTTAGTGCTCATGACCATGAAACTCAGCTTCACAGTTCTTCTGGTAAAATAGGCTCATTTCCAAGTCTATGGGAGTCTGTGTAGGTGGCCCTACTCCTCCAGGATGGGCTGTCTAATATGTTTGGGGTGAGCTGGCTGCTGCTGCCTTCAGGATGGATTTGACTATCTTCCTTCTGCATCCTGTATGTCCCTCCATCAGACTTACCCAGTGAAAAGAGTTCAGGAGCAAAGAAGAGTTCTGGAGTGAAGAGAGTTCTGGAGTTAAGAAGAGATCTGGAGTGAAGAATAGCTCTAAAGTGAAGAAGAGTTCTAAAGCGTTTCCTAACAATTTTACTCCCACCGGCAGCATATGAGCTTTCTTATTATACATTTTTGTCAACACTTGGTTTTTTCTGTCTTCTTTTTTTAGCCACTCTGATGAGTAGTTAGTGCTACACACTAAAGTTTTAATTTTCATTTCCACATCCCCAGTGGTTAAAGAAATCAAGTAACATATGACACATTCATTAGCTGTTGGATGTCCTCATTTGTGAAGGATCTACTCAAGCATTTTGCCTGTTTCCATTCAGTGATCTGCCTTCCACATATTGATTTGGGGGAAGCCTGTATGTTCCAGATTTCGTCCAGGTGATGAGAATATTTCCTCCTACTCAGGGGGCTTGGTTCTTTACTCTCCTAATGGTGCCTTTTTATGAATAGACACATTTAATATTAAGATAGTCCAATTTATCAAATGTTTGCTCCATGTGTAACACTTTTTATGACTTTTCAAAGAAATCTTTGCTAATGCCAAGGTCAGGAAAATCTCCTCTAAAATTGCTATTGTCTTGCCTTTCCTACTGAAATGTGAAATCTATCTCAAATTGATATTTGGTCTGGTACAGTGTAGGAGTCAAGGTTAATTTTTTCCCGTGTGGACATTCAATTCCTCAGGCACACTTTACTAGAGATCATTGCATTCCACTGCAATAATGTTTTCTTTGGCATAAGTGGGGTGAGTATGTACCTGAGAGTCTCTATCTGGAATCCCGCTTACATTCCACTGGTCAATTTCTGTGTTTTGCACCAACGCCATGCCATCTTTACTCCTACAGATTTACAGTAACAGTAATAGAGGTGTGTGGTCTTGATATCGGCACCGTCCATCTTTGCCTTTCTTCTTCTTCAGGGCTGTGAATCTCTTGTCCTTCTGAATTGTCATGTGGAATTTAGAATCAACTTATTGATTTCTGAGGGAAGAAACTACCAAGATTATCACTGAGCTTAGATTTAGACGTTTCATTGTTTGAGGGAGAATTCGTATCTTTAAATCATAGGGTGCTCCCGTCCACGAACACGGCATTCCCATCCATCGTCACTGGCGTTTTTGAGTTTCCCGGGGCAGTGGTCTCTGTTGTGTAGTCTAGATGCCCTACACATGGTCAGATTTATTCCTAGGTATCCAATGTTGAGATGCCATTGCCAGTGGTATTTAATTTTTTTCCTGTTCGTTTGTTGCTGTTATGAAGAATATACTTGATTCTTGCGTATTGGCTTTGAATCTGGTGACTTGGGTAAACTCACTGTGAAATCGAATAGTGTGCAGACGTCTTTGGTTTTCTCTGTGCAGCCATGTGGTCTGTGACAGTGGATTTACTTCTTCCTCTCCGGCCCTTACACATGCTTTGGGTTTCCTCTTGTGTGGTTTGCACCAGCAGGACGGTTCATGCAGCATCCGTGGGTGCATGGTGACGGTGGTGCCCTTGTTCCTTCCATCTCATGTCACCCCCAGGGACCCTCGTGGCCCCTGAACTTCGGCATCGCTGGCCAAGAGGAAGCCCATCCTCAAATAAATAGATAAATATATAAATAGTCTTCAAGGGCAGATGTCTATTCAGTACTGGTATTTTCTTCCTTTTTAACGGTGCACTTCATTGTCTTCTAAATAAAGGAGAATATAAATAGAATCGTGTAACATAAAACACAGGGAGAGACAAAGCTTCCGCCTCAGCATTTTGGGAGATCGCATTCTGTGGATGAGATGGAGAACCTGCATGTTTGGGGGAATGCTCTGGTCTTTCTCCCCCCAGAATTATTCGCCCGGTGGCTGGGTCTTGGTGGACCAGGCCCTGCCTGCTACTGAGGCATTCATCCTGGGAGCACAGTGCTGTGTCCTGGGTTGCAATCCTGACAGCAGCCACAGGTGGCTGTGGGCACGGAGGAGCTTCATCCTGCATCCCCCTCCTCCTGGGCTCCGAATGATGAGAACCCACCTGAGGGGCAGAAACCCCATCTGAAATGCAGGAATGAGTCCTGTTGTTGAGATCTTGGATCCCGGCATCGGGAGGGTCCTGGGGACGGGCCGGCCAAGCAGAGACTTTTCCTCGTTAGCCTGGCTGAGCTGCCCAGGCAGCAACGTGACCCGCTCAGCCCCGCTGCACGCGGGGGCTCTGCTCCACTCTGGGCCAGGGGCTCCATGAGCTCGCACTGGCTGGTATCCTCTAAGCTCCTTTGCCCTGAACCCACTGTGGGCCTGGGGCACTGTCGTCCCAAGGGTCAGCGAGTATCTCCCCTTGTCACCCGTCCCATTGACAAAGCAGGGATGGGACTGTGTGTTCACATCCAGAACAACAGCTCTGCTCTGAGCGGCTGAAGGGTTCTGCTGAGACCCTGTACGGTGTGTGGGGGGTGGGGGTGGCCAGCAGCTGAGGGTCCCTGAGGAGATGGGCCTCCTCGGGGTCCACAGCCACAGAGGTGCCTCCCTGCAGGAGCTGGGTATCGCCACACTGTGAAAAAGGCAGGTCTATTCTTCGGCTGTTTGGTAAATTATTAAAAAATCAGCCTTCCATTTCAAAAGTGATCTAAAATGATAAGCTCAGTGGGGGAAAAATGCTGCCAAATGTTTTCTTATTAAAAACCATGATGTTAAAAAAAAATACCGTAATATCTTTACGGAGAACTGAAGTGGTCCGAGTGGGTCTCCAGAGTAATCTCCTTAAAAGGTTTCCAATAATTCTAGACATTTATTTGCCATTTGTTTGAGTCACTTTGGAAGCTCAGAATGGTTTTTGGTTTGGGGATTTTATGAGTTTGTTTAATGCCCACTGTCTAAGTGTTTCAATCCATTAACTCGGCCCAGTCTAGGGGCCAGCATGGCCTATTAGCTACCCTGCCAGCTCCCCACAGCCCCATCTCTGCCGCTGGCACGACCTCTCCTGCCTCCTCACCAGAGACCTGCAGCTGATGGAGAGGACCCTTCCTGACCTTGATTCCAGCTCGCTTCCCCCTGGAAAGTGACGTCTCTCGCAGTCTATCGGCTCCTGCCCGCCCCGAGGTCAGGCTGGCTCCAGGACGCCCCCTCTGCCCCGGCTCCCGTTGTGACCCCGTTACTGGTGACGCGGGCGTGGTGCCATTCTCCCCGCTGTCCTCATTGTTGGATGAAGAGCGCTCATTGACGTTAATTGTGTGTCTGTCTCTCTTGACTGCTGGGGCGGGCACGGAGTCTCACCCGCTCTGGCCAAGCCCCAGTGTCACCTGCCTGGACACAGGCAGCATCCTTCCTCTGGGAGGTCTGCATGCAGGGTCAGCGAGTGATGGTTCCCATTTCAAACATCACATCACAGACTCACGGAGATGAGACCTGGATGTTGACCCTCCCAGGGAGCTTCCACCCCAGAAGTGTTCCCTGTTGGGAGGCGCTGGCTCACTTGCTCAGCTGCCTTTGCTGGCAAAGCCATTGTTCTGACCCATAACCGGCCCCGTCCCGACAGCCCCATACCGACCTTGAGTGAGCCACATTCTTTCTGTCATCCCCATCTGCCAGAAACTCCGCCAGCTGAGAGCTGACCCACACCGGTCTGTAAGGTGGGGTCAGCCACCAGGCACTGGGGCCAGATGCACACAGGAGCATTGACAGCGCTCGCTGCATGCCATCGCAGGAGGACCAGGGCCCAGGCTTGGCCCTTGTTGCCATCAGCCACCCAGCAGGCCGCAGGGCCCTGTCCACTCACCGTAGAGGAAAGTCATGCCTGCTCAGGCGTGAGCAAAGAGACCCACCGTGGTGTGCTTCACGCTTTCAGACCATCAGCTCTCTCTGCACACAGGGTGGCTTCTGGAGTTGGTGCTCCCCGGAGCCCACGTTGGGTAACCAGGTGGGGAGATGGGCTGTGACCAGCACCCAGGGCCTCCGTTCCTCCAGCTCTGACTGGGGCTACTGGATACACTCAAGCATCCACCAGGAGAGGCCTGGTGGAGCGATCCTCCCCTGGTTCACCACCTGGACTCCAGGTTGAGCGAAGCCAGCTCTGCCCTCGCGTTGCCCACAGACCCGTGAGACTGTCTCATGTCCTTAGACCTCTTTGGATCCCACATCTGCCTCAGCCCACCTCCCCTTCCTCTGTCCCTTCATATCAAAATGCCTAAAAGCAGCCGGTACTCACCAGCCCTTTTCCTCTTGTCTCATTTTCTCTTACCCTGCACCGTCAGGTCACCCTCTCTCCAGACGCTGGTCTTTTCAAGGTTGCCCACGCCATCCCTCTGGTGAATCCAGTGATGGGTTCTCAGCCCTCACCTTGTCTGAACTCCCTCCTGTGCCCTGCCACCCCAGTCTGTGATGTACTTGCTTTTGCTGAGGGCTCTCCAGAGAAACAGGACATTATAGATAAATAGATATGCATTTATATGATATGTGTGTGTGTGTGGTAGGGAGAGATTAATTTTAAAGAATTGGCTCAGGTGGTTATGGAGTGTGGCCAGTCTGAAATCGGCAGGACAACCAGGCAGGCTGGAGGCCCAGGAAGGGCTGAGGTTGCAGCTGGAGTCCAAAGGCAGTCTGCAGGCAGAATTCTCTCTTCCTTGGGCGACCTCAGCCTGCTTTCTCTTAAGTCCTTCAACTGATTGGATAAGGCCCACCATGTAATGGAGGGCACTCTGCTTTACTCCAAGTCTGCTGATTTAAATGTTAATCACATCTGCAAAACCCCTTCACAGCAACTTCTAGACTGGTGTTTGACTGGACATTTGGGCACTGTGGCCCAGCCAAGTGGACACATAAACCTAACCATCACAGACCTTTGACTGTCTCATCCGTGTGGTCCATGGGTTCATCTTTTTATGATCTGTCCCCTTTCACCATGGGCGGCCCCACGTGGGTGGCATTCTTGTCTGATTGCCCCTATCGTGCTAAAATAGGTTTAACATAGAATTTGCTCTCCCAGCGATTTTGAGGGTAAGACACCCCGTGCTGTGGCAGCAGGACATCCCCAGGCTGCAGGGTACTGCTCCTTGTTATGGGGATATTCTCCATGAAGGGACCACCAACCGGTGGCAGGTGCTCCTGGGAGCTGCAGCTCAGGCTCGGGGGAAACGAGGGTGCCAGGCCACGAACGCTGTGACTGTACAATCCGTTCTTAGAGAGCCTTCCGAGGGGGCAACTGAGCATCTTCCAAGGAACGCTGCCTCGTAAATCGTGTCACCCTGTGTCTCCTCATACCCCTGGAGGGTGCCACAGTGTGAGGCAACCCTGGTGGGCTGGGCCGGGTGGGGGCTGCGGGCCGGGGTTGCCTCAGGGAAGGAGGAAACACGGGGTTCACAGGGAAGCTGAGCCGCACCCTCTATGTGTCACAGCCGTCCGGCCAGGCCAGGACCTGCCATGCCACGAGCACAAGACAGTGGAAGGGCAGGCGCCTGTGTTCAGCCTCACGCCCTCAATCGTACCCACTAGCATCACAGAGTACCACCGCGCATTCTCATAAAGATGGAAGATCAATTCCAGAAGCTTCTCTCGGAGTAACCCCTCAAACTGTTACCAGGGGGCTTCCGGGAAGGCGATGGGGCAGCATAGGTGGGGGGAGGAAAGATGGAGCCCACGAAGGCTAGAGACGGGTTTTTGGAGAGAGAGAGACCTCGAGAAAAGTAAAATTGTTCATTTTTCCTCATAAAAGCCACACAGACCCCAGAGACACTCATACTCCATCAGACCCTGAAGAATACAGCAGCACCGACACCAGACTCTCAGGACATCATCATCCCGCCCTGCCTCTCGCCTCTCCCCGGGGCAACCTGAACCGGGGCCTCCGGAGACCCTCCCGGGATGCGCTCCATCCAGCCTGAGGCAGCTCCACCCAGAGAGGCGTGACCTCTGTATTGTCCGTGTCTCCTATTTTCTGTGTGTTACGATGCTTTGACATCTTAAAAACCCTTCGTGGCTGGGGAGAGACTGTCCCTCCTGGGCCGGCCAACCCTTAGAGACAGCAAAGGGCCCACGGAACAGGCTGTGAGATGCAGACTGACTCGTCCAGAACCACTCTTCCTCTGTGGCCCCACAGCCCGGGAGGCGATATTCCTCTGCCACCATCATTGCAGGGCCAGGGGCCAGGCCTCCAGGGGCCACCCCTAGGGCTTAGAACCCACCAAAATTATTCACACTGTCCACCCTGCTCTGCCTTTCCCGGGGGGACCCCCTAAATGTTGTGGTCAGAGCACTCCCCGCCATGTCCCGTCTTCTGCCCCCCGACTGCCCTGGGCTTCTGCACGTGGCCCCATGTGAGGTCCCGGCCTCCCGTCTCTGGGACACGGGAGGGAAGCAAGCGTCTCCTTGAGCCCAACCTCCATCTCCTCTTGTGCCCACATCTCACTGACCGTCACACACAGAACACGGAACACGGACACCAGCAGCGCCCCTCAGGGTGGGCTGAGCAACATGGCCGTTTACAGGCGGGGAACCGAGGCTCTGAGAAGCCACACAGCCTGAGGGCAGAAAAATCAGGAATCAGATCCAGGGTCACAGTCCTCAAAGCCCGCATCCTGGCTCTCGAGCGGCTCTGAGCCAGGCACATGGAGGGGGGAGGCCACGGAAGTGTCTAGACTCCACTAATCTGCTTTTGTTTGGTTTGGGAGCGATGCTGAGGACACACGGCCCCCGCCCCACCCAGTGTCTCCCTCCAGGTGGGCTGGGGTGCCTCTCGAGGCCACATGGCCGGTCCGGAGGTGAGTATGAGCTGACGTGAGGACTGCCCACCCCGTCTTGAGGAGCCTTCAGCGCAGATGCCCAGGTGTGAGCCACACAGAGGCCATGACGGAAGAGGGCACACGTCCATCCACACAGCTTCCTCACAGAGGCATGACCTGGGTCAGAGGTCATGCGGCCCGTGTGGAATGAAATGACAGAGGAGCCCAGAGACACCTGCCCATGGCCTTCAACAGCACCCGGTAGAAGGAATCAGGCACTCGGAGGCCAGGAGGTGAAGGAGCCGGGCTGATCCAGGGCGTGAGAGGCACAAGATCCTGTACGGATAAAACAAAAATGCTTTTTGACCAGCCTGCTCAAGTTCACTGTTGCCAACATGTAAATCCAACCAGAAATGAGTATTTTATTATTTATATGCTCTTACTCCAGAGACAGAGCCCATGTGGCTTAGAGGACAGAGGCTCTTAGAACAATCAATCCAAGAGACACGGACCAAATGGCGAAACAGGAGTGTGTGTGGTGGGTAGGGGCCGATGGGAACAGATCCAAAAGCAGGGGTGGGGCCTCAGTCAGCGGTCTGCAGCACGGGCTCACCCATCAGCCTAGAACAACCGCGAGCCGGGATGGGCTGCGCGGCCAGGTGGGGGTAGCGCGCTGCTGCAGGGGAAGGCGGGCTGTCCACAGGGAGCTCTGAGAGGTCCATCGCCGATGCCCAGTGGCCAATGGGAGTCATAGGAAGCTACGAGTCCCACGGAGCTGGTAGGAGGATGGCACTGATGGTGCTGAAGGGCTGGCCTCGCCTTTGGATGGGACTCTGCCCAGGACTGAGGTAAGAAATGGGGATAATTAGGTGTCCTTTAATAGAAATCAGAACTTCAACTCAACAGCACTCATCAGAAATCAAAGGCAGATCGATCCTGCACTGTCTAAATGGGCTGGAGTTACAGAGCCGAAACATGAAAGAACAGGGGGCCCCACAGCCCCTGACGAGGCAGACAAATCCTCCTGATTAAATTGTTCACTGAAGCGTCGAGGGCTCTCAGAGACCCCAGAATGGACGTGGGTGCCTAAACTCTGCAAAGATGCGGAATTCTTAGGATTGCACCGAATGCTGAGGAGACGTGGCGCTCGCCCAGGTGCGTCTTCTGGAAAAGCTCTGATCTGACTGTAAATCATATTGAAGGGGTTACAAGGCCTCGCTTGTTCCTCAAGCCTCTGGTTTCTCATGTCCCCATCCCCTGCTCCTGGGCTTGGACTCGGGGCAGAGCACGGAGCAGGGCTGGGAGCTGGGAGCATGTGTGGGCTGGCTGCCGCCCGCTCTGCCAGCACGCGCTCACCAGCGCACGTCTTCATCGCCTGGTTGGCCTCCTGTGCCTCTGTGGGAACTGAGCGCACTCTCCCCTGGAGTTCTTTTAGTCTAGTGTGTCTGATTGACAGCCCTTGGTTCATCTTATGTTTCCTGGGAGGCAGGGCTGGGGTCTCGCTCGTGCATTTCCACTAATTTGTCATATGTGGGGGGTGCCTAACACAACATACTACACAATGAGACAAAATGAGTAAGGAATGAAGGCAGCCGTGTCCTTGGGTAAAGGCGACACTCCCAAGGCCCTCCCACCTCATCTCCAAATGACCGGGTGCTCCAGAGCTGCCCTCCCCACAGCGCTCACCGTACACAGACACACAGCCATACACACATACACACTTATATTTGCAGAAAGACGACAAGAAGCATGAACACAAGTAGACAGTGGTCTCTTGCGGAGGTGAGGGGAGAGATAGGACAGGATGGAACTGCAAACATTTAAAAAGTGAGAGAAAAACAGACAGATCACAAAGAAACCCTAAAACTGGAGACAGATAAAAATAAACGAAACTATAAATATGTAATCATAAAATACGTAACACAAAGATCAGAAGAAGAAATTCTAGTAAATTATGAAAGCATTGTTCTAATTATGCAAACCCAAAAGAAGACGTCCTGAGACATTAAGAACCTGGTAATAAATGTTGAATTTTGGATTTTTACCTGGTGGATGTATGTCAGTAATCGTATTTGATGGTAATTCTGCAATTATTTTGTATGATTGCAAAATAGAGCAAATGAGTAAGTAGACTTGCTTGCTGCAGGTGGGAACTCCGATTTTCACTCTGGGATAGAAGAATTTAAGGAAGAAGGCTGTGGTCTTGGGTTTAAATTGCAGTATCGTATGGACTTGTGATTAAAAAAAAAAAAAGAATCAGCATTTGTCAACTCCGTCCCCTGGAAAAAAAGAGGCCAACCAGTGACAAGGAGCGCACCAGTCCTCAGTCTGTAACCCGGTGCTGGAGAAAGCGGCAGGGCTCCTGGGGCCCCGGCAGGCTC
Organism: Equus przewalskii; assembly: GCF_037783145.1. NCBI lineage: Eukaryota > Metazoa > Chordata > Mammalia > Perissodactyla > Equidae > Equus > Equus przewalskii. The sequence continues at coordinate 45,315,271 of NC_091859.1, forward strand.
CAGGGCTGAGGGCAGGGCAGCAATGAGGGAGCTGGGCTCCCGTTCCAGAGGGTGAAGACTGACAGGTCCTGTCTCAGGACACCAGAGCCAGCCTGAAGGGGGCACTCACTGGCCAAGTTTGGCCCAGTTTGAGCAAAAAATGATGACAGTAATGGGTTATAACGTTTCAAATAAAATGGACCTGGGAGTGTGGCGATAATAAAAATAAGAAAAATTTTAAAAAGAAAGAAACAAAGAAAAAGGAAGGAAAGAAGAGAGAGAGAAAGGAAGGAATGGAGGGAAGAAGGAAAGGAGGGAGGGAAATAGAAAGATCTTCTCTGCGGAAGAACTCCAGCTGGTGACGGACGAGACGGCAGAGTCGCAAAGCCACAGCCGTGTGGTTCTAGGGCGGAGCGGATCCGATGGGGACCGTCGCAGGTGCTGCAATGCTCCAGAACGTGTCACAGGAAGCAGGGTATTCCTCTGGACTCCGGCATCGCCCTACAGATCAGTGATCGATCACAGAGGCCTCTCCAGTGGAAGACGTGACACTCTTCACCACGATGTGGGATCACCTGCCACCCGCGGCCTCTGGATGCGAGGCAGAAGGAAGCCGATGTTGTCACTCTCTGTGCTCTGGACAGAGGTTGTTGAACCTGTATCCAACCACAGGAAGTAGTCAGAGGACCTCAGGGAGGGGCACATCCTACAAGACATTTACGAGAAGAACCTATGAGACATGAGAGCCCCGAACAGCACATGAGCCCTGATTGGGTCCTGGATTAGAAGGAAAAAATCAGCCATCGAATCAACTCCTGGGATGGCAAGGCAATTTGTATACAGATTCCTGTTCGATGGACTATCTGCTTTTCCATATCAGGTCGCATCCCAAGGAGTCTGGCTGTGATGGGGTGTGGGGTCACAGACCAGGGCCGGTGAAGGCACAGGGTGCACACACTCCAGTTCACGGCCTCTCTCACACTCCGGTCTGCTGAGTGTATCAGCTAATCGTGCGTTTCCCAGAAGCTCACACCAACATGCCAATAATTCATGGTTCCATCTTCGAAGAGAGAAAACAGGCTGAATCCAGCAACGCAAAAAGCAAACCTCCCTTGTGTGTGCCTTGTGGTCACCCGTGCGGCTCTGGGAGGAGAAGCCCCAAGGGGACAGGGAAAAGACGTCAAGGAGGAGGAGCTGTCACAACCTTTCTCCACGGAGACACTGGATGGCTCTGGATAATTTTTTGGTAACATCTCGAAAGTATGGTTTATGTCTACTCTCCTCAATAATTCCAATCGCCCACTTCAAGAGAAAGGGGGACCCTTCTTGCTGTAACCCCTAAAAGAGGCCACAGGCCAGCTGAGTTCCCCTCTCTTCCCGTCCATCACTGAGTTAAGGGAGAACCTGTGGTTGCCACACCCGAGCCCGGGTGGAAAGGAAGAAGTCACCAGTACCTGAGAAAGACGGACGGGCTGACTGAGCCATGCGTCCATCCATTGCACAGTGCTCACTGGGTGCCTCCGACGAGGCCTGGGCTGCATGCACGGCAGACATGTGGGTTACTGACGGACTTCCTCCGTCAAATTTGTTTGGCTCAGTGGGGACGATGGCTGCGTGGCATCCACGCTCCGAGCTTCAGGCTCAGCTAGAGAGCTCTCATTTGCAGAACTTCTCTTTTCACTGAGTGGAGAAAAAGCAGCATGAACCCTGGTTGTCCAAATGTTGGCTGTTGTTCAAGGAAACAGGCGTCCGTGGGTCTCCGGGGGTTCAGAGTTGAGCCCTGGGAGCACCTCTCCTGCAGGATCCTCAAGCTGGGGGAAGATAAGACCAACGCATGGGCACTACCCGGGGAGCGAGGCCTGGGATGGCCCGAGGCAGGCTGTCGGTGCTGTTGGTGCAGCCGGGGTGGGTGGTGGCCACAGGGCGTCGCTCCCTGGGGACCCTAAGAGAATCCAGAATGACTCTGACTTGATGGAAGTGCCAGGCTTATTTCTTCTCCATCCTGGGGTCTCATATGCTGACTCCTTTGAGCCCTCTTTCTTTTTAACCCTGGCAGAAGAGCCAGCTTCTCACCCACATTCAGTGGATTGAAGAAGGTGAGTCCTGACAGGTAGCCTGGCCCGTGGCTGAGGATGCCAGGAGGGCTCGGTGTGGGTCCCACATGATGCAGGATGGGACATGGTGACAGGGGTCCTCGGTGACGGGCACACCACAGCCCCCACTAGGAGGCATGAGGTTTCTAAAGGCAGCACACACACAGGCACAGAGAGAGATAGTGGCAATGCACGCTCTTCCCAGGAAACGTGAAGAGCGCGGTAACTGTGGGTGGATCTACACGGTAAAGACAGCCTATCCAGAATATGGACACCTTCCTTTTCTTTTGTTTCAAAAGGAGGAAATCCAACCAAATGTCAGGGCTTGGAGAGCAGACCTGGCACGTGTCCCTGATCTGCCCAGATCCAACCTGACACGACATGGGAGGGCCACTTGATAACAGGTGCACACACACAAAGAGAAAACAGGCAGAAGGAGGACAGCGAGGGCCTGTGCCGTGGGGCTGCTCTCTCCCCGGCCACGTCCCGGAGCATCTGCTCGTATTGGGTCTACGAGTCCCAGGCGCTTGCTCGGTAATCACGCAACATTATAAACAGCAGCACTCCCTCGTTAGCCAGAGGTCGGGCTGTCCTGCGGCTGCGGACACAAAGAGGTGATGTGGCAGGTCCAGCAGAGAGGCCATCTGGTTTGTCACGGGTGCCGCACCATCTCTGTGCTGATGGCTTCCCCTGCCCAGCTCTCCAGGAACCACGCAGCTGCGGCCACTTGGCCTTGTTAACACATCTGTCCCCCGGAACTCCTGCGGCCTGGGTCAGACCAGCCACCAGGGAGAGCCAGGGCCTCGCCTTGGGTTTTCCCTCCTGAGACACAACCTTCGCCATGCGTAACGTCTGACCAGCTTCCTTGTGCCCAAGAGTGACACCCACGCTGGAGGTGCCTCTGACCAGGACGAGGGCTCCAGCTACTGGCCAAGGTCCTGCGTTGGCTCTGGCCTCACACAGACTACCCTCTGGGTCTGCACCCAGCCTTCCCCTGACCCGTGGCGGTCTCCATGACACTGACCCTTCTTTATCCAAGTTTGCACTTGTATCCAGGCACTGCAGCTCCTGACTGCCCACACCCGTGCCCGGCCAGGCCAGCGGGCAGACCCCACAAAGACCCCACCTTCCCTCAAAGTCCCTGGACATCAGGGAAGGACAGTCAGGGCACCGATCCAAGGACAAGCAGAGCACCTGAACTTCTCCAGGGAGAACGCAGCATGGACATCTGGGGACCATCTCTGGTGCGGACACCCTTCCCGAGCACATTGCCCTTCCATCTCATCATCACCCCGGTTTGGTGGGGAGATGACCTCTGCAGAGTCAGGACCTGGGAGCCCCGACAAACTGGAAAACAAGGACAGGAAGGACGAGGAAGCGCCTCCTGGAGCCTGCTTCACCTGAGTGCCCGGGGCAGCACTGGGGAGACGCCTGAGTGGCGGGTGGCTCTGAGGGGTGTGGCTGCTGGGACGAGATGAATGGAGCTGTCACGTTCCAAGTACAGGTGTTCTCTTGCCGGGGAGTGGTGACGGAAGCCCCCTGCAGGCCCACGTCCTCACGGTGAGCACGAGGCGGGATCCGGGCACCCAGGGCTTCCAGTCGCAGAGACAGATCCACGAACTGAGTCCTTTCATTACAAAAGGGAAATACTGGGAGGTGTACACGGCCCAGAAATGGGTCTGTGGACCTGAGGATGAGGGCGGTGGGAGTCACATGCTCTCCAAGGGGGAGGAGAAGGATGAGGTGAGATTCAAGTGGTCACTCGGCCAGCATCTCTGGGACGAGCATCTCCAAACAGCACCTGCCCCTCGGGTTTCTGGTTCTAATTAAGAGATGTTGAATTCAACTCCGAATGGACATTTGACATGAGAGGGAAAGAGAGATGGAGGGAGAGACGCATAGAGACAATCAAAACAGCTCTGCACCAGAGCTGGTCGCACCCTGTGGAGAGTGTGCAGAGGCAACAGAAAGTCCTGGAGGCCTGAGCTCAGGGAGGGGCACACGGGGATGGACGATGACCTCCCCTTGTCTGCTCCCGGACTGACGGTTAGTGAGACAACCCATCTTCCATGCGGCCCATCACAGAGACCCCTCCCCAGCCTGCAGTACATACCCTCTACTCCGTCAAACCGGCTCTTCTCGCTTGCTGAGGAAGATTTTCCCTGAGCTAACATCTGTTGCCAATCTCCCTCTTTTTTTGCTCTAGGAAGATTTGCCCGTGAGCCAATATCTGTGCCAGTCTTCCTCTACTTTGTGTGTGAGCTGCCGCCACAGCATGGTTGACGAATGGCGCAGGTCCACACCGGGGGTCCAAACCAGAGCCCGTGCAGCGGAGCATGTGAATTTAACCACTGGGCCACCAGGGCTGGACCTCAAACTGGCTTTAGATTTGGACTTGATTTTTGCTTTTGTTTTGTGTCTTTGAGAACTGTTCTATGCACATCCTCGCTCTTCTTCCCTCTAGTTCTGTGTTGGGGCCATCGGTCTTGTCTCGGCTGGCAGGGACCAAGGAGACCGTCCTCTGCTGAGTGAGGTCGGATGTGGTCAAGGTTAGCATCAGGGGTCAGCCTCCAGGAGGACTTGGGCCGACCTTCTGGAAGGGGCAGAGAGACAGACAGGGCGTGAGGACCGCACGCACACACGCATGGAAGAGAAATCTGACGTCCACGTGTCCTGCACGTTGGGCCAGGGACAAGAGAGGCCAGTGGAGACCCTGTGACCCAGGGAAGGCATTGAGCGAGGCAGGGTTGTGACCCAGAGTCTTGGCTGGAAAATCTCCGGTGCTGTGGAGCCCTGCGGGGCCGGGTGCTGAGATCCTGAAGGTGGGGTGCCTTGGGAAGGCGTTCGGGGAGAACCCCAAGGGATGAGGTGAAATCACGAGCCAGATGCAGCATCTGAGCAGGAACCCCATTTGTGGAACGTTTACTCTGTGTCTCTGGTTTTGAAAGCACTTTGAAAAAGACTGCCCTCCTTGTTTCTCCTGACACAGGATGGGTGGATATTCAATCCTGTTTTTTACAAGCGGTTAAAAAATAGCTTAGAGAAATTAAGAGATTTGTCCCAAATCACAGTGCTGGGGAGTGACAGAGCAGGGAATCACATGCGGGTGAGTGAACCAGACGCCTGAGCTGGTCACCTCCCTACTGAGCACAACCTTTGTTTAGGAGGGTCTCAGAGGAGACCCCGAGAGAAATGGCCAACCAGCATGTTGGACCTGCCAGCCAACGGTTGGCAGGGAGGCACCGTGGCCCAACCAGACCAGGGGTGTGTGGCTTCCTGCAGGGAGAGCACACACGGAGAGTCCCTGCATGGGGTTCCAGGCAGGAGGGAGAGGAAGTAACATGGAAGGGAGAGAGAGGGTGTGGGGTGATCTGGGGATACCTGAGGGAGTGGGGGTCACTTCTCGGCCTGCATGGTGCTGGCAGTAGTGGGCAGATGGGTGGCTGGAGGTTTAGGCATCTTATTCAGGAGGCAAGGACTCTAGATTGAGTGTCTTCATGGGTGGAGAAGCTGTGCTCACCACGCTAGTGGGGAGAGGAGGACCTGTGGGGCTCCAGACTGGCCTTGTCTGGCTCCATCTCTGTCAAGATCACGGAGCAGCCTCCTCCATCACGGACGTGCCCTGACATCACGTTGGGAATGCCACGGCTGCTGTCTCCAGCCTGTGGGGCTTGGACAGTCCCCGACACCGAGGCTGGGGGTGGCCCCCAGATTAGTCTGTGTGGGAATCTCAGCTCCCCTCTGACCACGGGGCTTCAGGCGACAGGAACCAACACCTGCGGGAGGAGGCAGGGAGGCTGGCAGAGGCCCAGAGCACGGCTGCATGGAGAGAGGGCAAGAGGCTGGTGAAGAGGCTGGAGAGGTGGCGGGACCAGGAGCAGCGGTCCAGCTGGGCACGGTCCAGTCCAGGAGGGAAAACTCCGGAGGGTTTTGAGTAGAGGGCAGTATGATAGGACTTGCCTTCTACGAAGGATCGCTCCCGCTTCCGTGGAGGGTGGGGGAGCAGGAGGGATGCAGGGAGAAGGCGAGGAGGCTCTGGGGGACGTTTGAGTCAGAGCCCACGTGCGGGAGAGGATGTGTGGCTGGGATGGAGGGAGAGGAAGGCAGGGAGGAAACCATCGCCTGAAGCTTCCTGGCCGGTGGAAATTACCTACACGTAGGAGATGTATTAACTCTGTATTCAGCAATAGCTCTATTCTGCAGATCGAGAAGGCTGACTTGACTTACCCTTTGCATGGTAACAGCAATAAAGGAGCATCTGATCACCTTAGAAAATCGGTGGAGATGAGCGGTACATCCACCATCCAGAGATGTTGTCGACATCTGTCTGCACAGCTGTGGGTGTTGCACCATCGCAGTCTCAGCCCCCAGGAGCTGGGCATCCGGAGTTTCACTGGTCCTACCTCAGACACTGACCACGTCCCTGTGATGCTTCCAGAAGCCTCCACCGGCAGCATGTGAGCTCGTCACTTTGACACAGAAACACTAGCAGCACCAGGACTCTGCTGGTCAGTGGCGATGCTGAGCTCTGACTGCAGGACAGCGTAATGTCTGGGGGGCTAAGAGAAGTGGGAGATGCCTCTCTCGAGGTGGATCTGGGAGAAGTCTCTGGAAACACCTTGTCCGGGCGCTTCTCATCCATGGCAAGGTCCTCCTCTCCTCCCCCGCAGTTCCAGAGGTGCGCTGTCCATCAGGCCGCCTGGCCACATTGCCGCGGGGAAGCTCTTTCTAACTGAGCTGCGGAGCCAGGAGGCACAGCGTGCAGAACAGGCGAGATTACTGCTTGCTCTGCCGTTCCCTTCTCAATCCCATGTTAGAGCAATTTCCTTTATCATTAAATAAAAACACTGCACGAAGACGAATGAGGGAAGGTGGTCTCTCGTTTATCACCCAGACTCAGCCTCCTTGTTCAGCCCTCACCCAGCGGAGATGTTCCCCAGGGAGCTGGAACAGAGAGAACACGTTGGGGAAATACGCCTCCAAATAGTGTCGGTGGGAATGACTCATACTGCAGACCTGGGCTGCGTCATTTGGCAGGATGGGCTTGGAGGCTGCGTTTATGTTCCCAGGGAGGCAGCATTCCCAGCTCACATGTGGCAGGCACCGTCCCTAGGCAGACAGGGCCTCCATGGGCACAGACGGAGCAGACAGGGAGCCTCCACGGCTTGACTTCGTGATGGGTGAATTTTAGGCGGGTCATCTGCTGAGCGATCAGAATGGGAGAAAACGAAGAGGAAGACTCGGGCCCCCAAGCATTGGAGGCATAGGATAAACATGACCTCAACACAGGAGACGGAGGGAGAGGCTTCAACTGAAGGCGGGCGATGGATGAACCCGGAGGCCTTGGCTGGAGGGCGAGGTCTCTGCCGTCTGCTCACAAGGCTGGTGGCTTCCTCTCAGAGAGTTCACCACGCACGTGATTGACACTCCGGTGTTTATGCACAAGCTAGGTGTGGGCTTCTCTCAGAAAACTCCACTGTCAATGTTTCACTCAGTATCAATGAGGTAACGGTTTTTCAAGAAATGAAAAGGAGGCTTCCGTCATGGCTGAGCCTTCGGAGTGGCCTTTCCAGACTTGCAGAAGCTATGAGGCTGAGCTGGGCAGAGAGCCACAGCCAGGCAGGAGCTCTGGATGTCTCCAAACTCCTCTCCTGGTGGGTGGGGGCTTGAGATCCCGCCCAGGGTTGGGGTTCAGAGACCATCACGATCTACTTGGGGTGTCGCTGGGGCTGAACTTGGGCCAAGGCCAGGATGAAGGTGATGCATGCATTCATTCATTCATTCATTTGACCATGGATGAATGCTTGCAGAAGCAGGCTGGACCCTGGAGACAAAACAGTGAAAAATGCAGATGCAGCCATTCATCTTCATGGAGCTTACAATCTTACTTTGGGGAGAGTATTAAGTAACTAGTAGTTACAAAAAAGCAGTGGGTGTCCAGGTGTAAATGGAGCATTGAGAACACTGCAAACTTAGATGAGAATCAGAGAGACAGGATTTCTGTAAAAGGCTGGAAGTGAGGGACGGAGGGACCTGGAAAATGAGTCCACTCTGCAGGAAGGAGCCCCACAGCCTGGGGACATGGGCACGTGGAACTGAGGGACAACTTGGAGGGTTACAGGCTTTTCCACCACAAAAACTAGAGGCAGGAAAGTTTTAAAAGAGCATAGAGGTTGCCTCCAGGGAGTGGACCTCGGTGTGGGGAAGGTGGAGACTGCCCCTCCCATGGACGTCAGCATCCCACCCCCCCGCTGCCAGCCCCAGAGCCCACCTTCGCAGAACCATCCACGCCTGGTCTCTATGAACCCCGTTCTGCTGTCCTACAAATCTCTCAGCCTTGGCCTTGGAAGTCCAAGGTGTCATTTTCCTGCACAACTTCTGTTGCTCCTCAGAAAAGGGTGTTGGGCCAGCGTGGTGGTGGAGAGGGGTGAACTCTGGTCCATGGAGTGGGAAGCAGGGCTGGGGGCTGTCTAACGTAGGCTTTCACAAGCTGCCCCCTATGCAACATAAAATCAGGTCCGTCCATGAACCGCAAAGCTTGAAGTATTTCTAACACCTGTTTCTTTTGCCAACCACAGTTCTTTCATTCATTCATTCATTCATTTGTTCACTCAACTAATAGTGATTAGCCCATCCACATGGCTTACCTGTCCTCCTGTTGGCAGTTTCACGTGGCCTTTTTCCCGTTCTCTCTGAGTTCAGGGACGGAGCATCCCACACAGGAGCTCCATAGTCAGCTCTCGCTTCCGCCGCCTGGGAGGCGGGCACGGGGAACCCTGGGAATCCCGCCTCTTGGAATCAGTTTGATAATTTATGTTTTTCTGAAATTACGTCCATTTATCAAAGGTTTGTTCTTCAATGTGTCAGTTTACCTTTACAATTGTACACAATGTAGATGTTCAAATTCACCCTCGTCTATATCTGGAATCATGTTTTATTTTGCTTTCTGGTGAGAGTTCCTAGGAAACTAAAACAATTTTTGAAGTATGGAGCACAGTGAATGTTCATAAAGTCGACTGTTTTCTAATCCACTTATTTCTTTTGTTATTCTTATGAGTCCCTCCCTCCAGATTTATTCAGGATTTCCTATTATTCTCCTGAGTTCCCCAGTGGAAAGCGCATTAATGTTTTTCTTTCATTCTAAGGCTGTGGACGTGCCCGATGCCTCAGGATGCCTATTGGGCAGCGCTGGACCGTGCGCACGCGGTGACAGCAGCGCCTTCTCGAGCAGCTGTGTGAACGAACGTTATCGCGGTTTTAGGCTTTCAGATGCCACAGCTCTGCGTGCCTGTTTGAGATTCTCACTAAACTCGGGGTTTGTTTTACTCTTTTTCAGACACAATGATTAATCTGTTCTCTGGTAATTTTTGAGTTTTCTTTGTGGCCTGATAGAAACTTTACTGAGCAGCCTGTCCACATTCGGCAAGTCAACTCCTTTGACTATGTGGTAGAAGGCTTTATCTGTGTGTGTGCATATGTACTCATGTGTGTGTGTGCACATATGTACTCACGTGTGTACTTGTATACTATTCACGTGTGTGTTCATATGCGCTCGTGTGTGTGGTTGCACGTGTGCATATGTACATATGTACTCATGTGTGTGTACTCGCATGTGTGTACATGTGTGCCATGTGGATGTGATGCACATATGCACTCATGTGCACATGTACCTATGTAGTTGCATGTTCATGCTCTGTGCACGCACTCACACATGTGCATGTGTGCTTACGTGCATTCACATGTGCTCACGTGTGCGTGTGTGCTCGCATGTTCATTGTGCATATTAGAGTGTGTCTGTGACTGTGCGTGTGCACAGTGTGCTCATACTTTACAGAATAACCCAGAGGACGTGCTGTCAACGTTTACTTCCCTTGCAACGGTCGTGCTCGGATGCCTGGGTTGTTCACTACAATTTCAGTACTTGTTTCTCCCGGTGGTTTTACCACTGGTCTGTGCATTCTGATATACTAGGATGTGCTGTGTGAATGCTTTTTACTTTTCTAAGCTCCAGATTCTGTCTCCTAGTGATATGAAATAATCATTGTTTTCCTCTTTCCAGCTTACTGATATCTGCTATGTCCTGTACTATTAGGACCCCAAAGTCTATCACAAATCGCCTGCAAACACAGGCAGCCAAGGGCTGTACCACACTTCCCGCGTGCCGGGCACCGAGCCCTCCACCAGCGCGTGGCTCGGCTACCCTCGGGCCTCCTCCAGGTTGACGGCGTCGTCGCGGTGTCGGGGAGCCCCATCGATCCACGCGTTTCCCTGAACCTGCAGGTCGCCCACCTTCTGTGGCTGCTGCCCAGGTCTTCTATGCACAGCACGTCTGTGCCACCTCAGCTCCTGTGTTGACATCTTAATCCCCAATACCACGGTATTTGGAGGTGGGGCCCTTGTGAGTGGGATTAGTGTCCTTATAAAAGGGACCCCAGACAGCTTGCCCGCCCTCTTTCCTCTGCGTGAGGACAGCAAGAAAAGGCCACGTGCAACCCAGGCAAAGTCCTCAGCAGCACCCAGCCCCGCCAGCACCCTGATCTGGGCTTCCAGCCTCCAGCACTGCAAGAAACCAACGTCTGCTGTTGACAAGCCGCCTGGTCTGTGGTCATCCATTGCGGCGGCCGTGACCGAGCGGCGCTGTTCTTCACATGCCCTGACCGTGCGTGGTTGTGTCTCCCTGCGCAATGACACAACCTGCTGGATTCTACCCATTGCCCTCCGCGCTTCACCATCTCCAGAGATTTCCTCCCTTTTTGATTTCCAAAAGCCTGCACAGATGTGCATTTTCCTGAGAAGAGACGAGTACTGCCTAAAACGGCAGATACACGTCCATGGAGACACCACCAGCGCCCCCATCGCACTGAGAGTCTCCCCCTGGGACAGAAAAGGCACTGAGGGGCTTCATGGGGCACAGCGGCCCAGTACGCCTCGCCTCATCCCCGTTCTCGCACCCAAGAGGGCTGTTTCCCGGGGGCCCAGCCTGGCACCTCAGGGCCCAGTCCTCGTCCCTCAGTCCCTGAGGGAGACCCTCTCACCTGGGATCCTGCGTGAGGACAGAAGGACCCGCCATGGATGGAGCAAGTGAGCAGAAAACTGTAAATGGCCACCTGCCCCCAGCTGGTTCCAGGCACCAGAGGCTCAGGGCTGGGCACAGCGAGGCCTCACCGCCTCTCGGTCCCGTCCTCGTTCTGTGGCGCCCTGTGCTCTGCTGCTGTGGCTCACGCGGCTTCACTCGGCCCGCTTTCCCTCGCAGGGTGGGCTGGAGGGCAGCAGAGTCCGCGAGTCCTCACACAGTGCACCCCACCCACTGCACGGGTCTTGGCCGACTCTCTGATCCCTCTGCACTCGCAGAGACACCTCCGACGCCCCTGCGACACGTGTCACTGCAGAGCAACGTCGGCAGCGGGGAGTCTCAGAGACGCGCCTGGCCCGGCCTCAGATGGCGGAATAAATGGACAGAAGGGTGCGCTCAGGGCTGCTCTCCCAGTGCCTGCCGACCCCTCGCCCTCTCCTGGCAACTGCCCCGGCTGCCTTCCTGGGTTTGGACTTTTCCTACTTATCTGGATGATTTGTTCTTCACATGGTCTGCGTAGTCTCCAAATCAGAATTAACTGGGGACATTTGAAAAAAGTAAACACACCCAAGTCCTACCCCAGAAGGTCTGGTGTAACTGCTCCAGGTAGAGCCAGTGTGGGCACGTGTCAAAAGCCCCTGGGATGGGGCCGGCCCTGTGGCCAAGTGGTTAAGCTTGCACACTCTGCTTCGGCAGGCCAGGGTTTCACCGTTTCGGATCCTGGGTGCAGACGTGGCACTGCTTGTCAGGCCGCCTTGAGGCGGAGTCCCACATGCCACAACTAGAAGGACCCAGAACTGAGATATACATCTATGCATTGGGGGGATTAGGGGAGAAAACGCAGGAAAAAAAAAAAAAAGGAAGATTGTCAACAGTTGTTAGTTCAGGTGCCCATCTTTAAGAAAAGCCCCGGGGATGGTACTGAGCACCCCCTGGGCCTGAGCCTCAGCCGTCGCACCTGCAGGCACCAGCTGGCTCCTGGGTCACTGCTCCTAGGCCACCTTCTCTGCTCACAGCCCGGTTCTTTCTGGAACCCCAGATGCCGGCTCCAAGGCAGGGGAGCTGGAAATCTCACCACCGGTCTCCACGCAGAGGCTTCTCAAAATGCAGAGGCAGGAAGGGTGGTTTTAATCTAAGATAATAAATCATTTTGTGCTGCGGGTTTTACAAGCCGCTGTTGGTTGTCACCGCGATAAAATTTGATCAAACAGTGTCATCCAGTGGGGAAAGGAGCCGGAAGTCCCCGGGGGGTGGAGCCGACTGTGCTGGGCGCATTTCAGCCACGGCGGAAAACCAGCTCGGTTTAAACTACACAGGGGAGCCTTCGCCCTGTGCCTTTTGTGTACACCAGGCGATCCTCCCACTGGAGCGCGGGCGGGGAACTCCCTCTCTGCTCCAGCCTGCCCTCTCCCTCTGCCTCCTTTATTTTTCCCAATCACTTTCATTTCACAAGAGCACAATTTGAATCATTATCAGCTCCTGACAGTTGCTTCAGCCTCTGCTATCTCCCCAAACAAAAGCAGAATTTTCAATTTCACCAGCTCGCGTGTCAAAGGGAAACGCAGGTGATTAAGCTCTGGAGGCCTCGTTTACTATGGATTAAACGCACATGCCTGAGTGTGTCTCATTCTAGACACACCCAGCTCTGCTCCAAGCCAGTTGGCTTCAGAGACTTGATGTTGATGAGCCTGGATTCTTCATGGCACCAAAATGATCCTTAAAATGTGGAAGCCGGGGGCAGAGGGCATGACAAGCCCAGAGTCCCTGCGAATAGAAAAAACACCCACTTGCTGATATGCAATGTTTCACTGAATAGCTGGGGATCTTCATGGCTCTGGGTTTCCCCTGGATCAGCATTGGGGGTCCTCACGCCCCATCACGTGGAGAAGGAGGGCCACTCTGCACAAGTCTGTCCAGGGCTGTTAATCCCATGCAGCTGGGAATTGCACGAGATGGGGAATCAACCTCTCTGCAAGAGTGTGAAATGACACCTCCTCCAGGACGCCCCATGGCAAGTGTGCAATGACAGCTCCTCCAGGACGCCCCGGGGTAGGGGGCCAGGGCACCAGAGTAGGAGCAGCAGAGCCCTCTCTTCTCCAGGAAGGGGATGCACTCCACACACAGGCTGCCGGGTAACCTTGGCCAGGCCGCTGCCCTTTGTCAGGACTCAATTTCCTCGTCCGCTCAATGAAGGGGTCAAGCTGGGCGACCTCAGATCTCCTGCCAATGCTCACATTTTATTATCTTAATTGTGTGCTATTGACTATCAGTAAAGCCAGTCACCCCCGTGCTGCCCGTGAGCCGGCTTTGTGTATCGATCGCGGCGTTACTTCACCAGCTGTCGGAGCAAACTTCCAAAGTGACTTTTGTTTGGCTTAAAACAAGCCACGCAGTATACTTGGAAATGATGTTAGCTTTGGAATTGTCTTTATGAGGATGTGATAACATGACGGAAGACCTGAAAAAGTTGTGAGGCATGAGGGGCCCCTTGAAGCCCCTCCCTGGTGCCTGGGGCGTGGCTGTGCCACCTGCCTTCCTCAATTGTCTCTGTCTGCATCGTCCCTGAAGGTCGGTGCCACGCGAGGGGACACGCACAGTCTCACCCTGCTGTCGCTGCATATCATGACCACAAGCGCTTTCCTGGGTACTTTTCTAACGTGCTCATGAGCAAGAACCTCCCACAGGCCCCTCTCCAAATACAGTCAGGTTGGGGCTTCAACACATGAATTCGGGGGGACAGAGTTCAGTCCACAGCCCAGAGAAGGTGAGGAGCAGGTGGAGGACATCACGCCAGGACTTGAGAATCGAGATTTGGAAACCATGCCATTCCTGCACTGAGGAGGTCCTGCCATTGTCCTTGGCATCAGGGGCTTAGGCAGATGGATGAAGGTCATCAGATAAGAGAGCCAGGGAGGCGACGAGGAGCTGAGCCCCCAGAGTGAGACGGCTCAGCCATGTGGCTGCTGGAGTTCCCCAAAAATCATGAGTCAGGGAGGAAGGGGCCTGTGATGCAGTGTTGGGGGCTGAGTCATGTCCCCTCAAATTCCTATGTGGAAATCCTAACCCCCAGGACCTCAGATATGACATATTTGGAGAGGCGGCCTTTAAAGAAGTGATGAAGGTAAAATGAGGCCATTGAGGTGGACTCTAATCCAGCTCAACCGGGCTCCTTATGAGGAGAGAGATTAGGACACACACACACACGGCGGGACGACCATATGAGGACACAGAGAGAAGGTAGCCATCCACGGGCCAGGGGGCGAGGACTCAGGAGACATTAACTCTGCAACTTTGTGACCTCGGCATCCAGCCCCCAGGACCGTGAGAATAACGTCTGTTGTTACGTCGCCAGGCTCTAGTCTACCTCTGGGTCCCCCATCACCCATCAGGGCGCTCGCCCACAGTAGCTGCCCAAGAACATCTGCTGAACAGAATCCTTATGCCCTTGTAGCGTCAAATGCCCCTCATTTGTCACAAAGGTATCTCTCAAGCTGCAACAAGGGCTTCTCCTTCCCCCCGGAGAAACTAGGAGCTACGTCCTCAGGGAACACCAGCCAGTCACCTCCCACCCTCCCTTCCTTTGCGCTCCCACTGTTAGGGTAACGTGCTCTTCGTTAGGCGCTGGAACCACATCCCTTTGCAGTCTCCACCTGCGTTACCTGCCGTATCCATTGCAGTCCCTTCTCCACACGGGAACACGCAGCTCATTATCAGGCTAACAGTTCAATAAACTCTCCTAAAGGAAATAAGCATCATCTCAAAGCCAACACGGAGGGATCTTATTAAAAACAGACAGCACCTCTGAAATGTTTTAAACATTGATAATGCTGTTGAGTGTTTGTGATGACCTGGATGCTTTCTCACCGCCCCAACTTCTCTCCGGAAGGAACTTACCAAAAGCAACAGTGGAATTCCCATGAGCAGACAGTGAATGTGCTAACAGCGGCTATAAATAGCCAAAGGCTTCCCAGCATTGCCTGGGTTGTTTGGAAATGACTAGAGCGTGCTCCACGATTCAAGTGGAAAAGGGCCTGATAAGCTGACAGTGGCCGTTATTCTTGGAGAGAAGCCACAGTTCCAGGCAATCGACACCACTGCCCTCCCAGGGAATGCTCTTCCCTGCTCTCCTTCGGGCATCTGGGGGGAAAGGCAGGTGCTTTGGCCACCTTGGGCCCCATGGACACCAAGACTTGAGGGCCATGTGCAGGCGTAGGCATGACAGGGCAGAGAGTGGCCTGGAGTCTGTGCCACAGGCTGCACTTGAGATGCTGTCCACGCTGGTCCTTTTCTGATCTCTGGATGAGCTCTGGCTCTGACATTACAATTTTGTTCAGAGACACAACAGGCACCCCACCCTCCTGCAGAAGAGCTATTAGCGTGGCTGCTGGAGGTCAAGGGGAATTGCTCATTTGCCCAAATAATCACAGCCATATTGCCACCAACTGTGGCTTTCCCTTGTCTGAAGAGATGATGCTCCAAGAATTGGGGTGATCCTCTCTGCTTCCTGAGAGGGCAGGAGAGAGGACAAGGGGAGAGAAGGATTAAATTGACAGATGGCCGTCTACAAAAGCAGAGCCACAGTCAGAGGACACAGTGTGTGTCTATGATGTCCCAGCACTGTCAGACCCCCGTCAGCTGACCTTACGTGGAAAGGACGCCCACCTCACCAAGGCTCAGCCATGGACCCAGCTGGTGGCAACCAGATTCCGGCATGAGATGCTCCCTGCCTTTCCTGGACACTTCTCCTCTTGAGTTGTGTCTCTTGGGTCTTGCTTAATTCAAGGTCCCAAGTCCTTTGCAAAGCAGCTCTTTGGGGTTTAATCAGCATGTTGGGATGTGGGAAAGCTGCATTATAATCTGATAAATTTATCATGTGTGGTATTGTACTTGTTGGTTGTGAAAAATCAGCAGTTGCCTGGTAACCAAAACTGTCTGTTGGCTCCCATATCCCAAGGTTACAGAGCCAGGCTTGCTGGCTTCTCAGGAGCTGGACCCGAGGCTTCTGGACAATGCTGAGCCAGCCTGGGAGCAGCAGGGCTTGGGGGGTCCAGAGGCGCACCCAGACCTTGCTCAACGTTGGCCCACTTGGAAAAGCATCAGGTAAGCATCATGGCTGTGGCTTGCGGTCACACTCAGCCTTAGGAGGGAAGATTTCTCAGGAAATCTCAGGCACATACAAGAAGCTTTCTCAGGCTCATGATTGCATGAGCAACCCCACAGGAAAGACCAGCCACAGCCACAGGTGAATGACAGCCACTATCTAGGGCACTGGCCACAATCCTGAGTCCATTCCAGATTCCCAGATCTCTTGCTTTTCCCACCACAGTTTAGTTCTGCTCTGGGCTCTGGATGGGTCTAGATCTTGAAATCCAGTGATCTGGAAACTCTGCTCTCTGCTCTCCAGACTTCCTGTATGTGCCTGCTTCTCAATGGCCTGAAGCTTCTGTGGGGTCTGCCAGCCACCTGAAGGGCCTGTCCCATTGGGCAAGTCCCAATTCTGAAATTGTAACTGAGGGAAGGATATAAAAAATACCCCGAGAACGAGAACCAAACCCTCACCCTGCCGTATGCTCTGTCCCTTTAGTCAGTCCTGTTCCCCTCCCCCCCGTTTGTCCCCCTCTCTCTCTCCCAGTCCTGAAGTTCTTCCTCACTTTCCTCTCTCCACCTCATATCCCGTTTCCTCAGAGAGCAGATTTCAGCTAGCTGAGAGGGACATGGCACAGGCAGCGGGCTTCCACGTCATGCCCCTGGAATCCTCGTGGTTACACCAACCCAATCCAAGAGAGCATGAAGTTTGGATGCAGGTTTCATTTAAAACTCTGCTTTAATTTTTACAAAATTTTAACGAAAACAACACACGTGCCCCAAACTTGTGTTCATCAAGTGTTTACCACTTGTGTTCTCCTTTTGCCTTTGTAGTAAATGGCTCATATAAAGAAATGTATTAAGCATGTTGATGAAACAATGTGTATAATTGTATGTCAAGTGGGGAAACTCATTTTCCTCCCATGGTTGTCTTAAGAATGGAATGAACTAAGGGTCACGGAAGAGATTGTTGTAAAGAGAAACAAATGTGAGCTCTTCTGCTTCTTGTGTTTTGCTCTTGTGTACGGTAAATAAACGGGCATCTGGAGCCCAGGGGAAGTGGGGAACTGTCCCGGGCACTGAAGGTACAGTGGAGTCGGTGGATGATGAACAGAATTCCAGAATCCCATCCTCATTCACCCATTTGGTAAGCTTCCATTGATTCATATTTCACTTTTTCATCCATCCATTCATTTGTTCATTCTTTTAGGTGCCTCTGCCTTAGCCATCGGTTCCGTTCTCTCCATCCTTCCAAGCCTTGCTTTTACCTCACCTCCTGGACTGCCAGGAGACCCAGCACACCCACCCCTATTGTGCTCACTGCCTGGCACCAACAGGAACTGTTTGCATATCTTGTTCCATCTCTGAGTCTTTCCTGTAGCCTGAGCATGAAATCTGGAGCCTGACGCTTGAGTTCTAGTCCGGGCTCCATCACTTCCAGTGGTGAGACCTTGGGGCAGACACATGGACTCTCTGTGACTCAGTTTCCTCTTTAGTGACACGGCATGATCCCATAAGATGATCGTGAGGATAAATAAATTAATAGACACAAACCTTTGGGAAACCACGATTGCTGCTTCATAAGCGTGATATATACTCATTTTCCCTTATTCTTATCATGTTCCCGATGGATGTGGATATGCTCCATATCTACCAACACTGAGCAAGCCCTGTGAGAAGGCCTCTGTAATTTCCCCTCTCTGCAGCCCAGCATTCTCATCCATGGCACTTGGCTCAATTCATGATTCTAGGATGACTTATTTACTCCCCCACTAAAATGTCAATTCCACCAAGCCTGGGACCTTGGCTGTTTCACCATGGGTCCTAGCCCCCAGAACAGCATCCCACACATAGCAGGCACTCCACACACAGCTGTGAAGTGAATCATGGCCTCTGCCCAACAAGCACTGCCCCCTCACTTCTGCACAGACTCTTCCCAGCCCCAGGTTGACCTTTCTGAAGAGGAAAAAGTCCCCATTCTCTTCCGTTATACTTTCCTTTCTAGAAAAGTCACTTGTTTGGGAAGGCAAGTTTGCTTCTTCTCAGGAATAATTTCCCCTCCCATTTTTATTTTAAGCTTATAAACCTTGGAAAGAAACAAGCTCTACTCCTGTAGAAAAAAGCGCCCCAACAGAAATGCTGCCAACACCTGCTATGCGATATCATTAATAAATTACTAGAATATTGCTGCATCTTAAATGCTCATCTGTGCCAAGTCATTTGAAAGGAGCTGAGCTTTTCTGGGCTGGATGCCAGTGACCGTCTGGTGGCCCCTGGAGCATGTGTGTTGGGGAGAAAGGGTGGCTGCAGACTGGGGGTCCTTGCTCCCTCATTGGGAAAGTAATATATTGCCTTCTGCTCACTCTCATCCCAAACTTTATGTATTTCTCACTCGTCCTTTCCTAGAATGAACAGAGAAGCAGTAGCATTCAAGACATTTTCCTGCAGGACAATCAAATCTTGACATTTCAACACAAAAATGTATATATGTTTTTAACACAATAGGATATTTTGTACATTTTCTTAACACTCAGACAATCTGTGGTTTCCAAGAAGCCTCACATGGATGTACATGAGTATCTCTGGTACTCGTTTTCTCACATTGAACTGTTGCCAGTGGAATGAGAGTTTCTGCGTCCCTAGGAATCTGTGACCTCGAGATGGGTGCTGGGTCTTAACCATCATAATCCTCAAGCCCCTGCACAGTGCCTGGGTCGTTGTCAGCCCAATGATTGAATAGAGTTAAGAGAGAGCAAGAACAAAGCCAACATAGAATGTTTGGCATGGCCTTTAACTTATGTCAGTCAACATCCATGTTTAATTTTTAGTTTAACATGGATCCTGGGAAGAAATCATAATGCGTCTCAAACCAATGGAAAGAGTATTTTTCTTCTCTTGTCACTTTCGAATGAAGTGAAACAAGAGCAAACTTTGTGCTTCTTAAGTGTTATGTAAGCGTGCTCCCCTTTAAACACAGTAACTATTAATAGTCAGGCAAATGTAGCCCCCACCATGTCACACACATTAATTCATTCCGTTCTTACAAGCACCCTGGGAAGTAGGGGCAGCAGATCTCCGTTTTATAGATGAGAAGATTGAGGTACAGAGAAGTTAAGTAACTCACCCAAGATCAACAGCTGGAGGAGGGCAAAGCTGGACTTCAAACCCTGGCCATCTGACCCCAGACTTCGTGCTCCCAACCCCTCTAGAACCAGGCTCAGTGTCTAGGAGATCAAAGACCACTTGCAGTTGGACCCTGTTCCAAAGGACCAGCTTCAGACCACAGATGGGGAGAAGATCATCCAGCTACCTGGTGGTCAGACACAAGGAGGTCACGGCTTTACCGTCAGAGCCTGAAAGGGAGCTGGCTGGCTGACCTTGCACAAGGAGACGGGCTGAGTGAGGCGGCCATGCTGGCATCCAGTCAGCAGCTTCAGGACAATATTGAGGGAGCAGAGGCTGACTTTAGTGTGCCCCTGACTCTCATTATTAGGAACAGTAACAGGGTTTGGATCCTGTTGGGGTAGGCTTATGGGTGGAAACCTTATTAAATATCACTCTCTATGGAGAAATGTGACTTTCAGATAGATACAAACAGAAGTCAAAGATAAAAAGAGCATAGATTAGGGCTCCATCTGACCACCCGCAACAAGTGGTGACAGTGGAGCACGGGTGGGTATTGTAGGGGGGTCCGGGAGTGGTGAAAGGCCAGCTATGGTCATCTCAACCTTGGGACACAGAAAGTTAGGCGGTATTGGCAGAGGGCATCTTGTTACAAGGTTTTCTGTTCCTGCCTTGTGGTCGTCTCACAATGTCCCTCTCTGACACAGGTGCTTTTGCCCCAAGATAGAATCATCTTCCTTGTTTCTCCTTGATCTCAGGGTCCCTCACAGTTGGCTGTGTTGTCACCCACACACAAGTGTACACAGGATCCTAGCTTCCACCTGCAAGGAAATCCTTTGCTGGTCTATGAGTCTCATCCATCTGCAATTGGTCAATGGCCTCCTCTACTCTAGTGGCCATTGCTCTTGGATTTCTTGACTCAAATCCAGGCTCTACCACTTGTTAGTTGTGTGAGTTGGGGAAAGTTGCTTGACCTCTCTGCACTACATAAATATCCTCACAGGATATTTGTGAGGATGGAGTGTGATAACCCATTAAAAGCTCTAAAAACAGCATCTGCCACATAATTGATGTGTGTCTATCTCACTGGTGGAGAACAGCATCATAAAGCACCGTCCTTTCCCACTCTTCTTTTAGACTTTTCAGTAGTTTGGTTCGCCCACTAGGGTGGCCTCACAATCCTTCAGTCATCCTCAGGTAATGAAATGCCCTCTGGTTTTTTTTAAGTCACAAAGCATAAGCTCAGATTGGTAATTAAAATAACTAGCCCCTTGTAATCATCCCAGCCCTGGACTTCATTCACTTTTGAGACTGTCCTCCCCAAGGTTCAGGTTTGGGGTTGGGAGCAGGGTGCACTTGAGGAGGGGAAGCATTTTCATCTTTTCTCTTTCTGGGCTTAGTCCCTGATCCTCCTCAGTCGGGCTAACCACCCTTCTGGACCTCCTGCTGATTGGAGAAGGGGCGGTGGGGAGACAGGTGTGAGGAGATGTGCTGGGCTGGCTCTGTGGTGGTAGCCTGGTTGTACTTCCTGTCAGGACGTGACAAATGTCTCAGGTGGACTCTTTCCATGGCTGGGGATCTCTCCCTGTAATTCCTTTGGCATGCCCAAATGTTTCCCCATTCTTGACGACTCTGTTCAACTCTTTCATGGCCTCAGGTTCCTGGAGGTACCTCTCTTCTGGAATATCCTCCTGTCCCTCGTGGGGATAACGTGGGGCAACCCCAAACAACTTTCCTTTGGGAGTGGCCTTACCCAGTCCATGGGAGACACATGTATTGGGTGACATCGACAAAACTTTCATGCTTATCTTTCAGGAATAACTCAGACACAATTCCCCTCTCCCCCAAATTACCAGGAGTGTATATTAGCCACCCGTGAACAGTATCATCAATGCCCCTCTACTCTCCCTTGGTGTAAAGGGTAGATCCCCCTTCAGTCATTCAGCAGGCAGGGGTAGAACTTACACCACACTCTCAGATCTCTCAAACCTCCTCCTTGAACTGTGTCCTTGAGTCCTCTTGTACTAGCTTAGTGTTAGGAGGCGGCACTTCCCCACCCTTGGCAGGAGAGATCACCACACAGCTCACCAAAGAAATCGTCTGCAAAAACCCTCCTGGTTATCCTGGTTGTCTCTTCGTATGCCCTCTCACTGATCTTAGGGTTGGGAGGTAGTTCCATTGGGTAGGTGGACTTACAACACAGCTCTCTCCAAAGAAATATGACTCCTTCATATTCATGCTCTTAGTTGATAAACGAAGAATTATCTAAGCATTTTTAAGTTTTCTGTTTCGAAAATGCCTTCATGTTGGTCTAGCGCTTTCATTGGAATACACTTCATCCCTAATTTCCATTTTAACACCCTGCATGTGAACATCATTATTTTGAGCCCAGAATTTACAGCTAACCTGGGAACTGATGGAACTATTCAACTGGTCCTAACTGCCTCAGTTACATCCATGTGCCCTTTAATTTGTTAACTGCCAGCCATTAATTGCGTGTCTAGGATGCTGAGCCAGGTGTTGGGGAAGGCATGTTAATGGTACATGTGTCAACTGTACCCTCCAATCAGGCAGTGGTTCTCAACTAGTGGTGATTGCACTTCCCAGAGG
This sequence comes from Equus przewalskii, assembly GCF_037783145.1. Taxonomy (NCBI): domain Eukaryota; kingdom Metazoa; phylum Chordata; class Mammalia; order Perissodactyla; family Equidae; genus Equus; species Equus przewalskii. The sequence goes on from NC_091859.1 coordinate 45,337,234, forward strand.
TCTTTTGCCAATATCTGGAGACATGTTTGGTTGTCATAACTAGCGTGTGTGTGTGTGGGGCGGGGAGGGGACGTTGCTTGCATTTTAGTAGGTAGAGGCCACCTATACTTCTAAACACCCTACAATGGGCAGGACAGCCCCTCCCACTACAGAGAATGATTCAGCCCAAATATCACTACTGCCACAGTTGAGAAACCTTGCCATAATAGAACCCCCAGGTCATTAATCAAGGAAGACCAATTTATTGACATGGTCACCCTCTTCTTTGCACTCCTGAGAACATCTGCTGTACGGTATAGTTACCCTCAGTTACACACTCCAACAGGTGAGTAAAAAGATGCATTGAACAGAGAAGCTTAACACACACTCACGAGGAGCATCTTTTGGAGCATACCATCCTCTTACCCTCACAGCCAGTCTGAAGAGAGCCCCACGTGTTGGGACTGGAAGGAGCTTCACATGCCCGGATGTCTAGGCCCACAACTTTCACACCATTCATCTTCTCTTGGTTGTTAGTTGTCTCTTGATCACCACATGTCTTCCAGCAAAGCAAGAATGCCTCACTTGTAGGCTGTAGACAGGGGTATTTGTAGGTCTGCTCAGGAAGAAGAGAATCTGCCCAATGTTGGTGCTACTGAATTGTCAGTCCTTCTGTCCACCAAAACTCATCCACTATGCCGCCATGGACTGCAGTGAGGCCTACTCTGCAGCTTCCCCTCCCTCTATGATTGTCCCACCTACAGGTTGGGCCTTTTTGGTTTATGGTACATGAAGGCTGATAAGACACAATGTTTTCCTTCAAGAGGCTGAGAATCCCTTAAGGCAGATTAGGGAAGAGTGTGGCCAGCCATCAGTGATGGAGGCAGATTTATTTTTTCTTCCTATACTATGTATAATAAAGCCGTCTAGGCAGAGTGGGACACCCTTGGCATGGAGAGACCCATGGAGATCACTTCCCTCTTGTTGCTGTGGCAAAATGGCCCTCCTGAGACAAGGGTGCTGAGGCCTGAGGTCTGGATCCCTCCCCCCCCCCCCCCCACTTCTTTGCTCCCTTCCTCCCTCTCTTCGTTTTTTTCTTTCTTCTTTTCTCCCCTTCATGATTCTATAACTCTCGTGCTGGAGCCTGGCATTATAACCCCTGGGAGAACTGAGCAGCTTCTTTGACTCTCGGTGAAGACTTGTCTGGCTCTCACTGATGTGAGGACTGATCCTCTCAGGGCTGGGCAGCCTCATGGTATTTTCACTTGTGATTCTCAAGGACGGCTGGAGTTAGGAAGCCTTGGCCACCCTCCTCCATCAGGCCTCAATGACATGTCCTGGCTTTATGTCCCCAAACCTTGACGTCTACATTCCAGCCACCAAGTTCTATCGGCCATGCCATAGGTGGTCTCAACATGCCGAGTTGAACTTCTGGCCTTGCAACACCTTCTCTCTGACTATTCCACATCCTCAGGAGTTATTCTCAGGATCTGGGTCCTTCTTTCAAGTTCTTTTGCTCTCTATCCTCTGCCCATCAGGAATATTTGGATTATTCATTGGTAATGAAAAGAATAGTAGAAGAGTATTAAGAGACTCCCCGAATGGCAGCATGAGGAGCTCTGCAGACCTGTTCCCCAATAAAACAACCCAAACTAGTGACAACTATTTTGAAAAACAACAATTTAAAATCTCTTGAAACTTTCCTAAGGGCGTTAAGTAAATTAAGGTACATTAATTTGTAATGTCTGCTAAATCTTGGTAGGAAAGTGAGAGCTTGTGACACTTGAGTCATTGCCTCCTCCCCACCGCCCACCTCTCCCCTTCTCAGCCTGACAGAGTCTCCATTCCAGGTGACTGCTGCCAAGAAGATGGGGCTTTTACCCCCTCAGTTCCCAGTAAATAGATGCTATATGAGAAAGGACAGGCTGGAGCATTTGTCATCCCTACTAATCGTAAGTTGCAGGGACTAAATTCTTGGTGAGTGTGACCAACAGGTTGGGATTCCCTTCTCACACCCAGACGCCACTCATAGGGTGGAGGCTTTGCCCCAGACACAGCAGGCTGAGAATAATGGGGCCCTGAGTCAAGCTCATAGGGTTTAGGTTCCACACTGGAACGCGATGAGACAAGAAGACCAGAAGACGTTGTCACCCAGAGTAACAGTTCAGAGATTTTTGCCCAGAGAGAGAGAGACAGTCCATAGAATGCAGGGCTCCAAAGCTCTTCCACAAAAGAACCGACTTTATTTGAAAGAGAGTGTTCCAACTTTAGGGTGCTCTTGAAAATAAGGAAGGTTTTAGTGGTTATCATAGCTCCTTGAATGAAACAAGCTGAACATAGACCAGCTAGTTTTACAGAGAGAACCAGGGAGAGAGACAGCTGGAAAGAGCCCTCCTGGGGTTTGGATGAATCTCAAAGACTAGCCTTACAAACGACCCTTTCCTGAATTTAATTATATCAAGTTGTGGAACAATTCCTGCACCACGGCATAGTGGGGAGAAAAAACAATATAATCAGCTGGCAACCAGTGGTGCCTAATAGCTGGGTATAATGCCAAAGTGGCAGACAGCTTACTAGAGACATCAGGGAATGCAGCAAAGGCAGACCTGCTAAAACTACTCTCACCCAAAGGTGACCACACACATGTGCCTGCCGAGATGCACCTGCTGGAGAGTGACATCAGAACCTTCACACTGTGGAACAGACTTTGTTAGAGCAGTCTAGTTATGTCAGTGAAAAATAAACAAGAAACAACAAAAATGAGCCCAAGAGGAGGTGGTAGGAGTTCAGTAATGAGATCTGGCAGAATATATTACCTAATACACCCAGTTTTTAAAAATTTATGAGACATACTAAGAAACAGGAAAGTGTGGCCCACACACATGGAAAAAAGTCCTCGTGATTGCCTGTTAAGGCCCAGAGGTTGGCTATAGCAGACAAATACTTCAAAACAGCCATTACCAATATGTTCAAAGAACTAAAGGAAAGTACACTTAAGTAAAGGAATCTACGATGACAATAACTCATCAAATAGAGAATATCAATAAGGAAGTAGAAATTATAAAAATAACCAAATTGAAATTTCATAAGGAAAGTACAATAACTGAAATGAAAATTTGCTAAAGTCTCAACAGTAGGTTTGAACTGAGGAATAAACAGCCAGACACCTTGAAGACAGATCAGCAGAGATTAGGTAATCAGAAGAACAGAGAGGCTAAAGAATGGAGAAAATGAGGAGAACATCAGAGAAACGTGGGACCATCAAGGGCATCAATGCGTGTGCAATGGGAGCACGAGAGGGAAGGGGAGTGAGGAGTGGAACAATCAGCGCAAGAAATGACCACTGACATGATCGCTGAAAACTTCCCAAAACTGATGAAAAATGATCACTCTGCACACCCAAGAAGCTCCACAAACTTTACGTAGGATAAAGTCAAAGAGACACACAGATCTGCCATCATAAAAATGCTAGAAAACCACAAAGGGAGGTCTGAAATTAATACAAGAAAAGTGACCTGTCACATACAAGAGGGCCCCAGTAAGATGAAATCTTAATTCAAATATAGCAAAGATCAAGGGAAAATCTTCATAACATTGGATTTGGCAATCATTTCTTGATTATGACACCCAAAGAACAAGCAAAAAAAGTAAATATGGGTAAATTGTACTAATCAAAATTTAAAATTTCTGAACCTCCATGGATGCAATCAACAGAGTGAAAAGGGAATTTACGGAATGAGAGTAAAAATTTGCTAGTTGTATATCTGATAAGGGGTTAATATTCAGAATATGCAAAGAACTACAATCCAACAACAGCAACAAGAACAAACAACTCAATCAAAAAATGGGGGAAGGACTCGAATAGACATTGCTCCAGAGAAGATATGCAAATTGCCAACAAACACGTGAAAAGACACTCATTATCACCGACCATTAGGAAAATGCAAATCAAAACCACCAAGAGACACCACCTCACACCAATTAGGATGGCCAACGTTAAAAAAGAAAAGAAAAGAACAAGTGTTAGCCAGGACGTGGAGAAATTCAAACCTTTGTGTACTGTTGGGGGAAATAAAAAATAGTGCAGCCAATGTAGAAAAGAGTATGATGGTTTCTCAAATAAATTAGAAATAGAATTATCATGAGATCTAGCAATTCTGCTTGAGTATATATGCAAAAGAATTGCAAGCAGAGTCTCAAAGAGATACTTACACACCCGTGTTCATGGCAGCATTATTCATGTTTCCCAGAAAGTGGAAGTAACTCAAGTCTCCATCGATGGACGAATGGATAAAGAAAATGTGGTCTATCCATGCAGTGGAATATTACTTAGCCTTAAAAAGGGAAGAAATTCTGATACTTGCTACAACATGGATGATTCTTGAGGACAGTATGCTAAGTGAAATAAGCCAGTCACAAAGGGACGAATACTGTATGAGTCCACTGCTGCGAGGTCCCTAGAAGAGTCAAATTCATAGAGGCAGAAAGTAGAAAGATGGTGTCAGGGGCTGAAGGAAGGGAAGGGGAATTAGTGTCCAATAGGGACAGAGTTTCAGTTTTACGAGATGAAATTGGTGTTCAACAACGTGAATATACTTAATGCTACTGAACTTTACACTTAAAATATTTAAGATGGCACATTTTATGCTGTGTGTATTTTACCACAGTTAAAAGTTTTTCGAAAAGGAAAAAAATGACCAAGAACGAAATATCTAGGCCCAGATGGCTTTAATGTTGAATTCTACAAAGTACTTAAAGAATTCATACAAATTCTTCACAGACTCCTTCAGAAAGTAGAAGAGTCATTCCATGAAGCCCATATTATTTTAGATCAAAACCATAAAGATATCAAAAGAAAACTACAGACCAACATCCCTTTTGAACATGCATGCAAAAATCCTCAGCCAAATACTGAAAACCGAATCCAGCAACATACAAAAAGGATTCCTAGGAACGCATGGTTATTTTAACATCGAAACATCAATTCATGTAATACACCGTACCAATAAAATAAATAAAAACCACATGATCATTTCAATATACACAGAAAATGCATATAAGAAAACTCAACAAGACTTCATGATAAAAGGAAAGGAAATAACAACAAACTAGGAATAAAAGGGAGCTTCCCCACCTGATAAAAGACGTCGACAGGAAACCTCACAGCCAGTGTCGCACCCAACAGCAAAAGACTCCATGATTTGCTGGCGAGATCAGAAACAAGACGATCTCATCCTTCTGTTTATTTATGTCCTGGAGGTTCTACTCAGGGCGGTTAGGCTAGAAAAATAAATAAACAGCCTCCAAATTGGAAAGGAAGAATGCACTATCTCTGCTGATGACACGGTGTTGTATGAAAGGAACCCACCAAATAATGATTAGAACTAACAAATTCAGCAAGGTTCTAGGGTATGACGTCAATACAAAAATAAATTGTAGTTCTACACACTTGCAATGAAACGATCCAAAACTGAAATTTAAAAAACTCTTTATAACAGTATCAGAAATGATAAAATATATAGGAATAAATTTAACAAAAGAAGTTCAAAACTTATACTCTGGAAACTACTAAATACTATTGAAAAGAATTAAAGAAGACCCAAATAAGTGAAAAGACTTCCCGTGATCATGGATCCTAAGACTTAAAATTATTAAGATGACAATATTCCCCAAATTGATTTACAAATTCAACACAATACCTAGCAAAATCTCAGCTGACTTCTTTGCAGGAATTTATAAGCTGATCCTAAAATTCACACAGAAATTCAAAGGGTCAAGAATAGTGAAAATAATCTTGAGTAAGAAGAACAAAGTTGGAGAACTCATACTTTCTGATTTCAAAACTTACTACAAAGCTATAGTAATCAAGATAGTATGATACTGGCATAAGGACAGACAAACAGACTAGTGGCGTGAAATAAAATACACTCCAGAAATAAACCCATACTTTCACGGGCAATGGAATTTTGACACGGGTGCCAAAACAATTCAGTGGTGCAAAAGAATAATTTAGATTCTACAATACACTATATAAAAAATTAAATCAAAATAAAACAAATAGCTAAATATAGAGCCAAAACTATAAAGCTCTTCGAAGACAACAGTTTCTTAGACATTACTCCAAAAGCACAAGGAACAAAACGAAAAAAAAATAGATCAATTTGTCATCATCAAAATTAAAAACTTCAGTTGCGCTTCAAACGATGGGGATCAAAAAAGTGAAGAGACGACCTACAGAATGGGAGGGAAGCTTTCGAAATTACGTATCTAATAAGAGAGTTTTGTATAGAATATAAAAAGAACCCTCATAACTCAAAAATAAGAAGACAACACAAATTAAAAATGGGCAAAGATTTGAATAGCTGTTTCTCCATAAAAGACATCCAAATGGCCAATAAACACATGAGAAGATGTTCAATGTCATTAGACATCAGGGAAATGCAAATCAAAACCACACTGAGACACCACTTCACACCCGTGAGGATGGCTAGAATCAAAAAGTTAGGTAAGAACAAGTGTTGATAAGGATGTGGGGAAATTGGATCCCTCACACACTGTTGGTGAAAGTATAAAATGTCACGGCCACTCTGGAAATCAATCTGGAATTTCCTCAAAAAGTTGAACATAGTGATACCACCTGACCCAACTGCTCTCCTCTTAGGTATCGACCCAAGAGAAATGACAACCTGCACACAAATGTTAGAGCAGCATTATCCACAACAGCCCAAAAGAAGAAAAATGTTCATCAATTGGTGAATGGATAAATAAAATGTGGTACATCCATGCAATGGACTATTATTTAGCTATAATTAGAAATCAGAGTACTGATACATGCTAAACATGGATGAACCTTGAAAACATTATCCTAAGTGAGAGAAGCCAATCTCAAAAGATCTCGTAATGTATAATTTCATTTATTTGAAATGTCCGTATTAAGTGGAATGTATATTAGTGGTCTAGGATTGGGAGTTTTGGCAAGATGGATAATGACTTCTAATGGGTATGAGGCTTCTTTTGGGGCGATGAGAATGTTCCAAATTGATTGTGGTCATAGTTGCTTATTTGTATAAATATACTAAAAAACATTTAGTTTTATAGTTTGTGTGGGTGAATTGTATGGTATGTGAATTTTATTTCTATAAAGGTGTTACTTTAAAAAAAGACTATTATGATTAATATGTCGCACCTCTGAAGGGTATCCACTTTTTAACACACAAGTAGAGAAGTTATCAAAGGCACGAATCTCAGGCTGGAATTTCAGGATTGAAGTTGCAATCTGAGGAATGCTCTTTGGGGCACAGGTCCACCTTTGGCACCAAAGAAATGCATCATCTCAAAAGAGGTGTTTCCTCCGACTGGACGGAGAGCTGGCTGACACCAGAAAGAGCTGGGCTGCCGCCTAGGAGCAAATCGTGCCTTTGCGTCGTGGACCCTCTGGGTGGTCTGACAAAGGGCCAGACACTTGTTCCTTACCTCTCACTCCCTCTTTTGTCCCACATAGCAGATCCCTATTTGTCTACCCCTGTCACAAGACAGGAGTACTTCCTCTGAACTCCCTGGGGGCCTCTGAGAAGCCGGATCAGGTGGTGAAACAGTGCCTTCCGATCTGAGAGGTACTAACTGAGGGGATAAAATGCCTTGAGTGGGAGGGGCTCCGAGGAGCTGCAACCCTGCCTTCTGGAGGAGTGGTCCTCAAACTTTAATTTGCACAGCACTCAGCTGGGAGGAGCGGAAGGGAGCTTTTTGAAAAATTCAGATTCCCAGCCTCCCTCTTTAAAGTCGTTACTCAATCAGCTCAGGCATCTGCAGGTTAACAAGCAGCCCAGGGGTCTCTGCAGCTGGCAGTCTGGGAAGCAATGCCACAGCTGAATGGTGAAACCCAAAGCTTTCTGGACTGGGAGTCAGACACCCTCACTCCCGTCCTGGACTGTACGCCTGCTGGTGGTATGGACCAGGGCTGGCGTCGGCACTCTCTCTGCCCACGCCAGCCACTTCATCAGGGACCTGACCCATCTCACGGCTGTAGATGCCACTTGTGCACTGATAAACCCCCAATGCATGTGTCCACCCCCAGCTGCTCCCCTCGAAGCACGATGGTTCTCTAAAGAGTGTATTGAGCATCTCTACCAGGTTTTCTCCTTCAAATTAAAGTGTTGAAGAGTAAATACCACATTCTCCAGTCCACCCACCCTTTCTGCCATCCAGCTGCCCTTCCAGAGTCTAATTCATCAAGATCTTGGTGACTCCATCCTTCCAGGTTCTCAGGAGCCCCATGTTGCCTCTCCTCCCCGCCCCCCCACATCTGCAGCCCCCGTGACGTCTCTTATCCCCTCACCCTCCACATCTGACCCACCAGCCAACCCGAGTTGGCTCTGTCTTAGATGCACAATCTGGAGCCGAGCATGTCTCAGCCCCACTCTGGGGGTCACCCTAGTCAAGCTATCGTCTTTTCCTGGATGAATAGACTTGCCCTGCTCCTGGATTCCTACCTCTGCTCCCAACTCCTGCAGCCTGTTCAACATCACACCCAAAATCATCCATTAAGCCAAGTTCTTCGCTCAAAACCTGCCAGAGGCTCTCCTCTCACTTGGCATAAAAGACACAGTCTTCACGACACGACCCTACAGGACCCCACATGGCCTGTCCCACTCCCCCTCACTTGGCTCTCTCTGGTCTTTCCCCTCCACTCTGCACTGTGCTCATGGTCAACCACCATGCTCACTTCCCTGCCATTCCTGGAATGTTCCAGACAAGCCCTACCCTCACTCTTCCCTCTGCCTGGAGTGCCTGCCCCCACTCCCCTCATGTCCCCCAGGTCTCTGCTCAGTTGCTCACTCACCGGTGAGTCCTTGCTTGACCGCTGGTTCAGGAGAAGAACATCCTGTTCTTCTTCCTCAGCAGCACTTACCACCTTCAGCAACCTTCTCCAGTCTGGTGGCTTAATTGCCTGGTGTTTAGTGGCTTTGTAAGGAAGCGGGTTGCTTCATCCCAGGCCCAGAGCAGCAGGAGGCTTGGAGTCAGAGCTTGGGCACAATTCCTGAGTGAGGAGCACTGAATGCAGGCACAAGAGCCCTGCCGCACCAAGAACAAGGATCATGGGATCCTCTTGTTGGTGCACACCGCGTGCCTGTGGCTCCCTCATTCCTGCAAGCCACCTGGAAAGCAGGATGGGGCCCATGGAAAGGATGCCCTCAGGCCGGGCCAGTGTCAGGCTGAGGATTTTCCTCAAATCCCTGGCTGTGTCTCAGCTCTCCCAACCACAGCGGTGAGAATAGACAGGGCCAGGGCCCGAGCCAGACAGATGCAGTAGAGCAGACAATGGAGAGAGACTTGGCCACCTTTCCTAGAACCGAATGTGTCCAGTAGCCCACTCTACCCGCTCAGGATCGGCAGCCTCAAGGAGGACCAAGGCCTTCTGACCACACCAGCCAAGGTGGAAGTGGGGGTGTCCAATGGAAATGGGGGCAACCAAAGCAGAGAAGTGAAGTTCCCACCCCCAGAAGCCTTGTAGGATCCCGGGAGGAGGCTCCAGACAAAAGGCAGACCTGGCCCCCAGCCCGTCAACCACTTCAGCACCACCAGGTAGAACAGCTCCTGGGAATGGAGTGGGGAGCAGTCCCTGCCTGAGTCCACAGGGAGGAGAGGAAGGGACCAGCTGAGAGGGATCTGCATGCGCCCTGCTCCTCGGAGGACGAGAATGGGCTCCCAGCAAGTGTGGGCTGAGGCCCACATTCACACACTCAGTCTTCTGTCCATTTCCACCACCCGTGGGTTAACTCGTTGTTTCATTTGAAGCCCCAATTTCCATGCGTAATAAGTAGGAATAAAACCAGCTCGTCCCACACTTGTTTCTCCCTAGCAAGGAGCAATCAATCACCTGAGAGGTGCTCGTGGCTGCGTAAACGGTGACCCGGCAAGGTGCAATTGGCGAGGTGTCACTTTTATTCATGGCCTCAAATCCGAGAATGGGATTGTCCACATTTTAATTATCAGAAAGCACTTACCACCCTCACTTTAATGAATTATATAAAACTTAAACATGTGCAATTATATTTTATAAGTAAAAGCGACGAGCATTGTCCGGGAATGCTGTGGTCTCCAGCAAAGCCATATTAATTTTGTCACCCACCCTCCATTCTCACCATCGTCCAGGACTTGCATCCTCCCCTCCTTTCTGTCATCTTTCCTCTCGCCTTCTCTCCCCTCTGTGCTGTGAACACTTAACTAAGAAGTAAAGACTCTCCCTTCCCAGCTTCATCCTCAAGGACTGTAGGTGCCTTGGTTTGAGGGGTGACCGGGGGACGGGACTGCCGGAGCTGGCTTCTGCCCACGCTCAGCTAGACAACGAGCCCCATGCAAGGCTGAGGCTACCCTGAGTGTTGGCCAGCCCCAGCATCCCCCAGGGGTCTCTCCCATCTGTTAGCTTCACACAGAGAGGGGCCTTGTCTTCTAGGTCAGCCACACCATTCTGCCAGACATTTGTCACCAGGAGGGTCGAGGGAGAGCTGCACCACTGTGTCCACCTTCCTCCCTCCTGGAGCACAGGCCACAGGGAGCCCACCGGCTCCTCCCATGGGCTCCTGGATCTCATCCCCAAATTTTAAATGAGCAAATTTGATTGCATGAATGATGATTTTATTTGTGAAGCACCAAGACATTATGAGCTTCATTTTTATTCCAAATGCACAGTCTCATCATCATTTCATCTACTGAAAACCTTGCAAATCCATTATCAAAGCTGAAACCTCGGCTGAACCCCGAAGGGGAAGTTTCTTTGGTGGAGGGCCAGGGAGGAGGGACCAGAGCCAGGTCCAGCCTGGGGTCCAGCTGGGACAGGGAGGGGCTCCCAGTTGGCAGGTGGGGCTGCCTCCATCTGGAGAGGGACATGGTCACCAGAGCCAGCGTCTGAACCGTGGAGAGATGGCTGCTGGCCACCGGTTCCGTTTGGCGAACTCTCCAGGGGGCACGAGCCAGTCACGGCCATGCCTTGAGCTCTGGTTTCCAGTCCTGCCAGTCTGAAGCCCACCTTTCCGTGAGTCCACATGGATCAAGCGATAGCGGGAGGGAGAGGAGGGTCTGGCCTTTGGGAAACCTACCTTGTTCGTATTTCTCCCCCAGGGTCACACTCCCCCAGGGTCACGCTCGCCGCGGACAGGTGGCTGTGGGCTGAGTGACAGCAGCATGAGGTCTCTCCGAGCTTCTCTACTTGGAAAACTCAACAGTGGCTGACTTCCCGCCATTAACAAGCCTTTCTAAAGTCACACGCAATGGCCTCTGCACGGTGCCCTAATTCACCAGCCGGTCTCTGAGGCCGTGGACGCAGAGCCTGCCTCATTCTCCTGCCTTGCCACTGACCACTGGCCCCGAAGGGACGCTCTGGGCCCAGAAATGCCTGGCTGCCCTCTCCTTCTGCTCATGCAGGAGAAACCTCTGCATCTAATACCTTCTCATCTGGGCCCACTGTCTGCTAACGTGAGCGGAAGTCATTCCTCAAAATCACATCAAATAAAAGGCGAAACAAGGTTTGATTCAGAGGGTGGGTAGTTGACTCTTTCTAAAGAGCAGTTGATGCTCTGGAGCTCGTCACGAGGCTGTGGGGAGATTGTCGGGGCCAAAAGCCCACTGGAGGAGCTGCTTCCTGCCCCCGGGTGGGCCACACCCCACTCCTGATTGGTCGCAGAGAAGCAAAGGTTCAGACACAGGCTGGGCCAGGATGGAGAGACCAGAGGGTGAGTGTGATTTGGGATAAACAAACCCTCCAGTGACTGACGGGCTGACCCGGCTGAGGAAAACCACTCTAGTGGCTAAAACTTTGTCCGCCAGATTGTCGGGCACTGAGCTCTCACCCAGTTCTGACAGGCAATACCTACAGGGTGCATGAAGCGCCAGGCACTGTGCTGACACGCAACCCGCAGTATTCCATTTAGCAGCTGAGCATCGCCAGCACGTGGACACCACTTCCTGCCCTCACTGACCAGCTCCGGGAGCAGCTGGTCCAGAGCACGCACTCCGCTCAGCAGGGGGCCAGGATCCGAGGCCGGGTTCCTCACTTGGAAATGCATCTCTAGTAGCTATGCTTTAAAACATTGCCGTTTATGACACGAGGAAGCTGGAACACAGCTCTTACAGGGCTTTTCCACTGTGTCCCAGCTGCCCATCCGTGACAGCCAAGCTCTAGACAGGATGTGGGCAGCTGCCTGGTAGACCTGATGAGTGCCCAGATGGCAGAAATCTCCAGGAGAGAGAGAAAGAGAGACAGACACAGAGACACAGAGAGATGCACCAGGCGTCAGAAAGTGGTGATTTGGATTCAGACCCAAGGGATCCCCACCCCCATCCTCCTTCCACCATCCTGCGCTGTTGCCAGAGAAAACACCCACAGTGTTCAGTGAGGAACAGTACCCATCAGTGTGCAGGAAATTCAGGGCAGGGCAGTTTCCCAAAGGCTGCTTCTAGGAACCCTTGCTGCAGGACACGACCCAGGAGAGAGCATCAGTGAGAGGCACCAGGGAGAAGCCACCAGAAGCAGGAGGGCCAGGCTTCCTTGTGGACAGCGTCAGAGCAACCGTGTGTCCATGTGCCCCATGCGAGTCAGCATTTGTGGGAGCTGGTTTTGCTTTTCTGCATCCACTGTGAACACCCGGGGCCGAGATGTAGACACGGAAGCTGTGCATTCCTCCTTTGATCCCCCGAAGTCAGCACCCAGCACCCCTAGCACGGAGCCGGTTGGTAAGCTCAGCAGGGAGAAAGCAAAAGCTCTGTGAAGCAGCGGAGGCCAGCGCACACTTATCTGTGCCACCAAGAGTGAGGGCGTCTGTCTCCAGGAAGCCATTCCGGAGAATGGAAAGTCTGATCTGACTGATACCCTGCAGGTGATGGGACAGGAAACCACGCCTGCTCCACCCAGGCCCACCCGTCCTCCACCTCCCGGGATCCCCCCCAGGGGGGCCAGGATCCGGTTCCTTTTTAACCCTTTGCACAAATAAAAGCAGGAGGGAAGAGGACCCCGCGGCTGCGCGGATGCTCCGCGGCTTCCCCAGCATCCAGTTTATGACGCGCAGTCAGCACCGAGCTTCGCTTCGCTGGTGACACGGAGGCACATGCTGTAGTCATCTCGTCCCACACCGTTAGATTTCCATTTCCCTCACATACTATTATTGCTTATCATTTACTAACATGAACCCAAGTGGAATGAGACGATAGTACAGCAAGATCTGCCTTGCTCTCTGCACTCCGGCGAGGTGCGTGGTGTGTAAACAGCTTGTCTCCTTTGAGCATCACTGCACTTGGGAGCAACGATCAGCAAGGCACGAGCCCTCTGCCCCCTGAGGATGTTACTTCTCCGTTTCCCGTTCACTGGTGGCCTCGGGAGTCCCCGAAACCCAGGGCTGTGGGTCTATTAGCCATTAACAAAAGCTTAGCTCTTGGGAATTTGTCAGGCTTCCTGATCGGAGGAGGGCAAGTGTCCAAGCTCCCTCCAGCAGAGGGAGGCAGGGGACCCAGGCGAGTCCTTGCGCTGAGTTCGCGTGCTGGGGTCTCCTCGCCAGCACTGACGCCCTGGGCAGCCCGGCACCTCCTGGATCCAGGCAGCTGCCTTTGCTGTCTGGAAAATGGGACGTTCTGTGAAAGCTGGATACGGAGGCATCGGCAGGGGTGATGGGGGCGTGATGAGAGAGCAGGGCCACCCGAGGCAGCCCCCACAGCCACACGGGGAGCATCTCGGCACCTGCACGCAGCTCGGGATGGGTGGGAGGGGTGCCTCAGGGACGCACATGGAGGGCGGCTCTCACCAAAGTGTCTGACACTTCGGAAGTCGTCACAGAGGAAGGGTGACCCGCTGCCCTGCTCCTGGTAGAAATGTGGGTCCAGCAAAGCAGAGTTGTGCCCTGGGCTCGGCGTGTCCATCACAACTTCAGATAGAACCCTGCTTCTTTTCCCCAAGGCTCTTGCTAGCCCACTCCTTCCCAGCAGACTTCTTTCAAGTGGTCCAAGGCCCCACAGGTTGAGGAAGGACCCAGACGCTGGACGCAGATGATGCCCCCGTGAGAATGGCAGGTGGAGATGGCCATCCCAGCAGCTACGAGTTGTTCATTCTGAACGTGCTGCTCCTGTTGACCAGAGTCTCATTACACAATGTGAGTTCAAGTATCCACAGGACCCCGAAGTCCACACTCACCTGTCCCGTGGCCCCCACCTTCCTTCTCTTCAGGGAGAGGGTGACGTCTAACAGCGTGACCTGGAGACTGACGGCACTGGGAGCTCAATGTGGGGCCCTCACTTCAATTCTGAAGAGCCAGAGCAGCAAATGTTGAAAACAATCCACAGGTGTTGACCAAGGTGGAGGGTCAAAGTTCATGACAGTGCAGTGCAGTCGACCCACAGCAGTGAGCGTACAGGTGCTGGCCCACCGACGGCTGTTTCAGGGCCAAGAAGCAAAGAGAGAGTGAAGGGAGTGCTTTGCATCTGCTCAGAAAATTCCAGGGCTCTGTGGTCGCTGGAGGAGGCGAGCTGATCTGGGAACAAAGCTGGTGCTGTTGCAGTCCTGGACACACGCTGAGTTGTCAGGTGTTTTGATCAAAAAAAAAAAAAGGAGCTCAGGTCCCGTTATGATGACCAAGCTCTCCTGCCTCGTCATTCAACAAGGCAGCCTCAAGCGCTGAACAGTTTCCTGCGTATTCGAGGGCCTAGGTGGGCCTGGGAGATGCTGAGAACCTGCGTCCCTGTTTCTCCAGGGAGGTTTGAGGGCGGTGATGGTCAGGACCTCCGGGTTGCTGTGAGCAACGGAGTTCAGCATCACACCAGCTTTTCGTCACAGAAATCTCTGGAGATGGAGCCTGGAATTCGTACTTTCTTTTTTTGTGTGAGGAAGACTGGCCTGGAGCTAACGTCCATGCCATTCTTCCTCTACTTTGTACATGGGATGCCGCCACAGCATGGCTGATGAGTGGTGTGTAGGTCCATGCCTGGGATATGAGCCAGGAACTCTGGGCAACCAAAGTGGAGCGCACAAACTTAACCACTGTGCCACCAGGCCACCCCATGGAATCCGTAGTTTCAACTCTCTCCCCAGGCGAGTCTGACGTACACTGAACACTGAGAACCTCGTATTTAGGCTCTATTTCCAGGTTTGTGAAGACCTGGCAGATCTGAAATCAAAACGTGTGATGGAGACTAACCCTTTTCCACATCGGGAGGATGAGAGCTGGATGCTCAAAGAGGTAAAGGCTCGTCCATGCTGGGAATCCCATCCTTCCTTCAAGGACACCTCCCTGACTCCTGGGATCCTGGGGAGAAAGGAATGAGAGAGAAGACAGTGGCAGGACTGAGCTGGAATCCCAGATGGCTCCGTCAATGTTAGACAGACCTTCCTCCCACAGTGAGCGCACAACTGCTGAGCACCTACTGTGTGCTGGGCTGTGCTGGAGGCTGGACCACACCTACTGTGTGCTGGGCTGTACAGGGGCTGGACACACACAATGGAGAGTAGTAGACGCAGGGCAGGAAATGAGCCAGCGCCCAGTCAGGCCGAGGCTGTGTGGGGACAGTGTGGAGAGCGCCTCTTCTGGGACTGAGACCGTGTTCTTCCTGGAGCCCCAGGCACCGCACCGTTGAGGATGTGCATACGGGAGAAATTACTAGAAAGAAGCAAAGGGAAACCAGCACGAGATGGAGAGGATGCTTCCCTGGGAGGGCAGGCGGGCAAGTAGTGCGCCCGTGTTGGGAATTATATAAATTGGGTGGTGGGCTGGAGGTGTCCATCCTGTGCTGGAAAAGTGACACGGGTCCCTCGTTTCCTTTCCGTACCTCGAGTATTGTGTACTGAACAAGAAAGAAGGCCAGTGAAGGGAGGTCGATGTGGAGCCCGACTGGAGGCCCGTTTGCCGGGAAGGCAGCAGGGACCAGTGGGCAGGGGGCGTTTGTGCTGGAGGATGCTCGGCGTGGACGGAGTCCATCACCGCCAGCACTTCCCAGGTGCGTCAAGTGCTCTGCTTGTATTGACGCCATAGTCCTCTCCGATGGTCCCCCTGTGTCCCAGATGATTTTCTAGACGAGAGAAATGGGCAGATGAGTTTGCTCCCTGCAGGTGGAAAATGCAGGCCTGGGACTGGGCGCTGCTCCCGAGGGGGCGATGAGAGGGACGCTCTGGGGGCACGCCCAGGCCGGGATCTGGGAGAAGGCCAGCGCTGCAGCGAGAGACCGGCCATCACGGGGATGAGGGCCCTTAGAGTCAGGCCCTTAGAGTAGAGGCCCTGACCACCGTGTGCCCAGCCCCTCCTCCATGACGTGGATGTGGGAAGTCGCTGGGCCTCTCGGGGTCTGTGAGCGAAGACGGCCACGCCGGTCCAGAGGCTCTTCTGAGGAGTGAGAGGTCGGGGGGAGCAGAGGCTGGGTCCATAACAGAGTTGTGGGTACTGCCAGGGGAAGCAGCGAGGCGGGAGACGGCCCAGGACGTGGGGGAGAAGGAGGCCGTGGACAAGGCTGCACAAGATACAGACGCAGAAAAGGAGCGAGGCCTGGGGAGGGGCCGGGGGGAGAACAGGAGGAGGACGTGGTGAGTGAAATGGTCCTGCAAGCCTTCTGCCTTTGCCACCTTCTCCCCACGCTGTGGCCATCAGCTGGAAGCTGGGCGTCAGGAGGGCGACAGGTGCAGATGACCACAGGGTGACCAGACTCCCAACTGAAAACAGCCCGTGAGTGGTCCAGGAGGGCAGCAAGGCCGTGCTGGGTAACCTCCCATGAGAGACGTAAATGGATGCCAGGACGTCTCCACCCACAGCGGGCCTCCCGCTTTAGAGTCCAGATGCTCACGAAGGGACAGGTGGCCCAGGAACGGTGCTTCCACGCAGGGTGTCTTCCTGGGGTTCCTTGTGGAATTTATGTTTTCCATATTTCAAATCCCAAGAATAGCCAGTGGGGAAATTAGGAAGAAAGAGAAAAGTGCTCTAATTCTCCTGCAAGAACCAAAATGAAACAATCGGCACAGGGACGTGACTGTGGGAAGGAGTCCACGAGCATCAAGGCCAGAGCTGGAGGCGGGCAGAGGGACAGCAGGGGTCAAAGGTCAAGGCAGACATTCCCGGGACCCAGGACAGAAGCCTGGGAGTACCTGGTCGGGGCCCTGCTGGCAAGATGCATGCTGCTCGTGTTTGTTCATAACCCCATCTACTGCGAACCTCGGGGTACCCGGTGCCTGGGCTCCTCTCCCGCACCAGACCTGCTGCCTCTGCCAGCTCCTCCTCAGGCCCCACTTCGGCACAGCGCCTCTGACCGCCAGCATCCCTGCAGCAGAGGGGTCCGGCTCCAAAGACCCAAGTCCAGGGTTTGGAAGGGAGATGTGGGGGGCGTGCTTCTATGAAGGGTCACTTCCCGTGGATCAGAAGGAAAGACAGTTCGTCTTATTTATGCACCTGCCTGTGTGAGTGGGAGGGGTGGGGTGTGGGAGCCCCCGCAGGATCTCCCTCCTCCTGCCCCTACCCCCAGCCTGGGCAGCGGGCAGCAGGCGAGGAGGTGGACAGCCAGGGCAGGCGGGTGGGCAGGGCCACAGAGTCCATTCTTCAGGCTCCTCGCCCGGGTGATGCGATGGCTAATTTTATGTGTCGACGCATCTGGATCATGAGGAGCCCAGATATCTGGCTACACGTTATTCTGGGTGTGTCTGCAAGGGGGTTTCCAGGAGAGATTAGTGTTTGAATCTGTGGACTGAGTAGAGCAGACGGCCTCCCCAGCGTGGGTGGGCCTCATCCAGTCTGTTGAAGCCTGAACAGAACAGAAAGGTGGAAGAGGAAGGACTCTCTGCCTGGGCTGGGACACCGGCCTCCTCCTGCTGTCCTGGGACTGGAGTCCATACCACCCACTCTCCTGGGTCTCCAGCTTGCAGAGGGCAGGTTGTGGGACTTCTCGACCAGCACAATCGTGGGAGCCAGTTCCTCATAATAAATCTCTGTGCACATATGTGTATCTATATCTGTCGTCTGTATCCTACGGGTTCTGTTTCTCTGCAGGACCCTGAGTCACACAGGCGACACCTTGCGATGCCTGTGAGACCCCTCCTTCCACGCTCACGTCTTGCAGCAAGTGTCCTCCCACAGCCCCGCAGCCCATGGCCGGAGAGGCGGAGACCGTCCAGCCAAGGAGAAGCCCTCCACTATGGACGCAGTGGGGGAAGCAGTTGCGCCCGAGGGCGGGCCCTGGAATGCCTAGAGTTTTCTGTGACGGTCCTTCCGGACTGCTCTACCCCCCCAGCCGATTAGCACTCAACGTGACTGCAAATTCGGATTACTGGTGTGAATTTTAACACCTGCGAGGGATTTGGTTCTTAATGTTCTTATGATTGCACGGCTAAGGCAAAGCCGTTTTCATGGTTTTCGGATTAAGCGCACAGTGGGTCTGAGGGAAGAGGAAGGAGGGGTCAGCGACTCTCCAGACCTTGGAGTCGACGTGTTGCTGCTCATGAGTTATCCAACTAAGGTGGGTTCTCTTACCTGAAGACTCCACTAGATATTGATTTTAATGGAGAGCAAAGAGTGAATGAGGCGGGCATCACACTGTCTGTATGAAAATTTAGGAACGTTTGATGGAAAGGATGGAAATTACAGGCCCAAGGATAAATGGTCGAATTAACCTGAAACCTCACGGTTGTACATGCAACACCTTGATTTTTCCCACTCATCCCAGCCAGCAGGAACATCGTAGGTGGAATCCAATGACACGTAAATTCACGTATTTATGTTCTCCTGCTCATTTGCTTGCTTTTCCGGCTCTCTTTTAGTGTATTTTTCCCCAAATTCAAAGCGGCATCCTCTACCTGTCACAGGCCTTGGGGATCCATGCACAGGCGTCATGAGGAGGCCAATTCTACCTGTGTCCTACCTGCTGAGCTGAAGCCGCTTCCCTGGGCCCCCAGCCCAGCATGGGTCTCCCCAGACTTTACATGGAGGAATCCTCTGGCAGCACGAGCTGCTCCCCTGCTGCGCCCACCGCCTGCCTCCTGCCCGGATGTGTTTGCTGACTGCGTGGGAGGACTCGGACTCTTAAATGCTGGAAGGACGGCTGGGCATGCAACGTGCCTCTGCTTTCTCCTGTCTTTGTTTTCTGTGTTAACACAAATCTTCAGTTTCCCTCTTTCAAGCCCCCAGCAGCGGTGCAGGCTTCGTTCTCGGCCTCCACATTTCTGGAAATGCCTGTACTATCAGCCGGGCCAGAGCTGCCATAACAAATACCACTGGGCAGCTTAAACAACACACAATTATTATTTATTTTCATGACAGTCCTGGAGGCTAGAAGTCCGAGATGGAGGTGTCTGCAGGGCTGGGTCTTCCTGAGGCCTCTCTCCTTGACGTATAGACAGCCGTGTTCTCCTGTGCCCCGCGTGCTCGTCCCTCTGTGTGTGTCTGTGTCCTCATCTCCTCTTCTGTAAGGACCCGAGTCACATTGGATTAGGGCCACCCTGGTGATGTCGTTATACCTTGCTCACCTCTGTGAAGGCCCCATCTCCACATGCGGTCCCATTCTGAGGTGCTAGGGGTTAGAACCCAACGTGTGAATTTCAGGGGGGCACAACTCAACCCACCGCATAACTTCACAGGACAGAGGCAGATGCGGCCCTCCTTGGCCTGAGGACGGCCAGTGGGAAATCTCTATCGTAGGAGCATGTCAGTCCCTTAATCAGAGATTCCGTCCTCCCTAAGTATCTCTCTCTGAAATCAGGTGTTTCTCCCAGAACAGGGCGGGGGCGTCCCAGGGAGCTTTGCTGAGCCCCATCCCAAGGAGGGGTCTGAGCTGCCCTTTGGCAGGTGCAAACCTTGGGATACTTCTCTGTCGGGTCCCGGCACACCTGGAAGGATGCAGATAGAAGACCCTGGCTGGGTGGACACACTGGTTGATTTCTGTGTTCCGTTTTGTAGCAAGGGGATCCTGAGAAGCTTAGAAAAATTTCCTCCTTGCTTCGGGCAACAGTAGCTGTGCACTGGGGTCCAGCTCCCCAAGAATGAGGCCTTTGTATGTCACCTGAGAGTTGTGAGTGGCATCGGCCATCTATGACAGAGGCCTCATTCTTCATCTTCCACCAACGAGATGTTCAGGATACCAAAGTTCAGAAGGATGATGATGTGTAAATGACCAACCGGACATGAGCGGAGTGTCAGCATCACAGCGATGCCTCCCGTATGCACCCCATGGGACCGGATGAGAAGGGCACCTCCCCTCTGTGATCTTCCCCTTGGAACCCATGACCCTGTCGCATCACGAGAAAAACACCAGGCAAATCCCAACCGAGGGCCATTCTACAAACCACCTGCCCAGTGCTCCTCACACTGCCCGGTCATCAAAACCAAGCAAAGTCTCAGCAGCTGTCAGCCAGGAGCCCAAGGAGACAATGACTAACGTCACTGGGTCCTGGAACAGAAATAGGACAGGCAGGAGAAATTAGGGAGATCTGAGCAGAGTCCAGACTTGGATTAAGAAGAACGTGTCAAGATACAAATTCTCCACACGAACAAACGCAGGAAGCTGACCGCTGGGACACGGTGTGGGTGTGGGGCCTCGGCACTGTCTTCACAGTGTTTCCATAAATCTAAAACTGTTCTGAGAATAAAGTCTGTTTAAAGAACGAGTGAGGGTAGGGTCGTGGAGACTTCTGTGGGCAGGGTGAGCACACACGTGTGGGATCAGGTGGGCACTCCGGGCAGAGGAGGGTGGAGAACCCTCCAGCGGGCAGTCACTCTCTAGTTCCTTCTAGTTCATCCTCTCTTCAGCGGTCATGGGCCCCCACGTTCCTCCATCCCTTGGTGAATGACAGGTGTGACCTGCCTCCAGCGAACAGGGTTGGGTGGCATGGGGCCACACTCCCTACGTGGTCAGGAGGTGATTGAGGTGTCACCAAGAAAGGCCCCATGACGACTCTGCAGCTGCCACTCTCCTGTCCATCAGGTGCACTACCTCTCCAGATCTCCCTGACAACAGAGGCAGGACACACAGGGGAGCCCGTGGGACCTGAGGTCACGGGGAGGACTCTCAGGTCTGCACTGCCCAGCTGCCCAGGTAGGAGGACGAAACCCCGGCTACCCCTACAAGCCCACCTGATTTGTCCTTTTCCCTCTTGGTGATTTCAAAGTGCAGGTCTGGTTCGCTCCTTGGAGAACTGTCCGAGGAAGTAGGTGTCACGTTCAGCCTGATTCCCAACAGCCCCGGAGAAGGGGTGGTTTCCCTGTGGACGCGATCGGGTGCCCCTGTGACTTGGCGGCTTCCGTCTTGCAGCCCACCCCCGCTTCGTGACCTCACCTCGAGCCCCAGGCCTCGCCAAGTAGTCCAAAGACGTGTCTGGATGTGGTCTTGAGTTGGCACCAAAGCCCATTCCAGACGCCATTTGTGATCGGGAGCATTCAGAAAGTGCTCCTTTTCGGAAATTTTCAGATCCGACCTGGTCGCCAATGCAAATCAGACCTCGTTCTGGGATTAAGTAGGAAATGGGCATCTTCTGGACCAGCTGCCTTAGATGGCAAGCAGCCACAGCTCAAGGACATTTTCCTTAGAAACCCAAATGTCAGAACTCTGTGTAAAGGGCCCGCCCTGTCTGAAATGGAAGATTGTCCCAGGATTTCGCCCACACGTGGCATTGCCAGCTTGGAAGAGCACACACGGTGCCCCAGGGGTGCTCCGGGGACCATTTCAATGGAAAAGGGGCTGGAGTCGTTGCCT
Source organism: Equus przewalskii (assembly GCF_037783145.1). Lineage (NCBI taxonomy): Eukaryota > Metazoa > Chordata > Mammalia > Perissodactyla > Equidae > Equus > Equus przewalskii. Next base: position 45,358,909 of record NC_091859.1, read on the forward strand.
TTGTGTAGATAATGCCCGTTTTTATCATCACATGACTGGAGGGCATTTTCCTCCCTGACAGGCGCAGGGAGCCACTCCTCACAGGTTTCCCAGCCCACGACCTGTCCCACCCCCTGGGAATCCTACACGGAGCCTCACACTGGGTCCCCACACTGAGGTGCACAGAGAGCCACCGCTTCCGTCTCACGAATGAGGACACTGAGGCGGACAGATGGGTGCCCGTCTCGGGGAAGTGGGGGCCTGGGCCCGAGCCTCAGGGCTGTCCACCCCAGGCCGAGCTGCTTGAAGTTTTCCACGTGGAGCCCTGGACAGAGGCCGGCAAAGGAGGATGGCACATTTCTGCAGGCAGGAGCCCTCGCCTGGCTGGGGAGACAAGACGCGAAGACAGAACAGTCAGAAGCAAGACAGTGCCTCTGAGTGTAGAGAGTGCAACGTTACGTTTGATATTAAAACGAAGATATCTCGACCTCAAAAACGTAGCTGGAGTGTTCCAAATGCCTTTTTTCAATTTGGGAAAAAGAAGGCCCTTCAGCGACTCTGCGAGCCCCATGCAGGTCATGACGGGAAAGCGACCCCAGCAGCTTCTGTGCTTTGGCAGGGACCCAGTGGGGTGGGGCAGCCCAGGCAGTGTGGACATTAGAAGCCTGAGTAGGAGTCCAGGACCCCGGGGATTTCCTGCCCGGCAGCGGGGCCGGCACGTTGGCTGCGAGCTGGAGCAGAGAAGATGCATCCCACCCCTAAACCACAGAAGCAGGCGCCTCCACGCCAGCACCTCTGTGATCCAAACCCAGGCATTGGTCACTCATTCTGACCGGCTCCCCCAACCTCCCGGCTCCTGGTCCTGCAATGGATCGCCCACACTGAGCCGCCCACTGGGTCACAAAAGGCTGATGGGAAACACTCTGGAGCCTTCTTGCCCAGCCGTCCTCACACCCAGGGGCGTCCCTCTCCAGTAGGACTGGAGGACGCAGAGTGTGTTGGTAATAAACTACCAGAAACCCAGCAGCTTCAGGCTGTGCTCACGGATTATCTCACGGTTCTGCAGGTCAGGAGTCTGGGTGGGCGTCGTGGGATGACACAGACCTCCAGGTATTGTGGGGCTGAGTTCTTGTCTGGAGGCTTGGGAGAAAAATCCTGCTCCACAGTCACTCAGGATGTTGGCGGAATCTGGTTCCTGCAGCTGTAGGTCCCTGTCACCTCGGGGAACACTCTCAGCTCCCGGGGGCCACCTGGTCCCCTCCGTCCTCAAGCCAGCAATGGCGCCTCATCCTTACTCTCTGAATCTTTCTCACTTCATCTTCTTCCATGAACTCGGGAACACGCTCTGCTTCAGAAGGACTGGTGCTCGGCTCACTCGTAAAGACGACACAGACAGACACACCACACACGGAGCTGCAGGTGTCTTCGTCGAAGCCTCTGGACGCGGCAGAGACCTTCCCACCACACTGGCCACCTCCTGGACATGGTGTCTGGGTTTTATTGACTTGTTTTACGACTCTGTCCAGCTTTGTGAAGACCAAGCTGGTATGACCAATGGTGTTCTGTTTCTCAAAAATAAATTTCATTAATTGTCTATGTTTCCTTTATGTTTTTCAGTTTTGTAAAAGGTCTTTCCAGCTTGCATCCTTCAGTATTTTACAAATTGAGAATTATGATTTTACCCAGAGAGGCAAGTGCCCTCTACTCTAAGAGAAATTTCAGTAAGAATTGGAGTAAAAATTCAGGTAATTGTAGCCAAAAGCATACATATATATTATTTTACTTTATTTTGTTTTTGCCAAATCTACTAATGAATTAAAGGGAATGTGCTTTGATTGCACAGGAACTTTCTTTTTGTAATGGTTACAATTTTCCAAGATGTGACATGTGCCAGGAATGACTTGGTTTTGTGAGAGAAATGCAGGCTTTCTTCTGATTCTGTCCACAGCGACCTGAGGAAGAAGGATGCCCCCGTGGCCCATCGCCTGGTTCCTGGGGTGGTAGCCAACAGAGCTTCGCAGGACCTGGTGTGAATTCAGAGATGTCCTGGCTCAGCGACAGGAGGGTCCTGTCCCCCAGCACCGGGAGAATCGACTGTCCTGCCACGTGTGGGAGGTGGGGAGGAAGATAAAAATAGGATGGGGCGCTGACAGCCACACTGATGTCCAGATTGGAATGGTCATCGACTCCATCCCCAAATTAGCCCATTTTTTACTAAGATGATAATGGGCACAGAGGTTCTCCATGTGAAATAGAGTCCGCTGTTTCAGTCCACTTCTGCGTTGATCCCAAAATAGCTGCCTGCTGGTCATCGCTTCTGCATTAACATTTTCATCTCGATTCAATTACATCGCTGCATATTTCTGGGTCGCTGGTTTATCATGGAAGAATATAATTTAAAAGTGATCTGCACCTCACATTCCATATTTAGGAAAAAATTAAGTAAAAAGTAATGAATGCCACCCGTCTCTCCAGAACCACATGAAAAGCACTTGACCCTCTAAGTTCATTATGGAAGATGTGCAGACAAGGCCCAGAGGGCGAGGCCGTGGCGGAGCGCCGTTAACAGGTCTTTGCTCAAATTATTTGTTGAAACCCACCATAAAGAGGCATGCTCCGCTTGTTAAGTGCAGCTGGGTTATTTTGCCCTGATCTGAGATAATGCATGGATATTTTTAATGCATTTTCAATTTGGGATGTATTTTAAAGCAACTCACAATTTGCAGACAACTGTAACCCACAATATTAAATTAATCACATAATGAATATGGTGGGGCCATTTTTTTGTCGTGCAGTTGAGTTTATTTTCCTTGATTTTTATGTGGTTAGTGGACCCTGCACTTTTGAGATGGATGAAAAGCTCTCTATTTAAAACACAGTGGCTCCAAATCAGACTCTGACGGCCTGTCCATTTGCAATTCACGTCCTCGGTGCCTTTCCACCAGCAGGCAGCTGCAAAGAGATAAACCGTGGTCAGGCACCCAATCACACCCTCCGTCTGGGTTTGCATCTTCATCAATTGTGGAGGCAATGGACACAGCCCCATCAAGGCGCAACCCTTCAGAACAAGGCCTTCAACAGGCACAAGCCCCAAGGCCCCCTGCCCCGACAAGAGGCAGCGAGTGGAGAGATCACTCAGGGTCATAGTGAGTGATGCTGAGGGAGCCTCCCGGGGTTGCCTGCGAGCAGCATGGACCACTGGACAAGGGCTGGACTGGTGACCCCGGGGGTCTGGAGTTTCTGAGATGAAGGATTCTAACTAAACCTTGGGAGGACGTGCCCAGCACTGGCTCCCCAGTGACGAGCTCCCTCTGCTCCTGACTCACAGCTCTCAGAGGAGAGAAGGGCTGCTTTAAGTGGAAAAACACAGATTCTCATGAAAACAGACACAGATGCTGTGTTTCCTGCTGTGAAGAGCACACTCTCGAACAACCTCTCTTCCAATAAACCTAGTTACGTCTTCCTGGCACCCCAGCTGTTGTGGTAACCTGGGCTATTTGTTATGATTTCATTATAAAAAGTTGGCCACCTGGACCCGAACAGGAGCTTGTGCAGGAAATGGCACTTAGAAAAACTCCCGTCCTGCTTCCCAAGTCCCCCCAAGGCGCTGGTTTGAGGCTGCGAAGTCCTGCCCTCCATTCCCATTGCCCTGTGGTCCCACGGGTCCTGGCGACCTCGCAAGAACACAGCCCGGGGCTTCAGCACCAGGGCCAGCTCCATCCAGGGTGGATTCTTTCTTGCTCTGAGGCTGTCACTCTTCTGTATGTCATGGGGCTGCTCCTGTGAGGTGAGGTGGGGTACCGCCTCATCCCTGCCATTGGGGCCCCTAGCAAGTCCCCACAGCTCCCAGGGTCCCACTATGGACCTCGGGCACAGACCATCTCAGAGAGGGTGGGCCTGGGCACCCAAGAAGCAGAAGGAGATCAGTGCATGGCACAGCTGACGTGGGTGCGGCCCTCAGAGTGGCTGTGACACCCACAGGGAGGGCACCTGCAAGCCCCACAGCCAGAGCTGCAGAATTTCAGGAGACACATCACGATGCTCTTTCCCTGGCATCCTAAGATGAAGGCCCTGGCTGCGCTGACCTCCCCCCCCCCCCCCACACACACACACACACTTCCCAGCACAGACGGTGGGAGGTAGATCCTTGAGCTGCCAGGGAAGGACCCTCAGCCCATCTCCAGCAAAAGGCAAAGAGCCTCCCTGCGCAGCTGTGGCCGGTCAGGACAGGACAGGTGGGTACTGCACCAGAAGAGGGGGCCTCAGGGACCAGCAGCCTGTTCTCCCCACAATGCTGGAGCACTGCCTCTTGCATTGCTCCCCTCCTTGCAGCCTCCTCTCCTCTGGGCCAGTGCTGTCTTTCCAAGTGCAGATCTGATCACTGCCTCTTGTCTCATGTTCAGAGCTCTTGGTTCATGGGATGGAGATTAGCACCCTTCATGGATGACGGGCCCTGCAGAGTCTGGGGTTCCTGCCCTGCCACATCCACCCACTCCTCAGCCCCTGACTCCAACCACATCGCCTTCCCTCCAGCGCTGGAGCCAAGAGTGGCTGCCAGCCTGCAGCCTACAAGAGCACCCCTTACTCTCTGGAAGGCCCATCCTCCCTCCCCTACCTAATGGTCAGCTCCTCGCTTTGACAGCCTTAGTCAGGCCTTCATTCCTCAGAGCTGTCTTCCTTGGCCTGTAGCCAAGGCTGCCCAAGTCAAGTTGCTTCATAGGAAGGTCTCTTTTATGTAGAGCAGTGGCACCATTTGTAATTACAGAGCATCACTGTGGTGTATTTATTAGGGTCCATCTCCTCCCCTGGGGCTGTGGGACCCAGGAGCAGGGACTCTCTCTGTCCTCACTGTCCATCTTATCCTACCACCTAGCCCTCATCCTTGTATGTGGCAAGACCCAATAGCATTGAATGAATTAATCAACCAATCAATCAAGTAGAGAAGGAGTTAAATGGGTAGATGGATGTATAGATGGATGGGTGGATGGATGGATGGGTGTATGGGTGGATGAATGAATGGGTTGATGGGTGGGTGTGTGGATAGATGCATGGATGGATGGATGGATGGATGGATGGATGGATGGGTGTACGGGTGGATGGATGGATGGATGGGTGTACGGGTGGATGGATGGATGGATGTATGGGTGTATGGGTGGATGGATGGATGGATGGGTGTACAGGTGGATGGATGGATGGGTTGACAGGTGGGTGTGTGGATAGATGCATGGATGGATGGATGGGTGGATGAGTTGATGGATGGGTGTACGGGTGGCTGGATGGATGAATAGGTAAACACAAGAATAAACAATGTCCCCATAGACCCACACTCTCCACTGTGTGTTGGATAAGCTTCCTTCAGGCATGAGTCACAGTGTTGTTGCCTGTGAGGTCTACGTTAATGAATCAATGGTATGTATTAAATAAGGTGTCTTTAAACAGAAACAGACGTGAAACAAAGCTATGCACTGATTGATTGATGAAATATTGTGCCCAGAGTCTTGCAGGAACCTGTCCCTGTATTTTCCCCCAGAGCAGTGGCTCAGTGTTCACTAACTCAGTGTTCACAGATACTTTATAGAGCAGAACTACTGGCGGAAGGAGAAGAAGCTGCATTTTTTTGAGGCAGTTTCTCTTCTCGAGACCTCTCCCTGCTCTTGGTGTCTGTGTCCAGATCAGAGGGGGACAGAGCTTCCAGGCCATCTGAGCTCTGTCCTAGCACACACCCAAGAGTCCCACTGGGCCCTGAGTCCTGTAGGTCCACCCAGCTGCGCAAGGGAGGGCAGCAAGGCCAGAGGGACAAGGCCTGGCTTAGAGTCTCATGCAGCCAGCCCATCCTCTTGCTCCAGACTCTGCCTCATGACTGACTCCTGCACTCAGAAGATGAGCTGTGGGAAGCCTTCTCCGCTGTGAAAACCCAACGGTCCCAGCCACATAGACGGCTCACCCTGGGCCAGAGCAGAGCAGGGACACATTTGGTCAAGCCCTAGGGGTTGGAGGATGGACAGGAGACTTTGAGTCCCATTGGCAGAGCTAACCTGAGCCTGGAGCTGCCTCAAGCAGGACCCTGCATACAGCTCTTCTCAGGGGTCACCGGACCCGCCTCCGGCTGGAGGTCAGTGCCTTCAGAAGCCACTACTGTGCACAAAGTGGGTGTCTGCTGCAGAAGGAAACCTCCCCACACGGGAGCCAAGCCTCAAGGAAGAGCAGAGTGAAGGAAGTGTCGTTCACTATGTATTTTTGCTTAATGGATATTCATTATTTTTACTTATCTCCTCATCCTGCAGCTATGTAAATAAATGCAGTGTAACACCAGCCCCACAGCAAAATGAATTATGAAATAATTTCCCCAGCAATGAGTGTGGCCTTCTGAGATGACTGCTGACAGGAGGGCTTCTGGACGGGGCTGAGCTAGGCTGAAGGAGCTTCTGGGGCCACCCACATTCTCCCTCAGGGCCTGGGGAGTGGAGAGTAGAGGAATTTTGAAGCACACCTCATCCTCACCGCTGCTGGGTGCAGAATTTTCCATAGACCAGAACACAAAGCAGCACATCCCCTGGGGGCCTCCCTCGGTCAACCTCTCCCCCAGGCATCTGTTGGACCCACATTAGGGAGCTCCTTCTCTCAGCCCTTCACTAAGTGGGTAGCAAAGACCAGAAGTCCTGATCCTTGAGAAGTTCCGGCTTCATGAGGAGCCAACCAAACTCCAAGGTCCCTCAGCGCCTGGGTGTCCTGGTGTGGCTTACCCTCACCTCTGCCTGAGAATTGCATTATCTTTGCTCTTTGATCAGTTCACACCTGGGATTGCCCGGCTGTGTCCTCCTTCAGGCTACAGGGTCTCCCAAGACCAGATGCTGTTGTGCATCTGTGTGACCTCAGCATCCAACACGGTGTCAGATGCATCTTAGGCGCCCAGTAAATATCAACCTCTTGATTTTGACTTGAATTCAGTAGCGAGGGGGCACTTACCACAAAGTGGGTGGCGCATGTTGAATATCTACCATACAGAGAGATCCCACTGTTCCTCAAGGTCCCATCCACCCCAAACCAGGGAGTGGGCCCCGTGAGGATGGTGCATCCTCGGCAGCGGCTGGCAACAAGACTGTGAGCACATTGTAAGTCAGCATGTGTGCGTCAGGTGTGGCTTTGGAGGCAGGTCAACCAGGCACATGGGACGAGCCCAGCCCAGATCTCACAGGAGTAGGAGGCCGTTGTGAGCACGTGCAGATGAAAACGCACACTCCGCAGCCAGGAAGGTAGGAGGCATAGGTTCTAACCTGTTCTCCACTTGCTGCCCGGGTTGTGTTTGCCGTCCTCAGTTGTCTGTCAAAGGAGATAATAATAGAACTTACTCCATAGGAGTGCCACGGAGAGTAAGTAAAATATTCCATGTAGCCTCTTACCGTAAACACTCATGTGAATCTCCAGGGCAGTGCATGGCACAGAGCGTTTAACAAACATGTGTGACCCCTGCCCAATTCCTCGTTGCGTTAGTCTGTGAGGGCTGCCACAGCGAAATACCACAGAGCCGGTGGCTAAACAACAGGAATCTATTTTCTTATATTTCTGGAAGCTAGAAATTCAAAATAAAGGTATCGACGGAGTCTGTTTCTGATGAGAATTCTCCTGGGTTGCAGATGGCGCCTTCTCACTGTATTCACAAGGCCTCTGCTTGGCACATGTACGGAGAGAGAGAGCGCTCTCTGGACTCTCTTCTTACAAGGACACTAATCCTTACAGATCAGGGCCCCATCCTCATAACCTCCCAACATTAATTAGCTCCTTAGAGGCCCCGTCTCCAACCACAGTCATCCGAGGGGTTAGGGCTTCAAGAAATGAATTTGGGGGGACATGAATACTCAGTCCATAACCTCATCAAGGGCTGTCAAACATTCTGAAGCTTTGTGATAAAGGCTTATTAAATAGGAAGGTGGGGAGGTGCCATAAGAGTTTGGAGAGGGAAAGGATGGTGGATGGGCAGTGCTCAGTGATGGCCCCAAGGAAAAAGACCTAGGAGGAAATTTAGAGGGATTATTAAGGGGTCAAGCTGACCTCAGCAAAGATATGGAGGTGGCACTGTGAGTGATGATGGTGCGTCTGAAGACAGATGGGCCCAGGTGACCCCATGTTAAGTCCTTTCATTGCCCCACCAATGCATGAGCTGCAGAAAGTGGCTCCAGGATCAATGCTGTGTTAACTGGATGGGAATGGCCTGGAAGAAAAGATCCAGTCCCATCCACTTTGAGCATTTCTTCAGATAGGCTTCTGATGGCAGTAAGCTTTGGTGACATAAAGCTATTCCCCACGACATTGGCAGTTGACTCACATACTGGACAAAGTGACAAAGGTTTCCCTCGTGATGCTGAGAGGCCACCAATGCTTGGGATTTGTTATAATTTTATGGGTAATAGATCATATCACACATGAGAAGAATTCGTAATGTGGAGATGAAGAAAAACAATTTATTAATGTTAATAAATCCTCCAATAAAACTTGCAGGAGGACCCATAGTGATAAATTGAATAATTATGAATATAATTATGACTAACTAGAAGTATAATTTCATGCTAATGCAATAATAATGACACAAAAGTGTAGATCATGAATTTTAACTGCTTAGTTATTTCACATTTCCACACGTATGGACAGAAAAAAAAAGCGTCTCTGAAATCTGATCAAATTATGGTTGACTGAAAAGGGAAAGTGTTCTTGGTTTAAATAGACATCGTTTTTGATTATTTTTACTGGGCTGCAAAAAAGTCTTATGCTAATTAGGAACTTGAAGATACTGAATCCAAGAAATAGATAATCAGTTGTGTGACATTTTTCTGAGTCAAAAAATATCTGAGGAGTCCATCATCTCATCACCCTGGAGAAGGATAAAACGCCATGTGAAAGAAGAGGGGATGAAGCAGGATTTGCATTTAAGTTTCATTTATGATGATAAATGTTTCAGGAAAGAGTAAACTCGTGCGTACAGATGTGAGTGCTCAATTCAACAAAGCTTGCTCGGGCATTAAAGACAAGCCCGAGTTAACTGTGCATCTGGCAAGGGGCATGCTGAGGGAGCGTGGGGTGGTGCAGGTGCCCCCAGGCTGGACTCAGGACCCTGGCAACAGGGCTTAAGGCCCCAGAGGGATTTCCAAGAGCCCTTCATTCATGTTATCAATGGAAGCACTAAGAATCGTCTGTGTGCCGTGAGAAAGCCCCACCAGGATCAGTACTAAGATCAGGACCTGGGTGACGTCATCGTCAGAGTTATGCAGGAAAAGGCAGAGCGCCCGAGTTGACCAAAAGGGCCCCCGAGGCCAGGTTGGGAGACACGGTCACTCCTACTCTACTGGCTCTCTTTGGGTTATTTTTGTAAGTATCTTCTCATGGAAGCTCAGGAAAATGACTGTGCTTTGTTGACAGTCTTTGCCCCTCATGGGGACCCGGGGAGGAGAGATTTCCTCCCAATATAGAAGGACTAAAGTGGACATTTTGGGATTAAAGACTCCATTAATCCACTTTAAGAAATGACCGGTTTTCCAAAGTTGTACACTCCCGCCAGTGCTGTCCGAGCTTTCCAGGTTCTCTGCCTCCTCGCCTTGGGTAGGACTGGTCTTCAATTTTAGCCATTCTGATCGATGCATAGATATCCCATTGTGGTTTAATTTGCTTTTCCCTAGTGACCAATGATGTTGAGCATTGTTTCATGCACTTATTCACTATCCATATATCTTCTTTGATGAGTGGTCTGTTGGAATATTCTGTCCATTTTTTTTATTAGGTTATTTTCTTATCAAGCTTAGAGAATTCTTTATTCATTCTGGACACAAGTTCTTTGTCAAATTTATGCTTTATAAGTACTTTCTCCCAGCCTGTGACTTGTCCTTTTACTCTATTAATAGTCTTTTTTTTTAAAGATTTTTTTATTTTTTCCTTTTTCTCCCCAAAGCCCCCCGGTACATAGTTGTGTATTCTTCGTTGTGGGTTCTTCTAGTTGTGGCATGTGGGACGCTGCCTCAGCGTGGTCTGATGAGCAGTGCCATGTCCGCGCCCAGGATTCGAACTAACGAAACACTGGGCCGCCTGCAGCGGAGCGCACGAACTTAACCACTCGGCCACGGGGCCAGCCCCCTATTAATAGTCTTTTGAAGACCAGAAGTTTATAATTTTTATGAAGTCTAATTTATCAATTTTTTGTTTTATGGATTTTACTTTTGGTAGCATGCTCTATCTAAAGCAAGGTCACAAAGATTTCTCCTTATGTAAACTTCCCTAAGTTTTAGAGTTTAGATTTTATATTTAGGGCTATGACCTATTTTGACTTAATTTTTGCAGATGGTGAGAGATACGGATTAAAGTTCTCTTTTTTTTGCATATGTATATTTAAATGTTCCAGCACCATCTGGTAAAAAGACTGTCCTTTCTTTACTGAATTGCTCTTGCAACTTTGTCAAAATCAGCTGTTTATGTGTGCATGGGTCTATTTCTGGACTTCTGTTCCATTCATCTATTTATCTGTTTCTAAACCAATTCACTTCGTCTGGCCTGCTGGAACTTTGTAAGTCACGAAATCAGGTAGTGCGAGCCTTCCAACATTTCTCTTTTGTTCAACATTGTTTGGATTATTCTAGGCTTTTTGCATTTTCTTGTGAATTTTAGAGTCAGATTGTTACTTTCTGCAAAAATGCTGGATGAGATTTTGATTGGGATTGTGCTGAATCTGTAAGTCAGTTTGGGGAGAATTGATAGCATACTGATACTGAGTGTTCTAACCCGTGAACTCTCCATTCATTTAGTGCTTTAATTTCCCTAAGCAGTGTTTTTTAGTTGTCAGTGTATAGGTCTCGTATATCTGCTATCAAAGTTGCTCATAAGTGTTCATATTCTAATACTATCATAAAGAGGTTTTTTTTTTGTATTTTATTTTCTGATTTTTGTTACAAGTATGTAAACAATTGACTTGTGTATATTAATCTTGTATCCTGCAATAATGCTAAACTCACTTGTTATTTCTAGTAGCTTTTATGCAGATTACGCTGGATTTTCTAAATAGACTGTCATGCTGATGTGGGCTCGGTGAGTCAAGGAGTCGAAAGAAAGGTTTCTTGGACTCTCAAGGTCTGGCGGTAGTGCTCTTTTATTCAGAGAATAGTATAGAATAGCATGGAGACAGGACCCACGGGAAGTAAAGAGCTGCTGCCCTGTGTTGAGGGCTAGGGCTAAATTTATAAGGCAGGGGTACATGACTTATTTTTACCAGACAAAGAAAAGATGATGTAAAAAGTCATTAAATGGTTTCAGTGCAGAGGGGGTCTGGTTATTGTGTGGTCATGTAACTTTAGATATGAATCTGGTCGAATAGATCGGCATGTAGGCCAGGACACCTTGGGCTTTTCTCCCTGGGGCAGCCTTGATCCACATCAATGCCATCTCTGAATAAAGACAGTTTTCCTTCTTTCTTTCATATCTAGATACTATGTGTTCATGCATGGATGAGATTTGCCTTCTTGTGCTGGTTCGAATCTCCACCACGAGGTTGAATGGAAATGGTGAGAGCAGACATCCTTGCCTTGTTCTCAGGGGGAAACCACTCAGTCTTTGGCCATTGAGTATGATGTTAATGTTAAGTTTGCATAGATATGTGTCCTTTATCATGTTGAGGAAGGCCCCTTCTATTCCTAGTTTGCTGAGAATTCTTATCATGGAGCTGTATTTGACTTTTTCAAGGGTTTTTGCTTGTTTGTCCTTTTTTGTATCTAGCGAGAGGAGTGCCTGCTTTGGCTTTTTGAGACTGCTAATATGGTCGATTACATTAATTGGTTTTCAGATGTGAAAAGAACCTTACACTCTTCAGATTACCTACTTGGTAATGATGTATTTTATTTTTTATGCTTTGTTGAATTCTATTTGTAAAATGTTCTTAAGAAATTTTGCATTTATGTTCATAAGTATTGGTCTGTAGTTTCCTTGTCTCGTCACGTCTCTGTGTGTTTTGGTTTGTTCTTGTCCCCCAGCAATGCTAACAACAGCTCAGCATCAGCCGCCTTGTGAAGCAGGACGAGAAGTACCCCTTCTCTCCAACCATGAGGAAGAGTGTGTGCAGGTTGTACTGCGGCTTCCTCAAATGTTTGGTAGAATTTGCTAGTGAAGTCCTGTGGACCTGGAGGGTTTTTTATGTGGGAGGGAGGCATCAATTTTTTAAATCCTTCCAAAAAGCAGATTTCGGTTTTATTGATTTTCTCTGTCATTTGTCTGTTTCATCTTTCCTTGGTTTCCGCTCTTAGTTTATGATTTATTTTCTTCTACTTAATTTAGGGTTAATTTGGTCTTATTTTGGTTTCCTGGAGGTCTCTGATTAAGATCTTGCTTTCCTCTAACGTAGGCATTCGTTGATCGCTGTAAGTCTCCCGCTAAGAACTGCTTTAGCGGCCTCGCAGAAATTTTGATCTGTTGTTTTCCAATTTTGTTTTGGTCCAAATTATTTTCTAAGTTTCTCTTTTGACTTTTTTCTTTGACCTATGGGTTATTTAGAAGAGTATTGTTTACTTTCCAAATATTGGGAGATTTTTTCCAAAGATCTTTCTTTTATTGATTTCTAATATAATTTCATTGTATTCAGACACAGCCTTTGTATGACTTAAATCTTTTTAAAAATATTGTGACTTTTCCATGACCTATAATATGGTCTGTCTTGGTAAATGTTCCATATGCACTTGAGAAGAATGCGAATTTTGCTGTTGTTAGGTGGAGTATTATATAAATGCCAATGATGTCAAGTTTCTTGATAGGACTTTAGTCATACATAATTACTGGTTTTCTGTCTACTTATTCTATCAATTATTAAGAGTGGTTTTGAAATCTCAGACTATAATTGTAGATTTTTAACTTATTATAATGCCAGTTTTTGCTTTACATATTTAAAGCTTTATTATTAGGTGTATAGAAGTTTATGATTGCTATGTGATCTTGCTGAATTTACCTCTTTATCATTGTAAAATTACATTCTTTACCCCTGATAATATTGGTTACTCTAAAATTTACAGAGGCAGAGTTGAGTATTTTTGACCTAAAATTAGTCTGAAGTGGATTTGAACAGGTCATCTGAACAGGGCACTCTATTCACCTGGCCCATGACCCAATTTCTCCTCCTGGCAAAATGAGAAACCGAAGACTAATGCAACAACTGTATCTTCTTGAATAAAATTGTCCATTACTATAAAATCTTAAAAAATAAAATAAAATGTATGTTGTCTGATGTTAATACAGTCAAAATGTATTAGTGTTAGCATGGGACGTATTTGTTTACCATTTTCATTTGAACCCATATGCCTTTTTATTTAAAGGGATTTCCTGTAAATAGCATATATTTGAGTCTTCCTTTTTAAACTAACTTATCTTTGCATTTTGATTGGGGCATTTAAACCGTTCATATTTAATGTGAAAATCGCTATTATTTGTGTCTGTCATCTTTCAAAGGGTTGTCTATTTGTTTTATGTGTTTTTTAGTTGCCTTTTTACTCTTGTTTTGACTTATTTTGGACTAACTGATTATTTCTGCAATTCCACAGTATCCCCAGTTGGTTTATTATAAGTCTTTGTTTTTCTTGCGTTCCACGGTTGCTTTAGGTTTTAGAGAATGCATCTTTAACTCGTCACAGTGTACCTTCCAGTGACGCCATGCGACTCCACATAGTGTAAGAAATTTACAATGTATCTCCACTTATTCTTTGTGTTATGCTCATAAAATTACCTTTCCATATGTTATAAACAGACAAAATGTAATATTAACAGCTTAATGTCAACAAAGTCAGAACTTAATTGAAATGGACAAATTGCTTGAAAATCCAACTTGCCAGAATTGACTTAAGAAGAAACAGAAAGTCCGAAGAACCCTGTAACTACTGAGTTTTGCATCAAACCCATTGAGTGTGTCTTCCACAGCACCTCTCAGAGAGGGGCCGAATGTTCCCTGGAACGAGCTGACACACACATGAGACAGCCAAAGAGCCTGGGCAGCAGGTCAGGGGGCCACCTTGCGATCAGCCCCCACTCCCGGGTTTTGTCAGGGCAGGACTGCGCGTGTGGCTCCTCTGGCCCAAATGTGGACGTGAGGAGGGAGAGCTGCTGCTGCTTTATCCTGAGAAACCACCTGGAAAAGAGATGCCCTGCTCTGGGGTCATGGCGCTGAGGCAGGATGTAGGAAGGAACCACAGAAACTTCCAGAGAAACAGGGCAACATGTGAGAATCCACCATATTCCCAGCATGTGAAGCGATTCTGAAGTTTGGACACTTGAGGACCTCTTTCCCCAACACCTCTCTCCCTGCTCCAACCCTGGTGGGTCAGAAACCGGCTGGAAAACTGAAGATGTGAGCTGGAGGAGAAAAGCGTAAGATGGAGAAACAGAACATTCTAGTCACACCTTCCCTTCGCTCTGTTGACTTCTTGCCTAAAGCAGTGAGAGCAGAGGGAAGGAGGAAGATTCGACACAAAATCAAGTTCAGAGACTGGGCATTTCATTTGTTGACCAAAGACTGTGTTTTCAACTGAAAGTGAGCATAGCACCTCTGTTACTTCACAGTGAGCAGGAAAGTCTGGGCCCACCCGAGGTCCATCTACAGCTGGGGAAAGACGTCACTGGCGCAGATGTATGAGGGGGCACTGGGGAAATAGATATATGCAAAAAAATCCGCTGTGTTCAGTTATGTCATGGGTTAGTCTCCACTCTGCCGTCAATAGGTATCGAATCTAGTTAGCAGAAACAAGGAGCCACTAATTTACATGTCGGCATATTTCAAAATACTTCTCTATTTTTCCTATTCTTTAAATACCTGCCTCTTCTCTACTCCGTACTATTTTTGCAGTTTTTAGTCCATGAGTAATAACGAAATATCCAGACATATTCAATGTATGTTGCCGTAAAAACAAGCAAAATAAAAGAAAATTGTAGATCTCATACTACTTGTCAATGTGAAGACTTGACATAAGGTGTGTATTGCTGAGGCGTAATCACGTGTCAAAACAGGTATTGTCGTGCAAATGTATTATTGCTATCAAATGAGTCAGAATGGGAGTGTGAGCGAATTTGAGTAGACTGCGACAACATCTGTCTGAGGCTGGCTGGTCTCCTACACTCTGCATCGTAGACGAAAGTGGCTGACTGACTGTCCACCGTCCATGACGCAGTGAAACCAGGATGTCGATGACCTTGGAGCCGGATGGTAAGTACATAGAATCCAGGAGAACATTCTTTCACTTGAGTGCATGCTTGATCTATTCCATAATAAAAGAGGGATGAAGGAAGGAGGGAGAGAAGGGCTAAAGGGAGACAGAGGGAGAAAAAAAGAAAAGGAAAGAAGGAGAGACAACGAATGTGCACCCAGAGAAACTTTGTGGTTCTTGCTTGGCTTAGCCTCCAGCTGCACCGCTGCTGTCCACACCCAGCCCCACCTGGATGCACAGAGAACAGGACTGTCCCATGTTCCTAATGACTGGAGCAGACTAGTTCTGTTTAAATGTATTCAATGTGAACATCCCTGTTTCCCTCCCGTCTCCTGCACCGCGTGCCCTGCCAGGAACAGTTACGAATCCATCCGCGTTTCTTCAGCGATCAGTTAGGAACAGGCAACGCTAGTCAGGAGGAGACCCGGGGCCTCTGGTCCAGGGCTCCAGCTCTGGGGTGGACGTTGCTGCTTACAAGGTCCATGGTCTCTGAGTGGACAGGCGTGTAGCCCTCCAGAATGAGGGCCCGGGAAAGAAGCGGGGATCAGCAGTTCACAGCCTCGTCCCAGAGAAGAGTTGACTGAGACGCAAATAGACACAGTGACACCTCAAAGGTCAGATGGTGACGTAGGTGAAGAAGCAGAGCTAACACCCCTGGAAGGAGACCATTTTGACTCAGTTCCTCATTCTGGGCATGAGCACACACAGAGAAGAGCAGAACTGGGTGCCACTGGTCATGGGCCTCGGGCACAGACAAGGGTGCAGGCGGCTGTGGTTAAAACATGGTGTTTTACCAGAATACCTCAAGTTAAAAAAGTGTTGGCAAAATGTGGAGCCACTGGAGTTGTCGTTCCATGGCTGATGGGAGCGTAGGCACGGCCAACCCGGGGGCAATTTAGCAGTGGACCCTGGGTCTGCCACGTGGCCAGCACGCCCGCCCAGGACAATGAGTGCCGACAATCATCAAAGACATGGTGAGGGTGTCACAGGGGCGTTTCCTGCTGCAATAGCCAGAAACTAGAAACGGCCTTTGATGGTTAACTTTACGTGTCAACCTGACTGGGCCCCAGTTGTCCAGATATTTGGTTAGACATGATTCTGGGCGTGTCTGTGAGGGTGTTTCTGGATGAGATTGGCACTTGAATTGGTGGACGGAGTGAAGTGGGGGCCCTACCCAGCGTGGGTGGCCTCATCCAGTCCAGGAACGTCCTGATTAGAACAACGAGGCAGAGGAAGGGAGAATTCTCTCTCTCTCTCTCTCTCTCTCTCAGCCTGAATGCCGAGCTGGGACGTCATCTTCTCCTGCCTCCGACTGGGACTTACCCAGGTTCTCCTTGGTCTCGGGCCTTTTGACTTGGACTGAACTACACCACTAGACTCCCTGGTCTCGAGCTGGCAGATGTCAGATCAGGGGGCCTCTCAGTCTCCACCATCACGTGAGCCAGCTCCTCACACACCTCTTTACGTGTGTGTGTGCCTCCTTTTGGTTCTGTTTCTCTGCAGAACGCTGACTAGCACATGGTCTGCACGCCCGTGATGAATGCGTGTCAGTGCACCGCCTTACACACTGGAACATGCACCACAACAGAGAAGAACGAGCTGCTGCCTGAGCACCACGCAGACACCACCCACAGACAGAGGGATGAGCAGGATGTCCCAACATGAAAGAGGGCGACTGAGTGATTCCATTTGGATGACGCTCCAGAACAAGCAAAAGTAGCCCCTGGCGACAAAGGTCAGGGTTCCGGTGACCTCAGAGGTCGGCGGTGGGAGTGGCTGGGGGCAGGTGATGTTCTGTATCACCACGTGTTGCAGGGGCACTCAGATGAAAACACGTCAGAAAATTCACCGAGTCCTGCTCAGGAGTGGCAAGCTGGCCGTGCCTTACCACACGTGTGGAGGGAACGCCGGTTAACAGACAGACAGAAGGCCCAGAGCAAGGTGCCCACACGTGTCAGGTGAAACAGTGAGTGAGGAGGTGGGTGCGGCCCGGGTGGAGCCCTGAAGGGCTCAGGTGCTGGTAGGGCGGAGGCTGCGGGGTTTCCACATGCCAGGCAGGAGGGGCAGTTGTCCACATCACCATGTCATAAAATATTGTGTATAGATGAAGCTATTCAGATAAAAACCTACATTAACGTACATAGCTTGCATCTCTATAATATATGTTTATAGGATTTCAAGAAAGAAAACAGACTCACACAGTTTTGCTCTGTCTCCAATACCATGTTGACCAATGACAGTTGAATTAAATTAATGCTTTTCTTCTGGACTTAACAGAAAATTTACCCTCTCCTTTCAAAACACGCAGTCACCTCGCAGTGCTTGGATGGGCTGGGTGTGTTCCATCAGCCCCTCCGGAGGTCCCTTTACCCTCTCCTGGCTGGAGGGGTCCTCTGTGGGGTGCACCCGTCACACCAGTTCCTCTGATGTCCAGCAGGGCTCAACCCAGGGTGGATGGGGCAGGGAAGCGAGTGTGAATGAAAGAGGGCCCGGTTCCCTCCCCGGTCTGGCTCCTGTCTGGCATGGAGCCCCAGATAAGACCCCTCCAGGTCTGGAGCTTCAAGTCTCTGTCAGAGGCCCCAAACTCTGCCCACTCCCCGATAAACAGGCCCTTTGTTAAACTCTGCACAGCCACCAGTTACCGTGAGCCCTGCCCGCCTCTCCTCTGCCCGGAGCTTAGCTGTAAACCTGTCATGGGTCGGCTTGTGGACCACCCAGTCATCCTTGTGGGGGAGGAGGAGCTTTCCCTTTTCTTCTTGTCTCTGTGAATCCTGGAGTCAGCTCCCTTCTCGATGGTCTCGCCAGCACCATCTTCCTCTGCAGCCTCGGGGGTATTCACAGATGACTCCCATTAACAAAACCCGTGAATGGAATTCTCTGCATTAGCAGAGGACCACAGGAGCATCTCAGTTGTTGCTGAAAAAGCAGTTGACAAAACTCAACACTAATCCCTGTTTTTAAAAGTATGGCAAATGAGGATGAGAGCCTTCCTCAGTCTGACGAGGGATGCATCCACAAAGCCCTTGGAAAACACCAAAGACAAGACAAGCGTAGAACTTTGAAATCGCTCTCAATAACGTCATTCCAGACCAGCCTCGGCCCTGGGGTCCCCTAGTCAAAGAAAGCAGGGGGTTGCAGACAGCTGACCATCACTCTCACGTATCCAGGGGCTTCCCATCACCTAACGACCCCAGCTACTCGAGAATCAGGGATTGGGCATGTGACAGAGCAGAGGCGGGTTAGGGAGGCTCAGCGCCTGCCTACGAACAGAGAGAACAGGTGATTCAGAGGCCAGGACCCAGACACGCTCCCACGACGCCACACTGTCAGCAACAAGCAGACCCACAAGTAAATAAACCTCAGAAAGAAGACAGTCATTGCTTTGAAACAATATGTTTAGTCATTTAGAAATTCAACAGGAAAATTGATAAATCACTGGAAATAATCAGAGAGCTCCGTACTTTGCATCAACACACAGAATCAGTGGCTCCGTAAGTGAGCAAGAATCACGTCATAACATCTGACAGAGGTTTTCCGTTGATAACAGTCACAAAACGTTAAGTCAGTATCAACAGATGCAATAAGAATTAGCAAGAGTTCCATAAAGAAAGGTGTAAACACAGCCAGAGACGATGCCAAAGAAAAGGAGTGGGGTGTGTTATGGACTGAATGTTTGTGTCCCCCCCAATCAAATTCTGAAGCCCTAACCCCAACGTGGTGGCGTCAGGAGGTGGGCCTCTGGGAGGTGACCAGGTTCAGATGAGGTCGTGAGGGTGAGCCCCATGATGGGAGAAGCGTCCTTCTGGAAAGAGACACCAGAGCTCACTCTCCACCACGCGTGGACGCAGTGAGGAGGGGTCTTCTGCGAGCCAGGAAGAGGACCCTCACCACACACAGGATCTGCCAGAAGGGTCAGAAACAACGTCTGTCCAGTTTCTCTGCCCAGTGTGTGGCATTTCGTCGCTGCAGCCCGAGCTGCCGATGCAGGTGGCATAAATGTGAGCTTGACTGCAGTTCTGGAAAGAAAGTCTCATAGCAGTCAAACTTCCCCCCGAGGTTCCACGGAAGCAGGACCTTCACTGTGGTTCCTGAGGGTCCAGGACCCAGAACAGAGCGGGACTCATGAACACATCTCAAGCGGAAGAGGGAAGGAACTGGACTCTGATCAGACTCCCAGAAGGAACGTCCCGGAACATGACGGGCTAATTTGAAATTCCATTTGGAATGGAAAAAAAAACCTATAGCGATGAGTACATTATGAAGGAGAGGACCACACCCCAGAATATTAGAAAGCAAACAATAAACCCTAAAGCATACGGATTGGTTTTCAACAACATGATGCTGTCACAGACAAGACGTCCTCTATCCATAGGTGGAGCAGGAAGCCCAGACCCCGTGTCCGTGCGCCTGGACCCTCTGCTCCTCACACATCATGTCTGAGCAGTCACTACTCCCTCTGGGAGGAAAAGAGTCAATCAAGAGTCATACCGTGACAGCCCCAAAAGCCCCAAGTGGATTTTAACAAAAACTGTGGGGACTTCTGTTTTGTTTTATTTTCTAAAATGTACAAAGAAAACACACAGGCGTCAGGACTGACGCCTACCCTCGAGCTGGGTACCCCTGGGCATCCGGGTGACAGGGTGGAGGGCCTCCCGTCTGTCACCTGAGGGGTCCTGTCTGCCTCCCCTCGTCCCGCCCCTGCCCCCGGAGACGCACTCCCTCCCTAGCAGGGGTGGGGGCGGTCACACCGTCTGTGGTTGTCACAGTTACTGGCTGTTCCATTTCCAAGTTCTCCAGGTATTTTAATGAGAAGTTTGGAGCGACAACCGCGAGCTGTTAGCTCCCAGATGCTATTTTAAACCGAGAGCCCTGGCGGCGTTTACACTGCATCCCAACATTCTGCTTCTCTCTCGGAGGTGTCAGACGCACTGCTCTCTTTCTGCACACCCCAAACACATTTCCGAAACCGACTGCTTCAATGGGAAGCTGTGCGATCCCTTCTGAGGAAGGATTCACATGTTTTCGAGGATTTCCAACAAGTTTTGAGAAAAGAGCTGCTTTTCTGTGGTTAGCCATCTCTCAGCCACACACGCTCAGACGTCCTCCTCTCCGGCACGGGCGAGCTGACGAAGAACCAGGAGAAGGAAGCAATCTGAGTTCCTGACATTAATAACAGAGTTTGTTAACAGTGTCCGCGTGGTCGTTAGTCTGATCCAAACTGGGCTCCCCGTGGTTACGGGTCACCAGTTTCTATCTTCCGGTACGGCTAGAAAAGACTTCATCTGATTCATTTTAATTATTTTTTCCAGAAATGATCCGTTTTACATGAAAATGTGGATAGGGTTTATTTCATTCCTGAAGTACTTACTTTGTCATGAAAAATTCCAAGTACCCTGGAGCACGGCGGGGTAAAGTCAGCCTCAATTCCAATCACGGAGCGCAGGGCAATTTCACCTCCATTCTCGGGCAAAACTGTTTGAGCCACTGGCCCATGAAGAGCCACTGTCCTATTCTCCTGGGGAATGGGGTCCCAGAGTTGGATCTGCTTTAAGAAATTTTGGGCACAGCCAGCAGCCCTTTGAGAGGTTTAGGATCCCAGAGAGCTCTGCAGGCCTCTGCCTGTGGGGCCTGGAGGCTGGTTCTGATGCAGCAGCCACACCGAGGGAATCGCTGTCCCAGATGGCAGAGCCGTGGGTGATGCTCAGATGCACACAACAACTCAGCATTTGAGGTCCCAATTCCTAGCTCTGACTCTGCAATGTGAGGCTGCCCCTTTGTTGGACTCTCTGTTCTGCATGAAAAGATCTTTGTTTCATACATTCATGGAATAGTTACCAAGCATTTGCCGTGCACAAGGCCCTGTGCTAGTGCCGTGGACACAACAGAGACAAGACAGGTGGGGTTTCTGTTCTCTCGCTCAGTGTCAACATCCTATGACTATTTTAAATGTCACTAAAAACCTGTAATGTTCTTAAATAGATCCTACTTGTGCCTAATCTAGACCTCTCTATGATGCAATTGAAGCTTCCGCATTTTCCAAGCCAGCCTCACAGATCTTCCGCCGGGTGTTACGCTGTTGAAGACGAGAAGCAAAACCCTCCCCTTAACAAGGGCACTTCTTCCGAGTCAGCTCAGGGGATGCAAAAGGGATCGTTGTGAAAACTGCTTTCGCCTCTGTTAACAACTCACTCTCTAAAGACAGTGTCAGCGTTAATCAGGAGCTGAGGATGCGAGATGTTAAATCAAATGTCTAGGAAACCTCTCCGAATTCCCAGATGCTGCTCGGGGAAAACAACACTGAGTCCAGGAAAAAGCAAAGCACAAAGTGACATTTACAAGAATTGATGACAGGCCCTGCGACACCCAGGCCCAATTACCCACCTAGTTACCGTACGGGCCAGCAAGTCTCTAAGGCCTGGGCTGCCTTCCCCCTTGGCTGCTGGCCGTCAGCCCTGCTGTGACTTTGCAGGAACGGCCAGGGACTGTTCAGGCATCAACATCATCTCGACAGTGGCACGAGGGATTTGAAAGGCGCCCTAATGTGAGTGCTGGAGCCATTCATTCCATCGAGCATTCATTCATTGAATAACCACGGGCTCCTACGTGACCCCGACAACTTCCAGGAGCAGAGCCCTCAGCAAACACACCCAACAGAGCCAATGTCCCATTTCCTTGGAACTTTCTGGGGAGATGCAGACACTAAATAAATTTTAAAACATATAGAATGTGCCAGAAGGTGATGAGAACTTTGAAGGAAGGCAGGGGGAGGACAGCAGTGTGTGGTGATGGGAGGGAGGAGCCGATTTTACACCTGGTGGCCCAGGAGGGCTTCTCAGAGGAGGAGGCATTTGGATAGGGGCTACAATGAAGCGAGAGCAGAAAGGAAGCTTTTGTGCCTGCAGCGGAGGGAGCAAAAGGGCAGGTGGGGGGCTGGCAGGGGAGGGAGCCCCAGAGCCGACCAGGTGGGGCCTCGTGTTCTTCACGGGCAGGAATCCTTTTGGAGGGCAGCGAGCGAAGGAATGGCACGGGCTCTGTACTATGAGCCTGCGGCTGCCGTGTTGAGAACAGACAGCAGAGGCCCCCGGGGTGTGGGAGGCCAGCTGGGAGACCACAGCACGGAGCAGGTAAAGCTGGGTACTTTGAACCCGTAGGGAAGGTGCTCCACAAGCATCGACCCACCCATTCCACAGTGGCCCATGGGCAACCTCAGGCAGGGAGTACAGCAGCTCAGGAAATCCAAAGATGGATCTTCTTGATCACTATGGTGCTCATTTTCTTAATTAACTTTTTTATTTTGAGATCACTGTAGATTCACATGTAGCTCTAAGAAATAATACAGAGAGATCCGTGTGCCTTTTAACTAGTTCCCCAGTAGCAACAATTTGCAGAACTATATTCCAATATTGCCCCCAGGATGTTGGCATCGTTACAGTCAAGATCCGGAACGTTCCACCCCCAAGGGGGTCCCTCTGTTGCTCTTTTTACCCACATCCCCTCCTTAACACGTAACCACTAATCTCGTGTTAATTTCTGTACTTTTGTCATCCATGTTTTGATCTAGGACCTGGGGAAAACAGGAAGGGGTTTAAATGAACCCTGGGCATAACTGTTTGAACTGTCCTTCAGGCAAAGCCTCAAGGATTATGATGAAAGGCTGGGAGATCAGAGAAACCCATTGGTTATTTCAAACACTTACTACCCACGTGGTACGTTCACTCTGAGGAAGAGGCTGGACAAGTTGGAAGGACTTAATATGGAAATAGAGGCTCCTGGAATGACCAGGAATTCATGAGGCTTGCTGTCTATATTTATAGCTAGTTGCCTCATCGATCTGAGGAGATATTCTTCCTTGTCTTGCTTTTTCTTGGTATTTTTTATAGGGTCCCCTCTGTTTCTAATATCTACAAACGTCCTTGTCAACAGGTGGTGAGTTGGAAAGTGGGCCATCGGCTGTCCTGTCTGCAGGCCCGTGAGTTTATTTTGGGTTCTCTCTCTCTTCCCTAGACCTCTTTCAAAATATTCTGCCAAGTGCCTTAGTTCAGCGCAGAGTCCGTTTCCCATTCTATTAGGTGTCTGGCTTCAGGTTTAATTTCATTGATGAATGAGGTGAAAGTCACTGTGACACCAGCACCTTCTGCAGCTCGTGAATACTCTTGGGAGGTGTGTCCCAGGTTCCCCCCCAAATCTCCCCTATTTTGTCTTCTTTCTGTCTGCACTTGGTTTTTATGAGAAGTGTTCTGGGTGTGGATTTCCTGAGACTTTGCCCTACATTTGGGGCTTTTTTTTTCTTGACATTCATGTTTATTATGGAAATAAGGATCCTATTAGTCCTTTTCTGGGTCAGTCTAATCAGCTTTCTCCATCCAGGATTTAGTATCTGAGGTTCTGGCCAACAGGTGCACAAGTTGATACAGCTCAGGGAACCCTGCGCCACGTGCCCAAAATAGTTCTCTTATTCTCTGAAGAGTGCTGGTCTATTCCGGGCTTAGGGAAATTCTTCAAAGAAGCTCTTGCGCCCTCAGGATTCTCCAGAGAAACACAACCGGTAGACCAGTAGGATGTGTATTAGATGGATAAATAGATAGACAGACAGACAGACAGACAGATAGATAGCTAGATAGATACATGGATAGATAGACAATAGAGTTATTATTGGCTCACGTGATGTTGGAGGCTGAGACATCTCACGATCTGCCATCTGCAAACTGGAGCCCCAGGAGAGCTGGCAGTATCATTGAGTTCGAGTTCAAAGGTCTGGGAACCGGGGAACTTATCACGTCCATCCCAGTCTGAGGGCAGGAGAAGAGGAGATGAGACGTCCCAGCTCAATCAATGAGGCAGGAAAATGGGGCACATTCCTCCTTCCTCAGCCTCTTGTTCTATCCAGGCCCTCGACAGATAGGATGAGGCCCACCCAGGTTGGGCAGGGCCGTCGACTTCACTGAGCCCACCGGTCCCAGTGCTAACCTGATTCAAAACACCCTCAAAGACACACCTGGAAATAATCTGGGCACCCTGTGACCTGTCAGAGTGACACACACATTTAGCCATCAGTGCTCCTAGTTCAGCTCAGGCCCGAGGTTTGAATTCTACAGTCACCTGCACACCTGGCTCCTGGGAGGGATGGAGCTCAGAGGCCCCTGGCGTTTGGGCATCTTCGGAGAGTCAGACATAATGTCTGGACAAGGGGAAATGAGGGAGGAGTTAACGGAGGCACAGAGAAGAGAGAAGGGGAAGGGGGGACAGGGAGAGCTGAAGCATGGGGACGCCAGAATGGGAGGATTGACAGGGAAACGAGTCTAGTTTGCTGTTGTGTAAGTTTGTGAAATTGCTTATTAGCTTTGGCAAAACAAGTTTTTAGTGAAACAATTTTTTTTAATCCCAGTTTCATTTGGAGCCCTCTGAATACCAATCGGACCTGCTGCCCATGGAGCCTGAGAAGACGTCTTCCCTTTCTTTTCCAAAATGCTTCTCAAATGAACAATTCTCTTCAAGTCAGTGTTCCCCAGAGGGGCTACTGAATGCCAAAACCTCTTTGGTGGAGTTATGCCGCTTAGAAAGACAGCACAGGGGCGGGACCACAGTGAGAGTCCACACGAGAAGCAGGGGTTCCTCCTGGGGGAGGAGCGGATCCAGACCCAGAGCGCCCGTGAGAGCTGGGCAGCCAGTGGGAATGCACTGCCCTTCCACTTGGCCACCGCCAAACACAGCCCCACAGCCTGTGGCCCCAGCAGCAGAAAAGCACAGAGAACGCTCTCCCTGGACCAAAGCCAGGCTCTCAGGACACAAAATCGAGACAGAAGACAAACTCGGCTAGTTGTATCGGTGACCCCAGCCAAGTGTGCCCAAGTGGACGCAGTCCAATGAGAACGGCAAGCCCTCCCCTCTGTGAGGCCGCTGGACACACTGGCTTACAGACCCATGCCTGTGCCTGTGTCCCACCCCGGGAGTCCCCTTCTTACGACAAGCTCACTTGTAGACAGCACAGAACACGACGTTAACACAAAAGACAGCACACTGCATGAGAAGGGATGGCCTGATCCCACCAAGGATGCTAAACCAAGGGGACCGATGGCAAAACCTGGGTTCCAAGCTGAGAATAAATGACTGAGAACCTCACCACTCAGAGAACAGAGTTCAGCCCCGGTGCTATATGACTAGTCCGCACAGACAGCATGGCAAGGGGTCCTGGACCTGGGAGGAGGGTGTGGTCCCTGGTGATGGGCAGAGCAGACCACCTTTCAGTAGGGCTTCCATGGAAGGAAGCCATGATTGATTACGCCAATGAGAATACACAGATGCTGTGTATCCAGAGCTCACTATCGCAATGGCCTCGGTCACCCTCGCTGGGTCTGGAGAGACTCGAGGCAGCCTGGGAGTGGCAGAGCTCACTGTGGCACAACGGGACGTGCCCAGATGGAGGCTGTGGGCTCACCAGAGGCAAGGCCTCCTACATGACTGGTTAGAGAGCATACTTGGCTTTCTCTGGTTGTACCTGAGTTGGAAACAGGGATAAAAACTAGGGAAGCTGGTCGTCACTGGCCGAGCTCTGACGGTTCTGGGCTGATGGCTGCAGGGTTGCGGTTTGGCTCTGGGCTGACGGCTGCAGCCTGTGGACGAGAGCTCTACTGTCACATTCGGTCTGGTACCGTCTGCTCGTCCATCAAGTCCCCCGCCTTTATCATCCTCTCTCTCTGTCCTCTCCTGTCAGAGTGTAAAACACTGCTGTGATTTCAAGCAGGAATTTTACCACCCCCATTAGCTCTATTTATTATCCATTGTTTGGTAAACTGCCTTCCATCTTCCTAAGCAGGCACACTTTCTGTTTTATGAGATACCCTTCCTCAACATCATTTTTATAGAGACGCAATATTCCATTTTATGAATGCGGGGTTTATGAATGAGCCTGATATAATACTTAGGGTACTTCTAATCCCCATTATTATAAACAACGCTGCAATGGACATTCTTAGAGCTGTATCTTTTGCGTCATCCATTAGCAGATCCATCAATATTTCCTCAGAATAAAATTTCTTGAGCATAATGTAAGGAAAACCGCTAATGGCGTGAGACTTTCTAAGGCTTTCCTCGTACATTTTCCGATATCCTCCCTGAAAAAAATGTAAATCTGAACAGCACTATATGAGTTTGCCCCTTTTCTGAAAGCCATGCCATTACCGAATCTAAAGCAAAAGGGAAGAAAAACGTCGGGTGTCTCTGCTGATTGCTCCCTAGGACTGGGGAAATCATGGCCTTTCCTGCTATTCCTGACCCCTTCCGCTTCTGCCTGTCACACAGCAGCACAGCCGACCACCCTCCTGGGGCTTCTCCTCCCATCTGGAATAGATCTCCCTCCGCCTTCCGTGTCCCCAGGCCACACTCGGCCACCTCCCCGTCCCTGGCCTCTCCTCACCCCCTTGGGGTCTTGGCACTGAGCTCCCTCGTGCCCCCTGCCTTCCATCCTCCGTCCAGCCATCTGCTCAAATGTGAGGTCTGCGCATCAAGTGTAAGACCTGCTCCCTACACACAGGTCTGCAAGAGAGCTCCCCTCACCCTCCAGCCCAACATTTGTGTTTATTTTTTCTTAACACCTATTATATTCAAATTATTTTTAGATTTGTTTACTGATATGTCCACTCCCCCGTGGCATACACATTCCATTAAGGCAGGACATCAGCTGATGTGACCTGTGCCAGGCATCTGGTGCAGTGCTAGGCCGGAGGGGTGCCCGGTTGGGGCCTGTCAGGGAGGAACCATGAGCGAATGAATGAATAAAGGAGCCCTTTGCCCATTTTCCTATTAGAGCCTTAAAGTTATCCCCTCTCTTTTGATTTTTAAGGGCCCTTTAACTTTTTCAGTAGTAAACATTTGCTGGCTGTGTGGCAGAGTCATTTCTTACTTCTTGTTTGCCAGTCAAGTTATTTTAGGGATTTTTATATTTTATGCCGGAGTCAAATTTACCAGAAATATTTGCTGTTTTCTGCCTTTGATTTTATTCTTAACACAAAGTTGAATCAATCACAAAGCTTGAATCAATACTCATACCTTTTTTTCTGATTTCTTAGTTTGCACCAAAATCGTTAGTCCTATTGGGGTTTGCTCAGGGGTGCAGAGTAAGCATGCGCTTTGTCTTTCTCAGTTTAATTGTGTCCAATATCGCTTCGCCTGACTTGCCTTTGTGGTCTTTCTTACACACCTGCTGGAGCACAGTGGGCCAAGGAAAGAGCAGCCATGGGCCCGCCTCAGTATCTTCCTCACCAGGATGGACTCTGCTGGCCGCCGCTTTCTCCCAGTGCTCAAGTCTCAGCTGGGAACAGCCAGTCTCCAGGGCCGGGCGTCCGACAGCGGCCGGCTCGGTTTCTCTGGGACTCCATGGTGCATCTGCAGCTGGCGATCCCCTCTCATCCTAGCAAAGGGGTCAGCGTGCCTCCTAGCTTCCACGTAATTCTGGAGACCCAAAGCCACAGCTTCCTAGCTGCATTTTCCTCTTAAATTATGAGTCACATGGACAAGTAAAAACAAAATAGCCAAATTGATGTCAGAGAACCTGCCCACAAAGACCTCATAACCTTCGGAAAGAAGCTTCTCTGACTATAAGAAACTGAGAAGCTTCCATACAGCAAAAGAAACCATCAACAGAATGAAACGACGACCTACTGAAGGGGAAAAAGTATTTGCAAACCGTATATCTGATAAGGAGCTGATATCCAAAATATATAAAGAACTCATACAACTCAATAGCAAAAAGACCCCCAAACAATCCAGTTGAAAAATGAGCAACGGATCTAAATAGACATTTTTCCAAAGAAGACATTGAAGTATCCAACAGATAGATGAAAAAGTGCTCAACATCACTGGCCGTCAGGGAGACGCAAACCAAAACTACCATGAGATATCACCTCACGCCTGTTAGAATGACAGTTATCAGAAAGACAAGAGACAACAAGTGTTGGAGAAGAAGTGGAGAAAAGGGAGCCCTCATCCACTGCTGGTGGGGGTGTAAACTGGTGAAGCCACTACAGAAAACAGTATGGAGTTTCCTCAAATAATTAAAAACAGAAATACATGTTGATACCGAGCAATGGCCAGGCTCTGCTCCCTGTGATCTGAACCAATTAATCACAATGAGTTAGGGATCCAGAAAGGTAGTTTTAATTCGATTAGCTGGCTTAATTGGGAAGATGGCAGACAAATGTCTCAAAAAAAAGCCACAACACATCTTCCTAAAATTACAGAATCTTGAGGCAGTTATGTAGGGAAAACGGGCAGTGAGGAGGGGTCCAGGGATGCTGGGCTGCAGGCATCCCATTGTTCCGTCCTCTGTCAGCTGTGATGGACAACTTGTAGGTGTATTTCCTGCCTGTGGTCAGTTCCTGGAGAGAAACTCATAGAACAAAGTTTTAATTTGTCAAGCTATCAGAGAGCACATATGTAAGCATCATATCATATCATATCATATCATATCATAAGGCCATCAATCAGGAGAGCATGTGACATTTTTAGAGTGTGTGCAAATCAGCGAGCCATCACACAGAGGAGGGGCTGGGGCCACTCAGTGTAACAAGATGGCCTCACTTATGGTCACTTATAATATCATCCAGCAATTCCACTTCTGGGTATTTAACTGAAGAAAATGAAAGCACTAACTTGAAAAGATATGTGCACCCCCATGGTCACTGCAGCATATTCACAATTGCCCAGACTTGCAAACAACCTAAGTGGCCACCAATGGATGAATGGATAAAGAAGATGTGGTGTGTGTACATAATGGAATATTATTCAGACACAAAAAAGAATGAAACCCTGCCTCTTGCCACAACATGGATAGACATTGAGGGCATTGTGCTGAGTGAGGTGAGTCAGAGAGAGATAAATACCATATGATCTCATTTGTCTGTGGAATCTAAAAACAAAGAAACAAAAAACCCAAACTCATAGAAGAAGAGATCAGGTTTGTGGGTACCAGAGCAGGGTGTGGAGGAGGGAGATGGAGGGAGGGGGCCAAAAAGTACAAACTTCCAGTTATCAGATAAACAAGTACCAGGGATGTAATATGCAGCCTGGTGACTGCAGCTAACATGCTGGTGACACAGGGACGCCAAGAGAGAACATCCGAAGAGTTCTCATCACCAGGAAAAGGACTTATTTTTCTTTTTCTTTGTATCTGTGTGAGATGCTGGACGTTAACTAAACTCCTTGTGGTAACCATTTCACAGCATGTGTAAATCAAGTCATCACACTGTACACCTTAGATTTATACAATGCTGTGTGTTGATGATATTGCAATAGAACTGGGAAACATAGTTTTAGGAAAGTAAGCTTCCCTGAGCCCCGGGGGAGGTGCTTCTGCCTGCTCTCCTTGTAGACGGGGCCCAAACACTCACGTGGGACAGACTCCACAGCTTCTGTTTCCAGACTCTGTCTGGATTTTTTCTCATTTGCATGGAGACTCCTTATCCCTTTCAAAGATGTTAGTCATGTTGTGGGTACACCACTTCCCCCTTTGTGCCCTCCCCCCACCCCCCTTTTTCCCTGGTAACCACCGATCAGATCTCCTTGTCAATATATTAACTTCCACCTATGAGTGGAGTCATATAGAGTTCGTCTTTCTCTGACTGGCTTATTTCGCTTAACATAATACCCTCGAGGTTAAGCTTTAGCATTTTTAAAAATAAGCTGCATGGTAGTTTCCATGCAAAATACACACCTCTTTTCCAGAGAAGTTTCTAGAAGGTCACAACGTGTAACAGATTGACCAACAACCCATTTTGCCTTTGGATGTTGGTTGGTGAGGGGCGATCGAGTGCTACGGGGGCACAAGGGCCAAGGGCCGAGGGCGGCCTTGGAGCCAAGGAATGGACACAGGGTGCATGAGTGTCAGGACTGAACCAAGAGGACGCAGATACAATGTCAGATGTGGACGGACCCCCAGTAGGGTCGCGTCCTGCAATGTCTCTTGGCCAGGTCATCCCCTGAGTCTCGTCTTTGGATGCTGTTGCACAGGGGCTAGCACACATTCTGACCGTGGCCTCCCGAGGAAGGCAAAGGGAGTCCTTCACCCGCCTCCACGACCCTTTCCAGTAAAACAGTTCTCAGGTGATGCTGACTATTTCTGAGTGGGCAAATCTGGGGACACTGTTTATATATGTGTCTTATAAATTAATACATGGATTTTTCTTATTTGAACTACTCCGTGCATCTTATAGTAAAATTATTAGAACATTCTAAGTCTGAAATATTTGCTGAAAATATGCATCATCCACCTCCTGCCATGGGGTTAACCAAACGTTGCGGAGTGAGCCTAATCAATATGATAGAGCTAGATGAACAAACTCGCCTAGAAAAGCAAAAATAGGAGGAATGAAGAGTCATACCCACTCCTGGGACAGTGAGGATGCCTTGAGTTCTGCCCGTCCGGGTCTTAGTATGAGCTGGGCAAGGCCCTCAGGCGTGGCGGGCACCTGCTTCCAAGCGACTCCTGCAGAGAAAACCCAGTAGTGCGCCAGTTTCCGTTTGTGGTTACCTAATTGTGACATCTTTAACATCTCACTCCACACTTCTACAAGTAAGGAACCCTTAGTCTTATGTAAAAATGAAGTTCTTCCCAGACCAGCCGTGAGCGAGGCCACCCCTCTGGAATCATGGATTTGGACGCTGTCCACGGTGCTCATCCTCGTGGGAACCCAGAGGACTCACAATCCTCTGTCCTGGCGTGTGCAAATGGCCAGGGGAGATGCATCCTCCTGTCTCAGCATCAGGCGTTTCCACGACCTGGAGTTTCACGTGGAACGCTGTCACTTCAGTGTCACTGCCCGTATCCGCTTTCTCCTGCGGGATGAAGCTTCATCCCACCTGTTCTCATGTGACGATGGCGTCTCCCACAGGAGGGGCACTTCCCACTCCAGGGATATCGGCCGTGGCCACTGAGCTTGCTCTGGATGATGGCACGTGGACAGACCTGAGTGCCCCCCCTGCGGAACAGAAGCTTTATGCGCTGTGCATGTTGGGTCAGCTTTTCTTCCTCACAGAGCAGGGCTTCCTGTGAGAGCTGCTCCTTCCACAGGGGGAACAGAGTCTCGGCTGCTCACTCTCAGGGGCCAGCGGGTCATGTAAGTGAGAAACGGATGCCAGAGTGGTCGTCTGATTCTGAGGCACAGCTAAGTAATCCCCAGGGGCGTTGTGTGTCGAAGCAAACCATGAAGTCTGCCCATGGAACCAGCGTCCTCAGGGAGAGCGTGACTCACTGTGTTTGTCGCTGCCTTCCATCCTCCCTCCCACGGGGACTCGAGTTTCTCAGCCTTCAACAGCGACAGGGGATCCAGCAGACAGAGCGCTGGACCGTGGTCAGCAGCGTGTGACCCTGGAATTGGCCTCTCACTGTGCTTAAATCCAGGCGAGTATATGATTTACTTCAGGCTCATCAGCTCTTGAAAATAGACTGCAGACCTCGATTACTAGCTTTGTGAGAAAAGCGGTGGACTCAAGCTGGAAACTGTTAGGCTGGATGAAATCAAAGCTCCTGTTTCTGCTCAAAAGTTCTGTCCTGACCAAGAAAAGTAGCTCCATTCAGGGTCTCCACTCTCACATTTCTTATTTTCTTCTGGAGTTTTCTGTGGTCCCAGCTGAATATATTTTATTTTATTTTATATTTTATATTTTAGTACATGTATTATTTATGGAGAATGCAATGAAGTTCATCCATATAATACTTGCTTTAAATTCCATAAATACAGGGTCTTGGGCAAACTCTTTAACTGTCCAGGCTTCCACATTCTAGCGACGGGTGGAATGAGGCCAGTGTAAACGCGTCCGTCCAGTGTTGCCACAATCTTGGTGGGGAGCAAATCACCCCAAATCCGGTGGTTTGCTGGGAGAAGTGACAGCAGGTGGGCTGCTCCGCGTAGAGCTTGTCTGGGCAGCTCGGCTGCAAAGCTGGGGCTGGGTTCGGTCTGTTCCATGCAGGGTGTTGCTGGGGCCCAGACAGCAGGGCAGAGCCACCCGGGGCCTGATCACGGATCCCAGGGCCTCCAGGGCCACATAAGCACAGTGGCCCACTTCACGCCTCCTAATGTTCAACTGGCCACAGCGGTCACATGGCCACATCCAAATTTACTGAGACCGGAGAAGTCATTCCACAGGTAACAGTAGAAAGAAAGATTAGATTTGCTGGATAAGATTAGATTTGCTGGATAACTGTTACAGCCCCGGCGTGTTTAATGCATTCGTCCATCGGAAGAATCAGGTTCACAAACACCTGCAGAAGGGAGCTAAGGTTAAGGGAGCGATCATGTGTTGAGAATCAGTGTCAAACACCCTATGTGCATAATTTACTTGATGCTGTCATAGAGGCGAGGATGCTGAAGTTTTGTGACTAGTTGAAATACGCAGAACACACTAGCAGTTACTCCTGCCTGTGCCTTCAAAGTCATGAGGCTTTACTCATAAAACAAGATTGTTGGAAATAAAACCTCTCCAAAAATTGAAAAGCTGCATAGAATATGAAACTTTTATTATTGCAAGTGTTAATCAAATAGACCCATTTTCTGATGTACATAATAATTTTGAGATTATTAATAACCACTGAAGTTCTATCGGTGGTGTCACTGTGACTTTTTTCATTTGTAAGTTACATTGCAAATTGTAGGATAGCTGGAATTTAAATAGGATTACAGTTAACATGGTTGGGAAAAAATTAGCTCAAAATCAGTTACCATATATGAAAATGTTCTGGCAAAAATAGTGTGAAAATCCCTCCCTCACTTTCAGCAAACGCCAGAGCAGAGCATCAGGCATCTGTTGCTGTGTGTTGGAAAACGGCTGTGCGGTTCAGAAGCGGCTGGTGCGATAATGAAGCTGAGGACCGCCTCCTCCCACCTGTGACAGCCTGGCTTTATTGTCACTGACTAGGACCATCTCAGAAATCAGCCGGCCTGCTGGCTAATTACTGTCAGAAATGAGCCTCTGAGTTCAATTATTCTAAAACAAAAACAGACATTTTTTGGTACGAATTCTTCGATATTTAATTGGAATATCGGGCAACCCTGTAGAGAAGGTCAGCTCACTTAGTCAGCAGGGACAGATGTCCCAGCCCCGTCCCTCCAGAGAAATGCACCCTGCACCTCAGCGTCCCATATCTGCACCTCAGTGTCACATACCTGTGTCTCAGTGTCACATGCCTGCATCTCATGTCACATGCTTGCACCTGGGTTTTGCCTCAACTTTGTACACTGTGACTTACATTTTTTTCTTTCAATTGACTTATTTTTTCCCTTGAATACTTTTATTTTGAAGGAAACCATAGCCCACTGTGAAGTTACAGGTTTGATGAGCTGGATATATTCCTTATAGTACTTTTAAAAATTAAATTATTAAACTATTGAAATAAAAAACTTGATTGTCCCTGTGCCACCAAAACCGTTCCACACACCTCCAATGCCTCCACTTTGGCTTCTCCATGACCCGCCCAGGAGCAGGACTGCCTCGCTGACCCTCTCTGGGCCCGTGTCTCTATCAGGTGTTAGAGTCAGGGAGCCGTGCTCCCAAACAGCGGGGCGGGTGCGCCCGGGGCATGGGGGGTCTTGCTGCTGCTCTTCTCACTTTGGTTTTCTGTCTGGAAACTCTGAGCCCACGAGTGTCCCCTTCCGTCTATGATCTCTTCTTCAATTTGGTATTTGTGTTTTCTTATCTTGTACAACAGACGTCTCTGGGAAATGTGTCAAGTCAGGGGAAGCACAAATAATTAAACAAACAGATGCGTACACAATGAAAGTGCAAAACAGCACACAGAAACGAATGGAGAGAGCGCGCCCGGAAATTTACCGTGTTCCCGAAGTGCCGTCTTGGCCCATTGTTACACAATTTACTTTTCCCACGTTTGATTGCGCATTTTCTGTTCGTACAATGTCCCTTTTCTGTTTTTCCGCTGTTGATCCCCACAGTTTATCAGTTTTTCTGGCACAGACTGGTGAGGTTTCTTCGTCTCTACCTCCCGGGATGTGGGGGTCAACCTCGTTCGACGATCTCTGCTTGGGTTTCTGCCTCTAGGATCTCTCGCCCGTCTTCTTCCTTTTTCCCCAGTTTGACGATTGTTTCGTTTTCAGACTGGGCTGCTCTGTACTACCGTCTGGGCTCCACCCAGGGGTGACACACAGTATCTGTCTGAGGAAGGAGCAGCTGTGGGGACAGAGCCCCTTGTCCTTTCTAGGCTGAACGGAAGGGGCAAAGATGGCGAGGAGTTTCCAAGCCCCAGAGTCTGACGAGGGTGAGAGATGAGGAGGGTGGCAACACGTGCCCTTCTAGAAAAGATGCGTGTGGAAACGCCACTGAAAAGGTGTCCCAGGGGCTCCTCCCAGCCCCAGGGAGGCTGTTTCGCTGGCCCTCGTGCAGAACGAAGAGGCCGAGAGCCCGGGACCCGAGAAGCACGGGGGAAGGACGTCCCATTCTGCTGAGAGCGGGCTACAAGCCTGGCCTCCAAGGACCAGTCCAGCCCCACGCTGGGCACGGATGGGGCCATCCAACGGCCTGGCTACTCACATCTGTGAGGGTCAGACTGGCTGTCACACCTGCTGCTGCCACCCAGAGCTACTTTGTGACACGGAAGACCACTGCCTCATCCTTCACTGTAAAAGCAGAAAGCCCCAGGACACCGGGCAGACAGCCTTACCTCCAGCCATTTAAGATCCTCTGCGAGAAACGACAGACTCTCACTGTCCTTGGCATCGCCCTCCGGTAGTCATTTGGTGTTAGGGATTACGGCTGATTTAAAGCGAAGCTGAGGACCTGTGTCCCAGAGACCCACCACGCTCCCCTCATCCTCCAGAGACACACCCCTGAGGCTGGGATGTGCTGTCTCCTCAGTCCTCCGGGCCTTGCACACAGGTGGTGCTCCGGCGCGCTGGCCCAGTGAAGGCATGGAGAAACCAAACCTTGCTGGGCCCCTGCACAACACCTGCTCCAGGCTCCACGCTTGGAAATTAAGGCTCATGGCGGGAAGCTGCCCGCGAGAGCAGACGCCTGGGCGTCAGGAACCAGAAGACCTGAACTTCTCAAGTTGTAACATTTTCCGTGCCGATTTCCTCATCTGCAAATGGGTAGAGGGCACTCACCGGTCGGGGCTGTTCTGGGGCTGGCAGATGACGTGTTTCTGTCCGGGCACATGTTGGGTAATTAATATTGGTAGCTATTCTTATTACCTGTGGGAATATCAGTTTATGGACTTGAGCTTCTGGCTTGAGTTCAGGTGCCGACAGGCGGGCACTCTCCGGGTCCTATTTACACAGGGACACAGCCCCAGTGTGTCCTGACCTGGCCGAAGGTCATAGGTCACAGCTGCCCAGTTCAAGCACACTCTTGTGAGAGAGGCCCCCTGCCTGTGTCTAGTGGGTCAACCCTGGTGAACCCCAGGAGGGGACTGAGCGCTCAGAGGCCGTGAAGCTCGCTCCAGGTTCCCGGGTCCGACGGCGAGAAAGGAGACAATGTGCATGGGGCACAGCAGGGACGAGCCGGCACTGAGCCCCGGAGCACGGGCATCAGAGCTGACGGGGAAAGGAGGACCAAGACTAGCAGTGTTTTTGTAAAATTTTGCAGATTCCCGTTCATTTGTCCTTTAAATGCCTGTCCCCCTGCCATCTTCCCTCCTCTAGACTCAGCCAGGAGTTTCCAACCCCCGGGGTCACGAGGGGTTGGAGGGGATGCTTGACCTCTTTCTTCATACAATAGGCAGGGAGAATGGGAGGTGGGGAGGCGAGGAGAAAAATTACTAGAATTTAACAAAAGTTAACTCCCGTTTAACCTGTAATCTGGCTTGATGGACCAGATCTGAGTGTCCTTCTTTCTTTTTTGCCCCTTTTGATTTATTTGCGCCTTGGGTGCCTGGAGTGGAGTCAGCCACGTGTGGCTGTGACCTTCGGTTCCCACAGGCTGTTCTGGTTTCCCGTCGCCTGCTGTGTTCCTCTCCACTCTCCATCCCGGCTTTCACCGGTAACCTTTCTGTGTGTCGAAGTACGCATGTCAGACTTAGAAGGTTTTCCATGTGTGTCTTCAGTTTACGTAAAGGACACTGTGTGCCCTTCCCCCATTCCACACTCCACGTCATTTGTGCACGTGTCTGCAGCTCTGGCTCCCACCCTCAGTTCCCAGCACGCTCCATCCCCCCAACTTCACGCCGACCAGCGCACGAACACCCAGGTGGCCCTGAATCTCCCCAACCAGCGCACGAACACCCAGGTGGCCCTGAATCCCCCCGACAGTCCCGTGCTGGAGGACTCTCGACATTCTCCTGGAAGGTGTCCCAGGAGAGGCTTGCTCACCTCTTCGCTCCTGCTCTCTCTCGGCGCTCCCTCACTCCCTACTCCCACCCGAGTGCCCCCAGCACCGTCCTGGGGTGGAACGTGGCTTCTCGTTCTGTGGGTCTTGCGTGTGTTGTGTATTTCTGAGTCCAGACAAGCCTGACCACCTGTGCGTGTTTGGTGGATAGTAATCCTTTCCAAAACGTTCCGCTGGACGTTCTGTCTTTCTCTTTCTGAATGTAGGAATCCCCTTTATAGTCTAGATATTAATCCCACGTTGGTTTCAGATATTGCAAATATTTTCCTTCTCCTACCATCTAACTGAAGCCTCCCACACTGAAGATACCCCCTAGATTTAATGTCACAACCACTGACTTTTCATTGTGTAGTTTGTCACCAGCTACAAACGTCAGTTCTTTACCCACCACATAAGAGGAGCCAAATAAAAACTAGAAGGCCAGGCTTATGGCAAGGAAAGGGTTTTTGTTTCAGGTGACATCAGCTGGGAGACAAGAGTGGGCCCTGTTGATGCAAATAATCCATCACCAATCTACAAATCCAAACTGGGGTGAGTTTATTCTGAGCCAAATGTGAGGACTATATAGCCCAGGGCCTTCCTTCCCCAAGGACAGAAGGGCACTAAAAAGGTGGGGTGGACAGAGTGGTTATATACCTCAAAGAGCATGTGTCACATATGATTGAAATGTCCCTTTTACAATAGTCACGAGACTGCTCAGTCAGCACAGCAATTGATGGACACAGCAGGTGGTCGATCTGCTGTCCCGGTGGACACAGCAGGATGGCAGGTCTGGGTGGTCACGGGTGAACTGGATGGTCACAGGTGAGCTGGGTGGTCACAGGTGAGTGCAGCAATCAGTTCCCAGCCTAAGGAGAGATGCTCATCCTTAAGGAAATGCCAGTGTGGCGGAAGTTGCACCTTTATCTTAAGGGCATTTGTTCTTGTCCTTGGGATACAGCAAATGCTTAAAGACGATATACGATGCATGCTCAATGGCACGTCAGGCCCTTTTGGAAAAACAAAGGCCAAATATGGTTTTCACCAAATGGCCTCCTCACATACTCCAATATATCCTATTGTTCACCATTTCTATTTGTCAGCCCTCAAATTCCTTTCATCTCGTCTCATCTCCCCGAAATATTGGAAGCAAGGGTTCTTAAAGGTTGCAAGGAATGTGTCTGCTTGTGGGCAGGGGGAGTCAGTAGCCTGGCTGGTCGGAGCTCTCCCACCAGCCTGCCTTCAGTTTGTAAGGCTGCTTACAGGGAGGATGATGAGAAGGGAATTTGCACGTGGCTGTCCTTGGGCATTTGTCTCCATGGAGGATAGTGGATTCTGGAGCCAGGAAGCCCGGGAGTAATCAGGGAAAGGGTGCTTTTGTTTTAACCCCATATATGCTGGGTTTAACGTAGGGAACCGATATCAGGGCTGGTATCAGTGTTATATCTCTCCCCCTCTGAGGCCTCAGAGACACCTGTCTATGTATCCTGCTATCAGTTCGGATGCTGTACCTTTCCCATTAGGTCCAAATGCACCTGACATCCACTCTTACAAGTTGGGATAATGTGGGAATCCCACTTCCAGTCTCTCCATATAGTAAGCTTGCATCCCCACAGAGTCCATTACAGAATCTTTCTTCTCCCTATTAATCGTGGTGCTGTTCAAATCCCCCTCAATATTTGGGTCTATAGTACTGTCATTGTGGCTATCATCATCATCACTGTGACCTTGGAGAACTCTTAACCACGTCTTCTTGGCCCTTTGCCTTCAAAATTGACTGGACACCTCCCATTCCCCATTTTAAATGCGTGTGTCAGATTCCTGAGAAACTGCTGTCTTGTGCCGGGGCTGCACAGAATCGTGGAGGAACGTGGGCAGAACCGAGGCATTCATGTGTGAAGGGAACCCATCCAGAGTCTTATTTTAGGTTCTGGAATCAGGTTTTTGTTTCTTTAAAGATTGGCCCTGAGCTAACATCTGTTGCTAATCTTTTCTTCTTCTTCTTCTTCTTCTTCTTCTTCTCCCAAAAGCCCTCCAGTACATAGTTGTATATTCTAGTCGTAGGTCCTTCTGGTTCTGCTGTGTGGGACGCCACCTCAGCATGGCTTGACGAGCTGTGCTAGGTCCATGCCCAGGATCCGAACCAGTGAAACCCTGGGCCATCGAAGCAGAGCACATGACCTCAACTACTAGGCCATGGGGCTGGCCCCTAGAATCAAGTTTTAAAAGTTTGTATAAACTTCATATAAGAATTTTTAATACAGTTTGTGTATGCTTTATCATATTGTTCTGCTGTTAACAGTACCTTACTTTATGTTATATTTTCCAGCAACACTGGCGACCCTCACTTCAAGTTAAAATTCGAATCCACCAGTCCTGAATTTTTCTCGTGGCCAAAGTTGGGAGAATTATCTCCAACCATATTGAAAACATGCATCAACCTCACATTAACATGAACACAGATCTTTTAAGGAAATGGATGCGCTGGCACTTTAACAAAACCCCAAGTCCCACATCCCCTTCCCAGCTGCCCAGACTTCTGCAAATATTTGAAGAGAGGGGGCATTCCGTCACAGGGGAAGCTATTCCGGAGTTTCTTGCCCTGACATCCAGGATCTCAGGAGCACATCACGGGAAAATGGCCTCGGATGGTCCAAGGTCATGCAAAGGACGTGCATGGCCACATGGCTCCAACCAGGAGACACAGAATGGCCACTCACTTGGCATATTCATAGACACCCCAGCATGAGGGGCGGAGTGGTGAGTTCGGACCCAACTGGTATGACAAGCAGGCGTCCTAGAGACAGGACTCGGCGTTGACATGACCACCCAACCCCGAAGTATAAAGACAGCATTTTTAACATGGCCAGAGAGTCCCTGACCGCATAGACAGCAGGTGTGCAGGTTACAAACAGGAACCAGCGGTGGTGGTTCACGGAAACAATCAGATATCGGTCTGTCCATTTAATAAAATTATACTGAGACCTACTATGTGCCAGGATGATGAAACCATATTTAAAATGAGGTGTGTTCTCCGCCAGCCTGTCTCTGCGGTTTTATGGGGTAGACAAGGAGAGTCAAAGTGGAGAGAGGAGCGTGTGATGAAACGGGAGGTGCGTGTGCCCTGGGCGGTACTTTTGCCTCTTGGAAGCATGTGTACAGAACTTTAAATTCTTTTTTAAGTTCCGAGTTCCAGAAATCCTGCATTTGTTTATTTATGGCTCTGACATCCTTGCTGGGCTGGACACCCACCTCTGGCAGCCCAGCGGACTCTGCTGTATCCTAGGGCTGATTTCTGGGGCCCTGCCTCGTCAATAACATTTTAAATGGTTTCTAAATTGCTTCATTTATTAAATATTTGCCATGAGAACAGAAAATAGGATAATTCATTTTAGTGAAGGGGCTTTTTTTTTTTCCTAAAAATTTTGCAGAAAAGCAACACATAGTAATTGTGGGTCTCACATTAGTCCAGTGTGAGAAAAGGAAGGCATCTTTCAAGCCGTAAATGAGATGATCTCCCAAGATACCCTGTGAGAAGCTGGGGACCAAGGAGGCATAACTGCTCATTAGCAAGCCTGTCTCTGGGGCCGCAGGCTGTGTAGGGAGCTGGGAGGCCGGGCGCCTGCTGCTGCCCCCCCCCCATCGGGACCTCCGAGCCCCCACAAGGGCGCGCTTTAAACAGCAACAATCCATCACTGTTTATGAGGCCAGCACAGAGGGCAGAGTTTGCCAACGGCTGGCCAGAGACCCAATTCCTGTTGACGTCGGTGGGGGGGGTACCTATTGTGCACATGGGGTGCCTGGGGTCCCAAGCGTCCTTCTGGGCAGCACATGCGAATAAAGTGGTCAGTGCTTAATTGCAGCTGCCAAGCCCTGAACATCAGATTTATTACCCATGTGTTCTGAAACCTTCATTAGGAGTTTGGGGAAAAAAAGTCTAATGTGAAATAATAGAAAATATATATCTATATTAGTCTCTGCCCCTGGTTCCTGGTGCAGGGCTTCTAAAACCCTTGTAATTTCCTAAATGATGCGAGCACTAGAGGCATCACTTGTTCTAATATTCAGTCATTGACTCTGGCTCCTGACACCAAGCTCCCAAATCCCTTTGCGTTTCCTGGGTGATAAGAGCGTC
This sequence comes from Equus przewalskii, assembly GCF_037783145.1. Lineage (NCBI taxonomy): Eukaryota > Metazoa > Chordata > Mammalia > Perissodactyla > Equidae > Equus > Equus przewalskii. The sequence continues at coordinate 45,399,535 of NC_091859.1, forward strand.
TTCTGTTTTAATGAGGTGACTCGAGGTGAGCTCCTGGACGCGGGCTGATCACCAGAAAGACTAAGCCATGAGTAGAAGCTTGGAACTTTCACCCCCACCTCCCAGTCTCTTGAGGAGGGAAAAGGGCTGTAAATGGAGTTAATGGTCAACCATGCCTACGTGAGGAAGCCTCCATAAGACCTCAGAAGTACACGGTTCAGAGAGCTTCCGGGTTGGCGAACACATCCACGTACTAGGGGGGTGATGCACCCCGACTCTAAGGGAGCAGAAGCTCCTACACTCAGGACCCTCCTCGACCTCGCCCTACGTGTCTCCTCGTCTGACTGCTCCTCTGTATCCTTTATCATCTCCTTTAATAAACTAGTAAGCCTAAATAAGTGTTTCCCTGCATCCTATGAGCTGTCCTAGCAAATAATCACACGCAAGGGGGAGGAGGTCACGGGAACCTCCGATTTGTAGACAAGTCGGACAGAAGCTGGGGACCCGCTACGCATGATGCATCTGAAGTGGGGGGCAGTCTCGTGGGACTGAGCCCTTAACCTCTGGGATCTGATGCCATCGCCAGGGAGCTGGTGTCAGAATGGATTTAAATCGTAGGACCTCCAGCTGGTGTCACAGAGTTGGTTGGTGGGGAAAATCCCCTCACGTCTGGTGTCACAGTGTGTGAGTGTGGTAGTGGAGGAGAGGAAAGGAGACACACAGGAGGAAGACTGAGTTTTTCTAAAACATCTATGTTTTCATCAACTACCAAGCAGCAAATCTGTTCATAACCAGGCTTTTGGACTTTCAGTACAAATTCAAAACGTGCACACAGCCCAGCTGGACCCACCTGTGTTTGCAAAGAGGAAGAGCCACGTGGTGGGTGGGACTCTTCAAGGTGGGGCCCTGCGTTTCCACACCAAGACACCCACTGGCCAGAGATGCTCGAAAGACTAATTGTAACACGGCTTAGTTTCCACATACGCAGACACGGTATTGCTTAAATGTTCAGATGTCAAAAATGTTGACCAGCTTGAGTTGGGCCTTTCCTGACATAAAATTTACATGCCATAAAATCCACTTTTAAAAAGTGCACAGCTCAGTGGTGTTTAGTCCTGATTGCTGTAGCTCCCAGGTAAGCTTAGAAATCGGGACGTCTGAGAGCTCCAGCTTTGCTCTTCTTGGTCAACATTGGGTTAGTCTGGATCTCTTGAACTTTTATAGGAATTTTAGAATCCGCTTCTCTATTTCTTCAAAGAATCAGCTGAAATTTGACAGGAATTGCCTTGAATCTGTAGACCATTTGGGGAGATTCAGTTTCGTTTGGGGGAGATTTAATTTCGTTGATTTTCTTGTTTTTTATTCTCTGCTTCACCTATTTCCTCTCTAATCCTATTTCCTTCCTTCTTGTTCTGGCTGCAACCTAATCTTAAGTGGAAGATGAGGTCCTTGACTGGAGGCCCTTCTTCCTTTCATACAGGTGCTCACAGGTATAAATTCCCCTGTAGATACTGGCTCAGCTGTCAGAACCCAGCTGGAGTCTGAAGAAACGAACAAGCTGCCTCTCATAGTTTCAGGATGTTGAGCTTTTGCTTTCATTCATCTTAAAATATTTTCTGATTTCACTTGTGATTCCTTCTTGAACCATTGGCTACTTAGGGATGCGTAGTTTAATTTTCACATATTTGTGAATTTCCCAAATTTCCTTATGTTACTCATTTCTAATTTTATTCTAGTGTTTCTATTTCTCCCTTCAATTTTGTCAGTTTTTGCTTCACATATTTTGGGTCTCTCTTTTTAGACGCGTATATGTTTATAATGGTTATGTCTTCTAGATGGATACACTCTTTTAGCCTTACAAAATGTACTCTTTGTGTCTAGAAACAAACTTTCCCTTAAAATCTGTTTTATTTGATAATAACACAGCCAGCCCAGCTCTCTCGTGGTTACTGCTGCATGGTGTAGCTCATCCTTCGTTTTTGCTGGATAGTTTTGGTGTAGAACCCTTGATTGACAGTTTTATTCTCACAGCACTTTGAATATCTCATCCCACTTCCTCCCAGCCTCCAAGGTCTGTGATGAGAACCAGCAGTTAATTTGTTGGGCTCTAGGATACCCGCTGACTCACTTCTCTGCTGTTTTCAAGATTCTCTCTTTGTCTTTGACTTTTGACAGTTTGATTATGATATGTCTTGGTGTGGAACTCTTCGAGTTGATCTGACTTTGATTTCACTGAACGTCTTGTAGATTAATGCGTCTCACCAAATTGAGAGGTTTTCACCCATCTATTTCTTTAAATATTCTTTCAGATATTCTTTATCTCTCTCCTTCCTTGGGACTTCCATTATGTGTACATTGGTATGCGTTATGGTGTGTGCAGATCTCCGAGGCGTTTTTCATTTTTCTTATTCATTTTTTTCTTTCTTTTCCTCAGACTGGATTATCTCAGTCGACCTACCTTATGTTTGCCTGCTCAAATAAGTCCTTCCCCTCTGGGAAAGTTTCACTTCAGTATTGTACTCTCAACTCCAGAAATTTCATTTGGTTCTTTATAGTTTCTCTGTCTTTATTGATGTTGTCTATTTGGTGAGACATGGTTCCCATAGTTTCCTTTAGTTTTTAGACGTGGTTTCCTTTTGTTCTTTGAACATATTTAAAAGAGCTGATGTGAAGTCTACATCCACTAGATCAACGCCTGGGCTTCCACAAGGATGGTTCCTATTGATCGCTTTTCCTGTGTACAGGCCATACTTCGCGTTGCTTTGCATGCCTTATAATCTTTGTTGGAAACTAGACATTTTAAATAATACTACTTGGCAACTCTAGATATCAGACTTTTTTCCCCTCCCCAGGGTTTGTTGTCATTGCTGTCATTAAAGATTTTCATTGTTGCTGTTGTCATTGTTCATTTAGTGCCTTTCCTTCCCAATTCTCTGAAGTCTGTATTCTTTGTCATGTTTAGCCACTAAAGTCTCTGCCTGGTTAGCTTAGTGATCAGCTAATGATGGAACAGAGATTCCTTAAATGCCTGGAATCTGTAAGTCTCCTAGTCTTTGCCAAGGAGGCCTATGTGCATATTGGGGCATGCCTTCGACACTCAGTCAGGCAGTTTGCAACTCTGCCTTAGCCCTCACTTCCTGTGTGGACAGAGCCTCAAGGCTAGCTGGAGGTGGAGGCTGAAGGCCTTCTGGGATCTTTCTTGGCATGCACACAACCCCACACAGGCAGGAACCTTCTAGACTCTTAGGAATATGTCAAAGATTTTCAAAACCCTGGTGGATATCTCATTCCTCAGATTTTCCTTTTAAGCTCTTTAGTTAGCCTGAATTTTGCCTCAGCTGTTGTCTACCACCTCATGCAGCTGCAAAGCTAAACAATTTCCTCTAATTATTTTTGACTAACACTTCCAAGGAAAAGGCTTTGTGTGTGTGTGTTGTGCAAGCTCTGAGTCAGGTTAAATAGACAGCTTTGCAAGTGGGGTCCTCCAAACAACCACCAGATAGTTCTAATCATGACAATTCCTTGCAGATAAGGCTTGGAAGAGCTCCAACCCTGTCCTGCCCCTCCCAGAGAGTGCCAGGCAGCTGGGTTTCATTGTAATTGGAGGCTGTTGGATTTTAAGGCTACTGTGGAGCCGCAGAAAGGATGTGGGAATAGGGTAGAGAAAGTGTTGCAAAGCCCACTGTTCTGACCATGATTCACCTGTTTCATTAAAAAAATGTTCTCCAGATTTCTGCAAACATTTGCTTAATTTCAAGGTTCTGAAAATTTGACTCTGAAAAATTTTGCCGTTTTTCTCATTCCTTTTTTAGAAGAGAGAATTTGGAGAGGTCTGTACTCCACCATTTCACTGACCTCACTCAACCTGACCTTTATTGTCCCTGTCTTGGTAAGGGAGAGGGTCCTCTCACAATAGGACCAACAGCGAGTACCCATGAGCAGCCTGAGTCCCAGTCTTGGGCGAGCCTTGGAGCTTGTCACCTTCTCCTGCACAACCTGCATGGCCCAGCTCCAGGGTCCCCCAACTAGCTCCAGTCCACATGCACCTTCCCCCTCCATACTGTGCGTTGCAATAAAGGACGTGTGCCAGAGGTACAGCTCTGTTGTGAAGCCTAGAGCACGGCCTCCAGAAGAGGGCACTCACCAGAACCTAGCCATGTTGGCACCCTCATCTCGGACTTCCACCCTCCAAAACTCTGAGAAATAAAGTTTTGTTGCTTATAAACCACCCAGTCCATGACATTTTCTTATAGCAGCCCAAGCTGACTCATGCAGGTGGAATGAATGCAGCCTGTCCAATAGATTTTGGACTTGCCATTCTGCACAATCACCGAAGCCAATTCCTTGAAATAAATCTCTTTTATATATAATATAGTACTCGTTCTGCTCCCCTGGAGAATCCTGATAAGTTGGGTGTAATGAATTCTGTCATAGCTGCATCTCTCAGGACTGTTGTGGGATTCAATGGAGTAATGGAGGCGAAACTCTTTGCAAATCACGAAGAAGAAGCCAAAAGTTAGGGGTGATTTTCTCCATTTAGTGTTTGACTATTTTCTGTCCTCTATTTTTCTCTAGTTGTTGCACTGGTTTTAGCTGTTGCCATCCTCTAACAAGGGACGGAAGACTTCAAGTCCCTTACTACGACCCATGACTTGATAGGACCAGGTTCTCCGTGATGGCATCGGGCCTCCTCGCCAGCAGCCAACTGGCTTCTCTTATGACCTTGGCCAGGGACACACATCAGGCCTGTCGGACAGTGAGTCAGCCAGTGTCCCCATTAGAACAGGAGCTTCAATATCAGCTTCTTAACAACTTGATCTAACCAAATAATTAAGAATCACATTTGCCAAAAGTTGCTAGCCTTAGAGAGTTAGGGGGCTCCTTGCAGAAATTAAAGATGAAATTTTACCTGATTTAAATTTCATTTAACAGATATTCATTGAGTCTCTAGAATGTTTGAGCTAGGAATGTGAGACAGGTGGGGTTGAAGATAAACCAAAGTAGCTTCTGCCCTCAGAGGAGCTGAGGCTCACTGAGGAGAAAGACGAGCCAGCAGAATGGAGGAGATGCTTGTGCTGGCAGGAGGAGGACCTGGCCATCTCCTCTATCCCCAGAGATTGTTCCCTTTTCCCCAGGCTGAAGATCTCACCTTTGAGTGAGAGACAACGACTGCCAGGATGCACACGGGGACAGGCTCCAGACCAGAGGAGCAGCATTTCTGAAGAGGAATGTGCCTCGTTTTGGTTAGCGTGGGAGCACCGCACCAAGGAGAGCAAGAGTCCTTGAGAGCACACTGCCAGGAGCCATTGGGCAAGATGCTCTCCTATACGTAAAGAATCATGCGTGTGCATAGAAAGATTAAATGGGAACCATAATTACAACAGAAACCTCCCCGGTTTAAAAATAATCATAAGGTTGCCATAACTAGAGAGACCCACAACAAAGAATATGCAACTGTGTATTGGGGGGCTTTGGGGAGAAAAAGGAAAAAAATAAAATCTTAAAAAAAAAATAAAATAATCATAAGGTCAAGCCTACTTCTAGAAAACGCTGTATGCATGTGTAAGCAACCCACGGCTCGAAACACCAAAATCTGTGGCATTATGGAATTGTAAATAAAAACAACAAGACACCTCTATGCACTTATTAGGATGGCCAAAATATGGAAGGTTGACAACGCCAAATGCTGGCAAGGATGTGGAGCAACCGAAACCCTCGTGCATTGCTGGTGGGAATGCAAAATGGTGCAGACACTTTGGCAGACAGTTTGGTGGTTTCTTACAAAACTAAACATATTCTTTTTTTTTTTTTTTTTAAGATTTTATTTTTTCCTTTTTCTCCCCAAAGCCCCCCGGTACATAGTTGTGTATTCTTCGTTGTGGGTTCTTCTAGTTGTAGCATGTGGGACGCTGCCTCAGCGTGGTCTGATGAGCAGTGCCATGTCCGCGCCCAGGATTCGAACTAACGAAACACTGGGCCGCCTGCAGCGGAGCGCGCGAACTTAACCACTCGGCCACGGGGCCAGCCCCAAAACTAAACATATTCTTACCATGTGGTCCAGCAACAGTGCTCCTTGGTATTTATGAAAAGGAGTTGAAAACTTATTTCCACACAAAAGCTTGCACATGGGTGTTTGTCAGCTTTATTTGTAATTACCAAAACCTGGAAGCAGCCAAGATGTCCTTCTGCAGGTGAGTGGATAAATAAACTGTGGCCCATCCAGACAATGGGATGTTATTTGGTGCTAAAGAGAAATGAGCTACAAAGCCATGAAAAGATAGGGAAGAAGCTAAAATGCACATTACTAGGTGAGGAAGCCACTCTGAGAAAGCTGCATCCTGTGTGATTCCAACGATGTGACATTTTGAAGAGGCAAAACTATGGAGACGGTAGGAGGACCTGTGGTGGCCTGGGGTTGGTTGGGGTGCAGAGGAATGAATAGATGGAGCACAGAGGATTTTCAGGGCAGTGAAACTATTATGTGTGATATCCTCATGGTGGATACAGGTCATTAGATATTTTTCCAAACTCACAGAATGCACGACACCATGAGTGACCCCAATGGAAACTCTGGGCTCTGGCTGACAGTGATGTGTCCATGTAGGTTCGCCGTTGTAACAAATGGCCCGCTCTGAGGGCGATGTTGATAACGGAGGAGGCTGTGCCTGTGTGAGGGAAGGGATAGGGGAAATCCCTGTACCTTCCACTCCATTTTTCTGTGAACCTGTAACTGCTCTAAAAAATAAAACGTATTTTAAAAAGTGGAGAAGAGAGAGGCAGAAGAGGAGGTCAGAGTGCTGCAATGTGAGAAGGACTCAGCCTGCTGGCTTTGAAGATGGAGGAAGGGACCCCAAGCCCAGGAAAGCTGGAGGAGGCGAGGGGACGGATTCATCTCCAGAGCATCGGGAGAAGGAACCAGCCCAGCGGACATCTTGGTTTTAGGCTGGTGAGACCCGGTTTGGACTCCTACTTACACAGCTCAATAAATTTGTGTTAAGTCACTGAGATGGAGGTAAATTGTTAGACGGCAGCCACAGGTTCCTGACAGTATTTTACACAAATGGCGGCCACAGTGCTACCTTCCTGCAGGTTCATCCTTTCTTTCCACTGAATCATGTGCCTTGGAGATTATTCCCCAGCTGGTCCTTTATCTGGGCTGCAGAGTTGATCACCATACTCCCCACTTCCTGTAGATGGACATTTAGACATTCGTTTGTTTTAATTTTAAACGATGCTGAGCTCACATGGGCCACGTCGCCCACTACTTTCCTCTCTCTGTCATTCTCTGTCTGGCACGAGAGCTGGCATTCTGCTGCCTCTCCCAGCTCTCAGGACGGCGCGAGCTCCCGCCCTGTAAATCTCTGCCGCTGCGTGTGGCTCCGGAAGGCTCCATCAGGAAGCCGCATGTGCCTCCGCATCCCCTTGTTTAGGACTCAGACTATTCATCACCTCACTTAAATTTGGATTCCTTCCTTTCTCTCTTCACCCTCCAGGGGTTGGCAGAAGCAGCGAAAGTCAGGACCACCCCAGCTGAGCCGCTGGCCCCACCCCATGCTGGAGAGCCAGCTGCCAGGTTGGTGTGACCTCCGCCCCCAGCAGGCTCCCACCAAAATCCAACTGGACACAGGGGACCAGGCATCCAGGAACAGCGTCTGCAGAAGCAGCAATTCAATCAGGGAAGAAAAACAGGCATTTTCTCTCTGTCTCTGCCGATTTGGAAAGTGGAGAAAGTTGATTTCAAGGGGGCCTTTGGGAAATAAGAGGAAACAGGTTTTGGAATAACTGTGGGGAGGGAGTAATTATGCCCCGAGACAACAGCAGTCCTCAGAAGGCAAGAAGGTTGTAGAGCCGGGGTGGCTGCAGACAGCCCAGGGACTGTTGGGGCAGGGGAGGCGTCCTGGGAGGGACCGCAGGTGTTTCAGAGCCTGGATCTCAGGAACACTGTCCTCCTGCCACCGGCGGACAGGCCAAGGCACCAGTGGGTGATGGAGACATACCCCTGGGCAGGCCGAGCGGTCACTATTGGTGATTCCCATGGCCTGTGGGGCTCCCTCTCTAGGCTTACCCAGGGTGGGCGGTCCATCTGGCTGCCTGCGGGGAGCCCAGGTTTCTCAAGGTCAGGGCGGTAAGTCACAGGATGCTGGGCCGGTCTGCAGAGTTTCTGATTCCGTAGGTCTGGGGAGAGACGGAGAAGCTGCCTTTCTTGTAAGTAGCCACGTGACCAGAGGTGATGGACCGGGGACCCCTGGCTGGGCCACCTGCCTCCAGCATGGGCTGTTCTGGATGAGAAGGGACTTTCTTTGAGTCCCTTTGAGCAGACATGGGAAGGAAAGAGGTGTTTACCCCAACCTTTGGGAAACATGCAGGTTCCCTTGCAGATCACAGGGACCACCTGTAGACACTTGGTATGGCCCCTGAAAATCACCGATGTGATAGAAACAATGGCCAAGGAGATGCAGTAACTGGAGGCCAATCACACACTCAGGTGTCTTCACATGCGCTTCTCTCTGCCTCCAGCCTCCAAAAGTCCCCGTCAGAGTGGCAGATGCATCAGCTTTAATCCCTGCTGGGTCTCCTCCCATGGGACTCTCCCAGGCTTCCCAGCTCTTGGGGAATACGAGGCAGAAAGATGAGCTGTCAGAGGAATATGTCATTATTGCAACTTGAAAGTGACCTCCCCGGATTAACCATAGACCCACCTCAGCTCTGTGACGTCCACGCAGACTGCGCCCGGCTGCACCGGACCCCGCCCAGCTGCACCAGACCCCGCTCATGAAGGACAGAGGCAGAGTCAGAGCCCACACACGGGAGGCACGCTCTGTGTTCATGTGGCCTTAGACAGTCCCACCTCCTTTAACAGAGTTTCCTGATATTTGGGGCAGATCCCCACTGGAATTTACTTCCTTATAAGACAGAGTATTCAGCAACTTACACGTCTAGACGGATTTAGCGCCAGACGCAGACATACCTGGGACTCCGGTCCCGCCTGTCAGGACGGCCCGGCCCCTGCACCTGTGCACCCCGGAGACGCTCTGCACGGGCATCTGCATTCTGATTGTGGCTTCATTTCGCAGAGGGAAAATGTGAGCTTAAAGAAAGTTGCGGGTGTGTGTCAAAAGGACGCGGGAGCCGACTCAAGATGCTCGGATGGCCACAGCTGGAACGCCTGCAGCAAGAGAATGGGCAATGTTGCATTGGATTATAAGCCTAAGTGCAAACAAATGCCAGGAGCCCATACAACCTGAGTCAATGATTGAATAAGTAAATAAATGGGGTAAAGAGACGCATTTCCCACACAGAAGAATGCCAAATCATTTATGTAGATGCCCCACGGTCAAGGAGCTGGGGCGCAGCTCCCCGGCCCCTGACTGTGTGTGACACTCAGTGACTCTTTCAAGGAGTTGAGCAGGGACAAGGCGTGAAGAGAGAGAACACCTGACAGACACACTCCGCCGGGTGTGCAGTCAACACGACGTTGACCAGCGACACTGACAGTGCGCTCCTGAGAGGAGGTGGCGAGGAGGCACTCGCCTCTACCGCCCTGTGACCAGCAACCCATCGCCCCAGTCTAATCGTGAGGAAAACACCAGACAAATGCCCTCTGAAGGACTTTCCACAAAGCACCTGGGTGACACTCCTCAACACCACCAAGCTCACCAAAACAAGGAAAATCTGAGAAAACGTCACAGCCAGGAAGAGCCTAAGGGCACACGATGACCAAATGTCTCGTGGGATCCCGGATGGGTCCAAGTAGACTACGGAGTTCAGCTGTTAACAATGTGTCAACACTGGTCCAGTCATTGGAACAAATGCTCCACTAACAAGATGTCAGTAGCAGAAATAGTAAATCTAAAATTTAAGAAATTGTAATTTTCTAATCACGAAATACAAAAATTAATTTTACTATAAAATTAAAAGTTTACTCAAAAATTTCGAAAGGCAGCAAAGCGCCAGAGCCTTCCGGGGGTCTAGCTCACCCCGGCTCAGCCAGGGCAGCCCTCCGTCCTGACTCTCCCTCCACTCAGGATGCCACACAATGGGGCAGGGGGCAGGGTGCGGCAGGGCTGCATTCCACCCACTAGCTAATTGTGACAACGCACGGAGGCCAGTGATGTTGTAGGACCTCGCTCATTGGTGACACTTAGCACCCTGGGTGATAACACTCACGCAAATTATCTTTCTTCACGTCAAATTAATTCCTCTGACCAAATTTTCCTGGTTGCCCTTTGCCCGAAGGCCCCTCAAAATGCCTGATTTCTCAAACAGAGCCAGGTTTATTGCTCCCACAGCGAAGGAGGCCACCCCGTGCAGGCGGGACATTCATCAGGGGGCAGGTTTGAAGTGGACCTCGAAGGCCGATGACCGACCGGGAGAGAGGTCGGACCCACTGCTCTGAGAGGGGCTTTCACCCTGACCAGGGCTGCTGTGCTGCCGAGACAAACAGGTTTTCGGAAAGTCCCTGAAACTAACAGTAATGTTACGTGCAATTCCCTCTTCCTGGGCAAGCTCTTCTTTTTTCCCTAAAGCTTTTTACTTACTTTTTTACTGGTTCACTAATGTTGTGTTAACTGGAGAGAGGCGGGCTCTCTTCTCACTGTGCAGGATTCCATATTCCATATTCCCTCCTTCACCAGCTTGCTGGGAACAGTCAGTATTAAATTGACCTTTCTCTCTGGCCTTGTGCTTATGACTCTGCTTCTGGGCAGAGGTCTGTTTTTCCTCGCATTTCGGGTCTGTTTATTTCTAAAGTGCTGCTTGAACTTGAATGTGCTTGTGTCTTGTCATCAGTCTTACTCCTGGTCGTTTGCTCCTGATGCTTCCCGGGGCCCAGGGGCTCATGGCGCCCTCGCTGTGGGGTCTTCCACCCCAGGGCAAGGCTGGTCCCTGACCTCTTGACCTTTGGGGGCCCTGGAATCCCAGCCCCCAGGCTGAGACCTGTTTCTCTTCAAGGTCTTGCCAACTCTCTGGGGCAGAGCTGGGGAACAGGATGCAGACGCCACAGCTCCCGAGACCCCCGGACTCCTCCCCTATCTGCCTTCTCTGGGATCTCCCCCATTATCTCATTCCTTTCCCTTACAGGCCCCTTTTTCCTTTCGTACCTTCGTAAAGGCAGGAGGGGCACTCATTCCAAGCTGGTTCCACTCTTAGAAGGTACAGAAATCCATGAGGTGAAGGAGGGCCAGGGTCTTGGCTGCCTCCTTCCGCTGGGACGGGAATGGAGACAGGAAACAAGCACTAATTAAAACAGAAGGACATGTCACATGCCGGGAAACAAGTCACGGAGCAGGAGACCCCGTTTCAGTTAGAACCGTCTTCCCTCAGAGAACGTGCTCTGGACTGTTTGTTCATTCAGCACAGCCCGCCGAGGACATGCCCATCGCCTGGGGGTTGTTCACAGAGGCACATGGCATTCGACAGGAGAAGCAGATGGCACCGGCTGGACGGGACCACAGGGCGGGGCTGCCTTTGCGTGGGGCCCAGGGACGTCCTGGAGGAAGTGGAGTTCGACGGGGTGATGCTGCTCTCTGGAACCGCCTCCCCAGCCCCTGGTTTTGAAAGTCCAGCCCCGCCCCTCGCCCTCCAGCAACTTGTGCCCTTGGCCTGTGGGACGTGAGGCCACTGTTTCCACTTAGAAACTTTTTCCTTTCAAGCTCCTTCGCCTCCAGTGTCAGCTTCCTCCGGCTCCTGAAGCTAATTACCGCAAACTGGGGGCTTCAAACAACAGGAATTTCTTCTCCCAGGTCTGGAGGCCAAAAGTCCAAAGTCAAAGTGTCTGCAAGGCCCCACTCCCACCGAAGGCTCCAGGGGAGAATCCTTCCTGCCACTTCCAGCTCCTGGGGGCTCTACGTGCTCCTTGGCCTGTGGCCGCATCACCCCAGTCTCTGCCTCTGTCCTCACGTGGCCTCCTCCTCTGTCTGCATCTTCTCCTCTGTGGGTCTCCCATAAGGTCACATGTCACTGGATTCAGGGCCACCAGAATTATTCAGCATGACCTCGTCTGGAGACTCTTAACTCAATCACATGTACAAAGACCCTTTTCCCAAAAGAGGTCACATGCACAGGTCCCGGGGGTCAGGGTGTGGACGCGTCTCCATCCAGCCGGCTGCACTTCCTCCAGGCCCAGGGCTGCCACGAGGGGCCCGAATCTTGAGGATGCTCCTGCAGTCAGTGTTCTCCAGGGTCCCGCACAGAAATGGGGCCCACTGCCCTCCCCTCAGGTGTGTCACTCAGTCCAGGAGTCCTGGGCGCCCACCTGTCCAGGGCGTCTAGGCCCAGGCATGCACTTGGGGCAGGCGGGGTTTGTCTGGGCCCTAGAAGCATGTGCTGGGTGGACGGACAGATTGGCTGGACAGCCAAGCGATACCTCTGGGCCTTTCAGGAGCACCTCAGCCTGAGTCCTGCCCTCAAGACCCTGCCTCCTCCCCCAGGGAGAGAAGTAGTGGGGGAGTCGCCAGGCCATGGTGATGGGGGTCCCCGGCACATGTGGTCTTTACTAGGGTCCATAAGCCAGGGTCACCCCAAGAGGAAGAGCCCAGGGGGTTCCTGACCCACAGCCGCTCACAAGCTGTTAACTAAACTGCAGCCAATTTGGATTTCACCTGTTTTTTCACTGATGTCCTTTTTCTCTTCCAGGATCCCACACGGCACTGAGTCCTCGGGTCCCTGTGGTCTCTTCTGATCTGAGACAGGTCTTGGGTCCCCTGGTCAGGTCTCCTGCAGAATGTCTCTGATCTGGATTAGTCTGACATAGCTGGGGTCTGGGTTTGGGGAGGAAGACCACAAGGCTGCGCCCTCTTGTCACACGTGTCGAGGGTACCCGCCCTCCCCAGGGCATCACGGGCCACGGTGACTGTCATCTCCAGCTCTGGGGTGACAGCCAGGCTTCTCCTCTGTGGGTACCACCCCCTCCCTCCTCTGGTCTCTGGAAGCGAGTCGCTAAGTCCAACCACACTCACGGTCTGGCTGGTCGTGGGAATTAAGCTCGTCCTCCTGGAAAGGGAGTATCTGCATAAGCTACACACGTATTTGAACTTCTTCCATCCTGAGCTTTTTCCCTCCCAAGTCCCCCTGCCTCTGCCCCATCCCAGGTTCTGACTGAGGGTCAGGCGTGACGCAGGCTGAGTGCCTTTATATCTCCCCCAGGATTGCAGCGCATCTGAAGCTCAGACCTGGCTGTGCAAGTCCCCGCTGCCCGAGGCGGCTCCTAGCTTCCCAGAGAGGCGGGTCTGGGATCAGCCGTCATGGATGGATCCTCCTGGTGGATGCTCTCAGCCGGGGTGGTTTCCTCGGAAGCAATGGAAGCCTCGACCAGGGTAAGAACAGCCCCGTCCGGTTGGGGGAGCACAGACTTCCTTCTCCTGCTTCTTGGACGAGAAGGACGGCTGCTCCTGCAGAAGCCACGGAAACGTGTACTGTTAGCGCCAGGGCGGCAACGGGGCACGGGGGTCTCTCCTCTCCTTGCACGCCCATCCTCTTCTGCTCGTCCTTATCACAGTGGGTGTGACTCCACCTACGTGTTCCTCTGCCCAGAGCCAAAGGCGTCCCTAGGAACCACACAGAAAATAGATTGTGTGCTTTCCTCTCATAACTTTCTGTACTTTTCACTTTTACTTTTAAAAGGATGGCTTTGGAAATTAGAGTAAATCTTTAATACCAGTAACTGTGAGTAAAAAGAGAAACATCCTTAAGTCCAGGTTTTTACCGCACGCGGTCCCTGGATTGGGGCAGCAGCTCCCTGGGCCCTGGCGTCCGGGGCGTTGGGGACAGCGAGGGCGCACCATCTGCGGGCACATGGCCATGACAGGCCACCAGAGTTCTCAAAAGTCAAGCAAGCCCCAAGCCCTCTCCGGACAGCCCTGCTCGAGTCCTGCCTCCAGGGCCTGACCTTCGCACCCTCACCCCTCACCCACTCACTTCTGCTTCTCCCTCCATGGGTCCAAATCTCAGCGTTTTGAAATTTCTCCTAACGGTCCTTCAACTCCCTCCACCGTGGGCGCTGCTCCTGGCCTGTCTCTCTGGAACCGGGGAGAAGGCCCCTCTCTCCAGGGCCTTTGCCTCCTCCTCCCAGCGCCACGTCACCCCTGACCCCCACTGGGGCCCGTCCCTGCAGAGTCCCCAGCCCACCGGGAGAACAAGGGCCCTGGGCTGGCCGGGCTGCGGACCGGCCTGTGCTGGCAGGCACACGGACGCGTGTGTGTTTGCAGGGGTGTGGGGCCGCGTCTGCAGCGGAGGCCTCGCTCTGGGAGAGCGTTTCCTCTGGATGCCTTGTATGGTGCAAGGTCTTCACTGGGAAGGAACCTTGTTATTTCTTTCTTTTCCTCACACAACTTCTGAATCATTGATCAAAACGTGCTCCTCTTCAGCCCATGCCTGCTGACCTGAACTCCGTCCTCCGTAATTGCAACGTGCTTCTTTCGGCTTTGCTTCTGATCAGCCCGATGCCCGGAAGCGGCTGGGGGTCTGCGGGGTGCTTGAGCAAGGCCCCCGGGGTGGGTGGTCCGCACGGCGGTGGTGACGGTCCCAGCCTGGACTTCCCCAGGTGGAGGCTGGGAGGCAGGGCAGGGGCCACTTGAGGACCTTGTCTTGGTTCCTCAGTGGTTGTGTATCCACAGGTCCTTAGATCAGACTCCCAAGATACGAGACCTAGAACCCGCGTGTGGGGTCCTTTGGGGACCGGAGAGCAGGCTCTTGAGAGGAGACTCGAACCGCCAGGGCGGCGTCTTCCAGGGTGTTGTTCTCAGCACAAGGATGTTTTTCCAGAGAAAGGAATTTGAGGGTCAAGTTAGTTTGGCAAATGTGGTTGAACCAACTTGAATGGTTCATTTTCCGCAGGATGCGCCCGACCCTCCCACGTGCTGATGAGCAGTGTGAGCGCCCAGCAGAGGCACGATCACTGTTCTTCAGATTCACTCGGCTCCCTCCTTCCACGGGCAGCGGGCTTGACTCTCGCTGGGCGACACGTGTGAATCACAGGGCTTCCCGGGACTAGGAAGGAAGCCGGAGCTCCTGGCTCGGGCCCCTCCTCGCCCATCGCCCCCAGAGAGAGGATGGAACCGTGGGCCCTGAGCACTCACGGGAGGAAAATTGGGAGAAGACTGAGGTCAAACGCAGGACCAGCCAGTGGGCAGATCCAGAGGGTGGAAGTGGATGAGGAGGAACCAGAAAGAGCCAGAATGTGAGTGATTGTAGAGCAAAGGAAAGGACTCCCGATAATCGGGTCTGAGCCCCCAAGAACCAATGACCCTGCCCCATAGACGTGGAGGTCAGCCCCTGAAAGGACTAAGGCTGGTGACCCTCGGGGCATCGCTGGGTTGCGTTCTCAGTGTGTGTTCTCTCTTAAATTGCTGAGCAGCTGTGACTATCTGACATTAGTAACGCTCTCCCCGCGCCAGCTCCACAGCACCAAACGCAAACGCCAGGCAGACGCTTAGCTCCCGGGGCCCTGAGGGTCATCCTGCAAATTCAACCTGCAGGTACCTGAAAAGCACCCACCATGAGAGACCCTCCCTGACGGGTCCTGCACGCTCCCCGCCTCCCCACGGCTGCCCTCCTAGTTCAGACCTTGGCACCCGGAGCTTCCAAGTCAGATGGGCTCTCTCATCCATCTCCCTTCTCCCTGAAGGACCTCACTAAGCCCTGTCACTGTCACCCCGTCACCTCTGTTGCTGCCCCTCCCGGGTCTTCAGCCAGCATCCCCTGTGGGACCCAAATCGGATAACCCAGCTCCTCTGACCAACTCCTCCCGGATGCCCAACCGACAGCTCACACATGGTGCGTTAGGTCCGTCAGGTTCTGCAGAGAAGCAGAGCCAACAGGGCATGTATTGATGCGTATATACAGGATATATACATAATTTAGTGTGAGGAATTCGCGCACATGACCATGGAGGTGTTTGAGAGGTCTCAGGATGTACCATCTGCACTGGAGGACAAGCGAGGAGAGCTGGCAGTGTGATTCCAGTCCCAGTGCCGTCCAAGGCAGGAGAAGACCGATGACCCAGCTCAAAGGGTCAGGCACAGAGAATTCTCCTTCTCTGCCTCTTTGTTCTGTTCAGCCCTCAACTGACTGGATGAGGCCCACCCATGCTGGGGAAGGGGAATCTGCTTTCCTGAGTCCACAGTCAGATGCTGATCTCTCCCTGAAATGCCCTCACAGACACACCCCGAGTCATGTTTCACTGGATCTCTGGCCACCCATTGGCCCAGCCAAGTTGACACATGAAAGTGACCGTCACACAGCACGCCCAGCAGATTTCTTACTTTCTGTAATTCAGACCTCTCCCCACATCTCCCTGGGTCAGGAGAGTCTCCGCAGAGTCTCTGAGCACAGAGACTCAAGTCGTCATGACTTTTCTTACTGTCCACGTGACAGGACGTCCCATCCCAGTGAGTCTTACTTCCGGCACCTTCCAAACATCCTGCAATGAGTCTGCTGTCTGTGTGTCTCCACCGTCACCCACACGACCTCAGGGCTTCCCAGGACCACTGACATCACCTTGCAGCGGGGCCCCGGCTGCCCTGCTGTCCTGGGGACGGTGCCCATGCAGGTCGGCCCCCCGGCCCAGTGATGCCTGCTCCCACCTGCTCCT
Source organism: Equus przewalskii (assembly GCF_037783145.1). Taxonomy (NCBI): domain Eukaryota; kingdom Metazoa; phylum Chordata; class Mammalia; order Perissodactyla; family Equidae; genus Equus; species Equus przewalskii. The sequence goes on from NC_091859.1 coordinate 45,416,102, forward strand.
CCCTCCCGTCGTCCTCAGTCTCCCTCTGCTGGGTCTGGGCTCCTGACCCCAGAGCTCTGACCTCAGTCAGCCACTAGTCCACACAAGTGGATGGGAGCCCAGAGCTCCGTGGGGGACAAAGGTCGGTCGATGGGGGTGCCCTTCCCCTGAGGAGCTCAGGCAATGGAGATACAGGGGCAGTCACTGCCCAGTGGATGGCACCGAGGGCCAGATGCCCTCAGATCGTCGGAGGGGCCAGGTGGGCCCACCCGGGCCAGATGCGTAGCAGAGGCCCCGGAGGAGGTGAGGTGGGAGCCCCGCCACGTGGACTGAGGGGGTGGGGCAGCAAGGACATTCCAAGCAGAAGAACAGCTCAAGGACAGGCAAGATGACATGACCTCAGGGACCAGACAAGGAGCTGTCACCTAACTGCCAGTCTGCAGGGACACAGAGAGGGGACAGGAGGAGCAGGTGGGCTGGGTCCTGAGGACCTCGGCACCCTCCGTAGGTGACGGGGAGTGTCAGGCCTTCACTGCAGGAGTGACACAGTTGGGTCCCGACTCACACAGGACGGTCATGAGGGCTGCCTGATCCACTGGGCCCGGCAGTTCAGCTCTGTCACATATCTCTGAGGGTCCGAAGTCACGCACATGAGGCAGGGGATAGGGTGGAGACACACAGAGAGCAGACTCATTGCAGGATGTTTGGAAGATGCGGGAAGTAAGAATCACTGGGATGGGACGTCACGCCATGTGGGACAGCGAGAAAGGTCGTGACGACTCAAGTCTCTGTGCTCAGTGACCCAGTGGAGAGTCTCCTGACCCAGGAAGACATGGGGAGAATATTTAAAGGGAAGTCTCATCAACACGTGTAGAGGTGGGTATTGGTTGGTGCAGGCACAGCCTGAAAACAGACTCTCACGCACGTTGCATGTTGTGCTAATAAGGCCTAGGCTCCTCTGGGGGGAGATCTCAGTATGGCAAACCGTGCTTCCATCTGAGCTTGTGCTGGAGGGCCGAGGGGCCGACCACGGCATCCTGGTTGGACTGTGCTGGGGTGGCTGCCCTGATGGCAGGGCAGCGAGAGTGAGCAAGTATCTGTCTTCCTGGGACCCTGCTGGCAGCCACAGATCCACCACCTAGGCCCTAGGGGAAACCATTAAGGGATGTACACTCAGTGGCCACTGGGGGCCTTCAGCGCCTTCCCCAGGGGGACAGGGTTTTCCAAGTCAGACTCACAGGCTGGCCTCCGTGGGGGCAGAGGTCCCTTTAACATGCACTCTGGGGCGTTTGCATGAATTTCAGTGCTTCATCAACCGACCCACTGTTATCTCTATGGATTCTGCAGGAATTTAATTAATTGATTAATTATAAAACAAACATTAATCTCCCCCCCCCCATGTGCCAGGGAGTCTAAGGCACTAAGAGGAAGGCAGGTAAGCGCCCCACCCCCAGCAACACCTGCAGGAGGAGAAAGAGGACTCCACCCTGGAGGTGGGAGGGGTCTACCTGGTGGGCCAAGGACATCAGGACAGTGTGGAGGGGCTTTGGGACAGGCCTGCCTCCTTTGGGGCCGGTGGGCCCTCCCAGCCCAGCCCCCTCCTTCCCTCCTGCTGCCGGGTTTGCCTGGAGCCGCAGTTTATTAAAATTTCAGGCCTGCTGGTCTACCTGGAGCGGCATCTTCTAGCTTTAATTCCTTCAGCTTATCAAACCTGCATAAGCCAATGTGACCACAGCTGGAGGTCTCTGTCTTCCAGAAATTTGTGATTTTTCCTGTTAACTGCAAGGCAATAGATGGCCAGTGGACAGGAATTGGTCAAACTAAATGAACTTTGAAATTGTGTGGCTCTGTATGTCAGAGGGGAGGGCAGGATTTTGCAGAGACGACTCCCCTGCTAGGGGTTTCCTGCCAGGGGTTAAAGACTGAGTGGGATTCCTAGAAAGAGGGCTGTATCCTGGCCTCCACGCGGACTGGGCACTCCGTCCTCAGTGCTGGCCCAGGCTTGGAATCTGACGAGAAGAGCACCCTGGCTGCCCGGACGTGATGTCCAGTCATGTGGGTACTAAGACCGGCCGGCCTCGGGCCTTCCTGGAGCAATTCAACCTCCTGATGGGGACACTCTCCCCCAAAGGCCAGGTGAGAGGCTTCCCGAGGGTGCTGAGGTCAAGGGGCGACCATGAGGCCCTCAGCCCAATGCCAGCTGAGCGCTCTGTGCCCGGCGAGCTGTGGACCTGGAGCAGAACTGGACAAGTGAGCCGAGACAGCCCAGAGCCTCCAGGCCTCCCGTGGCAAGAAGGAAGAGCAGCGGGAAGACCCAGAGAGCAGAAGAGTCACAAACCCCAAACACAACGCCCAGGCCAGCAGCCTCCCCAGACTCCCTTCTCCCGAGCAGCCGCAGCTTCACGACATGAGCTGCCTTTGCACACACGTGTGCACTGGGGTCCCCGAGACTGGAAGACCGAGGTGGCCTCAGGGCGGCTGGGGATGGGTGCACCGAGGAGACAGGGAGTGTTCCTGGAGGAGAAGCTGACGCAGTGAGATAAGGATGGAGACAGAACGGGGGTGGGTGTGATTGGGGGGCGATGGGTCAGGGTCCTCCAGAGAAACAGAGCCAGCAGGACCTAAACGTGTGTGCACGTATGTGTCTATATCTAGCTCTATACACAGAGAGAGAGACATGAAGAGATTTATTATGAGGAATCGGCTCACAGAATTATGGACTCTGAGAAGTCCCACGACCTGCCGGCTGCCAGTGGGAGCCCCAGGAGAGCGGTGGTGGAGTTTTGGAGGCCCGGGAGCAGGAGAGCGGAGAAAGCCAGTGTCCCAGCCCCAGTGGCCAGGCAGAGGAAGAGCAAATTCTCCCTCCCTCAGCCTATTTGTTGTTCTATCCCGGCCCTCGCTGGACTGGACGAGGCCGCCTGCATTGGGGAAGCCACCTGCTTCTCTGAGTCCACGATTCAAATGCTCATCTTCCAGAAACATCCTCATAGACGCACCCAGAAACAAGGTTTGAGCAGACGTCTGGGCGCCCCGTGGTCCGGTTGAGTTGACTCATAAAATTGACCACCCGGAGAGGGACCCGAGGCTGGGAGTGACCGTGGAGGTCACAACATTGCTAACAGCATAAGCCCCTAAACCCCACCACTGCGTCATTTATCCTGGCGTCAGGTCCAGCTCTGTTTGACTCGATTAATTCTGCTCAATTCAGCTGGTTCTAATTCTGCCCACTCAACGACTGCTTGCTTCCGCCTCCAGGCCCAGCCTGGGGTGTTCTCTGGATGGGCTGAGATGTTTAGCTGAATAACAAAATAAAAACATGTATAATTCATAAATTTAATTTTCTTAATTATATTTCAGCGAAATCACTAGATTTTAATCAAGATTCATCTACTATGTGTTCTGCTGAAAGTAATGAATTAAAGATTTAAATAATAAAATGTAATTGTATCGAAGGTACACACATTGTGGATATAGTTTCATAAAAATGCAAATTAAAGTTTAACAGAAAAATAAAAATATTTTCCATATTTTTCGACAGTTATTTTATTCCAAAATATTAAGAATTACATATGAAAATTAAAAGGCAAAATGTAAATTATAACTAATGAATGTCAAGCATTTAAATTAAAATGATCTCAATAAGAATAAATCTTGCTTTCATTTTTTCTGAGGAAGATTAGCCCTGGGCTAACATCTGCCGCCCATCTTCCTCTTCCTGCTGCGCTAACGTTCGTGCCCATCCTCCTCTACTTTGCATGTGGGGGACGCTGCCACAGTGCGGCTTGATAAGTGGTGCGCAGGTCTACACCTGGGATGGGAATTGGCGAACCCCGGGTCACCGAAGCAGAGCGCACGAACTTTAACCACTGACGCCACAGGGCCAGCCCCTTGTTTTCGTTTTTTCTGAAAATCAAATTTACTAGTATTAAATTTTAGTAAAAATAAACCTATTTGCCCTCCTAGTGTTCCATTTCCATCTAGGGAAAAAAAAATCATGACTCTCAACTTGACCCTGAGGGCCTGGGAGGGGTGGGGATGTCGGTCGGGGCAGAGTTCCTGCTATGAGATGACTAGTCCTGGAGCTGGAGATGGACAGTAGCACCCGGGCCCAGAGTTACAACTCGGTGTTGTGCCCTTGAAACCTGCTGAGAGGACAAACCCTGTGTTCTCACCACCCACCCACCCACCCACCCACACACACACTCACTCACTCAGACACACACCCACACAGACACTCACACAGACACAGACCCACACAGACACACACAGACACACACACACGCTCACTCAGACACACACAGACACTCACACAGACAAACACAGACACTCACACACACACACAGACACACACAGACACTCACACACACACAGACACACAGACACACCCACACAGACACACACCCACACAGACACTCACACAGACACACACACACGCTCACTCAGACACACACAGACACTCACACACACAGACACACACCCACACAGACACTCACACAGACACAGACCCACACAGACACACACAGACACACACAGACACTCACACACACACGCTCACTCAGACACACACAGACACTCACACAGACAAATACAGACACTCACACACACACACAGACACACACAGACAGACACACACACAGACACACACACAGACACACACACAGACACACACAGACACACACCCACACAGACACTCACACAGACACACACCCACACACAAACCCACACACAGACACTCACACAGACACTCACACAGACACACACCCACACAGACACTCACACAGACACACACCCACACAGACACTCAGACACACACACAGGCACTCACACAGACACACACAGACACTCACACAGACACCCACACACACACACACACACACACACACAGACACTCACACAGAGGTGACCACGTGTGGTGCTGCAGACGTTAATTAGCTCCACAGTGGGGATCATTCGCAATGTACATGGATAGCGAATCATCAACTTGTAAATCTGAAATACACTCAACTGTTAATTGTCAATGACACCTCAATAAAAGCGTGACTCCTGAGCATGTTTTGTCCAGACCTGCATGGGTACAAATTTTAGAGCAACACGACACGGTGAGCAATCGCAAAACAATTGCCATGGTGGCAACCCTGTGAGTCCCTCCAGAAGCGTGGAGCAGCCGCGAAGTATGCGTCCTCGGTCCAGAAGCCATCCCCAGTTCTCTCCACCGGGGCGGCAGCTCGGCGCTGAGCTCCGCACACGCTGAGGCATCCAGGGGCGGGAGACGGAGGAACATTTCCCTGGGGCAGGAACCATGTGGTCAGGAGAACTAGCTTCTGGGGTGGCCACACTGGGTGCACTTGGAGGTGGGGTTTGAGGGGGCTGAAGCAGGACCAGGGCCGACGGTGGCCCAGAGAGCAGCTTTCCAAGGAGGGGACCCTGAGCTGAGTCTGTCACCGGTGTACGTCCCAAGCAGCTCAAAGGAACTTTTGAAAATACCCTACACCCACTTGAGGTTGTTCTTCAGAGCCACGTCAGGAAGAAACACCATCGTCCACCGGCCTGAACCCGGCTGGGCCCCAGACAGGAGCAGTGCCTGCGTAGACGGCCGGGGATGCACTAAGGTCGCTCCTGCTCTGGTTTAATACTGAGATCTCCCCCCAGGAGGAGCGTAGGCCTTATTAGCACAACACACAACGTGCGTGAGAGCCTGTTTTCAGGCTGTGCCTGCGCCAGCCAATACCCACCTCTACGCTTGGTGACAAGACTTCCCTTTAAATATCCGTTCCCACCCCATTAAAAGGACCTGCTTCCCCTTGTGTGGGGAGCCACGACTCCAGAAGGAATTCCATGTGGTCTCCTTTATTTGTGGCAAGTAAATTTTACTTTGTGTGACTTCTGGTGGAGGCTCTGATTTCATCAGGAAAGCAGACCCACTTTGGTTGGGTAACAAGTCCACGGGGCAGTGGGGTCAGCGCGGGCGGCCCGTGCCGAGGCTCTAAGGGGCTCTCCTCAGAGAGCTTCCCAGGTCTGTGGAGGACAAGGATGCTTCCAGACAGGTGGGCAGAGGGGGGATCTGGGGCCACGGGCTGGCCTTGTCTGGGGACAGTGAGCCCTGCTCCGAGCTTGGGGTGCTCCGAGCTTGGGGTGCTCCGTGGGAGTCTCCATCAGAGAAATAGGTGGTGGAAAGGAAGATAACCATCTCAGGACACCGGTGACCCTTTGCTTCAGAGGGTGGCCTCTGAAATTCATCCTAGGGGCCCCAAAGGGCACCCGCGGAAGCACTCACATCTGGGCTGTGTGTGTGGGGGCCCGCTGTCACGATGTCCTGGGCCGTCAACATGCTGTGCCCTCCAGATCCCTGTCGTGGGGTGCTCCTCCTTCTTCCTCTGACCCCCGCACCCCCCAGGGATCTCCCAGGACACCGATCACCCCTGTCCTGTCCATCTAGTCTTGTCCCCACCATTCCTTCCCTGACACTGAGCTTTGACTGATGGCGACAGGGACCCAGCTTCCTCCAGAAAGCGCAGAATTTCCAAGAGCCATTTCTGCAGCATCTCCAAAGGCAACAGGAGAACAAGAGATGGACAGCTGGGAGGGTGGGGCGCGTGGAGCAGCTGACCCGTGGAGTGGGGGGATGGATTGGAACCCCGCCTGGGACACGCCCCCACGCTCCCTTCCATTAGGTGGACCCTTCTGGAACATTTCTGATCCCTGGTGGTGAGGGAGTCGGAGTCGCTTCGAAGACAAATTAATTTTGGGGAGAGAGTTGCCCGTAGGGTTAGCCATCGCTGCGGGGGTACCCAGGAAGGAGAGCCCTCTGCAGTGAGGTGGACGTCAGCTGGACGGGGCTGCCCTGGGCTGCCGTCCGATTCCAGCAGGCACTCTCCTCCGAAGCTCGCGGCCCCGCGGCCAGTTAGAGCAGGGGCTGGCGTCCCAGGTGGGGTCCTTCAGGGCCAGCGCGAGCAGGGCTCCCCAGGGGTGGTGGCTGGAAGGCTTGGACCCCTTCAGGGCCTCTACCAGGAGCACGAGCTTGGTCCTCTCTCCTCCTTCTCGCAGACGACCTGCCCTCCCTGGGCTCCTGCACTGTTCCCTGAAACGTGAGGATGGCCACTCTCTCCCAAGCTCATTGTTTTGAGAATAAACAAGGATGCACGGACAACCCCACACAATACAGAGAAGGCCGTGCAGGCTTATTTTAAGAATCGTTTAAGCACAGGGCACTTCATCCCGAGAGAGAGAGGTGACACGGCCAGCGACCCGCCACGCGAGACACGCGGATCCAGCGCCCACAACAGGGAGCCTACTCGGAGCTCAGAATGCCTGGGATCAGAGCTTCTTCCGCCCCAGAGTCTGTTTCGGGCAGGAAACGCAGTGAATGAAGAGTGACCTCCTGCAGATTGGCTGTGGCCTCCTTCCCCAAGGACCACAGAGACGGGCCAGGAGGGGCTGCGCCTGGCCGCTGAGCTGACGGCGGCGGCCTCATTAGGAGCTGTCCCCCGTGGGACGTCTGGACCTGAGGGAGCCATGCAGCCGAGTCCCTGACCCCACACGAGGGGCCTCCGAGAGGCAGTGAGTTCCCGGGGAGGGCAGACAATTAGGAGAGCATCAGGCTGGACGGAGCAGCCATTAACTACCACCACGTTTGGGAGAAATAAAAGTCTGAGGTCTCAACGCAGAAGAGGAAGAAGCAGCCGGACAGCAAGCGGGGATGGGGGTCAGCAGGAGGGGGCTGTGAGTGTGGACAGTGTGGCCAGGAGGGCAGCGCCCACGGGGAGGACACGGAGACTGGTGGGAGAGCGAGAGAGGGGCTTGGCTCTGACCTCAGCTCTCCATCCCATGAGGTGCTTCAGGGACCAGGCCGGGCACCCCATCCCGTGGAAACACCACGATGTGAGCTCTGGACTAGAAACCCGGGGAAGAGAGGAGGGGAAAGATGAGGGTCTCTCTGTCTGCTGGGCCCCTCGGAGAGCAGAGCCCCCAGCCCTCAGGCCCCGCGGCTGCACATGCCCTGGGAGGTGCCCCTCGGGCAGAGGCTGTGAGGCCCTCCCCTTGGCTCAGAGGGGCAGCTGGGACACGGAGCTGGGCCTGGGGCTCCAGGTAAAGCAGGAAAAGCACGTGAAGCCCCTCGCTGCCTCCTGCCGGCCCCCAAGGGTTCAGTTTGCAGCTCTGAGGGGGCCCAGCTGCATTTCCAGAAGCTTCTAATTCCCTTGGCCCCTGCATCCCCCACGAAGCCGCTCGGTCTGGGGTCTGCAGCAGCTTCCAGCAAATGAATCAGACAGCATCAGGGTCTGGCCAGCTCCAAGCAAGCGTCAGCCCAGCCGAGGCCAGAGCTCAGCGAGAACTGGCCAACAGTGCCCTCTGGTGGCCACTGTCATCTCTGCCACCAGGAGCGGCCGGCCCGGGTCCAGCCTTGGGGTGGACACCGGGCGATGGACACCCTCTGTCCACGGTCAGACCTGCATGACCCTCGGAAGCTGGTGTTAGCTGAGTGCCTGTGTGCCCATCATTGGTCCTGGGGGTCCTGCCACCAGCAGCTCCGGGGCAGCCTCTCTCTGTGTCCCAGCTAAGGAGGGCCAGGCCCCGAGTCCCGGGAGCACACACAGGGGCATCTAGCTGGGCCCAGACAGGTGGGTTTAGGGAGGGCTTCCTGGAGGAGGTGACACCCGCCCGGCTGAGATTCGAGGATGATGATGGCAGTGGCCAAGCAGAGATGTAAGCTGGGGGACACGGGCTGCCTCGATGGAGAGGAATCGGGGCAGAGGCTCCGAATGAGGAGCGGAGTGTGTGGAAGGAGCTGTCCCTGGACAGGGCGGGAGGTCTGGTGGAGGAGACGGCTCACGCGGCGGCGGGAATCAGTTTCCCAGACATACGAGCGTCAAACCGACATGTGCACACCTCAGACTTACAGGGCACTGTGTGTCGACTATCTCTCAAGGACGCTGGAGAAAGTGTCTCTGTTGGGCATTCACGGAAGTCCTTGTGAAATAAGTAAAGTCTGGAGTCGTTGGGAGAAACACATCACGTCCGTCTCCTGGTGACATAGGACATTGGTGTCTGGGGACACGGGGTGCGGGCACAGGGCCTTTCTGTACTGTCTTTGCAGATTTTCTCTAAATCTAACATTACTCCAAAATAAAAAGTGTATTTTAAAAAATCATCCTACCCTTTGCCCTGCTCCCCCCAAAACCCCCTCTGTGAAACGCCAAGGATTTGCCGTGGGTTCTGAGTCCTGTGGATTCGTAGGAGGAGATATTTCTGCGCCTCGGCCAGGAGGTGCCCTGGGGACTCAGACAGCGCGGGCCACCACAGGCGGGTCCTGGTTTCCAGGGTGTGAAGCAGACACAGCAAACCGCCCCTCAGAGCTCCTGAGGGTATCGAGTGCCAGGCCGGGCTCAAGGGCCTTCAAGGAAACCCTGGAGCCAACCTCACTTGGCGGGAGAGTCTCCTCTGGCCTCGGTCCGGGCGCTGGTGTTTCCCTGAAGCTGTGTCGACAGATGGTGGAGGCCGGGGTGGGGCGGGGTGGGCGGGGTGGACGAAGGGGTCAAAGGATACAAACTTCCAGTTATTAGGTAAATAAGTCCTGGGGGAGTTACAGCCGCCAGAGTTAATAGTCCTGGGGAGTGAATTTGAAAGTTGCCAAGAAAGTAGATTTTAAAAGCTCTCATCACACACACAAATTTAGTGACGATGCGTGGGGTGACAGAAGTTAACCAGACATTGTGATGATCATTTCAGAATATATACAAATATCGAGCCATTACATTGTACACCTAAAACTAATATAACGTTGTATGTCACCTACACCTCAATAAAAGAAAATAATAAATAAAGTTATCTATCCAGTTAAAAAGCAAACATCCAGAGCTAATTCCAGATGACGCAGCTGGCCACCTCCGAGCTGTTCGGTTCTGCGGGGCCTCGAAGCAGCTTCAGACAGAGAAGCCCGAGCAGCCGACTCACCCTCCTTCACGAGATGGCTGATTGTTTGTTGATCTCCATGCGGTGCAGACCAGACTAAGGCGGCCTGACCTCGCAGGGCCCTGGAGCCTCAGCCTCAGGCCTGGAGCTGCCCCACCGAGCTGTGGTCTCAACGGTGTGGCTGAAGACACGCCGGTCACCCTGGCGATGAAGGCATGGGGAGAGGGCGTGCTGTGAGCCGGGTCACACAGAGGGTCCAGGGTGGGTTCACCTGCAAGGTCTAAAATTCCCAGCTGTCTGTTGGAGACCAGACATGTTCAACGCTTCGTCCAAGGAGTTGGTGACAAGCCTTCACATCAGAGGTGGTGGGGACAGGCACTGTGGCCCCAGCTCCCACAGAGCTCACCTTGGCCCCATGATACACGTCGATGGCATAACACGACTGCACAGGGCGTCTGTCCTTGTCCCCGGCTGGCCTCTCCTGGACACTATCCACTCTATGCCACACGGGCAGGCTTGGCGCTCTCCGGACAGGAAATGCCTTGGTGGCTGTGTTGGGGGGGCATCAGCCGGGAACAGGTCAGAGGGCCTCCAAGAGCGGATGCTCTGCAAGGGAGGCAGGCCCCGCCTGTCAGAGGAGGCCCCACAGGGTGGCCGGAGCAAGTCAAGGATGCGATGGAGACGGCTCCACCCTGTGTGAGAAATGGCTGCCTCTGAAGGCCCCGAGCGTCCCCCATCCCACAGCTTTAACCGGCAGCCTCTCCTGCATGGGCCACGTCTCCACTCTGAGGACGGGGACTCGATGTTGCTCATGTCACAGGGGAAGTAAGGGCACCCCCTCAGGTCAAGGGCCAGGAATTCAAGCCCAGGTCGCCTGGGCCAGAGGCTGCAGTCTCTGCACCGCACCACACTCTGACACACACACACACTGACATGCACACTCTGACACACTCACACTCTGACACACACATACACACACACCCCCCGTTCAGGAAGCCGGGGCACCTGTGCCCTGTGCCCTGTTCCAGATGCCCCCGGCTGCTGTTCCGCTGGAGGGGTGTTTTGCTCTGGATGACAGTGGCTGTGAGGCTCTGGCCTGCCTGTGGGGTCCTTTTCCTGACAGGGCCGACCCTTCCTGTCCACATCCTGTGACCTATGGTGGTCTCTGGGCCTCCTGGGGGCTCCAGTGTTGGTGTCGTCCCCCGGGAACCGTGTCCAGAGCTGCAGAGATGGGAGGAGGATGGTGCCTCCCACAGGACTGGCGTTGGTGATGCAGGCAGATTCTCTCCCTCCACTGCCCTCGGCCTGCGCTCTGTGGCGCCCGGGCGCACCCGCGTCCTCCGCCCGCCTCTGGCTGTGTTCCAGCCCCTGCCCACAGCCACACGTGGTCCCACGATGACGACATCTCCCCAAGGGCTCATCTTCCATCTGCCGTTTGCCGCCCCCCTTTGTCACACAGTGCTCTCCCTCTGCCCAGTGGCCCCCAACACCCCGTTTCCGCCCTCTCACGGTCAGACTGGGCTCCTCCAGGCTCACGCTCCTCAAAACACTGCCTATAGCCCCAAAACCCAGCTCAGGGGCTCCGGGGGCAGTGCCTCTCGACCCCAGGGCCCACCCCCAGGAGGTGATCGTGGTGCCATGCCCCAAATTGCTCAGCCCTCCCTCACTCCCGTGTCACCATTTCCCCAGCCTTGGCCGAGCGCGAAGTATTTAATAAATGTTTAATGGCAACAATAAAAGATCAGCTTGGCACAACTGGAGATTTTTGTTCAGGGACCTGGGCTATGCTCTGGGTCAGTAATAAAACGCATCTTGGCAGAGCTACAGAGATGCCAGGGAGTCATGGGGCCGTTCGGAGGCCCCCCCGGCCTAATTCAGGGACGTGACTGGGAAGGGGCTTGACAGGCTACCAGTAACTGCCCATTTGTTCCTCCTGAAAAAGCTCTGACGGCCTTGTGCTGGCCTGCGGCGTGAGAGCCGGCCCCTCCCCAACTCAGGGTCAGGTCCGCATCTACCACGGAGGATGACTAGAACCCGTGCTGCATAGGGTGGTGGTGACAACTGTGTTGTGCAAATGACACGAGGGGGTGAGAAGGTTCAGCCACGGCCCCTGGGTCACGCCCCTGGCATGGCTGATGGCCCCCAGTGGAGGCGATGCTGGGAGGGCCTCGGAGGTGCTGGGCCCCCTCTTGTCCAGTTTCTCCTCTGTCCTCTTCTGATGAGCCGATGGTGGGGGGTGGAGAGGACTTGGTCCTGAGAGAGGGCTCAGGTCCACGGGGTCCCATGGGGTGGGCTGAGGTGAGAGCCTGGAAACAGCTGTCAGAGACCACCGAGCAGCGAAGAGCAGCAGGAGATGATGGTGCAGGCAGAGCCTCAGGCCAGGTCAGCAGCAGACCTGGACTCGTGCCATGACAGCCTGCCCCCAGCAGCCATGGGGTGGTGAGTGGTAGAGGCCTTGTCCACCTGAGGCTGAGCCTGGAGACAGCGGGGAGGCCTCCGGGGCCATGACCCCACAGGCTAATGGCGCCCCACTGTCTGTCCATGCCAGCCCCGATGCCACTGCTGCCCCCTCCAGTGGTCCCGTGATCATACATCTAAGGAGCCAGGGCGGAAATAAGAGACGAGAGGCGCCCGGTGAAGCAGCCTAATAGGGGCAGGAAGAACCTGACCGTGAGCCCTCCACCACCCAGGACGGGACAGGATGCCTCGAGAACACTGAGTGAAACCTGAACAAGACTTTTAAGGGGGAAAACATGACTTTCAAAATAAAAACAAAATAAAATCAAATTGGTGTTTAAAGAGGAGGATGCACTGTTGGTGCCTTGAGGTGCAGAAACCAACACAGAAACACAGAAATCCCACGATACTGGGACGAGGACCGCGAGTGAAGTCCCCGAGGTCCCACACATCATCCTTCGCCTTCTGAAAGGAGGAAACGACACAGGCAGTCGGGGGACAGAGGACAGAAGACGGACTCCGGGACCCGCAGTGAGGCTGGGCGAGACTGCAGATCAGAGCCGGAGAACTCGCATGCCAGGCTCCCCGGGAGGGACCCGACCCTCGGCTTCCCCTTAAATTCCCAAATAAAGAAGGCTGGAAAGGAGGGCACGTTTTGGGGTAAAAAGAACAGAATACAGGCAAAGCCAAAGAGCACACTTTCATCACACTTCTCCCGGCCACACTAATGTCCCCCAACCCCTGGAGGGGCGGGCTTCGTCGAGGCCCCCAAACCTGCTCGAGGACCCCCACCAGCACGGAAGGCAGAGCGCGCAGACCTGCAGGTCACACGGCAGCTGCCCCCTGCTCTTCTGGGGGACACGCGCCACGAACAACCACAGTAAACAACAGATGGTCAACCTGAGACCTGGAGCGGGGGACCCGGGGCTCCTCTGCAGACGTGCAGACGTAACTCACTTCTTGCCTTTCCTTCCAGGAGCAAACTCTAATCACACGCACAAATAAAGCCCAGTCTCCCCTTTCACAAATGAGATAAAATAGCAACATATTCTATATGTCGTGTTGCACTTTGCTTTTTTCACTTAAAATGCAAAGTAGGGATCCTTCCATAGCAGGCTCTAAAGAGCTTTCCGGTTGTGTTTAACAGCTGCGTAGAGTTCAGTGGCGTGAATGCCCCGTAATTTATACAATCAATCCCCATTGGTGGATGTTTGCGTTGTTTCTAGTAATTAACTTTTACTAACCACACTGCAATGAGCATCTTTGTTCCTGTATCATTTCTTATCTGCGAGGATATCTGTAGGATCAATAAATAGAAATGCAATTGCCAACTAAAATGGAAATTCTAATAATGGTCTAGAAATAGAAAGATTTTGTACTATCTCAGCACAATCTAGAAAGTTGAGGAGGAGAGGGAGGAGAAAGGAAGCTGTCTGAAATGTCTCGTTAGCAGGAGAAAAGTGGGGGCGGGAAATCCAAGAATGCACGTCTCTCCTCATGGGGCAGAGGGGAAGGGGTATCGCAGAGAGGGGAGGCAGCATCGGGGCTTCCAATCACAGAAAAAAATCCCCTAAAAGAGAACGTAAATTCTAAAGGAATAAATTGCCATACAGCTTTCAAACCAAAAATGTAACAATTGGAAAAAAATGTCTTGGACAATAATTGGATCAAACCCGCAAAAATAAGTAAGCAAAATGCATAATAAATACATATGCAGCAAACAACAGAATCAAATACATTGGTCATTCCTCGAATGCGAATGGACAGTCTTCCCCCATAAAGACAATGACTTTCAGTTCTGATCAACAAGGAAGCCGAGCTGTGTGGAACGCAAGAGGAACAGAGCAAACCAAAGATGTAACAAAATGTTGGCAATAGAGCAAGAAAACGGAGAGGCCGAGTGAGTAACAGGAGGAAGCATGAGGGACAATAAACAGCAGCAACAAATGTTTGCTGATAAAAGCAGTGGTGAATCAGGAAGGAAACAAAAACGTTTAATATACAAAGATTACTGGACAAGGCAATAAGAATTTAAGGCTGAAGGACTAGTGATGTAAGGAGGACAGGCCTATGTAATAACAGAAGGCAACCGTAGGAAGAAAGGATGGGTGTCACACTCTGGGCCTCGAAAGGTGGCCGGCAGCGCACGGTTGCCGGTGAAGGGTCACCAGGACTCTGTGGGAGGCTGGGAGCCACCGACAGCCGTGCATGACTCCCTTTCTTCATCATCTAACAGGGTTCCCACTACATGGGGCTCCTGTGAGGACCAAGGAGTCGCTAGGGGAAGCACTTAGCACATGATAAAAGACAGTGATTCCTACAGCAAGAGCTTCTACAAAGGCGAGGGGACTTGCTAAAATCAGTGGAGATGTCCTCGCACCTGTTTTGTTATCGTGGGGCTCTGGGACATGATGAAGCGACAGCAAATAGAGACAGAGAAATCTCATTGAACAGCCACTAAACTTGATCGCATAGATTTATGATGAGCTAACAACCTTCACGCCGGCCTGGGAAGCGGCCTGCACGTGACTAAGCAGTTCACGCCTTAGCACCCTTCCAGGAGGACTCGTGGCTCCACCTGCAGAAACTTTACAGACACTGTGATGCGCTTGGCCTCCAATAAAACCTTTTGAAACAATTAAAATGAAAGTTGAAACTTCGCTGGTCTTTCAATCTGGCCATAAAACAATAAAACTAGAGATAATAGGAAAAGATGGCCAAAAATCCCAAAAAGTGCTTGAAAAATAGGAAATTTACTTACAGATAATCCTCAGATCAAAGAGTTAACCAAAAAAGAAATGATCCACTACCTAGGAAGCTTTGAGAAGCAGAACATTTCATGCCAAAACCAATTGGACACAGGAAACGCTCTATTACAAGAAAATGCATTGCCTTAAATGGCTTCGTTGTTTTAGAAGAAAAAATAAAGATAAAGGATTTTGGTACCCTGCTAAACACATTAGGAAAATCACAAAGTGAACTCAAAGAAATTAGGAGGAATAAATTTAATAAACATGAAAGCTAAAAATAATGACATAATAAACAAAATAAGTAGAAAGCATGGCTTAATCCAAACTTGATTCTTTGAAGTTAAACCTTCATAAACTAATTACGGGGGAGACAGAAAGAGAAGGGAGGAGGCGCAACGAGGAGCAAAAATGAAGCATAATCACACAGAAAGGAAAAATTAAGATAATTGTAAAGTAATAATGTATCTAACTCTCTGGAAACATATTTAAAATTTAGAAAAAGAGATAATTTCTTAGACTTATAAAAAAATTAACTAAATGTATCCAAGAAGAAGCGAACAATTTGAATAGGCCAATCAGCATAAAAAATATTGGGAAACTGATTAACGATGTACCATGGCAAACTTACCAGAATTAGACGCATTCAGACTGAATTTCATCTCATCTACTAAAGTAAAAACAGATTAATCCATGTCACTTAAAATATTCCAGAACACAGAAAGTCTTTTATAAGAATAACTCTCCTTTGAATTTTAGGTAATTAGTGTAGCTCTAAAAACAAAATCGAATAAAGATAGAGCAAAATTATCAAAACTACCAATATTATTTATGAACAGAGATGCAAAGTTCTATTTAAAATTAGTATCAATTGGTGTATTCTTAGTAATAATAATGCATTATGACCAAATAGGGTTCACGGGTGCTCACCACTTCCTGCCCTCCGGGTCATAGAGCGGGTCAGGGCACTGCTGCTCTGCAGGAATTCCACGTGACCAAACTACGTTCAGGATCTGTTTTGACAGAAAGCAAGAGAGTTACCATAACCCCAAATAATACAAAAGAAAGACTTGTCCTGTAGGGGCTGGCACAGTGGCACAGTGGTTAAGTCCGCACATTCCGCTAGGGCCGCCCAGGGTTTGCCAGTTAGGATCCCGGATGCGGACATGGCACCACTTGGCAAAAGCCATGCTGTGGTAGGCATCCCACATATAAAGTAGAGGAAGATGGGCACGGATGTTAACTCAGGGCCAGTCTTCCTCAGCAAAAAGAGGAGGATTGGCAGTAGTCAGCTCAGGGCTAATCTTCCTAAAAATAAAAAAAGAAAAACCTGTCGTGTCAAGACAGGACAAGTTCTAATCCTCCCTGCTGATACAGGTTGGGGAAAAAAAGCATTTGCCAAATCCATAGCCATATACCAGTGAATGGCACACGCAGGCACACAGCGAGGTCCCCAGAGAAGATGCTGTGGGTCGTTGTAAAAACACACACCAAGCGCTGGAGAAGGTGGTGGTCCGCTCCAGTAAATACAACTGGCGGGCGAGCTCTGTGATGAAGACTGTTGTTTGGCTCAGTTCATGATTCAACCGCGGTCCATCGGCTTCAGCAGAGGACAAGGAGTGGCTGAGCGGGGAGCGTTGTCGGTGGCTCTGTGTTCTGCGGTCCTCCTGGGACTAGGTGTGCTGTTGTTGTTAGAAGGAGTGTTGGTTCTGGCGTCTTGGTCAGAGGAGGGAGCAGTTCAGGTCCTTCCACTTGGTCCTTGCTAGGGCAACCGCCTTTGTTCTGCAAGCCGTGGAGCCAACGGAACTATGTTCATGGGACTAACACCCTGGCTCCCAGTCACTCACTTAGGACCAATCAAGGATCTGGGCCCACGGATCCACTGAGCCACCACGAAAGGGAGATGCACCCAACTCTGTTGCACGTGTGGGCTCTTTAAGCCCCTGCTACAGCTGGAAGGTGATCCAGGCGTTTCAAGTCCAGCCGTATCTGTTTAGACTCAGACTCTGTCACTAGTGGTCCTTGAAGAGAGTGGCTATTCTTCCCGTTGTCGCAGAAATGCTCTGGCAAATGTCTGCAGGACCTTCTGTAGAACTCTCAGAAAAGTGCTTGTCATAGAAGCTTGCAGTGGGTGTTTAGGATCCTTCCTCAAGGGGACGACCTCACCTCGTCAGTCGGCTCTGGACATGGGCACTGATGTCGGTTCTCTGGGACGGATCGCGACTCTCCTGTGGGGCTGACATTGTCCGTCTGCTGGGAGAGCTCAGGTTTCATTTGTCACGTAAATCGAGCAACACACAAGCAGGTGGTCCACCGCTCACTCCCAGGGAGACCACGATGTCTTAGTGGTTCCCAGCCGTGACCCTGACTGTCATTCTGGCTTTGCTGCTGATGTTGGGGATAATGTCACACTGCTAGTGAGGAGTATTTATTCAAGAAAATCGGTTGAATCTTGGAAAAACACTGAACTTTAATGTATTCCCATCTTCTTCTCCCCAACTTCTTGGTAGTTCACATTGAAAATCAACAGCCTCACACCTACGGTGGCTGTGGAAACCAGCAGCCTGGCAGCCAGTAAGGGCAAAATGGACTTGGAGCTTCAAAAACCCCATTCCCAGAGAATTATCACTTTGATCTATCTGCCAGTTCCCTAAAAAGCCGCTTCTGAAGCCTTTTCTATATTTGGCCTGACTCAGAGTTGAATTCATGCAAACAATCCCATGTCTAACACATTTATTGAAAACAGTCAGGGGCTGGCCGTGTGGCAAAGTGGTTAAGTTCACACGCTCTGCTTCAGTGACCCAGGGTTTTGCCTGTTCGGATCCTGAGTGCGGACATGGCACCACTCATCAGGCCATGTTGAGGCTGCGTCCCACATGCCACAACTAGAAGGACCCACAACTAAAATATACAACTATGTACTGGGGAGATTTGGGGAGAAAAAGCAGAGGGGAAAAAAAAAAGAAGATTGGCAACAGTTGTTAGCTCAGGTGCCAATCTAAAAAAAAAAAAGCAAAGAAAACTATCCACGGTAATTATTTAACACTGCAGCTGCCTGAGGCTGTGACACTGGCTGAGGCTAACCAGAGACCGGCCGAAACACTTTAATGGGACAGCTGGGGAAGGAAATATCTGCAGGGGCTTGAAAAATTCCAACATATTCCTGGGAATCTGGAAGACCACATGCACATGCGGGGCTGTGCGAATGCCCAGAAAGACCCGAGAAGGCCCAGTTGCTCTCCTCCGCCCGGCAGGAAGAGCAGGCTAGGGCAGAGCTGTCAGCTGCCCCCGAAGCGTTGAAGGTGCCCCCCAACCGACACACAGGGCCCTCAGCAAAGGTTGGGAGACAGTGGTTCAAGGACATCAGGGAATCTCTGACCAATCATGAGCTGATGTCCAAGACGACGCAGCAAAGACTTTGGGGGCCACACAAGAAAGGACACGGACTTTGCAGAATTAGCCCAGAAAAGTCAGTACACAAACAGCAGCCACAACAAACTCTGTGTTGGGGGAGGGGATAGAGGAATCGGATTTCTGGAATTGCTACACTCTATTATTTAAAATATCCAGTTTTCAACAAAGAAATTACAAGACACACCAAGAACCAGGAGATGACGGTCTGGACACGGGGTGGGGGTGGGGGAGCTGTTGACAGAAACTGCCCCTGAGGAAGCCCGACTCGGACTGACGGGACGAAGACTCCCAATCGGCCGTGCTACGGATGTTCACAGCACTAACGGAAAACTTGTCTAAGAAGATTAAATGAAAGTGTGGGAATTACATCTCACCAAATAGAGAATAGCAGTGAGGAGGAAGAAACAAATGAAAAGAATAAAATAGAAATTCTGCAGTTGAAATATAAGAACTGAAATGAAAAAAAAAATCACACCTCCTGAATCCAGCATAAACATCATAATATGTTATGCAATAATTCTCCAAAGGCTGCATCTGCTTTACTGGCTGATTATACATGGGATTATCATAAACAACTCTTAGTTATGGGATTAAAACTTCCTACTTAATGTCTCATGGTCTTGGGAGATTAAAACATAGAAAATGTTTTCAAAAATTGAAAACCTCAGATTTTTAAAAGTAATATTTTGATAATATGATGCCTAACATGGTTTGTTTTCTGCTATTTTGAGAAGTCTGAAATTTAAAGTAGTCGTGTTCATCACTCTTGCTGAGACTGAGACTGCTGTCCTCTGGTGGTAAACACACTTGCCCAAGCACAAACACCTGACACACACACACACGAGGGTAGAATGCATTCTGTTTATTCCTTGCGCAGCCTAAAATCTCCCTGCACAGTGCAGTCAGTTTTCCTGCAAACATTCTAGGGACTCGCTCTGCTTATGTGAGCCCAGTGACCTTTCTGCATCCGAGGCGATGTTCAGGTTTCCCTGGAGAAGACAGATCCATTTCTCTCTAGTGATGCTGTGAAAGTGATGCTCCCAGGGATGCTGGCATGGCTGCTTCTGTCTGGTACCCGCAGCTTCCTCGTGGAACCTCACCCACTGATGGAGCTTTCCCTTCGGATTGTGAAGCATCAGAGCGAGGTGGCATTTTGAGGTGGTTACTGAGGGATAACTGGAGCTGCTGGACCTCAGTGGCCTGGGGACAAGGCCAGGGTGGTGGTGACGGATGCTCCGGCAGCACACGGGTGTGCTCCACGATCAGGGAGGACGTTTACCTCATGATCTGGGCAAGAGAGCAGAGGATCCTGCCCTGACAGACAGTGTCCACCCACAGGACCGCACCCCGTACCTGCTGGGCTCTACTCTAGATTGGGGCACCCCTGCCACCATAACTCACTATCCAAATGCAACCTCGCTAGAGCAATTACTCCACTTTCACACTGAGCCAAAGCCTTGGGTCCGACAATGGAGCCAGGAGGAGAATGCCGATCCCGGGGAGCATGACCTTTCCAGAGCCTCATCTCACAGTGGAGGGTCAGTCCCAGCAAGACCCTGGAGGGAAACTGGATTTTCAGGCTGTGATGCTGGTCCTCTGGATGGGCAAGCATGGGGCCCGGAGAGCCACCACAACCTGAATTTGCCTGCTTCACAATTTGGGGATGGCCCGCCGTCTCTGGACGGAGAGGAGATGGGGTCGAGGTGACACACAGGCCCCTGCATGCAGAGGGGCAGCCATGGCACCCCTCACTCAAAGTCCAGGAACACTGCATCGGGCGATGTCCTCCTCCTGCTGCCCTGAGCCCTGTCCGCAGGGCCGGAGGTGCCCGGCGAGGAGGTGGTCTTCCTGGTAAACTTCCGTCTGTAGCTCACTGTTCTGAACTGTGAGTGGCTGTGGTTCTGCTGAATGTCAGGCACGCAGAGCTGCCGCTCCGTGGGCTGAGCCAGTTCACATCCAAGCCGCACGGCTGCCTTTGTTCAGGCTACATTCTTTTCCTGAGAGGGTGCTGTCACTCACCAGGACCATGACAGCCCCGTACTCAGGTCCCTAGGGGAATAAAACCAGTTGCTTCAAACGACCCATTAAGGCCTGGAGGCGGCTCCATTTCCAAGAGGATTCTGTGTTTTCTTTCTTTCTATGTGTCCCTGATGCTCTTCTTTTCACGATAATTGAATTCCGCCTTTCAAAACTCATCATCTAGAGTGGATTGCAGGGCTGGGCTGATTACCGAGGGTGCGGGCAGCAGGAGTTCCGGCCCGTCCTTAGCGGGCTGCACGCTCAGCCTTCCCCAGGCCTCAGCAGTTGCCCCCGCACCTCCGTCTCTGTCTTGGAGTTGATTGGCACTAATACCTCCAGTGGCTTCCAGCAGCAGTACGAGCAGACGATGCACAGCCTATCGCTGCTTTATGCCGATAATTCCATGACAAACCCTATTTCTGCACTTCCAGTGTGCTTGCTGGGGGCTCAGCAGTGGATCTGTTCCAGTAAGCTCTGCCTCTCTGCAGCAAAGCCTGAGTTATTACCAGCTTTCTTTCTCCACTCACAGCATTTGCATCTCATCTAAAATGGGAGCCTGCCGCCTAGGAAGCTGGGTTTGCTTCTCTGAGCTGTGGCGATGTATTTCTTCGGAGGTGGCAGTTGGGGCTGCGTTCTCCTACCTGCTGCTCATCGAGGAGATGTACGGTGCTGATGGAGAGTCTCCTGGAGCCTGGATGAATCTGCGCATATGTGCATGTCTGTGTCCCTCTAACTCACGGTGATGGAACTGCCCAAGTTTGCTGCTCAGAAGGTACCTCTCGTTCCAAACACAGCTGTTCTCAGGTCCTACTTGAAAACAAGAAATATGCCCATGTAAATTAGAGAACTTGGCATCTTATCATTTGCATATAAGAGACATGACTTAGTTTTAGCAATTTTGTTCCCAGAAATATACAAGAGTGATGATACACATCTTGCATTTATATGACGCTTGAGAGTCTACCAACCTGGCAGTGACACAGGACGCACCAGAAATAACAAGAAGGTTCTGGATCTTGTCTACTCCCACCTAGAGTTCAACACAACGTCTCACACATTGTATGCACTTAGGGATCTTCCTTTAGACGAGCAAATGAGTGAACACTGCAAGTTTGCTTCCACCAAGGGCACGCGTAGCTGCGGGTGAGCAGGGAGGAGCGGCCCCTCCAGCTGAGGCCCTAGGGACCAGTCTCATGGAGAAATGTCGGGGAAATAGAGGCCTAGCATCAGGCTCTAGCAGAGGCTCCCGCCCCAACAGGGGTGAGCAGAGGAGAGACTGGACTGGCATGTTGGGGCGAGACCTCAGGGCACCTGACCGCCAGCCTCAGGGGCCTGGATTCGGCCCAGTATCCACTGAGGGGCTGCTGCTGGGACCACAGGGCAAAGGGTGCTTGGGACAATTGTTCTGGTGTCAGTTTTATAACTGGAGAATAACTCAGTCGGGCTCAATGACATAGAACGTAAGGAGTTCAGGAGGATTGGGGATCAGATTAAGGAGAATAGTCTGACTCAGAGCTTTTCAAATACTTGTGAAAGATTTAAAAAAATCCCAGACATGAAGTCGTGAAGCCTGGAGGCTCTTTTTTTTGCTTCTTCACCTTCCTGGACTGAATACAATGCTGATGTTGGAGGAGAGCACCCTGGGGAATTAGCAGGATGGGCGATGGATGAGCTTGGGGGCCACGATGCTGTGTGTAAAGTGGAAACAACAGTGTGGTCCTGCCCAGGTCAGTGGGATGTTGTGAAGGGAGGAAAATAACGAAAGCAGCCTTCTTGAGCCATTATAAACGCTGCCCCCAGCCAGGCAGGCTGCCCCCTTGCAGGGCTGGAGCTGAGTGAGAGGGCTCTCCGGGAACTGGAGCGCAGGTGCATTCGAGTGTCTGCTCAAACCTGTTAGTGAGGAGGTCACACAGAGGGAGAGACACCTAGAATTTGAAGACGGGAACAACTGGTTTAACAAGTCGTTACCCCTCACGGCTGCAAAACTGGGCATCATGGATGACAGGGTATTCCCACCTCATGGTTGCATAACTGGGAGTCATGGATGACATGTGTTCCCCTCTCATGGCTGCATAATTGGGAGTCATGATGTCCTACCTCGCGGCTGTGTAACCTGGAGATTGGAGACCCGGATATCCATGTCACTTTTGCTTTATGGCTATAACTCTGGGGCAAATGGAATGTCTTCCTGAGCTCAGTTCTTCATCATTCCTGGAAGTCTGCCTTACGGGGCATAGCAGATAATTTGCAGAAGTGGCCGCAGCTCTTCTGCTCCCTGTATCTGTGTCCCTTTGCAGTGGGACTTCACTGGCATCCCGTCAGGAGGAGTGGTCTACTCACGCCCTTGGCATCTGGTGGGCTTTGTGATTCGCTTTGACCACAGAAGGCAGCAGAAGTGGCGCTGGGCCTGGGACTCAGTTGCACAATGTTGCTGCTTCTCTCGGGGACCTGCTCTGCCGCTGTGCAAACAAGCCCAGGCTCTGCTGCTGGTGGAAAAAGACCCAAGGCCCAGGCTCCCTTGGCCCCGCCACACCCGGCCATCTGGCTGTTTGTCAGTCTGTGTATGTGCGTGCATGTGTGTGTATACGGCACGTGTGTGTGTGCAGTGTCTGTGTGCACGGATGTGTGTATGTGTGTGAATGGTACAGATAGAGACTGTTACCTCGATTGGCTACAGCACGTCTTAACTCACTCGTCAACCCTCTTGTGCAGCCCTCAGCGCCCACGCACTCAGGGGAGCACTGAGGCTCCAGGCACAGACTCGGCTGCAGTGACCAGGGGAGGGGCAGCTGGGGCTGCACAGGGGCATCTCAGCAGGCCCACACGGGGAGTTAGGGTGAGCCAGCTGTGCCCCCTGCGCCCGGCAGCACTGGGAGCTCTCATGGGAGGAGCACTGAACTCAGCACCCCGCATGGACTGGGCACCGGGCACACGCTTCCCGCCAAGCTCTCTCCAGCTCCCGAAGCCATGCAGGACACAGCCCAGGTGGGAGTTCCAGCTGGATTTCCTGTAGACCAGCATTTGAGGGTTATCATTGCTGGAAGCATCTACAGAGAAACCACTGGGGCAGCCACTGTACAGTGACTGCATTCATCTTCCCTGAGAGATATCAGGTTTAATTCCACACACCTTTACTGCTGAGTAGCACCAGGAAGCCAGGCGGGGCCCTGGGCTGTGCTGGGCTGTGCTGGGCTGGGGCGGTGGAGGGGTGCAGAAGCCCACAGGCATGCTGGGGAGACAGACACATCAACCCCAGGCTCTCACCTCACAGCCAGATGAATGCAACCAGCAGAGGGCCATGGGGACCCAGAGCTGAGAGATGAGTTTTGGTTGTGCACAGCAGAGAAGGCTTCCCGGGGTGGGGCTCCATCCTGGTGGGCCTGCTGCCGTGTGGGCCAGGCAGGATGACCACTCTGCCCGAGGTCTGTGTTGGGGGAGGAAGTACAAATTTGAAGGCAGATGGGAGGTTGAGGGTCCTCCCAGGCAGAAAGGCACACAATTCAGGAAGAAAATGGTGTGCTCTAGAAAATTCTAGAAGCCCAGAGATGGCCTTCCTCCTGACAGCATGAATGGGCAACCTCAATGAGAGTGGGATGCCTCCTGTGCCTGGGCAAATCAGCAAATTAGCGAGTGTCTCCCCAAACTGCCTTCCCTCCGCCCCAGAGACGGCCAGTTCCCCTGGTGTCTGCTGCATCCTGTTTACTCAGGACACGAGAGCACCAACCCTGGGTCTTTTTATTGTCACTCTGCAGGAGATGAGCACTCACCTGAGTTAACGAATGTGGTCATAAATCCCCGGCCAATCGTATAATGAGGTTTAATATTTGATGTCAGATTATTAGAATATAATGAATTTGCCACTTTAATATTGATGAATAATCAGTCCTATTAAGGCTATGGGGACAAGAATTTAGTGCAAAGAGAAAATTAATTGCTGAATTAATAACACGTATCCCTAAGCAAGATGGCCTTGTAGGATGGTCTTAGAGCTCAGTTTTCAGACCTCCCGCTGGAAAGACTGATCAACACATCTTATCTGGCTTATAAAAGGTATGACTTCGGGCTCCAGACTGTGAGAGAATAGGTTTCTCCTGTTTAAGACGTAGGTTTGTGGTATTTGGTACAGCACCCCCAGGAAACTGATACAGCGGGGACCTGGTGAGCATCCAGCGAAGGAAGCCCTCCAGGTTCCCAACGATTAAGGTCTTTGTCTGTTTATGAAACACAAGCCAGTAGGGCTTCTGCTCAGATGGAACCTCCGAGGACTTCGGACACTCAGCATTTCACCCTCTAAACAGGAGTCCACAAGTGACCATGAGAGACAGGGGCGTCTACAGCCGCTGGACAGGCGCTGGCCTCACCTTGGCTGGGGGTTCATTCTGTGGCTGGGGCAGACGTGCCGTCAGCCCCGTGGTCAAGTCAAAGGACAGGCCCCTGTGGCTGCCCCAGCCACATTGATGCATCTACAGAAGATCCTTCTTTATCCAGTTCATGGCATTTTACAAAATGGCTTCAGTTTTTAATTTTTACGGCGTCTAATCTTTCCGTTTTCCTTTATGATTTTTTTTTTATTATTTCCAAACTTATAATGTTCTTTCCCCTCCAGTCGTTTGATAAATATTTAATTCAATCTTTGTAGTTTTTCTTTCAGGTTTTAAGATTTGATTTGTTAAACCTGCAGCACATTGATGCACCTAGAATTTACTGCAGCACCTGGTCGGGCCGCGTGCTGTCAGCCCAGCACCGGTGGAGGAGGGCTCATCAGCTCTGTTGGCGCTGGACTGCAGCCTTTGTCTTCCTCCTCTCCATCCTCCTCCTGATCAAATGCGCTCGTGTGCACACACACGTGCATGCACACGTAGACACATGCATAGATACATGCATGCACACACGTGCACACAGAGATGTGCACAGATGCATGCACGCACATGCATACACACAGAGACACGTGTGCAGACACCCATACCCATGCACACATGCAGGTGACAACACCGTGACAACATGCAGCAATTGTTACATCCTCAGTCACAAAGTCCAGGCTGCCTTTTTTCTGAATATTCTAATTTTCTTTGTCTTCACTTTCTGCTTAAGGTCTTCAAATTTGTTTTTTACCTCACATTTACACAGAAGTACACTTTAGATAAGAGGTTTTCAAATGGAGCTATTTTGCCCCCTAAGGGACACTCGGCAGTGTCTGGAGACTTTTCTGAGTCACAAATTGGGGAGGAGGAGCTTCTCCTGGCACCTAGCGGATGGAGGTCGGGGATGCTGCTGAGCACCCCAAACGCCCAGTCAGCCCGCAGCAGAGTCATCCCTCCTCCACTGGGAAGGTTGAAAACACTGCTTTAGATTAACTGGCCATAATATTTGAAATGCTCAAAATTAGGCAAAACAGGAAAGATACACTTAAGATTTTTTACAAGCACTTGGATGAGTCCAAATACATCAGAGCACAAACGAGAGGTCATGGGTTTGACTCACAGGACCAAGGTCAAGGCATCACTGACACGTCTGTCCAGATGGACCGTCCATTCTGGCACAGCGTAAGCAGAGGGGGGAATGAGGCTGAAACGGCTAAGTGCCCCCAAAACAGCTTCTTTTCTCTCCAGGCCCCAGTGGACTCCATCTCTGAACCTCCCTTGCGGGCAGCCGCAGCTGAGTGACTTAGGTCCGCCCGGTGGACCCAGGGCAGAGACGACGTGCTCCCTTTCCGGGGCTGGCCCAGATCTCCAGGGAGGAAGTTCCATGCCCCTTCCCTGTCCAGGTGGCTGGAACATCGTGGCCCGTGTTGGAGACTAGAGGGAGGATCCAGGTCCCCAAATGGCTGGTTGACAAGATATGCAAGAGAAACTGCCCCTTTTAGATGATGAGGAGTGAGAAACGCACTCCTGTAAGAGGACAGGCACCTGTGAGAGTCGCTAGCCCTGCCCTCGCCACCGGCCACGTCCTCAGACCACTATGGGGCAGCACGTGGACAGTATGGGGCTCACCTGTAGACCACACCGGGGGCTGGGCCATCAGCCACCTGTCCCCTCCCCCGTGCTGCCTGTGTCAGTGATCAGTCCATATACCACAGTGCTAGAGAATTTCCAAACAAGACCAACTGTCCCGCGCCCGCCAAGCCCCTTCCTACCGCTGTGACCACGCACACCAGCATTCCACACCCATGCAGGCAGCGGTGGGTACGGTCTGATTTCTGATGATTAATCTGTATCAGAAGCAGGCCTCAGGAGTGGCCCATTCACTGCTCATCTCTCAGGGCCTCATCCCTGTGGCTTGTACCAGGGCCAGTCCCTGTCGTCCTGTAGCGGCACGCTGTGCGTGCCAGGGCCTCGGCCAACTGCTCTCCCCAGAAATAGGAAACTGCGCTTCTTTATCATTTGTTTAATTTATTTTTAATGATGTTTTTTCATATATTAGGATGGTTTTGGATTTATTCAGAAGTTGCCAAAAGGGTAGAGAGTGTCCTGCATTCCGGCTCCCCCGTCGCTAGCACTGCGCAATGTGAAGTCACCTTTGTTACAATCAGTGCGCCGACGTTGATACATTGTCACTAAGTCCACACTCGGTTCAGATGTCCTCAGTTGTCACCTAATGTCCCTTTCCCGTCCAGGACCTCATCCAGGACTCACACGACACGGGCCGTCATTCTCCTTGGGCTCCTCCTGGCTGTGTTTCTCCGGTTTTCCATGGTTTTGACGACCTGATGGCTTTGAGGAGTGCTGGTCAGGAGCACGGAGTGTGGCTTCTGCTGGGATTGTCTGATGTACCCGGGATTAGCCTGAGGTGGTTGGTTTGGGGGAGGACAACTGAAGAGGTAAAGTGCCCCTCCTCACACGTCCCGGAAGCACACGTGCCGTCGAGGTGGCACTGCTGCAGGTGTCAATCTGTGTCCCCGGCTGAGGAGTCCGTGCGGGTTGTGGCAGCCTCTGCAGTTTCCACCATGCGCTGTGACTGAGCTGTCAGCACCCGCGGGCTCAGGTGCCGAGACTGGGCAGAGGGTCCGTGCAGACCGCCCAGGCCAGTCGCTGGGGAGAGGCCGACAGGGAGCTTGGGCTCAGCCCTCCCCACCTCAGCTCCCAGATCTCCTGGTGGCGCCGAGGCCACCGTCACCCATGCATCATCCTGGCCCTTCGGGGCTTTTTTCTCCCCTGAGACACTGGAGGGCAGGTGTTGTGACAAACGCAATTCCCATTCCTGCGTCTGGTGGGCTCCTTTCCCCATGTCATCGTCACTCATGCTCCAACCTCGCGGGCTGCCCTGGAGGCGTGAGGTCTCACGGGGCCTCCAACACCCTGGGCCGGGGTTCTATGAGGGAAAGCCGGGCTCTGTGTCCTAAACTGTCTCCAGGAAAAGAAAAGCAGAATGAAGCTCCATGAGAATTGCCGCAGCTGCACAATCCTGCTGGGGTCTGCGGCGAGCGAGGCTGGCGCGTCAGGACGGGTGGGGTGGGGAGGCGAGGGGGCAGCCACCGCTGGGGCAGCTCCCCTGGAACTGTGGACGCGGCCATGTGGGGGCATCCCCGGGGGTCCTTCCTGAGAGTGGGCTCGGGCTGGGAACCGTGGGGGTGGGGAGGCTGCTGTTTTGTTATGAGCCTCTCCCGAAATTTATTTTATTACCTGCGTGCATACAATTCTTTGACACGAAACATAAATCAGGAAGTAAATAACAGACACAATTCGTTACAGTTAGTCTCCATCACTGGGAGAAGACGAGGTGCTTTCGAAGCAGAGACCACACTAAGCGTCAGAGCTGCTGGTTCTTCCCATGTTGGCGCATTGGTTTCACTCATTTCCAGACAAACTCCCAATGGACTGGGCAGGGGGTGACAGAGGGATCCTGAAGGTCTTATAGGAGAATAAACAGGCTGAGTCCACGTCGATGATCCTGAAGCTCACAGGTGGGCGGGATGTTATCCTCACACGGCCGGACGTCTCCCTCCAACACACAGACGCGCTGGGGAAACCCTTCAGAGATCCCACGGGGCTCAGGAGGAAGGGCAGTTCTTGGATGTGCGTGAGGTCCTGCAAGGTCAGGGGCCCGCTGACCACCCCGGCCTGTCTCCTAGATCGTCCTGCTCTGCTCACACCCGGATGTCTCAGCACCCAGCTGCCCGCACGGCCAGGCTGCTGCCCTCCGTGCCCCTCCCAGCCCTCCCAGCAGGACCTGGTCCAAACCACAGCTGTCCCCTCAGATGCCACCTTCTCCTCCCAGATCGTGTCAAACAAAAACAGATCCTGACATAGAGGAGGAGAGACTTTATGCAAAAAGACAGCTGCAATAAGGAGACAGCAGCCGTCTCAGAATCCACAGGTGTCCCAAAATCTAGTGGAAAGAGGCTTTTCTTTCCAGGCAGGGTAATCGGGGCTTGCCAGGTGCCTTTACGGGGCAGTGGGCCAGGTGAGAGGCCGACAGTGTGGTGGGGAGGTCCGGCGGGCCACGCATCCCGCAGCTCTCGCAGATTCTCTGGAGGGGGTGACGAGGGAGCTCTGCATTTCGGTCCTGCTCAGACTTGGGGCGAGTCAAACCCAGGCCAGGGGAAGGACAGGAGGCTGGCTGACGTTTGGTCAAGCAGAGGCGGAGGGCAGCTGTGACCCCGGGTCATCAGTCAGGCGCACGTCCTGCTACAACACCAAGGCCGTCCTGAGGCCGGGAGTGGCCAGCTAGAGGAAGGCAGGGCCTGTCCTGGCTCACGACTGCTCTGGGCAGGATCGAGGGTTGGGATCCTGGGTAGAGTGACACAAGCCAGGAGCAGCCTCCCCACCCCCGGCCATGAGCACTTGACAGATTTACATTCTCCACTTAAACCAAGAAAGAACATTTTGGGAGAAAATAAGGTGTATCGAAGTAAAGAGAATTAAGAGACACCACCCCATTGATAAAGTCTGAGTGTCAGGACGGGTCACCGCAGAGCAGCCTGTAGAGGGCTTTGCCGGGACGGCGGCCTCGAGGGGCCACGGGCTCAGGGGGGCCTGGCAGATATGAAATCTTCCACGGTCACACTTGGCCAGTCCCACAGGATGATGGCGCATCCCGAGAAGCACAGCTCCTGCCAGGCAGCCAGAGACACGAAACAAAGCTATTTTCACTCATTGTGGGAATGAAAGTTATCAGTTCTAATCAGAGTTGCCGACTATGAAGTTGCCCTTCACATCTCGCTGGTCACCTAACAGCTGTCCGCACTCGGGCCTCCATTGGCTCCGTCCTAATTACTCTGCTCAGCTTCCAACACAAACAGCCAGCGACGTGCAGCGGGGCGGGTGGACCAGCCCTCATCTGGGGAGTCTGCAGACTCGATGGTAATATATGGAAACACCAATCTAATCAGCGAGCCAGTTAGTCAACCCCGAGGAAGTGTGGCAGCTGAAATAAACACGTTTGCCCCGATTTACCAGGAACCTGCCCCGAAAGCAGCCACGGTTGTCATGGGTTAGAATGCTCAGACAGCTGATCTCAGGGTGCCCACGGGGACGCCTCCACCTTCCCCGGAGCGCGACCCGAGTTCAACGTCAGGAGGCGCAGAGTCAGGTGCTTAAGTAAGTGGGTCTTAGAGATGTGCCCACACTGTGTCCTTTTGCAAACTTTTTCTATAAAGGTACAGATCATAAGTATTTTATAGTGTTGCCTTTGCGGTCCACGTGGCCTCCATCACAAGGACTCAACTCTGCTATTGGAGTGTCTATTAGTTTTCTCTTGCTGTGTAACAAATACCACAAAGTTAGTGGCTTAATATGACACACTTAGGATCTCCTGGTTTCTGCAGGTTGGAGTCCAGGCCTCGTTCAGTTCCCAGGAAGGGGCTTGACGGGGGAAGGATCAGGTCCAAGCTCCCTCAGGTTACTGGAATAGTCCACTTCCTAGGACTAATAGTCCACTGGCTCTAGGACTAAGACCCCAGCTCCTTGCTGGCTGTCCTGAAGGTCACTTTCAGCTCTTTGAAGCCACACACATTTCCAGCCACGTGGCCCTGTCCATGAGCCCTCTCACAATGTCACTGGCTTGTTCCAAGCCAGCAAGGGAGAAAGCCAGCAAAAAGATTCTCTTGATGTCACGTTTGGTGTTTGGGACACCATCACAAAGGGACCCATTTTTGCAAAAGCTCCTAACCACCCTTTAGCTGGAGCCGTCCTGTCCCCTGTCCGGGTCCCATGCACGATGGGGCTCGATGACGTTCTCTGCCAGGTCTTCTGGACCTCGTCTGCCCAGGCCTGGCGTCACTTCCCTCAGCTTCGTGGAGCCCAGCTTCCCATCTCGTAATCTGCCATTTCACAAGTGCTGATCCGCTTCATCGCTGCATCGGACGTTCCTGGCGGCTCCCAGGGAGGGTGCTGTCCACTCACCCCTAACTTCATACGTGGTAAGTTCACCAGTGAACACGTCCACCATGCAGAAAGCTTTGTTTCCTGTGCAACCTCGGCACTGGGTGGGGTGGGGCGGGATTTAGAAGAGGAATATTTGGATTCCAAGGACCCACATCTTAGAAACCTGAGAGCCTCTTTGCCAATCCGGTCAGAAAGAAAACTAGAAAGAGAAAACTCTCAAATTGGGCATAAAGGGTATTCAAGTATTTCAAACTTTGAAATTAATCAGCAAAGCCAAGGTACCAAAGCGTGGGCTCCAGGTGTGCCGTTTTGTATAAATAATCTGTCGCTCCTGGTCCTGTTTCAGAAGCAGGGCCGTGGCCTGGCTCTCCCGGGAAGGACAGGCCGGTCGAGGGGACACTTTGCTCCCGTTGATCCAGCATCACCCAGCAGCAGCCCGCACTGTGCAGGAACCTCATCTCGACTCAAGTGCCTCTCAGCTGCGCTCCTCCGTGCACCTGCAGGCATTGTGATGTCAGTCAATTAATAGATTTACAACAGGTCCACAGGGAGTCCCTCACTTCTTAAATGAAGTCCCCTCTGGGGCTGGGCTGACTGCAAAGAGAAGCTACAGCTGAGATGAAATGAAGCCCGGTCCCCCTCACCAGACAGGAACCTCCCCAGGGTCCCCACCCTCTCCCCCAGGAGGGTCTCCTAAGGAGGACGCCCTCCCCACCCCGCCCCCGCTCCACCCAATCACTTTCCAGAGCCATTTCTCCTGTTCATCTCAGACTTGTCAAAACGTTCACGCAGCTTCCAAGCCTTTTGCAGCCTGTCAAATACGTAGCTGGATCTGAGCCCCACTGTTCCGTTAATGGCTCTCAACCTTTCTCATTCCCTGAGGAGGTTTTTTATTTAACTTCTGAAATAATAGGTAGAATTTGAATCCTTTCAAATGATACAATTTATTTTTTCCTCTAATTATCTTGGAGGAAAGTGAAGCAGTGCGGGAGAGCGCGATGAGGAGTGGAGCAGACACGGGTTCCAACCTGGAGGTGCACGCCTAGGTGCCAGGACCTGGCTCACGGCTCTGGAAGATGGAATCACGATATCTGATCCTAGATGTTGTTTGAAAGACAGCAAACCAGCGCCGAATCATGGAAGGTTCGCAACACAAGCTGTCTATGCTGTCGCTCAGGATGATTATAATCCCAGCGGAAGCAGACGGCCGTTGCCTCTGCAGCCCAGCTTCGCACCAATGTGCACTCTGACCAGAGCTGGTTAATGCAAAGCAACCTCAACTCACTTAGGGGACAGGACTCGGGGCAGGAGTCTGAATTATCCAGGCCTGAAGAAAGCAGTAATGTCTGGGGCCTCGCATCCCTTTCCAGGCCAGGGCCCCTCAGACCAGGACCGCAGTGGGATCCAGTCCCTTGCCCACCCTACTAGGGCCAGGGTTGCCATGGAAACCCAACAGGCTCCACGGAGAATTCCCCAGTTGTCTAATTTTAAGCTGGGAGTCACCAGTAAATACCCAAGTGAAAACCTTCTGTATCACAAGAGCTTTGCTCCCATTTGTGACTCAGCAAAACATTCTTTGAAAGCCTGTACACACCGAGGGGAAAAGTCCAGACAAGGTGCAAGTCGACATGTTGATTCGGTCACAGTCAGACCCTCGGGAAGGAAATGCTGGATCATCACATGGGAGGAGCCACTGTGTCAATACTCAGCGCTCAGCAGACGAGGCGGCACTTTGTCAGGAGCCCGAGATTCAGCATCTGCGTCCTCTATGCATGAAAGTGTGTGCAAACTTTGGGACTTGACGATGGGGACAGGGCTTCTGTGTCATAGATGCCTACGCTGTAAAAATTAGCTGAAAAGTAAGACAATGCTTAGACACTCAACTTTATGACCAGTAAGGTCACCATTTACCCGTGTATTTATTCGCCACATATTTTTGAGTGCCTGTAAGTTGCCGGGAACTCCACAAGCCTAGGGCAAGCACAGGCTGTCTATCTGAGGATAGAAGGGGAGATGCCTGCCCTGACCCTGAACTTAGAAGGTTCGGGAGGGTGGGACGGGAGAGTGAGTCCAGTCAGGGATGTATGGGGACCAGGATGCAGGTAGTGACGGACGACCCGTGTCGAGTCGAGTCCTGGATGTCCCGTGGAGGCCGGTGGGAGCGGGTTTTGAGGTCACGACGAGGCTGGCCCTCTGTCCAGGCTTGCCAGGGGACACCTGTCGTCTCTTCCCAGAGGTGATCTAGTTTGGATGAGAAAGTATGTGGTTGCCTTAGTCACGATGAAATTAGTACTGGTAGTTTAATTATCTGGACAATTCATTCTCTCCAAATTAAAAATCTATATATAGTAACACAATTTAACAATTTAAACCTTGATTTTAATCTTAATAGTGGCCAAAGCCAGTTTCTAAAGGCAGAAATTTAAAATTAAACACGCTACCCCATTTTTTGTTATATTTTTAAACCATCTTTATGGAGGTAAAATTGACATACTGCTCCCTGCACGTATTTAAAATGTGCACTTTGATAAGCTTCGACCTAAGTGTGAACCTCTGAAACCAGCACTGTACTCACGAGAGTGAATGCACGAATCACCCCAGGTTTTCTCCTGGATCTTCGGACTTCTTTCCTCCCAGCTCTTTCTGCTCCCCTCCCTTCTCATCTACTTTTTTCATCCCTTCCTCCAGCTTCTTTATATCCCTGACATTACTTTGAATTTACTGGAATGTTGTAGAAATGGAATCATAAGCATATACTCTCTTGACTACATGCCTTCACTCTGCATCATTACCTTGGGATCCATCCATGCTGTTACACACATCAATAGTTCATTCATGCCTTTGCTGAAAAGTCTGCCATTGTTCGGACGTGCTAAAGTGTGTTTACCCATTCACCTGCTGGTGGACATTTACAGTTTTGACCATCACAAGTAAAGCCGTCACAAACTTTCACATTCACGTCTTTTTATGGATGTGTGATGCTGCTTCTTAGCTAAATACCCAAGAGTGGATGGTGCAGCTGCTGTCCATCTCACTTTTAAGTAATGGCCAAACACTTTTCCATGGCGGTGGTAGCTTTTTACATTCCCACCAGAAGCTTCTCCACATCTTCCCCATCAGTGTGTGTATTTTGATCTAATATCGTGTAACCTTTTAAAATTCACTTAGTAGTTCAGTCATTAGTTCCAGTAGCTTTTTGGAAGTTTCTGTCAGATTCCCTACATAGATTGCTATGTTGTCTGTGAATAAAGACAGTTTGCTGCTTTCTTTCCAAATGTAATGCCTTCTTCTTCTTTTTCTTGCTTTATTACACTGTCTAGCATCTCGGGTATGAAGCTGAACAGAAGTGGGGAGACCAGGCATCCTTCTGTTGTCCTACTCTAGGGGAGAAGCATTAGGTCTTTCACCCTTAAGTACGAGGTTAGCTGTAGGTTTTCTTGGCTACAGGTTCGTCAGGCTGAAGATGCTCCTTTCTACGGCTGCTTTGCTGAGGCGTTTTACCGGGAAGTGGTATTGGCTTTTGTCATACGGTTTTTCTACTTTTATTGAGATGATCGTATGTTTGTTTGTTTAGTTTGGTAACATGGTGAATTATAATGACTGATTTTCAGATGTGAAAAAAAAAATCCTAGAATTCTTGGCCTAAATTCCACTAGTCAGAATATAGTATCTTTTTTATATATTGTTGAAATTAATTTGCCTAATTTGTTTTTAGAATGTTTGCCTCTTCGTTTGTGAGGGACATTGGTCTGTAGTTTTCTTTTACTAATCCACCTTTGTTTTTTGCATCAGGGAGACACTGGCCTCATGGGATTACTTGGGAAGTATCCCCTCCTTTTTAATTTTTTGGAGGAATTTGTATAGAATGGACATTATCTCTTCCCTAAATGTTTGGGAGAATTCACTGTGGAAGTCATTTGGGCCTGGGGTTTCCTTTATGGTGAAGTTTTTTAACTTAGATTCAATTTTTAAAATAGCTATAAAGATGTTCATATTATCTGCTTCTTCTTGAGCAATTTTTGGTATGTCGTGAATTCATCAGTTTGTTGTTTAATTTATTGGCATAAACTTGTTGATAAAATTGCCTTATAGTCCCTTTCATATCTGTGGTGTCTGCAGTGATCTCTCTTTCACTCTTGATAGTGGTAATTTATGTCTTCTCTCTCTTTATGCTGATGAATATGGCTAGAGGTTTCTCAATTTTATCGATCTTCTCAAAGAACCAGCTCTTTTTTTCAGTTATTCTCACACAATCATTTTTATGTTTTCTTCTATTTCCTTTATCTCTATTCTGATTATTATTTTCTTCCTTCTCTTTATTTTTCTAATTTCTCAAGGTAGAAGGGGAGGTCATTGATTTGAGATCTTTCTTTTTTTCCCAGTATAGGCATTTAGGGCTATAAATTTACTCCTAAGCACTCTTATGGTGACATCCCACACATTTTGATTTCTTTTTCATTTTCATTCAGTTCAAAATACTCCTTGAATTCCCTTTTGATTTATTCTTTGGCCCATAGGTTATTTAGAAATTGTTAGTTTCCAAATATTTGGAGATTTTCTAAAGGTATATCTGTTATTGATTTCTAATTTAATTCCACTGTGGTAAGAATACATACTTTGCATGATTGAATCCTTTCAAATTTATTGAGACTTGTTTTATAAACCAGAATATCATCCGTCTTGGCAAATATTCCATGCAAACGGGAAAAGAATGTGTGTTTTGCTATTAATTGGTGGAATGGTCCATAAATGTCAATTAGGTCAAATTAGTTGATTATGTTGTTTAAATTTTGCATATCTTTACTGCCTTTCTGTCTACTTCTTCCATAAATTGTTGAAAAAGGCATATTTGAATCTCTGATTAGAATTGTGGATATTTCTGTATTGATAGAACCCTTTTCAGTTCTGTCAATCTTTGCTCTATGAATTTCAAAGCTCGGTTTTATTGTCAGGTGCATAAATGTTTGAGTGTTGGGTTCTCTTGATGCATTGATCCTTTCTCATCACAAAATGACCTTTTAGTTTCCTTTCCTACTAATTCTAATGTTTTTGTCTTTTGGGGATAATTTCAATTACTTTGTTTTTCTCATTATGAATCATATTTTCCTACATGCCTGGTAATTTTTTTTGAATCCCCAACATTGTGCATTTTCCTTGTTGGGTAATGAACATCTTCGTATTCCTGAAAGCGTTACTAAGCTCTCTTCTGGGCTGAAGTTAAGTTACTTGTAAACAGGCTCCTCCTTTTGGGTCTCGCTTCTAGGATTTCTTAAGCAGAGTCAAAGCAGTGCCCAGGCTGTGGGCTGCTTCCACTGCCAGGGCAGACCCCTCTGAATTCTCTTCCCAGTGCCCCTGAGTCTTGGATTTTTTTTTTTTTTGGTCTGACTGGTGGCAACAGGCCCTGTTCACACCCTTGGTGAGCATCAGGCCTATTATCCTGCCAAGTGGTCCTCTTCCTGGCCACAGGCACTTGGTTCATGTGCAGGTGCTAATTAGTACTCAGCTGAGTACTTGAGGAGTGCTCTGCAGATCAAGGTAGTTTTTCTCTCTGAGGGTCTCCCCTACCATACTCTAGCCTATGAACTCTGCCTGCCTTGATTTCCCTAAACCCTCAGCTCCATCTCCTCAACTCAGGGCGCCCACTGGGGTCCCTCTCAAGGCGATGAGTGGAGCAGTCGTTGGGTTCACCCGGCTTGTTTCCCATCTCTCAGTAATCACTGTCTTTAGTTATCTTATGAAGAGTGTCATAAAACTCGCTGTTTCGTATATTTTGTCCATTTTTATGT
Source organism: Equus przewalskii (assembly GCF_037783145.1). Taxonomy (NCBI): domain Eukaryota; kingdom Metazoa; phylum Chordata; class Mammalia; order Perissodactyla; family Equidae; genus Equus; species Equus przewalskii. Next base: position 45,452,732 of record NC_091859.1, read on the forward strand.
TTTATGCTGTTTTATGTGGAGGGTATAGTTTATCCCTCCTGCTCCATCTTTCATAGAAGCAGAAGCCACCACTCAAAAACTTTTAATGGTTCTTCATTGCGTATCAGAATTACCTTCCCCCCTCCCCACCTCTTAGCGTTAAGAGACAATACTTTGTAATGCCCAGTCTCTGTCTTCTGAGTATGTAACACATTACCCACTCACTCAATCAGCCCAACTTCTTCCTAATCCTGCATCTCAGCGTGCTTGTTTCTTCCTCCCAGCTTTCCCTGTATCCTTTGGCTCCACTAGGTTCTCCCGTCTGCACCTAGACCAACCTCCAGCCCAGTGCCAGGTCAAGTTCTGTCTCTGCTAAGGCATTTCTCCAGTGCGATGACCCTCATGGACTGCCCTCCCCTGTCTGCCCAGCCTAGGACCACAGGGCACAAAAAGTCTTCTGTTTAGTTCACTGAGCTTTTGAAAAAGTAAATTCAGGAATTCATTTAACTAATTATTCAACTGCCTACTGTGCCAAACATAAGACTAGGTGGTGTGTGGGCGTGAGTGGGGCTGGGGTGGGAGGACGCCTGTGGGAAGTCCCTGCCCTGAGGCACTGACAGCCTGTCCTGGGAGTTCCATACTCAATGTACAGAGTCGGTGTCAAGGGTGATGTGAGTGACTCCAACATCCATTCTTGAACTAATCTACCTGGGAAGAACATCGTGTCCATGCTTTGACTTCCCTCGGTTTTCCCCCCTTGGAAGCATTCCAGGGGCATTGTACAGTGCAGTTTTACGATTCTGATCTAAGTGTATTTTGGGGGCAAAGTTGCAGTTGCCATTGGATTGGGCTGCCCGGGGCGGGGCATCTGGCTCAGAGCAGTTTTATTCCTCACTCGACTGGCTCACCCATTACTCCTCAGCCCTCCTCGGCTCGTAAGTAAAGATCTTAGCAAGAGCAAGTGGCCTTATATGGCATAAAGAAGAATGCACTGGGAGAATTCAGCCCCTCTGGCTATAAGCGTTTCCTTCCTTCAATCCTCCACTAAGGGCTAACTTTACAACTTTTATTATAATATTCTTTATGTACAACAGTGAAACTTTACTGCAACATATGCCCATTTTATATATTCATACATAAAGCATATTTTAAAATCCTTCACCTCATAATGCAATATTAAACCCACATCATATTTCTCCATACGTTCATAAAAACGCGTTCAGTTCTTTGCAAAATGTTATTGAGAACTTTGACTCTGGGGTGTGGGATGTTTCAGCAAGTGTGAGCATTTGACTGGAGCAGAATGGGGTGAGCACGGGCCCTGCAGTCCCTGACAGCCCCCCAGGAGGCAGTGAGGGAGTGGAAATGCCAGCGGAGATGTCCGTGTGGAACCGTTTCCCTGGGCGGGGGCACCTGCAAGGCAGAGACTGCGGGAGGCGGCTTTTGGTTTCCGTTTGGGAAATGAGATGTCACATCAGCAATTGCATATGGTTATTTACAATCAACAGGAGAGCTCCAGCCGGAGGAAAGGAATTGAAACAATACCTCTAAGAAATTCCAGCTCCTTTGGATTAGCATCTGCTCTCAGGAAATCCCCGTAAACCAGGGGGTGCTGACTATTACAAATTGTGATTTTTTTTCCCCAGGTCTAAGCCCAGCAGGTTTACTCTGAGATCCTATTTGACATTTTGGGTTATATTTGTAACTGAGCGACCTGCGCAGCAAGGAACGAAACTGTCACTTTCCTCTAGTCACCTCACCTTGTCTCCAAGATGCTTGGATCCACACGCAGGCAGCACAGCCACTGTCAAAGATTACGGCTTTGACAAAAAAAATCTGGCTTTTAAGTTACTATTTTTAAATTATCACAGTCTTCTTACGTGAAATTATTAGACTTTCATTAATCGGTATTCAGAATGTGGCTCATGCAGATGGTCTCAGACAACGCTCAGTCCACCTTTGCTCCATGACCTCATAGTGGGTGCCAGAGGGATGCCACACCGTGCTGCGCCTGGAGACATAGAAGCCAGAGGTCACAGAGCTGCCATCATGGGGAGAGGCAGGAGGAAAAACAGATGCATCAGTGAGTCCTGAAGAGCAACGTTCCAGTGCCGCACCCAAGGCAACACTAAGGCCCAGAGAAGGGGCCTCGGCTCGGCCAGGGTGAGTGTGGGGAGTCACAGAGCGCTCCTTGTCTTGGTCTGTTCCGGCTGCTGTAACAGAATGCCACAGACTGGGTGGTTTATCAACAACGGAAACATTTCTCACTATTCTGGAGGCTGGAAGTGCAAGATCAAGGTGCCGGCAGATCCAGTGTCAGGTGAGGACCCATCTCCTGTTCATATCCGGTGTCCTCTCACTGTGTCCTCATGCGGTGGAACAGGTGAGGGAGCTCCCTGGGGTCTCCCTTATAAGAGCACTAATCCCATTGTGAGGGCTCCACCCTCATGACCTAATCGCCTCCCAGAGGCCCCACCTCCTAATCAGGTCACAATAGAGATGAGGTGTCAACATACAGATTTGGGGGACACAAACATTCAGCTGGCAGCCCCCCCCAGTGGGGTGATGCTCGAGTGTCTGGGAGGATGAGAGAGTGCAGCCCAGTGAAGCAGCAGGTTATTCTAGAAAGAGAGCACCGTGTGCAGCAACCTCAGGACGCTCAGAAAACACTGTGCATGGGAGGAAATGCAAGCTGACCACTGTGTGAGTGGCGAGAGGTGGAAGTAGGTGTTAGATCACAGAGGGCCTTGTCACCTGTTTAAAAGCTCAAATTTTATTCTCTACCTGATGGGGACACTGAAGAATTTCAAGAAAAAGAAAGATGTTTGGATATTCAGTGTGTGTGTGTGGTCTCAATCAGCCTTTTTTTAATGTGTGTTTGTAGCCAGCACCATGCTTTTATAAATGTTAGCATTTGACATTTGTTTTTTAGCTCTTAAAAGAAAAAAAAAATCCAAATACCATCAGGTCTCCTGTCGTCTCTGCAACCCCATTCTCCTCTCTGCTTCCCCAGAGTTGACCACAATCCTGAAGGTAATTGGAGCCATCACTTGGATGCTTTCAATTATATTTCATTGTATACAGCAATAAAGTGTACTGTTATTGGTGCTAAACTTTATATGACTTTGATTTTTTTCCACTCAATATAATGATTTTGCATGATCTTCTTAATGCTAATTTAGTCATTCATTCAAGAAATACTTATTTAGCAATGTGTTAGAAGGCAAAATGGCCACAGGATCTCCCCCCCATCAATGGGGGGAGTCCTTTTCTACAGTCCTCGAGCCTGGAGTGGCCACATGGCTTGCACTGGGCAATCAGATTTTAGCAAATTCGGTGTGTGTTATGGCTTGTTCCTTGGCTGTTCTTGGAATTACGCCATCACCTGCACAAGACTGGACTAGCCAGCCAGACGGTGAGGGACACGCGGTCCAGCCAACAGCCAGCTGATCCCAAGAAGCAGAACTAAACAATAATTAAGGGCTCATCAGGTGTGCAGGAGTAAGCCCGACTAAGCCCAGCCCGAGTCATCAATCACAGGACCCTGAGCAAATAAACAGGTGTTGTCTTAAGCAACTAAGTTTTGGTGCAGTAGGTCACGCAGCGAAAGCTGACTGATGCAAGTTCCTACTGTGTGCCGTAGTCTTCCAGCCCCTGAAAAATACAGAAGTGAATAGAGCACACAAGAAAACACCTGCCATCAAGGGGCTTGGATACCAGTGTAGTACATGTAGGTCTAGTTAATTCACCTAACGACTAGTATAGCACGTGTTGGTCTAGTTAATTTACCCTAATGACTAGTGGAATACATTCAGGTCTTGTTAGTTGACTTTAGCTAATGTAATACTTCATTACATAGATGTGATTATGTAGTGCTGTAGAAAACCCATTTGATATAGAAGGGTGTTTCATTTATCTCTAGTTACTTTTCCTTTAATAAACAACATCTCCTTGAGATGTCTCCTTCTGCCCAAACACAAGACCTTATCCCAGGCCCGTGCCTCCAAGTAGGATTGCTGCGTCGTGGGTTGTGCCCATCTTCACTGTCAGTGGGTATGGTAATCTTGCCTGGATTCCCATCCTGGGGTGGCTCTTTCTTCTAGACAAGGAGAGGCAGGAGGAGGGCGGATGACCACGAGGAGACGGAGCAGAGCCGGTGGGCAAAGGTGCTGTTTCAATAGTCCAAGTGTGACACAGCAGTGGTGCCAACTCCTAAAAATGAATAAGGCAGCCCTGAGAACCATACTGAGAAGCTTAAGCCACTTTGAGGATTCAATGGATGGAGTGTCTGCATTGGTTTTTGGTACCAAAGCAGGAGCAGACGAGACGAGGTGGGAGGGCAGGGGACCCCCTGCCTGGCTGACTCCACCTGGGAGAAAAGTCTCAGAGTCTGGGCTAGAAGTGCAGTAGTGAAGAATGGGGACTGTGGATGATCCTGGAAATGTGTGGAAGTGACATTCACAGGACTGTGTAAGAAAACGCACGAGCTGACACCTGGAGGTTCCTGTTGGCTGGAGGGTGATGTTAGGTGAGAGGGGAAGAGAGAAATAAAGGACAATCCAGCAGGGAGCGTTCATGAATACTGTTCTGGGCGTCTGAATGGAAGTCTGAAGGGCAAGGAGCTATGGCCAGTGGGCAAGTGCAAAGCAGAACCTAAACTTGAGGACGCTTCTGGGTGGTTTCCATTTGGGAACTAGGATGGGATATGGAAAAGGGAAGACCCAACATGAAAGTGATCCCCAAGGGGAGCAGAAAGAGGAAGATGTACGTCTGGGGGCACAGGCACAAAGGGGTGACCAGAGGCGGAGAGCACATCAGCCCCACAGGGAAAACCAGCCATCTCAGAGGGAACCTGGGAAGAGAAAGGACAGCCAAACAGACAGGCCCACGGGTTCGGGTTGAGGAGAGCAACCCTCAGTCGATACACAGCTCATCTCCCCTTGCCCACTGTGGGCTCTGTCTCCAGGTCCCCAGTGATTTTCCCAAACTTCCCCCAAGACCTGGATGGAGTCACGGTCTCCTCTCCCTGACTTCACCTCTTGCTCATCCTGGCCTTTATTCCGTTAAACGCGTGTTCATCCCGCCTTCTCCAGCAGAGATCTCAGTTCTAAGATCCAGGCTTGCTTGTGTGTCCCACTGCATATGCAGTATTTGAGTCTGCTGTTCACTCACTCATCCATTCTTTCATTCATTCATTCATTCATTCAACAGAAACGTCTCTTGCACCTCTTAGGTACTAGATGCCAGGCTGTGCACTGGGGTCACAGTAGCAAACAAACAGAAATGTCCTCTCCCTTCTAGAAACTTCCATTCAAGAAAAACTCTGGTCTGGCAGGTGAAAACTTGTGTGCTGAGGTTGAACACTGCAAGGCTGATACCCATGGAGATATGGGGCTGGAAGAGAGAAGGTTGAAGAGACTGGGCGGGGGGTCCTTTGGGAGACGGAGCTGAGCTGACCTCTGCCCAGTGACCTCTGCCCAGCAGGATGGCTCTCACTGAAGCCAGGAGAGACTTCCCCTCGAGGCAGGAGAAGCCCAATGCCCAGCGAGTGGAAGGCCATGGGGCCAAACTTGTCCTCCCCTGAACCTGAGCCGTGTGGGGGCGGGATGGATGGACAGGCTGGGTCAATACCTGGATTCATTGGCAACAAAGAAGGATGGGCGGATGGTCAGGGACAAGGAGACGTGTCTGCAGCAACTTCCATCTGAACATCCACTCCAGGTAAGGTGCTCACAGGGACTTGGAGGGAGGGGTCCTATAGGTTGCATCACAGGATTTGGGGTCCTACGTGGGGACTGCAGCGCTGGGCCTCACTCCAGTACTTGGAGGCTGCTCCTGGCCACAGTCAGTGCGAGCCAGAAGGGCAAAAGCCGACACTGAAAGAGAGACGGCCCCCACGACGGCCGACACAGCCCACATGATTCCACCCCCAGATTTTCCTTTACCATCGGGAGCTTGCAGAGCCGCTCACCCTGCATTGGAGGGTCTACTCTGCACCCCTGCCCAACGTTTCTGACATTTGTACTAAAAGCTGAGAACAATTCCTAAGGACGTTTGCTTAAAATGGTTTCCACCTGCTCTGCCCAGTTCTAACTGAGAAAGAAAGAGCTTCTCACACACCCAGCAAAAAAGCTGCCCTCTTGCCCTGCAGCCACCATGTGGAAAGAGAAAATGGACATGTGCTCAGTTAAAGTCAGGACAGAGGCCCCAGGAGACCCTGGGCCACCGGGATGGGACTCTGCGGACCCACCTGGCTCCCCACTGCCTGCTGCTCTGCTCAGCTCCCTGCAAACCCACAGTGGCCCTGAGTCTCTTCTTCTTCAGAGAGGTGGTCTCTGCAGAGAGGAGCTCACAGGCCCCCACTCCCAGCACAAGGCCCCAGGTCTGTGGGGCCCTGAGCCCCTCCAGGGGCTGACCCAGGCCCACCCAGACTTGTCCAGGGGGTCCCCACAGCCCTGCTCAGGGCCAAGAATGCCCAGGTGCCTCCTCCCCTCATGACTTGTTCCTTCTCCTCAGGGTTCAGCTCCATCAGAAGCTCTATCAGAATATGAGGAGGTGACGCTGGCCTTATGGCAGCCCCCACACACCAAGAAGTCAGCCACATTCCAGGGCAAACCTCACTCCAGGAGAAAAAGATCTGCAAAGATTTTATATCCAGAAATTTCCTAGTCCCCAGTCCCTGCCAACTCATTAAAACTCCCACTCCAAGGGTCTCAAGAAACCCCCCAGGGGACGGGGTGCAGTGGGGGAGGGGAGGAGAAGCTTCAGAGGCTGTGGGAGTGGTGTGACCCAGCAGGTGGGCCTGCGTCCCAACCTCGGACATTAGAAATGGGCTCTGCAGGCCGACCCAACCCGCAGAGGCCACCTGCTGCTTCCTGTATCCCTCGGGGGTGCACCCTGACCTTGTTTGTCAGGGTCATGACCCGCTCCCAGGCCTGGCACCCTGGCTGCTGAGCACCAGTGTGTGGACATGAGCGGCTGGGGTGACAAAGATCACAAGTCAGCTGCTAGGAAAGGTCTGGCCACACAAATCCCCTGGAGAAAGGACGGGGTAGGGATTTCTGGGTTTGTCTCCAAAGATCTTTAAATTCTGGAACTTAGTGTGGATATCAGTATCATATCGCAGTTTATTCAGCAGTGAATTTGGTGAGACAGCTGGTCACTGGACAGCAGCCAGTGAGAAGGAGAAAGCACAGGCTTGCTGGGCACAGATGTCTGTATCTTGGGGGAAAGGTCTGGTGGGGAGAGGAGCGGGGTGCAGTCACCCGACGAGAAGGGGCCGAGGACTGGCTTGGTCTCCCACAGGGCAGGGAGGCGCCATCTCCCCACCTGCCAGCGCCAACACTTGGGCTGGAGTCCAGCCATGGAGCGTCCACCTGGCCTGCCCTGGACGAGCTCTCCCCTCCACTGGCAGGTAAGGAGCAGAGGCTGTGACGTTCTAAATGCAGTGTATTAACAGAAAACGCGAGGCTCGGTAAGGCCAACAGAGCAGGAGATGACTGCCATTGAAAAGATAGTTTATGGCTCACAGTTACCAAGAGGGGGATGCCATGGCTGGGGTGGCGGGTGGGGGGGGCACACGAGGAAGCACCAGGCCGGCCAGGGGGCAGAGGGGAGGGGCACGTGGGCAGGAGCCTTTGCTGGGGTTTCCGCAGGAGGGAACCTGCAAGGCAGGGAGAGCAGGCTTAGGACTGGCTCCTCGATCGTTTCAGGCACACGTAGGGCCTCACAGATGGGGGAGGGGAGGCCGCATGCGTCTGTGGGCTGTGTGTGCCCTATAAGAAGAGGGAGAGCTCTCCCTGCCACGTGAGGACACGGTAAGCAGGTGGCCGTTTGCACAGTAAGCAGGAGCGCCTTCACTGAGAACCGAATCTGCCGGCACTGGACCGGGGACGTCCAGCTCCACCCCCGTGAGAAATAAGCGTCTGTTGTTAGAGGCGCCTGGTCTGCGTGTTTGTCACCGTGCCCTGAGCCGGCTGGGACAGTGGCCAATGACAGACGCCCTGAGACGAGGCGCATCTCCATCGCGTCCCACCAAGCTCATCCTAACAGAACTGGTCTCTGTCTCCTCTTGAGGGTAAACAGTCACATCATCTTTGACCCTTGGTTGGAGGATGCTTCCTCAGAGAGAACAGGGCTGGGTGCCTGTAAGAGATGGGCCCGGGTTCGAGGCCTGTTTTGAATGGAATCCTTCGTATGTCGCCACAAGGAAGGGCCTGAGAGCCAGCCACACGCTGGTGTCCTCAGGGTCCCCAGCGCCCAAGCTGCCCGAGAGGCGGGTTCGGAGGCGGCCTCCCAGCACATCCATCACGCTGACAGCGGTTATGAGCCACTGCTTCTCGTTCACCTCGCTCACAGCGTGTGATTAAAACCTGAGGATCGTCTCAGAGAACCGTGACTGCGTCTGCACTGGGGCGACCACAAGCCATCGTCTCAAAACAGGGCGGCTGAGGGTCGTGCATTTTCCCTGGCTAATTGGTGAATTCCGGATGTGTTCTTTAGAAGTTGAACATTTGCACAGGAGGTGAAATAACCTCTAATATTGTAGTATCTGCTAAGTGGAAATTCCAAATGAATTCTCAGGGATGGGGAAAAGAGAAACAATAAGCACAAAGACTTCTCGCTTGGTCTTCCTGCCTCCCTCCTTCCTCCTCCCTCCGTCCTCCCCCTGGTTTTGTTTCTTTCGTACTCAGCTGGTGTGTGGAGGCTGCTAATGTAAGAAAAGTCATCAGAAATAGTAAAAGTGTTGCTGCAAAAAAAACAAAGGGAGGCAAACGCCCAAAGTGCAGGAGACCTTGGAGCCCTCCCGGAGCCTCTGACCCGGTCACTTTTCTAAGCTGATGACATTTTTATGTGGATCACAAATACAAATGGCTACGATTGTTGCTTCAAGTCTGGTCTGGGCGGTGAAACCCAAGGTGCATGAAATTTAAGCTTATTTACAGAAACACAAACACTTGAGTCCAATTAGGCATATGTTATATTTTCAATAAACGCCTGTGAATTGACCACTTTGGAGCAGCTGCTGTTGATCTGATTGACGGCAGGAGACCGTGGTGGGCAGGTGGGGTGATGGTTGACAGGTAGTGAGCTGTCCCTCATGGTGTCCCGGGCCCACGTCACCTGGAGTCACATTACCTGAGCTGCAGGGTCCAGTTGTAGGTGATTTTACCAACTGCTGGACTCGCTGGATGTTGTGTGTAAGGAGAAAGCACATTATCCAGATTCAAAGGCGCTCCTCAGTGCCCCAGGGAAGCTGGTGATGGATCCCCTCGTTGGTGACCACCCAGGCAGAAGGAGTTAGGGCGCCTGCTAGTGAGGGAGACTGAGAGGCCCGGACCCCCTCAGAGGCGAGTTAAGAGGCCTCCGGAGCTGCTCATTCTCTGCAAACACCCACATTCCACCAAGTTTATCAGCAGAAGCCTGATTCCAGGGACCTCGTACCTTCACAGCGCCCAGGGTTCCACAGAGACCTCGGGGATGGCGTGTGTGTTCACGTGGGAGTCCGTGTGAGCACACGCGCTGCGGGGAGGGACCAGGAGATGGACGTGCTCTCCCAAATCCAAGGGCTCGGGGAGGGTGCTCCTTCACGGGGGAAGTGTTGGATCACCCCCTTTTGGACAAGCCGCCTGCTGTCAGGGGCTCTCGGCACCCTAGGGTGCTAGACAGACAGGCTGAGGGGGACGGCCCGCAAACACGAGAGCGATGGGAGGGAAGCTGCCTTCCACAGAGGACAAAGCGGTCAGGTGGGGACCAGCTGAAGCGTCACAAGGCGCAGGTCGGGTCTGCACCAGGGCTTGTGTTTCTTTATTCCATTTTGTTCCTCTGCCAAGGAGAAATTACAGACGGAAAACAGCGTATTTACTAGCTGGTCCTTTTAGTAGAAGGTCAAACACCAGGACTGGGCTGTTTTTACTCTCTCTGAGGCACCTCTGGGGGACCCCACTGACCGGTGCTGGGCGCCTAGCCCCACACTCACACAGAGCCCTCCTGCTGCCCCCACACACGCCACAGCCTCCACTCGGCCACAGCGGACGTGGGGACACAGCAGGCATGGGAGGACACCAGGCATGGGGACACAGCAGGTGTGGGGACACAGTGGCCATGGGGACGCAGCAGGCATGGGGGGACAGCAAGCATGGTGACATAGCGCATGTGGGGACATAGCAGGCGTGGGGACATGGTGGCCCTGGGGACCTCCATCTCCTCCGCTACACTGGGGGCTTCAGCAGGCCACAACCGCACACTTTCCATCCGTCTTTAGGTTCTTCGCTGCACAAACATCGTCCTGGGCAGAGGATAAACAAATGTTGGAAAATTTAGTGACGTAAATGCTGGTTGGACAGAAATGAAAGCACTGAAATTAGTGACCTCTACGTGTCTCCGTCTCTGACTCAGAGACCGGCAGGCAAAGGCTTTCTAAGTGACCGCCGTCCAGAGCACAGTCTTTATTTCCCCCGGCGAGAATGCGAGAACAGCCGGGGCCTCAGTCTCCCAATCAGCTCACTTCCCGGCCCTGCTCTGGGGCGGGTCCTGGGGTGGGCGCTGGTCTCCCATGGTCTCCGCGTGCCCGGGAGCTAAGCCGCTAACAGAGATGCATCTCTGCCGTGTAAGGACATGGAGGACGTGAAGGGGGGCGGGGCATGTGAAGGCGTCAGCTCTCTACCTGAGTCCCGGCGGCTTCTCGGCTTTGAGCTCGGCTCCCACTGGGCCAGGACTCTGCCAAGCGCTGTGAAAAGGGCCGTGGTCAGAGAGGACAGTGTGAGCGACAGCAGCATGGGATGAGCTGCAGAGCACGTACCGGAAAATACAGGCGATGCGAGGCCACGTCAAGGAGGGCCACCTGCCGGGAGGGCCTCACACCCGGGTCAGGGGTGAGGGAGAAAGTGTGGAGGAAAACTGCGACTGAGATTCGAGTTTTTGCTGCTGTTCCAGAAGCTCTGCGGGCTGTGGGCTTGAGTAAGGCGACAAGAGGGGCAGACGAGGGTTGTGCAGTGTCCGCGGAAGAGAAGACAGGGCGGTCGCAGCGGCAGAAGGAACGGATCGCTGCCTTCTTGGCCAGGCGGGGTTGATGAGCTTGGCGGCTGGGGAAGGCACAGTCTCCACTCTGACGGCCTCACAGCCCCACGGCTCTGCCCCACCTTCCTCCTCAGACGATTAGCTTCCAAAAAACCTAGGTCGCGCACGCACACATGCACACATATACGCAACTGTGCAGACATATAAACATGTACCCACACACGCGCACATATTTGATCACATGTGCATTGCATGTGTACACAGACATGCGTGCACACACACGTGCACGCACACCTGCATTTGTTTGTGTCCTCGGGGCCCCATATGCTGCGAGACCACCTGATGTCACCCTGGACTCACCCCTGACCAGCAGTTGTGTGACATGTAGCGTTGTGGCCTCTGAAATCAACTTGAGGCCCGCATTTCCAGTAGAAGGGGCAGCAAATCCCCACAGGCTCCCCTTACACGTTCTGCCCCTGACTTTTCACTCCCCGAGACCCACTCCTCACAAAGTTGTGGGAGAGAACTTTTAAAAACAAGAAACAGGGGCCGGCCCCGTGGCCGAGTGGTTAGGTTCGCGCGCTCTGCTGCAGGCAGCCCAGTGTTTCGTTGGTTCGAATCCTGGGCGCGGACATGGCACTGCTCGTCAGACCACGCTGAGGCAGTGTCCCACATGCCACAACTAGAAGGACCCACAACTAAGAATATACAACTATGTACTGGGGGGCTTTGGGGAAAAAAAGGAAAAAAATAAAATCTTTAAAAAAAAAAACAAGAAACAAACCAAGAAAATGGGCATGGTCACCCTCACTAGGAAGTTTTTTAAAACTCTTGCTGCCCTCCCACAAGGCCCTGCACAGCCTCCTGTCCCCACTCTTGTCCTGTGTGACCTCGCTCTCTTGGCCTGCTGTCAGTTCCTTGAAGAGCATGCTGAACTCCTCCCTGCCTCAGGGCCTTTGCACAGCCCGCTCCTCCTCCACCTGATCCTCCTCATCTTTGGAATGCCGCTGTAGACAACACTTTCCCAAAGAGCTCTCTGCAACACCCTAGACCAGGTTGGATGCCATGACCCAGTTCTCTCGGCTCAGCCGGGTGGTCTTTGCTTAGAGTCCCACATGCAGACTCAGCCACAATATGCATCTGTACATGTTCACATGTATGTGTGCATATAAGGTGGCTGGGACAAGAGGCATCTGAAGGGCCCACTGAGCTGGACATCCAAGATGGCGCATTCACATGGTTGGCCGTGGATGCTGGCCTTCACTCTGGAATCAGCTAGGGCTGTCAACTAGCGTGATCACACGTGGCCTCGTCATGTGGCTTTCATTTCCCACAGCTGGGCCACTTGGTTTTGAGTTGGGCCATTCCCGGAGCGAGCATTCCAAGAGATCCAGCAAGAAGGTGATGTGGTACGCCATGGCCCTGCACGGCCTGAATACCACTCTGCTGCTCTCTTGGTCTGGCAAGTTCCTGCAGCCAGCCCAGGTCCCGGGCCGGGGATGCAACCCCACTCGTGGCGTGAGAAGCAGCATGTATACACGTGGAAGGTGGGTTCAGGAGGCTTTCTTTGAAGGGGCTCCCTGAATCCCCAGAATTCTGTTCCCCTCCTCAGCCCCACTGATCAGAGCAGAAATGTAATGATAACTTGAGATAATCTACAGTTGGTGATAGTGATAATGATTATTTAAAATTCGCCCCTCCGTGGGCTTGCAGGCCCTGGGGACTGCGGTGGCTGCTCTGACCGCGAGCCTCGCACACAATGGGCCCACAGCTGCCAAACGCATTTCTGAGTCCCTGAGATGCTGCTCTTCCCACGGGAGTGGCTTTACTGATGAAGCATTTTTACACCCGGGTCCTCGTGACGGAGAAGCCATCAGTCACCCACCACCATTTGGGGAATGATGAAAATACACAGGAAATTGAAAACCCCATATTATTGATATAAATCGACTAGATCTGCCCATCTCCCTTCTCCTGGCTCTCACTGGACTCCTTCCATGCTTTCAGAACTCTCTTCTCATTGCTAATTCATAGTCTCTACCTTTTAGCCTCCTAAGTAACTGTCATTTTGGGGAGTCTAAGGGAAAATGTATTTTTATTATGTTGGTCATTAAGTACTTGGAAAAATAAACAATCTGAAGGCCTTTGCTGCGTTCATGTAGCATTTCATCAATTGTCTCAGACCGTACGGCACAGCGTCACGCATACACACACACACATCTGTATATGGCATGTCACCCAATTTCCCAGCATTTGTTATAAAATGTAACTACATAAATATATTATTTTAAAAATTGGTTTGTATAACAGCATTTGAAAAATTTGGAGAAATTGTGTGGGTTTCTTTTTAATTTTATCTTTGTGTTTTTCCTGATTATAAAATACATGCTCATTATCAAGAACTTGGAAAACAGAAGAGTCTACAAAGAAAGGAAAAACCACCAGTGGTCCTGCCACTTTTCTCTTCGTGGAGAAAGCATTAAAGTAGTGAGAGCATTACCACCAGATCCCCAGGACGAGGCATCGACAGCCCCGCTCACCCAGCGCTCCCTCGAGCTGTGAGGGGTCATGGTGTGGCCTCCTCCTGATGTCCAGGTTCAGAGCCGGCCTCTGAATCCTCTCTTCTGGTCCACACTTGCATTTTCATTCTGTTAGTTAATAGTATGTTTCAAGGAGATTCTGATTTTTATGAATTTTTCTTATGTAGATCCTGCTTTTGGTTTTATATCTAAGAAACGTTTGCCTAACCCAAGCATGAATATTTTCTTCCCTGTTTACTTCTCTAAGTTTTGTAGTTTCAGATTTTCCATTTTGAGTTATCGTTTACATACGGTGTATTGACACAAATAATCCATAATCAATCTTTAAATCAAAATTAGGGTGACTTTATTATGAGCCAGGTCTGAGGACTAGCCCAGGGCCTTCCCTCCCCAAGGAAGGAAGGGCACCAAAGAAGTAGGGCGTACAAAGTGGTTACATACAGCCTTGGAACAAAGAGCATCCATCACACGGGACAGAAATGTCCCTTTTACAACAGTCACGAGATTGCTTAGCTGGCACAGCAGGTCGGTGGACAGCAGGTCAGTGGTCACAGGTGACCACAGCAGGTAGGTAACCAATCCTTAGCTTCTAGGAAGAGATGCTTATTCTGAAGGGAGTACCGACATAGGGGAGGCTACGTCTCTAGCTCTAAGGACATCACTCTCGTCTTTGGGACATCGTAAATGTCTAAAGCAGATGTGCAATGCCTGCTCGACATTCCACATCAGGCCCCTTTGGAAAAATAAGGTCAGGCCAAATTAGTTTGAACCAAATGGCTTCCTCATGTGCTCCAGTATTTCCTATTGCTTGCCGTTTATTTATCAGGTGCAAGTTGTGGATCAAAGTCCGTTTTTCTGCACAGTGATATGTATTCAGCTATTGCACCACTTGTTGAGAAAACTGTTTTCAATCTACTCAATTGTTTCTGCACCTCAGGTATGCACAGGTCTAAGTCTGTCCCTTTGGTCTATTTGTCTGTCTCGGGGCCGGGACCCGCCGTTCTGTTCCGTTGCTCTGTGGTGTATGTTCATGCCAGCATCACGCTGCGTGGATTACTGTAGCTTTGTCGTAAGTCTTGAAATCTGGTAGTTCTAGCCCTCCAGTTTCGTCCTTTTGGTTATTGATCAATTTTTTCCTCTCATTACGTTTCGTATTTTTTAATTTTGTTCATGCTTGGACATTTTTGTTTGGGTACCAGACACTGTGAATTTTATCTGTTTGGGCACTGGATGTTTTTGTATTCCTATAAATATTCTTGAGTTTTGGTCTGGGAGGCAGGCAGGTTACCTGGAAACAGTTTAATCCTTTGGGCAGGTCCGCGGCAGGGCACAGTCCGGGACTAGCTGTCCTCCACCCTAATGAGGCAAGGCCTCTCCGAGTCCTCGACCTAACGCCGGGGATCATGAAACTGTCCAGCCTGGCCGGTGGGACAAGGGCTCTGTCTGTCTCTGAATGAGCCACTGGCACGGCTTCTCCAGTTCTCGCAGGATGCTGTTTCCCCAGGCTCGGTACTCTGATAAATACTGCGAGAGACTCTCTGGAAACCTCTGGGCTTCTGTCTGTGTATCTGTTGCCTCTCGGCTACCATGTCTGTGAAATCCAGATGCTGAGATGTTGGTCTCCCCAACGCTCAGCTCACTTCCTCGGCTCAGGAGGGCTGCCCGCCCCACCTGGGCTCCGCTACTCAGCTCACAGATTCTCCAGGCGGAGCCAGGCTCCCTTGGGATCCTCCCTGTCTCCCTCTCTCAGCAATGAGGGCCCTTCACTGCCTGGAGTCCAGCATCTTAGAAATCCCTGTTTCACATACTGCACCTGGTTTTTGTCGTTTGTTTTTTCAGGCAGGAGAGTAGATCAGGTCCCTATTATTCCATCTTGGTCGAACGCTTTTTCTAAGTAGAAAAATAAATGAAAACAACTTAAATGCCTATTGACAGCAGAATGTAAAAATATAGCACAGCTGCACAATGAAATCCTATTATACAAGAGTGAAAATATTCTCTTCAGTGTGAATGAATCTCAAAAAAATAACGTTACTCTAAAAGATCAAATCAAAGAATGATAAATACAGAACTGTTCCGTTTAAAGTTCAAAGTAGACAAAATCAAGAAATACGTTGTTTAGGGATGCATTTATAGGAGTGGCACTGTAAAGAGAAACAAGGAAGTGGTTAACACACAGTTCAAGAGCAAGACCCCCTCTGGGGCAGGACGAGGGGCCCAGGTGGCTCAGGTGACCCAGGGTTGGATAAGCTGGGTGAGACGCTGCTTAGGTATTAATTTCACGATTAGGGTTTATAGTCCTATTGCTACTGTGTACATATATAAACACATGCCACGTTTACAGCTTAAAATAGTGTTTCATAATTTAAATGAACTCTACTTCTCAGTTAAAGGGGAAATTAAAAGAAATTGTAAGAAAAAGTTCACCTATTTGCTACTTTTAAGAGAAATGCCTAAGACAAAATTTCAATGTTTTTAATTGCCAAAATTAATAGGCAAATACAATACAAGAAGCAAACAATGTACACATAAAACACGATATTATGGAGACACTGACTCATACATTTCTGTGTTTGATGCAACAAATAGATGAAATGAGACTTTAAAAGTTCTAACAATGTAATTAAGATGCAATCATTTATTTTAATTGTGCTGGAAAGATTTTGAAAAATAAATAATAGAGTATGCCACATACACAAATAAAACACAGTTCAGTAACCTGCAAAATCAGAAACGATATGGAGAATGTTCACCGGTGATGTCAAAACAATAATAGAGGACGTTACACACGAAACTTTACCTAAAGGACACGAAGACTGGGAGTAAAAACAGAAAATAAACCGCTTCTGGTTAATCCAGGGCCAGAACGGGACTCAAGACTGCGCTTATGTTTTATTAAGAAAATAATTCCCTCGAGAACTTTGATGGAGCAAAAACTCCACTCAGATAAAATTTCGTTGCTTTCATAACTATTTACGTTTAAAAATAAACAATAGAAATAGATAAAATGAGCATTAAATCCAAGAAATTGGAAGGAGACCAACAAAAGGCCAAAGGAAAGCAGGAAGACGTTGTGAACTCAAAAATGACATGTCAGGGTTCGGGACGGTCAAGAAGAACCGAGTCCAGAATCTTCTCTCCGGGAGACCAAGCAGACAGCACGGCCCTGTGGTTCCAGCTCAGAACAACAGTTCAGTAAGAGAGGACAGGGTGAGTCCACAGGCTCGAGAGGGAGTTTACCCATATTTATACACAAAAATCTAGACCACCTAGTTGAAATGGGCCATTTAGGGGAAAAATGTTAGCTGCCAAAATTATCAGAGATATAATAGAAACCAGCAATTGGGCAATAACCACGGGGATGTTCTTGATGAGCTGGGCCCAAGGGTGACAAGCACGCGGTGATACGGAACAGTTTCCCCAGGTGAGTGCAGACCTGCCCAGGGAAGGAGGTCGCCTTCCTCAGGGGGAGAGCGCAGACTCCTCCCCCACCCCCTCCACAACCCCTGCCCCTTAGGACCTGAGGGAACATGGACGCCAAGGACCGCCAGCTTCTCCGGGTCCACGCGGCATCCACAAGGCTCTGAGAAATGGTCGGGGGGACTGCAGGCTGCTTCTGGGGAGGTGACAGGGCCAGCCAGGGAGGGGGCAGCTGCAAACTTCAGTGAGAGAGAAGGTGGAGGCAGGACTTCCCGGAATTCATTCTGCCTCTCTGGTTCCCTCCTGCGGCTCCCATCATTTAGGGAATCTTTGCGCAAATTAGAAAAGGCACTCCCTCCCGGTCCCTTACAGCCCTGAATTTTCTGAGTCCTTTCAATTTTGCTGATTTGACAGAGGTCTTTATTATTTTTATTAGGATTGTTCGTTACTAGTGAGGTTGATCACATTTTATGTTTGCCATTTATACGATTTTATTTGAATTTGCCCATTCTTTAATTGTGTTAGTTGCATGTTTTTGTTGTTGATTTGAAGGGTGTGTGTGCATGTGTGTGTACTCTTAATCAGAGAAAGCCTTAAGAGGCTAGCAATTCAATTTGGCTCAATACTGACTGATTCAGCCAAGGACCTGTCATCCCGTCCAAACAGAGGCAGCCGAGTCGAGGCTCTTGGTTCTCGTCCTCCACGGCAGCCTCTGCCGGAGGACGGGCACACCGGAAGTCTGCAGAGGGGAGCAGATGAAAGAATAGAATGACCAGGAGCGGTTGAAAGAGGTGTGGACTGAGCACGCAGCACACCAGAGTGACCAGGAGCGGTTGCCCCCCGGACCCCTCTCCCTCTGCCTCTCCCTCTTCTCTCTGAACTCCAGGGGCCGATGCAGGAGAGGCTGCCCTCTGACCTTTCCCCAAAACACCAAGGGCAGCTGGTGCCTGTGAGAAACTCACACTCCCCACAAACTAAAACACCCAGGAAACTGAGGGGTTAACTCCTTTAAACAAGGACAAATCGCCAAAGATGCGGGAAATGTAGAGGAAGAAGATGAGATGAGGAAAATTCACTGAAAAAGAGGCAAGTGGAAATCGGGCATGACAGTGTGGAAATCGGGCATGACAGTGTGACGTGTGAAACGCAGACAGGAAAGCTGCTGAGCGGTGGGGTGACGTGGCTGGGAAGTCAGGAGCCTGAAGACCACAGCGGGGAGCTTTCCACGTCCAACGTCACGGTGAAACATGAGACACCAAAGAGAAGAGAGAATTAAGAAGCTGCAGAGAGAAGGGCAGCTGCCCCAGTCATGCCGCTGGACGGAGGCCAGAGGTATCTGCGTGGGACCTTAGCAGCTACCAAAGGAAAAGAGCTTAAATTTGACGTTTATTATCTAGTCATACTGTTACTCATGTGTGAAGAAGAAGCAAAAACTATTTAATTCCTCGAACAAAGTCAACAGTCCAGAGAAGTCACAAGCCATATGGGGAGCTGGGTAACCTAATATCCAGCTCCTGTTATCGTCTTAAAATTTAAACAGTAAACTAAGCCAGAGAAAAGGAAAAGAGAAAGAACATTCACGACACCTCAGGAAGGAACACGAATGCGCTAAATGGCTGTCTTCTCAGAGGAACGGCGTGAAAGCCGATGAAGTCAAAATCAACAGCGGTAAATAAATGTGTGGTCTTACGCATAGTCACCAGTAGAATGAAACAGAATACAAACTTAAAAGAAGAAAACACAAGAAAGAAATGAAAGTAAAAGAAATAAAGGGACAAAGGATAAATAAATATGACAAATGGGAAATATGAAAAAAAAACTCAGTAGCTCTTAATCCTAATAGAGCAACATTTAAAATGAAGTTAAAGGGTTCGAACTTACTAATTATAAGACAAAATCTCTCAGGTGAATGAAAAATAAGAAGACCCAAAAGCACGTCATCTATAGACATATGTAAAACGAAAAAGCAGAGCTGTCAACCCTGAATGGATGGGGAAGACACCCTGTCTGAATATGAACCCCGCAAAGACCAGCAACCATAACACTGGGCAGAATAAACTGTAACTAGACGCGCCCTGAAGATG